>NC_142437.1:8640000-9265000 GCF_059453495.1 Arachis ipaensis | reverse complement strand
ATGAGAAAGCAGCCAAAGCTTTAAGAAGGGAGGCGGCCAGATATGCAATCATACAGGGACAACTATTCAAAAAGGGACTCAGCCAGCCCCTATTGAAGTGTTTGCACCCCGACCAAACGGACTACGTGCTTAGAGAAGTCCATGAGGGGTGTTGCGGACACCACATCAGGGGCAAAGCCCTAGCAAGGAAGCTCATCCGAGCAGGATACTACTGGCCAACAATGATGAATGACTCAAAGGAATTCGTCAGAAAATGCACGAAGTGTCAACAAAACGCCAACTTCCACAAGGCACCAGCCTCCGAGCTAAGCTCGCTAACGACTACACGACCTTTTGCACAATGGGGAGTCGACCTCTTGGGACCCTTCCCGGTCGGCCCAGGACAAGTCAAATACCTCATTGTAGCCATTGACTACTATACCAAATGGGTAGAGGCTGAACCGCTAGCCACGATATCATCCTCCAACTGCAGGAAGTTCATGTGGAGGCAGGTGATAACCCGTTTCGGCATCCCGGAGGTCGTTATCTCGGACAATGGGACCCAGTTCACCGACAAGAAGTTCATGGAATTCCTCTCTGGCCTGGGGATAAAGCAAAAGTTCTCCTCAATAGAACACCCCCAAACAAACGAGCAGGTAGAGGCCGCAAACAAAGTCGTCCTTCTTGGTCTAAAGAAGCGCCTAGACAGTAAGAAGAGAAACTGGGCTGACGAAGTCCCCTCCGTCTTATGGTCCTACCGGACAACCGAGCAAAGCACCACGGGGGAAACTCCCTTCCGCCTAACATACGGGGTCGATGCGGTGATACCAGTCGAAATCAGCGAACCAAGCCCCCGACTACTACTTGCGGGCATGAGCGAAGCGGTCGAGAAAGACCTGATTGAGGAAACAAGGGAGATGGCTCACCTAACAGAAACGGCGCTGAAACAAAGAATAGCCCTGCGTTACAACGCAAAAGTCCTCAAACGAGACTTCGAGGAAAGGGACCTCGTCCTGCGACGCAACGACATCGGCGTCCCGACCCCAGGGGAAGGCAAGCTGGCGGTAAATTGGGAAGGCCCCTACAGGGTAAAGGAGGTACTCGGCAAAGGCGCTTACAAACTCGAAAAACTTGACGGCAAGGAAATACCCAGAACATGGAACGCAGGTAACCTAAAGAGATTCTACTCCTGACCCACCGGCTCACCGATAAGGGAGCCTAGCCAGATAGTTGATATTTGCCATATCCACATGTTAATTCATCCATGTTTACCTGCTTTGTCAAATACTTGCCCAACTGACGAGTAATTTTCACTTGTTCAAATTTTTTACTTGTTAAAACTCTCTTACTTCATATGTGAAAACGGCACCCCGGGATTGATCACCCCGGGAGCCAGACGGCTCATAGGCCTCAACCAATTCGACAACGACGCGACCAAATCAATCCGAACTATCGCCAAATGTGAAAACGGCGACACGGGCACAAGAAATAAGCCCGCCCCGAATAAACGGTAACACGATAACGGCAACACGACAAAACAACGAAACAAACAAGAACCACAGCAATCAAATGACGATAACTTATAAAGCGTCAAAATATTGAACGGACAAGCAAATTGTTCAAAACAAACAAAACGACAAAATATCCCAAGTTAAAAGACTTCACTTCCTCGGCATATCAACAATTTTTCCGTCCTGGATAGTCTTGAAAACGCCAATTGACGACGTCTCGAAATCAGGAGCAGCAATCTTCAGCTGAGCCTTCAGGGCATCTTCGGTCATCAAGATAGCATTCTTCCCTTGCTCCTTGGCCACCTTAAGCTTCTTCTTAAGCTCAGCGGCCTCTGCTTTAGCGGCCTTCGCCTCCGAAACGGCCTGCTCCCACTCCTTTTCCAAGGTGATAACCCGATCCTGAGCGGCGTTCAGTTGACCCTCCAATGTCATCTCGCGCTCAAGAAGCCGGGCCACGGTTTCATCGGACGCCTTCAACCTCTCCGCGACAAACGACGACTTCTCCTCAGCAGCACTGAGCTTCCCCCCATCTCGGACAGCTGACCTTGGAGGAGTTCAACTTGAGCCTTAAAGTCATTGTTCGCCTTAACAGAAGACTCAAGCTTCCTCCGAAGCGCCTCCATACCGGATAACTCAAACTCGGCCTTTCGAGCTATCACGGCCCCACGAAGCAAGGTGCGATACATCCACCTCGCCTGCCCGGACAGTTCGGTTTCATGAAAATGCTCTTCTGTCCCGGGTATCAGTTGGGAGTCAATGAACTTGGTAGCATCAAAATTCCTCTCCATTATGGTAAGGGCCCCTTCCGGGCTGGAAGACATCTTTCGCTTTTTGGGAGTGTGGATAAGCTCCACGTCACTATCCGGATGAGGGGTGAGAGTCACGTGCCCGTCAGCGCCCCCTTCCTCATGGACAGGAGAAGCCTGACCCCCTACGGCCTGTTTTCCCGACGTTTCGGTTTCCCGGACAGGAGAAGCCTGACCCTCTTTCTCCCCTGAAGGACCCTCCGACTTGCCGACGTCCTTCTCTTCGGCATTCTCGTCATCACTTACCTCAAAAAAGGTCTTCATCAGATTCTCAAGACCGGTCACGGTGGCAGACATTTCCACTACAACAAACAACAAGCACGATTAGCCGTTAGATCGGAAAGAGAAAAAACAACGACAAACATAGGCAAACAAGGAAAACAACTCACGAATATAGCTCCTGGCGGCCTCCCGCTCACCCATAAGAAGATGGGGGTTCACGGGGTTCTTTTCAAAGATAGCAAGAAGGACGTTCGCTATCTGCTTATCTACAGCCGACAACCTTTTGTACGACACTTTAACAAAAGGATTCGACCCCGCGCCAAAGCTCCAGTAAGTCTGGATGAGGCGCTCCCCCTCTAATGACAACCAGAAGGGGTGACGACCCTTGACGGGACGAACCTTGAAATACTTATCCTTAAAACCATGGTAGGAGTCCTCAAAAAGGCTAAAAATCTTCCTACCCTGGGCAGCACGAAAAGAAAGAAATCCTTTTCTCGCCTTCCCCTGTTTGGAAGGATTGGTAAGGTTGAAATAAAAGAGAAAAACGTCCACCGATGCCGGCAGCTCCAAGTACTCGCAGACCATTTCGAAACAGCGGATCGAAGCCCAGCTGTTCGGATGAAGCTGAGACGGGGGGACGGATATCCGGTTCAGCAGCGCCATTTGAAACTCGGAGAACGGTATCCGAACGCCAACTTGCGTGAACATGGACTTATAAAACCAGATCCAATCGGGGACACGGGGGGAGTGAAAATTGAGCTCATAAATACGTTCATGGGGAGCAGGGACAATGGACTCGTAGTTGGCCTCTTCGTCAGTCCCCCCACACAAGTAGCCGGCTTGCCGGAACTCCGTCAATTCCTCCAAACCCATCTGGTTGGGTGAGCTCCGTATATCGTCAGTCACCCAAGCATACGGGTCGTAAGCCGCACCAGATCCGGAAGACCGGGAGACAACGCGAGGCATACCTACAGCGGGGTACCACTCCGTTAGTCTATGAGGTCGGGAGCCCGAAAAAACTCAGAAACTACGCCTTTTCAACTCAATCATGACCAGACATGGCTAAAAACTACGCCTACCTCACAAACCACCCAAAAAACCTATCCTGGAATGGTACCCCTTCCCTAACTCACCTACCCCAACACTGAAAAACCTCTCAACAAAAATAAACTAGCCATGCAGCAAACGCAAACAGCAATCGCACAACAACAGGACACAACACAGATACCAGAGGAAAGAAACCAGAAGATTACCTGGAACGATGAAGGAAACTGGGACTGAAAGTTGAAGCAGGAGGGAGTTCGCACAGGAAGCTTTGGATGTTAGGGAGAGAAGGAGTTGGAAATAGTGAGAGTGGGAGGTGGATAGGGAGAAAACTGTTTAAAAACCACCCCCAAAAGCGCGAAAGGAAGCAGGGGCAAGATAGTCTTTGCGCACGGGTTTTTTCAAATCATTATGAGCATTAAATGCCCAGTGCGGAGAACGAAACGGCAAATAGATGCCACAGCAGATCAAGAGACACGCGCACAAGAGACGCGTCCCTCCCACGATCAGCCGACCCAACGACAACGTACGAGTGTAAACATCACGCGCCACCAATGGCCCCCACGGCCATCGCTGACGCGTCGGGGGCACTGTTACGGCCTGGCCCAAACTCACGCGGGTTAACCCGACCCGAGTCCTCGCCGGCCCAGTAATGCACCCTCCACCCGACCCGGACACGCGTCCCGTACGGCTTGCACACAGCCGTGGGACAACACCTTTGAGGGTATGGGCCTTCCCACTGGAAGGGCCCACTACTAACATGTATATAAGGGGGAGACTGGCTCTCCCCCCAAGGTACGTCACATTCTTACACCACCTCCTTTCCGCCTGCACATATTCTGACAAGGGCGTCGGAGTGTCTTTGCAGGTGGCACCCCTCCTCTACATACGAAGTGCTCGGGACCTCGCACACCCGGGACCAGGAAACCACGACCCAACGAGCCTCTCCATCATCCCAAGCGTTGACTTCAGGGTCCCAACCCGAACCGTCCGGTACCCGACCTACCGAACAGATATATACAACTTGGCGTATTAAAATGAAGAATGACCACGAATATAATAGTGAAAATTGGATGAACAGTGTGTGAACCGGTGAACTTAAGTTGATTGTAGGTCCTGTATTAGGCGAAGGGAGAGTAGAGCAATGGGATGTAGGATTTTTTTTAAATAAATAAATAAATATTAAAATTACTGATATACATTATTTTCAGAATATTTACTATTTTTTTATATTTAATCTTATCTTGTTTATAGTGTAAACGAGATAAATACGGCCTTATCTCATTTTTACTATAAACGAAATAAGGCACGCACACGTCTTTACGTATCACGTTTATAAATACGTTGTGATACATGTTTTATCTCATTTACAGTGTAAACGAGATATGACCATACTTATCTCGTTTATACCGTAAACGAGATAAGAAAAACTGACGTTTATAAAAGCAACTCGTTGACAGACCGTCTGACTCCATTTTTGACCCACATTTCTCACATTTCTCTCCATCCTTATGCTAGTTTATTAATATTTTTGAGTTCTCGATACGTTATGGCACGCAACCTTGACATAAATCGGCTAAACGCGTCCTGGCACATTGCGGAAGCCATCGACTTCGAGGTTGGTGCTATCTTTTGTGGTTCAAATTAATAATTGATTGTCTTTTAATTAGTAAATAGACGGGATAGATGGAATGATATTTAGGTAACTCAGAGTATGTTAGTTGACAAATATGGATTAAAACATTTACAAGTAGTTAAGTTAATTTATAATAAACTTTTTATTTATAAAAAAGGCTTGTTGACAACTTAGTTAGCAGAAGTTAAGTTTATTCTTAGTGAAAATTTGATAAATATGTTAGTTGGCAAATAAAAATTATAAGTGCTATTTTTTTATGTTTTTCTTATGGTTATCTGAGTTGCATATTATATTTTTTAGAATAGATCTGAACATGCTAGAGAAGTTAGTTTGAAATCTTGTATTTGTAACTTTTTAACCTTTAAACATAGGCCTCGCTTTTTATTGCCTAAGCGGGTTAGTCACACACTTGCATCTTTGGATGCCATCGTCCCTTAATTGAGGGAAGCCGAGTTTGGCGACACTGTAGAATTAAATTTTTTAAAATTATAATTTTAAATCTCACTAAATAATTTTTATAAATTATTGAGTTCTATCATATAAATTAAACAATTATAAGAATTAAAATTTTAAAAAATTTAAATTTTAAAATAACTACTATATTATTTAGTGAGATTTAAAATATTAAATTTTAAAATATATAATTTACAATAATTTAATAAATTGTTTTAAATAAAAAAATTTTACTATAAAAAATTACAATTTAAAAATATAAAATTTTAAAATACAAATGACAAAATAATTTTATAATAATTTAATTATTTTTATTATTTTATGTAAAGAGAATTTTGTTTATTAAGGTCTAAAATATAATATTAAAAATGAGTACTATCAAAAAATATTTTAAATTTAATATTATGAAGAAAAATAAAAGAAATTTATATATAAGAACCAATTTGATTATTTTTAAAATTTTAGAGATGAAAAATGACTTACGTCTGGACTTTCAGGGATTATTTTGATTACATTATAAATAACTTTTTTATATGTCAAGTGACACGTGGCGTGTTACGTGTCACTCACCTGACACATCAACCAATCATCTTGTGACACATGGCATTAACCTACTATGTCATCATGTCATGTGGCACTTAACGTGACACGTCATCATCTAACTAACGGAAGGACCAATTTGACTTACGTTTCATCTTTCAAAGACTAATATGACTAAAAAAATCTTTTGAGGACCAATTTGAAGAATGTGTGATTTTTCAGGGATGAATTTGACTATTGAAAAAGTATTGGAACCAAGTTAGAGTCTGCCAAAATTTGACAACAACAATTAATTATTAATTTTAAATCAAAAAACAAAATTTAAATAATTAGCATTAAACAGAATTTGAAATATAAGGATTAGGAAAATAGTAACCTCACTATAAAGGTCTCTACCCCTTCTCATCGATGCGTTGGAAATGCCTTGGCTTCTATCGCGGAGAACGCCGTGTCGCCGTCTCTACAGTGCACCGCGCACGTCGCCACTCTCCCGTTGCACCGCCGGCTGATCTGCGTCATTCGCACCCACGCCGCTCGCTTGTCGGATCGCCGCTCGTGACTTGCATACCCAAAGCCAAGCCCGCGTTTGCGCCATCGCGGCCTCCACCTCGACGATCCTCTGCATAGCGCCAGTGTCCTCTACAACCAATTTCCGTCGCCGCAACGCGCTCTTTGCGTGCGATGTTTCCTCCTCCGCAAGACCACCCTAGCGCCCTTTTCCTTGTGATTCGCATCGCTGCCGACCACTGCAGCATACTCCCTCTCTCTCGTATCCACCTTCTCAATCCTTTCTACTTCCTTTCCGGTGAACCAATTCATCTTCTTTTACTTTTACTTTTACTTTTCCGATTTCCTTCTCTTTCCTCTAATTTAATTTAAAAATCAATCTTTTTTAATTGTTTTGGTTATTTCAATATACATGTTGTTTCTATTATAACCTATGATGATGAGTGTGGTAAACGGTGGATTTGTGTCGAAATTCATGATTTTTTCTGGTTGTTGGTTTATTTTGGAATTTGTACTGTTTGTTAATTTTGTGTTATGTTGTTGCTAATGAAAATTTAGGTATGCGATTATTCTTGGAATATGATTCTATACCTTTGTTGTAAAGTTGTGCCTATCAAAAGTTATGAAAATTTTGCTGAATTAAAAATGTGAATATTATAGATTTGGTTTAAAGTTTTAGGTTTTAGAATGTCTTTTTAACTCCTTAATTGTCAATCTATTATGGTCTTTTTTTAATTGACATAAAGTGTGATTATCTTAAGGTATAAGCAATATTTTCAAGTCTGTTGTAACAACCTAGACCACCCGCTAGCACGATATTGTCCGCTTTGGTACACAAGACCTCACGGTTTTGCCTTTGATAATAGGGATGATAGCCGAAACCCCCCACACTCACTCGTCAAAATGCGTCATGCTAGGGAGAGGTATCCACACCTTTATAAGGCATGCTTCATTCCCCTCTCCAACCGATGTGGGACCTTACAATGCACCCCCCTAAGGGAGCCCAGCGCCCTCGTTGGCACATCGATCCGGGCTCCGGCTCTGATACCAAAATGTAACACCCTACCATACAGAATCTTATGCTTAAGTCATAATTCAGAGATTGCAAGGTATTATGACCTCTAAAAATAAAATTTAGTACGTATAATAGTGTGAAAAATGATTATAACTAGGAGCCTTTGAAGAAAAAGTGGTAAAACAAAATCGATAAACTAAAAAGCGCAACACTCCGATCGATAACATAACGTAACGGATAAAGGAACAAGCTAACACAAGCTTATATATATACAAAGGAGTATCAAAAACATGAATATCAAAACTCAAGATCCGGTTGCGAAGATAACCGATCCGAGCATAGAAGTATATACATAAATATGGAAAGCAAGGAACCCAAAGGAAATCCAAAGGGCGAAATACAAAACCTGCTCTCCAAAACAACCTCTAAGAGGAAACAACACAGTATGTATTATTTAGTGGAGATAAAGTATCTAAGAGAAAAACATAAAACTAAAATAAAGTCCCAAGAACCAAGGATCTTCGCTAATCCAGAAGTCTCCAGCGTGCCTCAGCGAGGAGCCTCACGTCCTGCATTTGAAAACCACAAAATCCGCTTGGGTGAGAACCGGAGGTTCTCAGTATGGTAACAGTACCCACATATCTAACATGTAATATCCTAGGAAAGCCGAAGGCAATCCTAGAACTTCCACCAGATAAATCAAGCTTATAAACAGACTAAACCATAAATGGAAACTGACCAAAGATCTTCAGTCTAACTAATACTTCCCTTTCCAAATCCTTTAGACCTTCCAACCACCAGCAGGAGTATAGTATAGCAAACACAGTTATATCAGACAAGAGATATACAAATAGGGAACAGATACAGCATTTAGACAATTAGCAAGTAATATACAGTCAATAATTAGGCAATTCCAAACAATTCACATAATATGCATATGATGTATGCATGTCCTAATTGCTGATGATATCATCTGTCGGTTATAAAGCCAACCCGACAAGTCCTGGTAGCTAACCATTGGACTGTCCCTCTGTCGTGCATCCCCAACTCGAGTTATACTCAACATAAATCATAATTCATATCCAACACCCTCACTGGTGTATATTCATAGGGGCGAGCTCATCTGGAACTTTCACAGTATTCGGCCACACTTACGACATAGGGTCAGCAGAGTATCGAGTCTCCACCAGGAGCACATGGTGGCTAGCCACTGCTTTCACCCAGGAAAACTCGTATCTCAGATAGTGGAAGTACAACAATTCACATTTCAAGCAATACGCATATATGCAATCATACTCAGCCATAAATCAATAATGGCTCCGCTGAAATTCAGCAATAACTCAGCCATCCGGCTCATAATTCAATCCATAGCCAGCCAATTCATTAACAAATACAACTCTTCGGCTCATGGCACATAAAGCACTTCCACCGCCATCCTCCGTATCTCATACAATCATCTTTGATCATCATTGATCATTAATTCTCCCCTTTCTTCATTCACAAGTTACCACATTCCCTAGCTCCTTTTCCATTGCTAAGCATATCATAATGATTTAAGACATAAGCGGTGAGATCGGAGGCTTAGAAGTATGAAATTTGGCTTTGAAAACTCAAAATCAACATTTGGGGTGAAAAAAGGGTCACCCGTGCGCGTCGCTCACGCGCACGCGTGGATGTAAGAAAAACCAAGGGACGCTTGCGCGTCAGCCACGCGTACGCGTGGATGCGTTTTGTGCCCCACGCACAAAACTCGCGCAAGTCCCGCACAACTCTCTGGAACTTGGCTGGGCACTTGAAATACCACATCGACGCGTACGCGTGGGCCATGCGTACACGTGGATAGTTAAACTTTGAAAACGACGTGTACGTGTCGGCCATGCGTACGCGTGGAGGTGTTTTCAAACAAAAATTTTACTAAGTTAAAAAGCTGCAGAATTTCACAGTTTCAAACCCCAATCTTCTGAGGGGCATAACTTCTCCGTTTCAAATCATTTTTCACCTATTCTTCGAATGGCATAAACATCCCGAATCCAATTTCATTTCTAAACAAGTTTGGTACAAATCGGGGATTCAGAGTCCAAGTTATGCTCCGTCAAAGTATGCCCAAAAACCACATTTTCATACAAACTACAAAGTGCCATTTTCAAAACAAACTAATTTCAACTCTTTCCAAAACCAACCAAAACATACCAAAATTCAACCTCAAGCCTCCTCAACTCTTACATTGACAATTTTACCAAATTCACAATCCACCAATCCACCATTTTAACCAATCCCAAACAAATGGCTCAATTTCAAATACCATATCATGTCATATATCTTTCCTCATCCCAATTTTCAACAACACCATTTTCAATTAACCATCATTACATATAATCAATATCACTATTACCATTAACATGGTTTCACCCACAATTCAACCTCAATCAATCATCAAGTATATATCAAACATGCATATCTCTCATGCATTATACCACCAAAATATCAATTTTCATAATCACATATATGACCATGCAATATATCTCAACTATTCAACAACACCAACAATTCAATTCCTATCTTAGGGCCTCTAGCCTAAGTTTTCAGACCACATTACATTTTAGATACAGGAAACCGAGACCTTACCTTAGCCGATTTCCCCGCTCAACCCGGAGCACTTTCAAATCACTATCCCACAAGCTCTCAAGGCTTGAACCCCTCCAAGAATAGATTTTTGCACACCAAAGCCCTTTTCCAAACTTTCCAAAATCTCAATCAAGCTTTAATATTCACATACACACTACCTAAGCCACAATTATCATATCCAAACACAACAACTCAATACCCAAACATCATAAACCAACAAATTTTACTAGGGTTGAGAATCTTACCACACTCAAAGATCAAGGAGGCAAGATTAATCTTCTCCTTCAAGAGATTTGGGTCCTATAACATCAAAGAGCCCAAAATCTCAACACTTTTCACCCAAAAATTCAAAATTAAGGGATGAATAACTAAGATAAAATCGTGGCTTACCTCAAGAATAAAGTAGTGGATTTGGTAGAGCTCTTCGCGGTGAACGCGTGGCCGCAAACGGTGCGGTAATCGGAGCTCCGAATCAAAAGTTATGGTGGTTTGAAGATCAAGCGAGGATAGAACTTTGGAGGAGTGTTCTTCCCCTCCCTTTTTCCTTTTTTCAGCGTGAATGAGAGTGTAGAGAGGAGAGAGAGTGGTTTTAGGTTTACATTAGGTTGGGCCAAGGGCCTACTATGGGTCCGGTTGGCTCGGTTTGACCCGTTCGGTCCAATCTTGGGCCAATTTCTACAAAATTGGTATCGAAATTCTCGTCTCAATCTCCTCTATCATATCAAGCCATAAAAATCAATTTTTGACTTTCTATAATAAATTCTCATTTATGGGTTAATTAGTCATTAATTAACCGGGTTTTACATTCTACCCACCTAATTGGGAATTTTACCCACAAATTCAAATTCAAATACCTGAGAATAAGTGCGGGTAGTCAACTCGCATCTCCGACTCAAGTTCCTAAGTGTGTTCCTCAACACCGCCTCGACTCCATGCCACTTTGACTAATGAAATCTCTTTTCCACGCAATCAGAGCCACTGGAAGCGTCAAATCTTCTTTTAACTGAACAGATTCAGGTTCTAACACATGGCTAGCATCAGGAGTATATTTTCGAAGTTGTGACACGTGAAATACGTCGTGCAGGTTCGAAAGGTGGGGTGGTAGAGCCATTCGATGCGCCACCGGTCCAACCCTCTCCAGGATCTGAAACGGACCAATGTACCGAGGATTCAGTTTCTTCACTTTAATTGCCCTACCTACTCCTGTGGTTATAGTAACTTTAAGGAAAACATGGTCTCCTTCCTCAAATTCCAAGGGCTTCCGCCTTTGATCGGCGTAACTCTTCTGACGACTCTGCGTAGTAAGCATCCTATCTCGGATTTTCTTGACTTGTTCAGTGGTCTCAACTATCATCTTAGGCCCCAACAGGCCTTTCTTCCCAGCTTCATACCAGCATAGTGGAGATTGGCATTTCCTTCTATATAAAGCCTCATACGGAGCCATTCTGATGCTTGCATGATAGCTATTATTGTACGCAAACTCCACTAGTGGCATATAACGATCCCAGCTTGTCGGCTGATCCAGAACACAAGCCCTCAACGTATCTTCTAAGGTTTGGATCGTCCTCTCGGATTGGTCATCTGTTTGAGGATGGTAAGCTGTGTTCAAGCTTAATCGGGTTTCGAAAGCCTTCTGAAATGCACCCCAAAACCTCGAAGTGAAACGAGGATCTCTATCAGAGATTATAGTAGCATGTACGCCATGAAGTCTCACAATCTCCTTTATGTATAACCGTGCTAGCTCCTCAAGGGTGTAAGTCATCCGAATGGGTAAAAAGTGAGCTGACTTCGTCAATCGGTCCACAATCACCCAGACAGCATCAAAACCAGCCCTAGTCCTTGGCAATCCCGACACAAAGTCCATCGCAATGCTTTCTCACTTCCATTGCGGAACCTCTAAAGGTTGCAGCATCCCCGAAGATCTCTGGTGTTCGATCTTTACCTTCTGACAGGTTAAACACTGTGAAACATATTCCGCCACGTCATTCTTCATACCTGGCCACCAAAACATCGTCTTTAAATCATGGTACATCTTAGTACTCCCGGGTGAATAGAGAACCCGCTTTTGTGTGCTTCCTTTAAGATATCTTGCTGCAAAGTGCCAACATCTGGCACAATGATCCTACCCTTGAATCTCCATAACCCATCTTGATCCTCTGACACTCGCCACTATTTTCCTTGCTCAATAGCTGGTAACACCTTCGGTAACACGTCATCGTTTTCATGAGCCTTTAGGAGTTCGGATTTAAAATCACTGGAGATCTGTAATCGACTCAAACACAGAGTTCCAGACACTTCTTGAACACCAATTTTCAGACTCTCAAATTCTTTGAGCAACTCCTCTTCTCGAAGCATCATTCAAGCAGCATACAATGACTTTTGACTTAACGCATCCGCCACTACATTCGCCTTCCCCGGATGGTAATTCAACTCAAAGTCGTAGTCCTTCAATAATTCCATCCACCTCTTCTGTCTCATATTAAGCTCTTTCTGATCAAAGAGATACTTCAAGCTCTTGTGATCAGAGAAAACTTGGAACTTAACCCCATAGAGGTAATGCCTCCACACCTTTAGCACAAACACAACCGTCGCAAGTTTCAAATCGTGCGTAGGATAATTAACTTCATGAAGTCTCAACTGGCGTGAGGCATACGCCACCACACTACGATGCTGCATCAGCACGCACCCTAAATCCTTCAGTGAGGCATCACAGTACACCTCAAATGATTCATTTGGCTCAGATAACACTAACACAGGCGCGGTGGTCAACTTTTGCTTCAACGCCTGAAAGCTCTCATCACACTCAGGAGTCCAAACAAATGGCGCGTCCTTGCGGATTAATCTTGTCAATGGCAAAGCTATCTGCGACAAGCCTTTGATAAATCTTCGGTAATAGTCAGCTAAGCCCAAAAAACTTCTTATCTCAGTTACAGAGGTTGGTCGCCTCTAATCTATTACCGCCTCCACCTTAGATGGGTCTACTGCTATCCCCTACTTACTCACCACTTGACCCAGAAACTTCACCTCACTCTTCCAAAATTCACATTTGGACAGTTTCACATAGAGCTTCTTTTCCTTTAGTATATGCAACACGGTCTTCAAGTGTTCTGCATGCTCTTCTTCAGTCTTGGAGTAAATTAGTATGTCATCAATGAAGACAACAACAAATTTATCCAGAAACAGACGGAAAACTCTGTTCATATAATCTATAAACATTGCAGGAGCGTTTGTCAGCCCAAAAGACATTATAGTGTACTCGTAATGACCATAACGAGTCCTGAATACGGTCTTAGGGATATCCTCAGCCCTCACCCTTATCTGGTGATAATCGAATCGCAAATCGATCTTGGAGAAAATCCCAACTCCTTGTAACTGTTCCATAAGATCATCAATCCTCGGCAGTGGATACTTATTCTTTATTGTGACCTTGTTTAGCTGCCTGTAATCCACACAAAGTCGCATACTCCCGTCTTTCTTCTTTACCAGTAACACTGGTGCACCCCATGGGGAAACACTTGGTCGGATAAAGTTCTTACCCAACAGATTCTATAACTGAGACTTTAGCTTGGCCATCTCTAGCGGTGACATCCTATAAGGAGCACTCGAGATTGGTCCAGCCCCAGGCACTAACTCAATAGCGAACTCAACCTCTCGGTTAGGTGGAAATTCATCAATGTCGTCGGAAAACACTTTCGGAAACTCACACACCACCGGAATTTGCTCCAACCTTTGATCATCACCCGAAACACCTGCGGTCAACAACATAATACCCTGACATTTGGTCCCGGAACAATTCACCATCATAGAATTCAAGTAATAACTATTCACTACAACCGGTCCTTCTGTATCTTCAGTCATAAAAACCACTGACTTTGTAGAACAATTGAGTAGGACAGGGTTCTCAGATAACCAGTCAAGTCCCAAGATAAGATCAAGACCGATCATCGGCAAGCAGATTAGATTGTGAACAAAATCACGTTGCTTGAACCTAAATGAAACTTTCGGACATCCTAGCCTAGTTACCATGGCTTCATGGGTAGAATTATACAACTTTAGGTCATAACCTAAAACTACAATATTCAAGCCTAACTCATTAGCTTTTTCGAATACAATGAATGAATGAGTTGCTCCCGAATCAAATAAAGCATTTAAAGTTTGACCAGTCATTTTACAGTTACCTCGGATAAGTGTCTCGGATCCCTCGGCACCTATAGCTGAGGTGGTGAACACTCGACCAGTCTATTGTGCTTTCCCTGCACCTTACTTCTGCTTCTCCAGACAGTTGGCGGCTTTATGCCCCGCCTTTCCACAATTGTAGCACAAGCCTCATCCAGCCTTGCATGGGACTCCCGAATGGTGACTTGCGCACGTAGCACAAGCTTGCTCATTCTGAGGCTATTTTCCAAACCTCTTCCCTTGGGAGTTGTTGTTGTTGGGCCTCCTGAAACCATTCTGTCCTTGATTCTGGTGTGATCCAGAACCTCCCCGCTTGAAAGGCGGACCTCTAGGTGCAAAGTTCTTCCCTCGGTTCTGTGGGAATGATCCCTTGTGACTCCCTCTCTCAGCAGCTGCCTTCTTCACACACTCTTCAATAACCCTACACTTGTTCACTAATTCAGAGAAAGTTCTGATCTCCATTGGTCCCACTGAGCTGAAGATATCGCTCCGAAGTCCTCCTTCATGCTTAATGCATTTTCATTCCTCAAACTTGTCAGTATACTCAGATACGGACATAGTACCCTGCTTCAGCTGCAGTAACTCGAGTTCCTTGGCCGTCCTGGCAGAAGTTGGGAAATACTTCTTATAGAACTCCTCTTGGAAGGCACCCCAGGTGATAAGGTCATCACTCTGCTGTAGGAGACGTCAGACTCCTTGCCACCAATGTGATGCTTCCCCAGTGAGCAAATAGGTAGCAAACTCAATACACTGCCCTTCAGGTACCATCTGCGCTTGCAGTGCTCGCTCCATAGCCTGAAACCAAGTATCGGCTTCAGTCGGGCTAGTGGTTCCCTTAAACTTAGGTGGATTGACCTTCAAGAAGGTTGCCAATGTCATTGTGCCCTGAGCTCCACCTCCGTCATTACCATGGTTGTTCATCTGTTGCCCAAGAACCTCAGCAGTGGCCTGCATAGCAGCAGCCATGTTCTCCAACGCCGTCATAAAATTCACTGGGTCATTTGGGTTGATACCCGGCCCCCGAGCATTAGTACGACCTCGACCGCGTCCACGAGACGCCATCTGATTTCTATACACACCAAACAATCGATATTAAGTTGATCAGTCTCAATATTGGAAGTTTAGTGCTTCAAAGTCCCAAATGCATACTTATGAACGTTTATGCCAGTTATATCAAGTAGATATCCTAATAGCACATAACACACATACAGAGAATGCACAGAAGCATAGTCAGTCCGTCCCTCAGGCTCTACAGGAACGAACTGCTCTGATACCAAAATGTAACACCCTGACCACCCGTTAGCACTATATTGTCCGCTTTGGCACACAATGCCTCACGATTTTTCCTTTGACGATAGGGATGATAGCCGAAGCCCCCCACACTCACTCGTCAAAACGCGTCATGCTAGGGAGAGGTATCCACACCCTTATAAGGCATACTTCGTTCCCCTCCCCAACCGATGTGGGACCTTACATCTGTAATCTATTGTTTGTGTTAAAATGTAGCTTTCTTTGGATTGAAAATTGAATTCAAGCATGTGTGATCCTCTTATTTGTGGATGTTGTTTTTTTATGTTGAAAATTAAATTCTAGCTTTCTTTGTTATTTATCTTCCATGAGCAATTAAGATATGATTGGTTATATGGTTAGAGTTGTACACTTCAACTTATGCCTTCTATAAAAGAGTAGTTAGTCTCTTTATGATTAAATTTTGGGAATTGGAAGCAATAATGAAAAACTAGAAGCTTTTATTGATATGAATTCATAGTTTAGACTTTAGTTGCATTAGTTCTCTTTGTTTTTTATTTGCCTTTTATGATTTGACTTTATGTTCTCTTATGATCTTTGTTTTTTATTTGCCTTTTATGATTTGACTTTATGTTCTCTTATGATTTGACTTTATGTTCTCTGAAAAACTAGAAGCTTTTATTAATTTTTCGAGTATTTCTTTCAGAATAAATGGATGTTATGCCGTATGAATGTGAATTATATGTGCCATTTGGAACTTGGTTGTTGCCTAAAGAGTCCGACTCTCCATTTTGATATGAAGATAAGTGGTTCAGGTTGATGATTATGTTTTATAGTTCTGGAATATAGTTGGTGCTCGATTACATAAGTTACTAACCTTTAAATTTAATTTCCTTATCTGTATTAGCAGATCATATGTTGGGAGGGGCAACTGAATCAAATAGATCAAGGCATCCTAATCCATATGAAGACCCTGTGGTGCCCTCTGATGCTGAGTCTGACCAAAATAATAACTAACTGATTTGTTTTAAAATGTTTCTTAAATCCTTTAGTCAAATTTTTTGCTTTTTGTATAGGTGACTGTGAAGCTGTTAATATTTTTTTGAAATTAGATGCCTAAAGTATGATAACTACAATGTATAGTGGTGTTGCTTACAAGTCTTTTATTCAAGCATGCTATTTGCTCGTGTATTATTACCCTCGGAATATGACATAATATAGTGGTGTTGCTTACAAGTCTTTTATTCAGACATATTGTTTGCTCGTGTATTATCAACCTTGGAATATGACATAATATTCTTCTCAAATTTGAAGTTTATTGTTTAGTTTCAAGAGCTGCGAACTTTGGGTTGTAGTTAATTATGTTCAGATCATATGACAAATAATTATTTATTTCTTTTTTATTTTCGTAGTCTTGATCTAAAGTTGGTCCTCTTTACTAAAGGTGCGGACTTGTATTCAAAGATTAGATTAGGGTGCGCCAAAACAAATTTAAATCTTATCTGATTTTAAGTAGTTATGAAATTAATGACACATTCAATCAAGTTTTAAATAAAAGACACATCCATCACAGACACAGCCAAAAAAGTTTGAAACACAAGACACAACTATTAAGGACACATCTAAACATTAAAGCCAAAAAAGTTTGAAACACAAGACACAACTATTAAGGACACATCTAAACATTAAAGGCATATCCAAACATTAATCGGTTAAAATAAAACAAGTGTTTAACAAATGTAAAAAGACATATCAATGTCTTAATAGAGGAGACACATTCACACTTAAAAAAATTTTACAAGAGTCTCAATAGAGACACACACTAATAAGTCCAACAAGAAAAAAAAATCGGGTCATAACCAAAGAAAGTCCACAAGTCTTGACAAGTAATTTTGAAGTTCTAAACAGAGGATGCCTCCATTAAAAAGACATTTAAATAAGTTTTAAACAAAAGACACATCCATTAAAAACTCTTTCAACAGAAGACACATTCATTAAAGACACATCTAAACAATATTTAAACAAAAAACTCTTTCAACAGAAGACACATTCATTAAAGACACATCTAAACAATATTTAAACAGAAGACATATCTATTAAAAACACATCTAAAAATTAACCGGCTAAATAAAACAAGTGTTCAACAAAAGCACATCTGAATAAGCACTCCTTAACATATAAAAAGAATTAGATATGTACATCGGGTATGATTCTGTAAGTTCTAAAGACAAAGTTCCACATGTTTAATTAAGAACTTGTAACATTTTGAATCTTTGAATTAATTATTATAAAAAAATTTACAGTATTATTCTGTAACTTTATTTGTTACTAAATTCAAAGTACATCAAACAAAGCAAACACCATTGAGGTTAATTAAAAACAAAAATATAAATGTCATAAAATTATTTTTAAAAAAAAAATTAAATTAATACAAAAAATACATAAATGATTGTCTTCATTTTTAACAACTTCTCCTTATATGCTAATTAATCAAACAAAACATCTTAAAAAATTATAATAGAATAATTTAACTAAAAATAATGGCTCTACCAAACTAGTACCATTTCTACCTAAATGAATTCAAAGGACACAAGGGAATGTTATGACATTCTACTTCTCGTTTCAAAGAACATAAGTTGGCTTTCAACAAATTTTTTGAGCATCTCATCATTTGTAAGATCAAGTGAGACAAGAGTCCTATCAAAGAATTCTCTATACTGCACAATTTTTTGTTTCTTCTTCGTCTATGCATCTCCCAAAAAATTGGAACAAGCTTCTCTTAGGAATTTATGTCAAGCACCATGTGATCAATCATTTACAAGTTCTTACTTTGCCCCTAAATCAACAACAGAAGAAATTCACCATGGTTATAAACAAAGACTAGCCATTCATGACTAATTCAACATCTCATCATAAGCATATAGAACGTATAAGCATACTCTGCAAGTGGATCAATTAGGTAGATATTAGCAATAAAGCTTTCCAAAACAAATAACATGAACCTTAATTCAAATTGACACATCCCAATAGTCTAAACTAAGCTGCTAAATACTTGTCATGATTCATGGTAGTCATTACTTCCCCTTGAATGGTGATATCAATTATCGATTCTCTTGAATCAATGACCCCAATATACACTACACTAAAAACTTATGCACCAAATAATAAAGCCTCATTTTTTTTGTTATTATCTGAATTCTAAATGCAAATGCTACTACACAATTCTAAGTTCTAACACCTAGATAATGACAGATTTTAGCTTGTAACTAGCTTTTGTGTTTACCAATTAAGAGTATGGACTATGAAAATAGAAAAGTCTACATATGTGGTGATCAATTTGAATAATACCCAAAAATCTTCCAAAGAACTTACCCGAGGCAATGTAACCATATGATCCAGCAACCTTGGACATGTCACCAGCACCAGCACCAGCACCTCCCTCGCCAGCCTCACGCTGCAAGATCTTATTAAGCCCAAAATCCGCATCATGAGGCCTAAACTCATGATCAAGCAATATGTTATTGCTCTTCACATCCTTATGAACTATAGCAGGCACACAATTGATCTAAAAATCATCTTGATGGAAAAGTTTAAAAATTAGTTATAGTTATTTTTATTGTTCGTTATACATCAATCCTTCATAGACATCTACATACATCTAGGTTTGTGTGTCCTTAAGATCCATATATCATTACACGCACAAATTAACTTGTTTATCCTTCACCTAAAGAAGGAAATTAAAAAATATATATATAAAAATATGTTTACTGTGTAACTTATTAAGTTGGTGTCGTGAATATAACTACTTTCTATTTGCAGATCCACTTCTTTTCAAGGTAGATTAATGAAGCATAATCTTGATTCAGAAGTTGTGGGTGCTCATATATCAATTCTCCTAAAATTACATAAAATTAGCATTCACAAAATCAAAAATCTTGTATGAAAGTGAAACCCTGTGACATGCACCTAAGATAAAGCAGGAACAATCTCTGTTTATCACAATCATGAATTACCACTAACCTATGAACGCGACGACGGCGGCGGAGGAGGGACACCCTGCGGGACGCGTCTCGGAGGCGAGGTTGGGAGTGTCGCTGGCAATGGCTGTGCAGGGCGAACAGCAGCGGCGCTTGCTAGTGCTTCGACGATGCAGGGAGACTTCCACCGCGGATGGATGCGTCTTCAAAGGGAGGCCGACGGCGACATACAGGGGGCGGCGGCGCTGGGGCGACTGCGAGGAGCAACTCGCGAGGATCGCTGGCTGGCGTTCCGGCGGCGTTGACTACCGTTGACGGCAGCGACCGTCGACGATTCCACTGAAGAGGGTTTGCGCGACGGTGAGCTTGAAGGTGGGAGTTGGGGGATATAGCTGCACGGTAAAATAATTGGAAAATTAGGTTTACAATAGTAAAGGAGTGACATTAGGATTATCCCAGATTAATTGATGTGGCTTTATAAATAAAATGGACTTTGGGTTCAGCCCAATAAAAATTGGCAAGAGTGACTATTCACTCGATAATAAGTCTAGAAATTTTTACAAATATATAACGCAATTAATAATAACATAGGCATAATTATGTATGGTACAATTTATTAAGAGAAAGGATAGGAAGCTAATGGTCTAAGCATATAATGTATATAATGGATATTTAAGAAGTATTAGAGATATGACTATTAGTGTTACATTGTTCTGTCAGGTTATGTTTTTAGAATGAGTGGTTAGAGTTTTATATTCGAAAAGTCAAAAGTTCGATCCTTGATGAACCCAAAATCAGTGTATGCTTAGATCATTCGCTCCTAGCACTACCCAAACTATTAATCTACCTACTTATAAATCGTACTAATATTCAGATAGATACAACTAATTAAGGATAATTTATTAAAGTAACTTGCATTGTGGCTTACACAAGATTTATTCATACATAGATAGATCATTAACGTGAAGATTAGTCAAGTAACTAACAAAGGGAATCCACGAAGAACACGATAGAAGTTGAAAATGGCGAATATAAAGACAGCAATGCCAACAAAGGTAGAGCTACATCTCCAAAGATCACGAAAGTAAACCCTCCTGAGTGTCCCCATTGTCCACTTCCAATTGCTGTTATAATGTTCATTCAATTCACCCATTAACTTATGGTAACATGTCTTATTCGTCACAACATGCATGCAAAGACTATTAACCAAAGTTGCTACTTCATTATCACTTCCAAGTTCATGCACAATAGCCTCCTTCTCAACCAGCAACTCTGCATCATCTTTGGTGTGAATCAGAGAATCCACCAAGGAAACATAGTTGCATATGTAAGGCTCCTCAGGGTAGTGGCACTGCTCGAACACAATCAGGTTCCGAAGAACACATTCGGTTCTGTGGTCTATTCTCAACTCCGGGAACTGAATTCGAGCCTTGAAGAACTTAGACCATGGAAATGGACAGCAGCCAAAGCAGAGTAGGTAGCCGTAGAAGGGCCTCGTCTCGAACCTGATGTCGAGAAGGCTTCTGTGTCGAACCTTCTCGAAGCTTACCCCGGCCTGGTTCAACTTGCTTGCTGTTCTTATGAAACAGCAATCTTGATGAAGATCCTTCTTCTTCTTCTTCTTATTGTTATTATTATTATTAGGGTTTTGGTTATTATCATCTTCCAAATACTTCAGATCCTTCGGGTTGGGAACGTAAGCGCGCCGGATCAGATCAGTGAAATGCAGAATCTGGTGGCGGTCGAGGTTTTTGGAATTCTCTGTTAGTTCGGAACAAGGGTCCCACGATCGAAAGTACTTTTTCGCGAGATCAAGAAAGGTTGCGTGTTTCTTGAAATCGACAGCAATCGTTTTATAGAGCCTCTCAAGAACATACATTGGGATTTGATTCTCGAGAAGTAACAGATCCTTCTGAATGCTTTTGCTGAGACACGGTCGAGTTGTTATGTAATAATCTTCTTTGTTTATGTGACTCTTGCACTTGCAGTGGTAGTCATCCTCTTCTCTCAAGAACAGCTCCATGATGAAAACAGAGTCCAACCACATCATCTCTACAAACCTGTCGTTGTTGTTGAAAGAGTCGGGTAGTTGTGATTTTTGGTAACAAGATCTTATGTTTTTCTCTTCTGATTTGAGGAAGGCTTTGTATTCTTCTAGAAGATGATCTTTCTCGAGGAAGACTAGGTGGTCGCGAAAGGAAACGAAGTAGCGGGTTTTGAGTTCTTGCATGTCCTTGAATTGTTTTCTGTCATGGTGAAGAGGACCAATGGAGATCAAGAGAGGAGTATAGGCTTCTCTTTTCACAGTGAAGAGACTCTTAGGAACCTTGTAGATGAATGGACGAGAAGCAGGACATTGTAAAGGATCAAACTTTTCTGATGTGATCTCAATAATTCTGTGCTCCAGTTCCGTACCATTCCCTACACAACATGCCATTTTCTTTTGCTCTGCTACTACCTCAACATGCCAAATTTACCATCAAAAGCATATTCTATTCATAATTAACATTTTAATTGCAATTGAGTTTTTTAAAAGGAGTTAGAATTATCACTAATTATATAATTATTTGATTCAATCTAACACTAATTCAGTGATTCAACAATTTCACTGTATTCATGTATACATACATTTTTGTTTTCTTTTAAATTAAAAAAAAATAGAAGATAAATTTCTCTTCTAAAATAATGATAAAACAATTGACCTCTTCTTCTATATATGCATATAGTTAGAGATGAGAGGGAAGGAAATAGAAGTAAGAGAAGACTTTTGCTAACAAATAGAAGTGCAAAACACATAGCTGACTGTCACAACTTAGAAGGCTGGCGGTAGGGGTGCACAAGACCCGGTCCGGCCCGAAGACCTGGACCGGGCCCAATGACTTCGGGGCTAATTTAGCCCGATTTTGTTATGACCCGGTCAGATCCGAGGTTTCAATAGATGGTCCCGGTTATTTATTAAATCGGATTCGGGCCAAGCCTCGGGTCACCCGGTCCCGACCCGTTGGACCCGTATAGTTGTTTGTTACTTAATATTTTGTTGTTATTGGTTGGTATGACACTATAAATTAATATTATTATGTTAATCTTGTGTTGGTTGTTAACTTTGTTTTAATTGTCTTTTGAACTTTGAATGTTTAATGTGTAATTGATATAATTATTATTATGAAACTTTAAATTATTATTGTTAGATTCTAAATTATTATTACGTGAATGTTGTAATGTTATGGAATAATTATTTTCCAAAATTTAGAAGTTCAAAAGATGTAGAATCTAATTTTTTGTGATGTCGTGATAAAGTTGATCAAGACCCGGGCTTCACCCGGTCTAGACCCGGCTTAAGTGTGGCCCGAAAGTAACACGATTCATCGGGTTTAGGGTCGGGTAAGGATCTCATAAATAGACCCGGTCACTATTTAGGGTCGGGTTCGGGTCACAGCGAACCCAGCTTCACCCGGCCCCATGTGCACCCCTAACTGACGGCTCCAACTGGACTGCTTAAACCACAACACGCAAGATCTAATATAATAAATTAATAATACATAATACGTAGTTATAATTAACCTCATATTATCCTCTATATATATATATCTTAGATACAGTTAATTTTGTATAAAATTGATAGTTAAAAATTGTTAAATAATAATTTAGTTAAATCTATTAAATTATTTAACGATTTTTAACTATTAATTTTATATGAAATTAACTATACCCGAATTTTTACTTCAATATATTCACATGACAAAAAAAAAAGTAAACAAGTACACATATATTATACTGCTAACTATGACTCCAAGCTAAGAAAATAATGAACAACCTGATGAAAGCTAATTTGGTTTGGTCAACAAGCTAAGCAAATTCTCAGTCGCACGTTGCTACTTCTATCTCAAGCTCTCTCAGCTTAATTTCTGCTTTGTACAAGGACCACATATAAGAAGAATATGTCTTATTGTCTTATACAAGTAGTGTGCTATTATATATTTTAAATGAAACATAGAAAATAACATATATTAAGAAATGAAATAAAAAAGTGGCAGTATTTAGATCGATGAGAAGAACGAAGCAGAATAATCAAATGCAAAAAAAGAAAAAAATCGCATAAAGCAAAAATAAAGAAAGGATATTACCCTTTATATATAGGAAGAGGGGTGAGTGTCCTCCAAGAGCAAGAGTTGCCTACATGATAATTTTGCTCCACGGAGAGAATAATAATTGAAGTAAAAGGAAGAATTTTGTATGTGCTTTTTAGTTGAGCGAGGTTGCCACTATATTTATATATATATACACCCGTTTTGTTATATTTAACTAAGCCCTAATAATTAGCTTACAATAGCACCTTAATACTCTGATCTACTACTATACAAGATATTTATCTATATGTATGGAGTGTGTTCATATATATTATATTTTATAATTATAAAGGGCTCATCAAATTCTTAATAATGTAGACCTTATTCGTTAGCTATAATGCAGATAGAGGCTAAAAAATTTTGATATGGGAGTAAAATAAGTGATATATTTTAACATGGTAATTTTTGGTGTTTTTTAAAATTATGGGAGTACACAAATCGGACCCTCCGATTTGTGTTTAAAAAGTGAAAAAAATTCAGAGTACACAAATCGGAGGGTTCGATTTGTGTTAAAACAATTTGAAAAAATTCAGAGTACATAAATCGGACCATGCGAGTTGTTTGATTTTAAAATTTTGCTTAAGAAATCGCATGGTCCGACTTGTGGTTGAGCAAATATGAATTTCCGAAACTAGAAAACGGACCCTCCGAATTGTTTGTTGTTATCAATTTTTTCATGAAATGGAATATACAACGCAACTCAGACCTTCCGAGTTGTTCCACTTACCCCACATGGCTGTAAAGCACCTGTATTCTCCATGTTCGAGTTCAACACTACTTTTACTTTCATAATCAAATTAAAAAACCGCAGATAGACAGCATTGATCAATAAAATTTATGACCAGAACCTACTAATATGACCCACAGGTGCAAAAATAAATAAAATGGGGACAATGAGGTCACAAAGAAACGCAATAGCCATGAGGTCATATACTACCAACAATGCGTTTAAATCTACGAAGAACGGACTATTTTTCATTTTTGGTGTCTGCGTATCCTACATATTTTGAATACATCACTATATTTGTTTGATACGTATTTTTTCTGCGTCTAATCATATTTTAATAAAAAATAAAATAAAATAAATACGTTTGGACATATTTAAATATCATCACGTGTTAATATATTTAATTTTATTTTTAATATATATTTTTTTTGAGATGAGTTTAAAAATAATATTATTATTAAGAATTCAAACAAAAAAAATTTAAATACTTTATATCATAAAAACAAGTTATTAAAAATAATTAAAAAATTAATTTATATTTTAATACCAATAAAATATTAAAATATTATTACAATTTATCTAAAAAATATTTTATATTTTACATATATACCGTATCTCTGTATCTTATAAAAATTTTAAATTCGCGTGTCTACGTATTTCATATCGTATCGTGTCCTGTATTTACACCAGTGTCCGTGTATTATAGATTTAAATTTATTATGATAAGAATATATCAAAAACCAATTATTAAATTAGTTATTTATATAAAATATATATTAAAAATAAATTAAATAATACATACAGTGACAAAATAAAGAGGTCTAAAGTGAGCACATGATTAGGGGTGTTCGCGGATCGGATATGGCCGAAAATTCGATCCGATCCGCACAATTTTCATCTGATCGGATCGGATATGATATCTGCACTTTTTGGTGCCAGATCCGATCCGATCCGATCCGCAAATGTGCGAATCGGATCGGATCGGATATCGGATATATCCGCATAATTAAACATTCTCTTTTTAATCATATTTCTATGTAAACAAATTCAATAAAAATATTTCTTTTATACTTTTAAACTTATTTATTCCTAAAATATTTTTAATCAAACTCTTTCTAAATAATAAAAATAAAACAATACAATATATGAATAATAATTACTAACTAAAACATACAAACAAAGGCTAATTTTTTTTATATTGTTTAAATATATGTGTAATACATTGTTATTGGAAGATTTGGTGTTTTTTTTTATATGGTGTTTTATTCAAATCGGACGGTCCGATTTGTTTGAAGAAAAAAATAAACTACAAATCGGAGGGTCTGATTTATTTGAAGAAAAAATAAAATAAAAATCGGACGGTCCGATTTCAACATTAAAATTTTTTTTATTTTCGAAATTACAAATTGAACCGTCCGATTTCTGATTGTTGGTTTAAAAAATGAAACAAATCGGAGGGTCCGAATTGTTTAAACCATACCAGCGTAAAACTCATCTCTTCTCACATCATTGTGAGATACACTCCTCTCTCTCACATGAAAAAGAAAAAGCGACAAACAAGTAAATATAATACCAAACATATATATTTATTTATTTTTAATTATTATTGTACGGATCTGCGGATCCGCGGATCGGATACGCGGATGTAGAACAGATATCCGCGATCCGATCCGATCAATTTGCGGATCGGATCGTATCCGCAATTTTTTGGATCGGATGTGGATATTTACCGCGGATCTACGGATACGATCCGATCCATGAATACCCCTACACATTATCCTTCCATTTTTTCAAAAAATTATTATTATATAATATGTATATACCACTGATTAACTATCTGTTAATATATTAAACATAAGAAATTATAGGTAAATAGTTCAATATATATATATATATATATATATATAGTAATAGCAAGTAGTTTTTTAAAAAGAAAATAGTATAAATGTATTATATATGAATATGTAATAAGTTTGTAATAAATATAAGCCAAAATAAAAATAATAAGTTAGTTTATTTAAATATTAAGATGGCCTAAACAAAATAAAATTGTAATTTTTTTCAATAAAATTTCATTCTTTCATAGGTTTCGATAGGCTCCCAACAGCAACAATTGAATGAACGTTTTAACTATGAAAATTATTTAAACAAAGTTTTAAAAGAAGATAAAAGATTTATTTTTGGTAGATTATATGATTATATATATTGAAAATAAAATTACTTCAAATTTTTGATAACTAATGATTTTAACTTCATAAAATATTAGGAACAAATCTAAAAGTATTAAAATCTTAAAATATATTGTTGAATATTAATTTTTATATAATATAATTATTAACTTTACATAATACTATAGATTTTATTTTTGTTAAATTTTTAATTATATTATATTTTAATTTGTTTAATTTTGCATTTAATTTGGTTTCTTGTAAAAATTTTTGTTCTGTCATTCGACTGACACATGTATTTATACATAAATATATAATAATTAATTTAATGATTGATTTTTGGTACACACATAATATTTATATTTTAAATAATATAAGCAACTTTAAACTGTAATTGTTACGTTATTATACAAGTAAATCTTTAATTAAAACCTCGTCATATTAAAAAAATAGGAATAATTTATAAGCATAAAAAATTAATGATCAAGTATTTGTATATATTTATACAATTTAATTATAAATATATAAATATAAAAATATCCTGTATTTTAATAAGTAATTAATTAATAACTAATGTTTAGTCTTTATGTAATATGATTGTATTTAAGCAATGTATTTTGGTCGTAATTTTATACAAAGTAGTACAACTTTAGTATTTTACATTTAAAAACCTCAATTTTTCTTCTATAAGCAGTGTGTCTGAACATATAGAGCATTGAAATTAATATGCCTTTTAAGAATGTGTCCTAGGTGGGTGGGTTTGGTTCATTAATTGATTCCACATACATGCTGGTGACCACAAGTATAAAAAACACGTTTTGTTTCTGAATCAAGATTTCAAGCTATAGAAATTAATGGTTGTACGTACAGTTATGCTGCAAAAACTTAGTATTCTTCTCAGATCCAGTAAAAACAGCTATTACAATTTACATACACTCCTGTCCTCTTGTACATTTTTTTTAGTAAACTATTATTTTTATCCATAAAAATTAAAAATATATATCTACCCATCTAACATACAAATTATTATTTATACTCATAAAAAATGGCTTTTGCAAATAAAATTATCCAAACTCTAAAAAATTAAATAAAATTCTTAAATTATTCTTCTCTCCACCACTACTATCATCGTCTCCCTCTTCCCCCTTTTTCTCAATGTTCTTAGCGATCTAATTCCAATATCGACCACATCGCCGCTCAATACCACCGTCTCACCCTCTTCTTCAACCGCCACTCTAACCCCTTCGCCGCACACTCCCCCATCGGTGTCGGTCGGGACTCAACAGCACCAGCACCACTATGACCAGCATAATCATCTAATGTAAGCTCAGCCTCTGTTTATATCGAAGAGAAACCCTAGATCTAAAGACGCTGCGAGCAGCGTGAGCGATCCGTTGGGATGGATAAACCGTCACTACCGTTAACTTCATCATCCTTGCCATCTTCCATCACCGTCAAGCTTAACTGTCTGGCTTCGGAATTCAACACCCTAACAGAATCCATAGAGCGCGTGAAGAGACTTTTGCATTACGCATCTTTGTTTTCACCATTCGATGATTCAGATCGGGTTCCAGAGAACTGGATTAAATTTTTTCTGCACACACACGTTCAAAGGCTGCGAATTTTTCAAAAGTTGATCGAAAATTGGTGTCTGAAAATGACCCAGTGGAGTCCTTCTTCAATTCCATTCAAGTTGTGAAGGAATCGCTGTCCTTTTTAGAAGTGGGTATTCAGAAAGTTGCAAAGAATCTTTAGCATTGCTTCTTGTCAAGGCACAAGAATAAGGACACGAAAGGTGTTTGTTTGATTTTCCAAGTGAAGCAAGGTGGTGACTTTCAGATCTACGATGTGAAGAAGAAGAGATGGTTGTCAATGAAGGTTCCCTTGAAAGCTTTTTTGGGTATTTTCTCACAGAACTCAGTGAGTGGTAATGAAAATGTGAATACGAATGGTGATGAGGTGGATAAGAAGGGTAATGGATCTTCTTCTTGTACCAATTGCTTGAAGTTTGCAATGACTTAGTCTTTGTTAGTTAATAATTTCCTTAAAATTTTTCCAACTCCTTTCAATGCTGGTAGGAAAGAAGGGGAGGGGTTGAAGTTTCAGAAGAGGTAGAAGGTGAGGGAGAAGCGGAGCCTGAGGTTGAGATCGGAGTCAAAGAGCTGAGGTGGAGGGAGGAGGAAGAGTGGTGATGGTAATGACAGTAGTAATGATGGTGATTGGAGAGAGAGAGAGAGAAAAAAAAGAGAGAGGGAAGAGACGAAGGTTGTAGTAGTGAAGAAAATAGTAGTTTGAGAATTTTATGTAAATTTTTTGGATTTGGATAATTTTATTTGTAAAAATTATTTTTTAGGGAGTACAAATGATAATTTTCATCTTCTATTAGTAGATATATCAGTGTTTTCAATTTTTATAGATAGAAATAATAATTTTTTCTTTTTGAAATTGAAGTCAAAAGATTAACATCAAATTCGTAAAAATTAATAATTATAAATTAAATAACTATTATTTTATTTCATATATGTAAAAAATATATATATACATAAAAATTAATTATAAAATTAATTATTATATATTTATATATAAATATATGTAATGCTTAATTTTTTTAATATATATTTTATATTTTAATATATATTATATATGAATGATTAATTTTAAAAAAAATAAATAAATAATATTTAATAAATTTTAAATATTTTATTTTTTATTTTAAATATTTTATTTTTTATTTTTAAAAATAAATTAGATAATTTAAATATTATAATAAAAAAATACTATAAAACTCACCTTATATATATATTCAAATATGTTAGGTTATATATTTAATATATACGCACTGAAATAGAAACATGTCTAATAATTGGAGAGATCCATATAATAAAGGTGGATATTATAATAAAGATGATAAAAATATCTTTTTATAAAAATATTTTGGTTAAAAGTGTGGTTTAATAAAAGGTGAGAAAATGAGAAATGATGGGAGGAGGAAGAAAATATTTTGTCCTCGGGGAGAAAAATTATCACTGATCAGAGGTCTTCTTTTTTAATAATGGTGGAGGCCCAGAGGCTCGGAACTCAAGGCTCATGACTCATTCATGAGTTTGTCCCTTTCTGTTTAGCCATCGGTCCCACGTCATCATGCATTATCAATATGCATATAGGACGTATAGCTAGGTCCGTAGGTGTACATAACAGATCCAAAAAATTTTAAGAATGGAGCAAAAATATATATTTTAAAATATTTTTTTAACATTGTTAATTATACTAAAAATATAATAAATATATAAAAATTAAAAAAAATTAATGAATATTTTTATTCTTAAAATATTTTAATTTAATTTTAATATATTATTAAATTAAAAATTTTATTATTTATTTAATTATATATTATAATTAAAAAAATTATATTTTATATTCATCACGTAAATAATTATTTAAAATATAAATATAATTAAATTATTATATAAAAATATATACATATTTTAATATATTAAAATTAATTTCTATGTTTTTAAATAATTATTCTACTACTTATTATAATTTTTAAATATTAATTACCTCTCATTCAATTAAGAAACTTATTTGTTATAATATTTATGACAAAATATTTTTTAATTTAAAATAGTTGTTACAAGTAAGATTATTTAAGAGATAAAAATAAAAAATTTTATATAATATTAAAATAAAAAATATTAATTAATAGATAGATACTATTTTTTTTATCTTAACTAATTTTTGAAGACAAAATAAGATACTGATAATTTTACTTATATTTAGAAAACTAAAATTTTATTTGGTAATTAACTAGTTGATTAGTTCTAAAAATTATATTATTACTGTTTATTAATTTTTTATTGAGTTAGTTTATTTACTTATTTTTAATTTTAATATTAAATTAAATTTAACAAAATAAATATGATTAAAGATTAAATTTAATAAAAAATTATTTTTAACATGAATTTTAAAATAAAATTTTATAAATTTTTGTAGGACAAAAATATAATTACACTAGAACAAATATATTGATTCATATAATATTATTATTATTTTTTTTATTTAGTGGGGACAAGTACTCCCTTCTCATGAGCCTCGGTCCGTCCCTGTGTACATCAATATATGACTCTTTTTGTTTTATGTTTAATTATTCTCTTAGTCTTTATAATTTTGTAAAATTTTTAATTAAATTTTTATATATTTTTTTAATTTAGTTATTATACTAATTTTTTTAATTAATTTCTTTTTATCAGTAATTGATTTAATTATATAGATCCAACTAAAAAAAATTAATATAAAAACTCAAATAAAAAAAATATAAAAACCCAATTAAATATATATATATATATATATATATATATATATATATATATAATTTTGTAAAATTATAAAAACTAATAGAATAATTAAATTTTTATTTTATTAACCTACCGTGGAAGCATATGCAGTTATACACTATGCTAATAATTAACCTAACAATCCATAAATAAGATTATCCAACTAATTAGCTTTGGTTAGATAAGCTATCTTTACCTTTTATTAATTTGGATCCTCTAAAGTTTATATTTTCATTTTATATGATAAAGTGAGATTTTTCACTATTAAATACTTTCTTTTTCATTGTTGTCAAACTCTAGAGTTAACTCATAAACTTGTACAAATTTACGAATTTAGATATGGAGTCGAATTGACTCGGGCATAGACTATATTTTGAGTAAATTCGGCTAGACTCGGTCAAACTCGGACAAACTCGTGAATCTAGGACCAAGTTAGCGAGTTTGTGTTTTTCTTTATTTTTACTCAAAAAAACGTCATTTTGAAACTAAAAAAAAGTATTAGGGTTACGATAACACTCCCAAAGAATGAAAGAAAACTCATTCACAACTCACTCATCTGCGTCGTTTCTCTCAAGTCTCACTTTCTCTAAGTTCTGCCGCAGTTGCTGTTCCCCGTCGAGTTGCCGTTGTTCGCCTGCGTCTGCTACCTCTGCTCTGATTTGCGCAATTATCTTTGTGAATTTTACCTATGTTGCCCTCTGCTTTATATTTCTTCACATCTCCACTATCTGCAACTCCATTATCGTGCTATCACCGTTCACGAGTTCGACTACTTCTCCTACAGTCCTATCTCTGTTATGGTTTGCACCGTCGTGAAATCCATGACTATTGGTTGCCGTCGTTTTGTGTTGCTGCTGCACCCTCACCACCGCTGCCTGCTGCACCCTTGTCTTCGATCTGCTGTTGCTGGGACTTTGCCCCTTCTTTTCTTCTGTATTCTCTATTTTTTGTATACTTTTTGTCCTTTCTTTGAGCCTTTGCTTTTTGATTTAGTTTTTTTTTTTCTCTTTAAATTTTATTGCTTCTAATTTTAGCCTATTACTTATCGTTTATGTTAGATGGCCAGATGGTTCATCCATTCATGGCTGATTAGTAATTAATTATTTTGATTAGAGTTAATTTGATTATTTGATATTATTCAATGTTCAATTAAAGATTTAGTATTACAGATTTAGAATTTTTAATTTTGTGTGTTTTATGTTGTATTTGTATAAGAATAATTATAGAGGATTTGAATGTGTATTTTAAAGTATTTATTATAGTGTATACTATTATTTTAATTTATTATGTGCTTTAAGATTGATATTATTAATTTTAAAGGGTTAGAATTGAGTAAATATACATTATGTATACTATATATATATATAAACTTCATAATAGGTGAACTCGTATGAGTCTACGAGTTAACTCGCGAGTAGAGTTTATGTCAGCTCCACAAGTCTCTCTCATATTTTCTCTTGATTCTATCTATGAAATAAATGGTCATAAATCATACTTTATTTTCTAAAATAAAATTCAAAATTTAAAAAATATAAAATCTATCTTTTTCATTTGGAAATTTTTATATAATATAAAATATAAATTTCGGCCTTGAGTAGTAATAGCATTATCCATTCTGCAAACTAGGTAACAAAATTGTTAGGCGACTTCAATGTAAATCTTCAAAGTATCTAAGTTTTTAGTGAAATTGTTTTGCTTTAATTTGAAGAACGCAACATCCTTTTATTTTTCAAAGTATTTTTTAGTCTATCAGATTAAAAACTAATTCAATTCATTATGAATTTAAATTTTATTTAAAAATTTGTTATTGACCAATAAATTATTATATGTATAAAATAAAATTTGAATTTCTAACCATACTTATTTAAGCAGATGAATAAATTGATCATTCGACGATAAATCCAATTAGTTCATACATCCATGTTGTTACTACTAATTAATTTGTAAAGCACTGTTATTAGACAAAATATTTTCATAAGTAGTAAAAAAATAATAATAATAAGGATTCCAAACTTTGGTTGTGTTGACAAGTTACATGCATTATTCATTTATAGAATAATATTACACTACATAAATGTCATTAAACAATTTTCCATTTCTGTTTAAGAGTAGAGAATGCCTTAGTAGATGAACCATTTTGAGTGAGTGCAGCAGCAGCAGCATCACTCAAGTGTTTGATTCTCTTTCTCATTTCCAAACCTTCTTCATTCTCCTCCATCATTCTCTTTATAACTCTTGCAATTTCCTCTCTTTTCACTATCCCATCTTCATCATTATCAACAACCTTCTCTGGCATGAGTGCCACCTTAAGCACCTCTTTGAGCAACACTGCATTCATTCTCTGCTCAGCAAACAATGGCCATGCAATCATGGGAACACCATGGACAACACTCTCTAGAATTGAGTTCCAACCACAATGACTCAAGAAAGCACTTGTGGATCCATGACCAAGGATCTCAACTTGTGGGGCCCATGATGGAACCACCAAGCCTTCTCCTTTGGTTCTGTCTACAAAACCTGATGGTAAATGGTGTAATGGATCCTCTTTTTGTTCATTAAGATAAGCACCTCCACCATATTCATTTGGAGCTCTCACAACCCACAAGAACTTGTGTCCACTCATTTCCAACCCAAATGCAATCTCATTGAGTTGCTCTTGAGAAAGTGTTCCACCACTTCCAAAAGATATATACAACACTGATCTCGGTGGCTGATTATCCAACCATCTTAAACACTCTAACCTGTTTACATCATTACTTGTCTCACTTTGAATGATTGGTCCAATTGGGTAAACAAAAGGAGGAACTTTATCAGTGTTTCTATCATTGGCTTCTCTTTGTTGTTGTTGTTGTTGTTGTATGGCTGCAATGGCTTCTGATTCCAAATGTGTGAAGGTGTTCACTATGGCACCATCAACCAGAGAGTGTGTTCTGCATACATTGAGGAATGATTTGTAGACTTCACTTGATCTCTCATAAAGAACTGGGTCAGGGAGATCCTTGATCTGAAAAGGGACAACACAACCTGGGAAATTCACAGTTTCTGTTAAGGACATAGTATTATTAGTAGTAGAGAAAACGGTTTCATCAAGATATGGAAGATAAAGACAGAATGATAGAAGTGAAGCCCCAGAGGCAAAGAAAACATAGGTTAAGAGATTGAATTCCTTGGCAAGATCAAGAACATCGGTTGCAAAGATGCTGAAGACAAGAGCAACTATGTGATGAGTAGTGGAACTCATGAATGAGGTAAGTTGTTGATGGATGAATGGAAGAGAATGCTTCACTGCAAAGCGTATTTGAGTTGAAGTTTGAGACTTCACAGGAAGGTCTTCAACGTTGACTTGGGGAAGAACAGTGAAGGTTATGTTTGGTGGGAGATCAGAGTTGTTAAGAATGGAATTCATGGAAGAAGAAGAAGAAGAAGAAGAAGAAGAAGAAAGTGTTGGAACTATGAACTTCACATTTAACTCATCATCATCATGAACAAGCATCTTTGCAAACTCAACAAGTGGAATCAAATGGCTGAGACCAGGGGAAGGAACCATCACTATGCATGGATGTTTCTTTTCCATCTTTTCCATCATGGGAATCATAATAATAAAGATCAGAGAAGTTTTAATTAATTTGTTTCCAAGTGAAATTGCTAGCTACTTGCAACAAATTAAATAATGAAGCATTGTCCTTATATTTTTACAACCTTTCAATATAACATAACAGTTAGAAGAACCGTTGCTATATACAAAGGATTCATTCCTTCTTCCATAGTTCCATGTAAAGACATAATTATTAAAGTGCAGACTGCAGATACCACACACAAAATATGGCTCTACCGCTTTGTCTAAAGCCATTGTTGTTTTGCAAAGATAAAATCAAATTAGAGCAATTACACATAAGTAATAAAATTTATTTATTTATTTATTTTAACGCTTATCTAATAAAAAATATTTTTATATTAAATTTTAAATTTTAATAATATAAAAATAAAATATTGCCTAATATTATCAAAAAAGTATTGGCCTCTAATATTTTTCAGAGAAATACATGTAAAAAAAATATTTAAAAATTATTTAGAGTTGTGATTAGGAATTTTAACTTATCTTCTAATTATGTTCTTATTAATATTTAAATGAGTAAAAATTTAAATATATATTATTTTTTAAGAATGTTAAAAAATAAAAAATCAAAATTTTTCATTAAAAATTAAGAAAATAATTTAAAAAATAAACTAAAACTTTTAATTATTTTTTAATTACCTAATACAATATTGTTAATAATTTAACTATTATTTTCGTATAAAGATATCTTTATACATGAGTAGTCACTGTTATTAACTAAATACCACTTTAAAATTAGAGCAAAGGGCAACCCTCAACAAATAAAATAAAGAAAAAATTATAGAAAATTATTAGTTTCGACATCAACCGATTTTAAATTTTAGAATTTATAATTTAAAATGCATGGTTAAAAAATTATGATTTAAAATATAAAATAAATATAACCAACTTAGGTTGGTTTAGTAGTTTAGGTTAGTCGAGTGGTCAGCTCACTCCTCAGACCTTTAAATAGAGCTCAGATTCGCGACACATTAGTTTTTGACCTATAAGATTGCGAGATATTGTAGACAACCAAAAAATATAAAATAAATAAAATAATTTAAAAAATTAGTTAATATTGACCGAAAAGAGTTCGTTAACTATTATTACTCTAAAATAAAATAAACTATCACGTAGATTTTTAAAAAAATAATTTTTTTAAAAAAACATATTAGTATTTCTTTTTCTCTATAAATTTATCTCACAATTCTTTTCAACATATACTTATCTTATTAATCTTTAATTAATTAATTTATAAACAATATTCATCATTAGAAATGATATACGTGTGTGTGTTTATTTTTTTCATGAGGTGCATGGGTAACACGTTACAATCAAGATGCCATCCCTACCTTACATACAGCCACAGATATATAAACTGGAATAAAAATAATCAAATTAAAACAACATAAAAAGCCAGAATATACAGCATCATCAGTGTACTCATCAAATCGTGGGACCTAATGATTTGGAATTGAAGGGACCATTTTCTCCAATAATTATAGGTGATGATAAACTTGAAACAACTTGCACTATTAATAAGCCTATCTAAAACCGAGCTTTATTTAATGTGCATTTGGTCCTTCAAGGTTGAAACTTGAAACAATAGTGTGTTCCATCCAAGTTTAAGATTTTTATTTAATTTGTATAAAAGTTTGGGTTTAACCATCTTTAGGGTATAAGATAAGGTTATTGTTAATAATTTTTTTTTATTTTAATAAAAACACAAGATATATAATGAAATTTTAAATTTAATTTTTTTATAATTTTTTAATTAAAATCTTTGTTAAAACTTTTTGTATATTAGGAACAGATTTTTTTTCTAGAAATACACTTTTTGTCTCTCAGTCATAAAATCATTTTTAAAAAAATTTAAATTAATAATGAAAAAAATATAAATAATTATATTTTTAAATATTTTTTAAATTTTTTGATGATCGAAGTTTGAATAATATACCTTAAAATTATTTTTCTAAAATATTTAAACTAATAAAAAAATACATAAATGATAATATTTTATATGAAAATGCAAACACATATTAATTATATTTGTATTTTTAGTTTTTGGTATTAAAAAACTCATGTTAATAACACTTATAAATAAACAAATCACATAAATACAACATTATTTTTCTATGTACAAGCATCTAATAAAAAGGTTTGTCGTTTCCCTTTTAATGGCGATGACCGATGAAGGGAGGCCCATTAGTCCATTACTACTGTCATCTTACCCTAGAGAAACTATATCTGTTTTTTTTTTTGGATGATCTTAGTGAATGTGACCCCTTTCTTTTCGGAGAGAAAGCAATAAATAAAAATATTAAAAATATAATTATTTATGTATTTTTTATTAATTTAAAATTTTGAAAAAAATAACATAATAATATAATATCAAAATTTTTATAATTTAAAATCTAAATTTAGATTATTATTGAAAAGAAAATTAATATTTTTTTTTGGTAGTCAAAAGAAAATTAATATAAGATCATAAGAAAAACTAAAAAAAAAAAGAGTTCACAGAAAAACAAAAAACGCTAGGGTGCCTCCTCCTATCTTTCACTGTTGAAATCTCAACGAGATATAAGCTAAGGCCCCACGGCTATTGACAGGCGTATTCAATACAAGGACCCATTCCATATAAACACAGCACTACAAAAAAATAAAAAAAAAAAAATTATCGCATACGGTCATATTTGTTAAATTCTGGCCAGCATGTAACCAGAAAAAAAAAGTGAGTCATTGGATGAAATCTCACATCAATCTCACACCATTAAAATCATCATTGATAGCTATTTGATAGTTACAAATTACAAAAGTTGCTGGCCCCCTAGCATTCATCTTTATTAAAATATCTGATGATAATATATTTACTATCAAATTTAAGGACAAAATAAATTTGACGGTGATGGTATAAATTTTACTGATAATTATTTATTAATGAATTTTTTTTGTTCGTCATTAATTACTCGTAAATTTAGTGGCGGATATAAATTTTTATATGGTGAAATTTTTAAGTTTATTACTGTCGGATTAATCTCTAGTAAATCCGACGATAACTTAAATTTTAAATTTAAAAAATAAATTTGAATAGTAACGCTTCTTTAGATGATAACATTTTTTTTGTAATCTTAACACTTAAATAATAACACTAAATCATACTTGTATTCTAATATAAAAAAGAAAAGACAGAACTTCTATTTTATTTATCTTCAACCAAACAAAGTTTTATTTTTCTCATTAACTCACTCTCTATTAAGTAATAGTATGAACTATATACAGGAGGGTTAAAATAAAGCATCATGAATATATATTTTTAATTTATTTTTTTTGTTCTATATCTAATTTACTAACTTTGTAATATTATATTATTACTCGTAGACAATTGCTTTTCTGAAAATGAGGGAGTCACTAATCAAATAGTATTTTAAGATTCAATGATGACCACATACAAATGTGGAACAAATTGATGTTCAATGTTAATTACTATAACAACAACATTAACTTATGTCATTTGAAAAAAAAAAGTAATAAGCTCACATTTATTAATTCATTCAATTTATTTGTTTAAATTAGATGAATTTTCATTTTTTGAATTCTAAATTAAAGTAGCCTAATCTTTTTCTGAAACAGTATGAATAAAAATAAATTATCAACAATTTATTTAGTTTCTTTAGCAAAATAATATCAATTTAATTTTTTTTCATGAACATAAATGACATATAATTCAATAGTAATAAGAAACCATTCATATATCTTTCGATATCTAAAACTTCAATTGTCAATTGAACTAAAAAAATTAACATATTCAATATTATTATATATCGTTCACCTGAACATATTACAACTCGTCAGTACCCTCATCTTCAACATATGGTTTAATATTCAATTCAACAATACCTATACAATATTTAAAAACAGACCAAAATAACTTAACACAAAACTAAATTAGAATAATCTAATAAGCAATTAATAGTTAATAAAAATGATAAGAAATTATCCTGTCTAAACAACTCAATAGCAACATTAATATTAAAATGATAAACTGCCCAAAAAATCATAAACCACAGCACACAAATAACTTATTTAAAATAATTTCATGTCAATAAATAAGAATACTAAAATAAAATTTATTATGATAATAATAATAAAGAAAAAACATAAACATGCGCGCATTAATAAAATGGAGCCAACTAAAGAAAGTAAAAACGGAGTTAGAGTAAGGGTTCAAAAAGGGGTTAGAGTTTTTTTTATTTAAAATAAAGTAAAAACGACGATGGAATAAGAAGAGGGATGAGGGCAACCTACCTGAAGGAGGGAGGAGAGACGTAGTTCCGGCGATAGAAGGTGCAGCAGCAGCAGCAACGTCACCAACGACAGCAGAGACAGAGGAAGAAGCTCAATTTTAGACAATAAAACAAGATCACGACGAGTCCACAAAGTCTTTGGAGAAGAATGCAGGTAGTCGGCACCGACAGAAGGTGGCCGGAAGGGCTACCAGAGATAGAGAGAGAAGAGAGAAAGAGAGAGAAAAAGGTTAGAGAGAGAGAGAGTGTGTGTGTGTGTTTCGAAAATGAGGGGAGAAGGTTCGTGTTTTGAATTTAGGGCAAGTTTACCGTCGGATTTGTAAATCGGGTTACCAAAACGCAGTATTTCACTAATTGGGTTTATTGGCAAAAAATTTTGCTAGTAAATCTCACGCTAAAGTTCGCGTCTATTTTTTTTGTTTTTCTCCAATTATTACTAGCAAATTTATCATCGAAAAAAAAATTCGCCCATAACAATTTGACTTGATGAATTTGACACCTAAATCGTCGGTAAAACCGACACTAATATGCGACGATATTCAGTGTTTCTTTTGTAGTGCAGGTTCCTATTCTTCACTACTCTTAATTATTAATGTAAGTACTAAGTACATCCAATTAATTAGGTTGATCAAATGATTAGTATACACTCTTGTTCATAGTAAGTATTAGAGATTTAATTTTTATTTTTGTATATACAGTAATTTATTAACTAATAATAAATTCTTAAATAAAATTCAAATTTACAGTGTATTAATTTTTAGTTTGTCGAACTAGACGATAAAAAAATTATTAATGGATATATGTCACTCTTTTTTTTTTTTTTTTTTCTGTCTCCATCCAAGTGATGGAAATATATATATATGCCACTGCAAGATTATTATCTTTATTTTAAACTAATTAGGGTTGATCAAGTAGTTGATTCATTCATCTATTTAAACAAATGTTAAAAATTTGAATTTCACTTTATACATATAATAATTTATTTGTCAACAACAAATTCTTAAATAAAATTTAAATTTGCGATAGATTAATTTTTATCCTGCCAAATTAAAAAATATATCGTAAGACACTCAAATAAATCTTTATTTTAAATCCTTGTATAATTGTATTTAGGATGTCTACTATGTGAAAGTTTTTTTTTTTTTTTTAACAAATACGTAATGAATATATTAAAATTTTAAATAATAATTTTAACAAATACTCTACATTGAACTGCATGTATTTATCTCCGGTAGCAAGTTTCATCGTATCTAGCTAGATAATACATCGTCAAATCATTTAATATAAATTTTTTATTTATTCAATTTGAGTTAGTAATTAATTCATTAATTTATTTAAATAAAAATTAGGAGTTTAAATTTTAACTTATATATATATATAATAATTTATTAACCAACAACAAATTTTTAAATAAAATTCCGATTCATATCAAATTAGTCTTTAGCCTCCTGCTAGACCGAGAGATAACATGAAAAGAAAAAAAAAAAAATTTCTTATTCGTGGAAGTATTCATCTACTTTTTTTTTTACCCTTTCCTTTTGGTTCGAAATGTTCTTCTACCTTCGTCAAAAAGTTGTAGGTTTTTTCGGGCCCGGTGACACAACATATATCTGTAAAGTTAATGTTAGTGCTTCAATAATGAAAATCACCCTTCAAAAATCAAAAGCAAAGCAAAGCACGGGACCTTGCATTGATAGCTTATTTTACATATTTGCATGCATGATAGGAACTTCACGTCACTTTATCTTTGTATTATTATGATTAGCTAAAATAATTTAGTTAATATAAAATATTATTTTATACTACTGCTACAGCATTAATATTATTATTCAAAGAGTATCACATTCAATTAGAAAATGAGAAAATCTTATATGACTAATGATTTTTTTTGGGTCAATAGTTAACGGTACAACCTCATTAATTTTTTTTATTTACAAAAAGGACATACTTGATTAATAAATTTATTATTTATTATTATATATTACTAATTTTATAATTAAAATGTATTATATATTATTTTTTATTATAATTAAAATCAAAAATTTCATTCCAAAATTAAAGAATTTTTTTCGGTCCTATTTCTCTCTTTTTTTTATCTCTTTCATTTTTTCACTCACTCTCTATCTCTTTCTTATATATCATCATCAATGACTAATTATATAAAATTGATAATTAAAATATATAACATGACATTCTCTAATTGTAACTAAAATTAAAATTGAAATATAACTATATATTACTAATTTAACAATCAAAATGTATTACATGATACTCTTCTCATTAAAATTGAGATAAAATATTTCTTCTAAAATTAATAAACTCCATTCCTCCATTCTCTTATCTATTTCTCTCCTCTATTTCTTTCAATTCTTTCCACTCTATATATAACTTATATAGTTATATTTTATATTTTATATTTTATATTATTAATTTGACAAACCAAAATATATTATGAGATATTCTTTCATTACAATTAAAATAAAATCTTTATCTCCAAAATTAAAAAATTTCCTCTCTCTTTCTTCTTTTTTATCTTTCTCTTTTTTCTTTTATTCTTTATTTCTTTCTACCTTTATGTGCTAAAAAAAATAAAATAATATAATTCAAATAAATTCATAAAATTATAAAAAATATATTAAATTTTATAATTAAATATAATTTAAAATAATCACACAATATTATTTACATAAAAATATATTATTATTATTATTATTATTATTATTATTATTATTATTATTATTATTATTATATACATATTTTTTATTTTTTTATTTATTTTAAATTTTCACCGTTTATCTTTCTAAACGATATTTTTACTTCTCTTCTTTTAAATATTTATTAAAATAATTTATATAATAATTAGAATTAAGATTTATTTGTTTTAAAAAATATATTTTAAGTTAATTTTATAATTATAAAATTTTTATTCTAATATATATCTAACTATATTTTTATATATAAAGAGAAAAATATTATTTCTAAATAGCAAGTATAAAAAATAATTATTTTTATTTATACAATAGACTTAACACCCAATCAAATGTAAAAGTATATACATTAAATTCTTTCATAACGAAGGTTAAAATTAATTATTAGTAAAAAATTAAACTCTTTTACATAAAAATAATAACTAAAAAGTTTATTATTTATTTTTTTATCTACGGAGATTCTGTTCTTCTTAGTCGAGAGGAACTCTTTTCCCTTACAATCTTTTTGTATTAAAAATAGTTTAATTCTATAAATCTTTTGTGCTATAATATATAATGTCATGACAAAAATAACATAATTTTAAAAGATTCATATTCCTGTAATGTTATTACGGATAAAAATACTAATATATTACTAATTTTATAATCAAAATATGACACATGTTAATCTCTCATTACAATTGAAATCAAATATTTTCCTCCAAAATTAAAGAGTTCTCTTCTCATCTCTCTTCCTTTCTCTATCTCTTTCATTCTTTCACCCACTCTATTTCTTTTCTTTGTCATTATCAATGACTAATTACAAATTTTACAATCAAAATGTGCAACATGATATTTTCTTATTATAATTAAAATATTAAAATTAAAATATAAATATATTATTATATTAATAATTTAACAACCAAAATATATCACATAACATTCTTTTATTAAAATTGAGATGAAATATTTTCTTTCAAAATTAATAAATTCTCTTCCTACATCTTCTCATCTACCTCTCTCCCCATATCTATTTCTCTCTCTCCTTCCTACTATATATATAACTCATAATATATATTTTATATTATTAATTTGACAAATTAAACTAAAATGTGCCACGAGATATTTTTCATTACAATTAAAATAAATTTTTTTCTCCAAAATTAACAAATTCTCTTTCTCCTTCTTCTTCTTTATCTTTCTCACTTTTTTCTCTCCTATTCTCTATTTTTCTCTACCTTTCTATTCTATAAAATATAAAATTAATAAAATAATATAATTCAAATAAATTTATAAAATTATAAAAAATATATTAAATTTATAATTAAATATAATTTAAAAAATCCCATAATACTATTCATATAAAAAATATATTGTTATTTTATACACATATTTTTAAATTTTTATTTAATTTTAAATTTTTACCACTTATCTTTTTAATTTATATTTTCATTCCTTTTTCTTAAATATGTATTACATATAATTTGAAGAATACTAATATTATGATTAATAATTAGAATCAAGATTTAATTATTTTTAAAAAATTGAATTAATTTTATAACTATCAATATAAATTTTTATACTAAAATCAAATATATATATATATATATATATATATATATATATATATATATATATATAGAATAATTTTTTAATAACAAATATAAAAATTAATTATTTTTATTTATTCAAACAGATTAACATCTAATCAAATATAAAAGTATATATATTAAATTTTTTTAAATTTTAGATAATAAATATTAAAATTAATTATTAATAAAAATATCAAACTCTATTCTTAAATAAAAATAATAACTAAAAAAATTATTATTTAATTTTTTATCTACGAAAATCCTGATTTTTTTAGCTAATGGAGACTTTTGAGTTTTGTACCCTATGATTAGGGGTGGCAGGTGGGCTAGCCTGCCCCACCCCGCCTATTTAGACAGTTCCAAATTTTTACCCCGCTCCACCTAACAGTAGATTGACGAACTAATTCTACCATTTTTTTAATTATTAAATATTTTTTATAAACATTTCAATAAACTTATAATTTTTAAATTCACAGTAAAATTTTTACGATTCTAAATATCTAATAAACATAATTATTAACTAAATTTTTTAAAATAAAATAATAAAACTAATATTGTTCAAAATAAAATAAATATTGTCTAAAATATATAATTAAACATTATACAACTCTCTAATCAATCAAATATAATCCAAATTATAACTTAAAGTAAAACGAAAAAGCATTCCAAATACAAATACAAAAGTAACTATCCAAATTCAATTATTATCTTAAAGCCAAAAGTCTACTGAACAAGCCTGTTTTGTCCGTCAAAATCTGCAAAAATCTGTAAATTAAGCGATTCGGATTTGACAGACTTTTTTATTATGACAGTCTCAAATTTTTAGTTCAGCCCATTTTTTTTACAAGTTATACGAATCAATTCAACGAATTTCGATCCATTTGCCACCCCCTATCTACAATTTTTTAGTAAAAATAATTTGATTTTATAAAAAATTTTTGTCATAATATATAATATTAAGATAAAATTAAAATAATTTAAAAAAATTTATGTTTCTGTAATATTATTACGGAAAAAAAAAAAACTAGTGTTCTCTATATTGTTTACCAACTGTTGATGGCACATATCATACATGAATTTCACTTGACTAAAGATTTGTCAAGGGCATAAATCGATTATCTTATAAGAATAATGTGCTATATTTAAGATTAATATAATGTGTTGGGAGCAAGCTAGCGAGGTGTGCTTACATCTATTATTTTACATTGCAAGCTTATTCCATTTCACATAAATTTTAACGTGATTACTCATATTAATATTTTTATATAAATAATAATTAAAATATGAATACATATTATATTAAATAATTTTTAATAAATGTATTAAATTATTTAACATTTTTAAATTATCATGCATCACCACATAAAGATGACGTAGTCACCAACTTTAAAAATATAATATTTTGTAAACACTTTTAAACGATTCAATTTTGTACGTCAAATTCAAATTTCTTTTATGGCATAAAAAGTTTTTTTTTGCCAATATATATATAACTAATAAGTAACTAACACTCATAGAGATGTAAAATATAATAGTATGCTCTTTATCAATAGAGAGTGAGAGAGAGAGAGAGAGATTAATTTCTTGTGTGTTTCAAGATCAAATAATCACACACTTGTATGTTTTGTTGTTTCATCTCAGTAATGTGAGTTAGTTTGAAGTTAGTTTTTATTTTATTAATATTTTTAAATTTAAATTAAAAATAATAATAGATCTATATATAATGTTAACGTGAAAGACAATTGATAGATTATTAGAATAAGAGCACTAATTTCTCTCTAAATATCTAAAAAATTTTCAACTAGACAACATGCTTATATTACAATTGAGGACATACGCATAATAAAATAACTAGCATTTTTTATGTATATTTTTTTTTATCTTCTCTCGTTTTTTATTAGTAATTTTTAATATAAAAATAAAAAATATATAGAAAGAGATATGCAGAAAAATAAAAAATAGTATATGCACACAAGAAATTAACTAAGTATGTTATTAATTTATTTTTAATATATATTTTGTATTTTAACATATATTTTATAGAAATAACTTATTTAATGACTGATTTCTTACTGCATATAAGATGGTTGCACAAAAATAGAACATATATATAGAGTGTGTTTGAAAACTTTAATGAGATGGAATTGAATTCTAGAAAGAATTCTCACCAATTCTTAAATTTAAAACAAAAAAAAATTAAATGAAAAAAGAAATGGTTGAAGTATATATAATACTACTATGTTGCCCTCTAGCCTCAATAAACAAGAGGGATATGAAAAAAAAAAGAAATTGATATATTTAAAAAATCAAATTATATTAAGGTGGATTTAGATATTTTAACTTCAAATACAAATTTTATTAAGTTGGATTTATAAATAAGACCTATTTTAGTTTGATTTATTTTTATCTTGAAAATGAAAATTAGAATTTTCAAAAGAGTTTAAATTTATGTATTTTTTATGTTTTAAAGTTAGAAAAAAAAAATAATTCTAAAGAGAATTCTACTTCAATACTTTCCAAACACAATAGTCACATTATTATCTCTCTATAATATATAATCCAAACTAAGTCTTCGTTAACAAAAGAAAAATGTTAAAAAGGCAACAATATTTTTTGTGATATTAATCTACATTTTAGAACAAGGCCTTATTTTTATATTATTAAAATATAAAATTAACCAAATAAAAACTAATAAATTTTGTTCATTACTTACCATCACTCTTAACGAAATAATAATTAAGAACCCGGAGGAAGTTGAAGACAGCAAAAACAAGGACAGCAATCCCAACGACGGTGGAGCTTGCTCTCCATGGATCTCTAAAATAGACCAACCACAAGGCAGCCATTGTACGGTTCCAAGGGTTCTGATAATGCTTGTTGAGATCATTTATGACACCATAGTAACATGTCGTGTTGGCCACAACATGCCTGCACAGACCATTCACAAGAGTCGCAACTTCCTTGTCGCTCCCAAGCTCGTGCACGATCACTTCCTTCTCAACCAGCAACTCCACGTCCACCTGCGTGTGGATCAGCGAATCAATGAGTGACACGTAGTTGCATATGTACGGCTCTTCAGGGTAGTGGCACTGCTCGAACGCGATCAGGTTCCGAAGGATGCATTCTGTTGTGTGGTCAACCTTCAACTGCGGTATCCGAAAGCGTGCCTTCACGTGATTCATGTATGGTAAGCAACCAAGGCAGAGGAATGAACTCAGGATTGGTTTCTTCTCGAAGGTTATGTGTAGCAACCTTCTGTTGAGAACTTTCTCGAAGGTTATACCAGAGTCTTGGAGCTTTGTTGCTGTTCTTAGAACACTGTCTGGGCAACCACTCTCTCCGATTTCGTTGTCCGGAGGAAGATAGAAGTACCTGATGATAAATTTTTATTGCTCAATCACCTTGCTACAAAAATACATTGTCCCTCAACTTTAGAGAAATTATTTTTCCAATAAATAAAAAATTAGAAAAATTTTGTCCAAAATAAAATCATTTTACTTATATATAAGCAGATATACATCTATTATTTTTTAATAAAAATGTTATTTGTCGGTCAGCATTATTTGTGTATAAATATGTTTAATTTAATTTATTTTTAATATATATTATTTTAATATATATTTTATACTGATAATTAATTTTAATGTGTACTTAGTACAATTATTTTTTTAATGTACCTTAAAATTAATTATGTTAAGTGTACAAAAAAAATTAATCACCAATCAATCGCTGCATATAAAAATAGTATATTTAGTATCTCATAAGAAAATTTTATTATACTACTATAAATAAATTTGGTTATTCGTCTATTACAAATTTAATTATTCTACTAACATATTCGATTATTTTAGTAATTAATTATTTACGGTATACACATAGCAAATTTGTTAAAAAAACTACATACATGAAAAGTTTTTAAATGTACTTAGAAGACCGATGTTTTAATAATCGTAATCGTTAATTTTGTATAATAAAATTCTTAAAATTCTTTCCTACATACATATCTTTAAAGATGTCTTCTCATTAAAGATTTAGTGTGTACTATAGTGCTTATAATATAAATTATACATGTTTCAACTTCCTAAAGAGTGAGCCCCATAATAAACAAAAATATTATCTATACTAAAATTAGCCATCAAAATTATCCATCATATATTTATATATAAATATATATATTATTTAACTCATTTTTGATATATATGTATTTTAAACTTTTAACTTATATTTTATACTAATAACTAATTTTAGTAATTAATTTTAGTATATACCTAACCTATAATTTTACTTTTTGGAGATGTAATAATTTTGACAAAGTTTTTTTATACTCGACAGATAATGCATTTCTCCATTTAAGGGTTAAACTATTCTGAACTAGTTATGAAGAAAACGTACCTGATCAAATCAGTGAAGTGCTTGGGGTTGCTGTAACCATTGTCTCTGTCCATGGACTTAGTATTAGCCTTCTTTCTAGAACCAAGAAAGGATCCATTGAGGTTTTCCTTTTTCTTCTTAGATTGATTCCTCTCCAATAACCTCTTGGTCTCTTCACAAGAAGACATCTGAGTATCATAGAAAGCAAAGTAATGAATTGCAAGTTCAACAAAGCAACTATAGTGCTCTATGATTTCTCTGTTCCTATCATTAGGGACAACAACATCATCATACAGTTTGTTAACCACAAAGAACGGAATCTGATTCTCAAGAAGAATCAAGTCCCTTGTTATGTTCCGGTTAACCCAAGACTGTGTCACAATGTAATCATCACTGTGATCGCTCTTGAATGATTTCGTTGCACGGTACTCTCTCTCGTGTTTCGATCTATCCAGCTTCCAACAACTGTTCCTCAGAAGCAACTCCATTATGAACACCGCATCTAGAAGCATCATGTCCACGAACTTCTCCTTGCTGATCTCCGGGAACTTGTGCGCGTAGCGCTGGCGGATGGTTTCTTCATTGCTTTCGAGAAACTCTTTGTATTTCTTCATGGCTTGTTCGTTGGAGACGCGGTGCCAGAAGAAGTGGAAGTACCTCTGCTTGTGCTCTTGCATTGGCTTGAGTTTTTCTTTGTTGAAGTGGATGGGACCAATGGAAATCATTTCAGGGGTGTAAGCTTCTTGATTCACCTTCCTAAGGTTGCAAGGGACATTGTAGATGCTGCACTCTGATAGCTTCAAGTCTTGAAGGACTCTAACATCGATTACATGTTTCACCATCTCATATTCTGTTTCAGATAATGGGAATGTTGAACCGGTTTCAGTAGCAGCAGTAGTTGCCATCTTGATGCAATTAACCAAACTTCTCACTTTCTATGGTCCCTATAGCAGTGGAGAAAAAATATCACTTTAAAATAGAAACAACAAGAATGACAGTTCTAGTTTTATTTCAGTAGATGAAGCCAGCTATATGAATAAAAAAAAGTGAAGACTTAGGTGAAGTCGATTTCACGTGAAGTCAACTGCATTTGAGTTTCTATCATAAAAAAATATAATTATATTATGTGTACTCTAAAATCAACCACCAAAAATAATTATTAGTATAAAATATATACATTAAAAATAAATAATTAATTTTAGTATATAAATAATATTTTCAATAAAAAAGTTAAATATTATGTGCACAAAAATATTATGTTTACAATATAAATATTTTAAAATAAAAACAAAAATTAAAAGTTAAAAAGATTAAATTAGGTATAAAATTTGTTTTATGAAGAACAAAGATTTATAGTGGATAAAAATATTACGTGCACATCATAAACTAGTCATTAAATTAATAATTAATATATATGTAGTTTAATTTATTTTTAATTTATATTTTATATTATAATATATATTTTATATGAATAATTAATTTAATAGTTGATTTTGTATCTACATCTAGTATGATCGATTGAGAAATATAAAGTTATCTAAAGGAAGAAACAAATATGAAAGTAGATAGAGTATTATATTCTTGTATAAAGATAAGTAAATTTTACTTAATTTTCAATCCATTAAAAATTAAAAATAGTAAAAACAAAAAATGAAATCAATATCTTATCTTTATTTCAATATTTTTATCCTAAAATGGGTGATATGAATATATATATATATATATATATATATATATATATATATAAATATCTGGATTATAATAAATGGAGTCAAGACTTTGTGTTATATATATCCAATAATGTTCACCTTTTAAAATCACTTATTTAATATATACAAATACAAACAAACACTATCACACCAAATAAAATGGGCTGTTACATCACGGACAAAAGTTAGATTAAAGATATTCAATTATGGCAGAAACATTTACCCCACAAGGAGCAAACTTTCAAGGGCATTATATATTTTCAGCAGTATCCCTGAGTCTGACTTATTGGTATACTATAAAAGACATGAAGAAAAAAAGAAGGAAAATAAAGCAAAGAAAAAATAAAAAGGTGAGGAAAAAATATATCAGTTGATAATTGATCTTTAATAAACTTTAGTAGACCATTTAACCAAACAGAGCCTTTATGTGTGTGGTGAACATAACATATCAGAAAGGAAATTACTTGATATATGGAAAAAAAGAAAAGAAAAAACATTGAGGAGATCTTGCATTAGATCTCAATATAATTAAGAACAACAAATTGAAAAGTAATTAATGCATTTTGAAGGAACTAATTATGCAGCAAGTTACTAATCATCAGTTCTAAATTATATTATACATATGCATGGTGATCTGAATCACCATAGTGAGAAGAAATTACAAGACAATATCATTAAAAATCAAAGAAAAAGAAATGGACAACATGGTGAGACTACTAATGGATATAGACTAAGAACCTGTTTTGTGAGAAGAAATCAAAGTCTCAGGTGAGCTCTTGAGTAGTAGTGACCACCACACTGAGTGTTTCTGTGCTTGGTTCTTGTGTTATGTCTCTTCTCTTATGTTGGTTGAGAGTGATGATGACCTCAAACTCAATCACTCAAGTGAATACTTCAATATGCTTCATGTCACTTTAAATTATCAAGCTTTATGTTTGTTTGGTATCTGAGCCTATCAATCTTTTTTTTCAAGATTTTACAAAATAACATATTTTCATTGAAACTTTTTTACTTTTATATATTCTAAAAGTATTAGTAACTTTAGAGTATTTGTTTGCAATCTTTTTTTGTTAATTTATTTTCAAGTATATTCGGTCAATGATCTAATATAATTTAAACTATTTTAGTGAAAATGACAGATGTTCATAGTCGATTAATCAATTTTGTTGATGATGCAAGTGGTGATTTACTTCAGATATGCGTCACACTATATAAAGAAATAATTTACTATTAAATTATTAATCTATCATTCATTAAAGTCTATAAGTCTATGGTAAACGTTATTTAATTAAAATAGTAGGTACATACAAAGCTAAATAAACACTTAATCACAGTTTTATATATACAATAACCAATTTGATGGTTTATTTTTTATACACATAATATTCTTATTATTGATATTGGGATTTGGGAGTCTCTACATAGTGTCATTGTTTCCTTTTTTTTTTTTTTTTTAGTTTCTTTGCTTTTGCTTTTTGGGTGGCATTCACCGCTAGCTCCTTTATTTTGCACTCTGATATCTTCTCAAATCAAATTAATTAAGTGGAATGTCCCTCTCTATTTTTCTCTCTTCAATCATACAGCTAGATACATATATAATAGTATATGAGTTAATGCATTTTTAGGTGAAGCCTGAAGATAGAAGGTGAAATATGGATTTGATTTTGATGAGTTGGGTGGTGGTGGGTGTGGAACGCGAATTGAAGAACTCATAAATATATTACTGGCTATAATAATATATTATAGTACTCATCAATAAATGAAAATCAATCCCTTCAAAGTCCAATCACGTGTATCTTCCACCTTCCATGAAATGATGCTTAACCATTGTTTAATTTATCACTGCTTCTAATCTAAAACAAATTGTTATAAATTACTATTATCTATGTTAAAACATGTTTTTTAATCTTAAAATTTAATCACTAACATTAAAATTAATCACTAATATATATATATTATTTAATTTATTTTTAATATATATTTATATTTTAATATATATTTTATCCTACTAAATAATTTTAATAACTAATTTTAATATACATCTAATATGATCGATCTATATTTATATTTTCTAACACGGATAAAATATTGTTTTTCTATTTAGCTTTTTAGTTAAATTTTAATTTTGTTTTTATGATTAAATTATTATTTTAAATCCCTTTTGGTGCATTTATTTTTGTTTTTTTCTTAAAAATTATTATTTATTATTTTTTTATTTCTTTTACCATTTTTACTCTCAAACATAACAACAACTGCAATATCAAAAAAAAAAATAACAACAACTACTATAACTACTATAATTATGATTATCATTGATATTTAAAAGAATGATTATAGAAAAAAATTATTTTTTTACGAAACAAATTAATTTTGAATAACAGATTAAGATAAAATAAAATATTTAAAAAATAGATAAATATTAGAGATAAAATTCATATTTAACCCAATTATTAACACAAACAAAACAAGTACTTTATCTTTTCTAAAACTAAATATACGTTGAATTTAATTTTTATATATTTTTAATATAAAATAATTTTATACAAATATTTAGTTGTCGCATCAGTAAAAATAATTATTTTTAAATATTATTTAAAAATTTATTCAAACACATAAATCTAATTTTATAACTATATCTTATGTCAAAATTAAATCAAACTTATGTGTTGTTAGTATGATAAACTCTAATAGTAGTGATTGAAAATAAAAGTTGATGTTTAGAATAATTTTAGGAAAAATCAAAGGCATGTGCTTCACGACAAATTAAAGGTGCATATTTAATTATGAAACTGTTCATCGATCCTTAGACATTGTAGTCCAGCTGCCCAACTCAATGCACACAATCCAATTCTATTACTATATTCTGAAGAATTTCAATGCACATTTGAAAATTTTTTCTGTAGTATATTCTAATAATTAGTTGCATACTTGCATCTTTCATTCCATGTTTTTTCGTCAGGGACGACAACTTGGATCTAATTTAATGAAAATATTTCTAGCTGACTTGACTATCTTCACTTACGTTCCCTCTTGTACCTTCTACCTTGTACATGCTAGCTCACATTATTTTCACATACACTAGATAGATAAATATATTATCGATTATGTTAAGTGTATATTAAAATTAACAATTAAATTAAAATGTCATTAATATAAAATACATATTGAAATATAAATATATATTAAAAAAATTAAATTATATATATATATATATATATATATATATATATTAGTGGTTGATTTTAGTATACAAATATTATTTTTGCTATACTATATATTATAAGGAAAAAAAAGGACCAATACCTAAATCGACCATTTTTAAACAATTTCATTTAATATTTATTAGTTTTAAATTATTTTTCAAAATTAAAATCTAATTAATTACCATTAATAACATTTTTATTTATTGAGAGACATTCCACTTTCTCACGGAGTTGTGCCTGTGGTCCGTCACGTATTTCACGTCACTGCTGCAGTGCGCCACCATTCTCGCCGCACAGACCGCCGCCTTGCTGCCACCACATTGTGTCGCGCAGAACATAGTTCATGTCGTCGATGCAGGGACAAAAAACATCCAATCTTAATAAAAGAAACATCCACTTTTGAATAAACATCCAATCTCGAATAAAAAAAATATCCACTCTCATATGAAGCATTCTATCTAGTTTCCGAACCCCGGAACAGGAAAAAAACATCCACTGAACCGAAAAAGAAACATCTACTAACCTTTGGAGTGACGCAGCTTGACGACGTGATGGAGTTGAAGGAGGACGCGCTGGGCGGCAGAGACGGGCGAGGAGTAGACGTGATGGCATGGCGTGGAGGTGGAGACGCGGACCGATGGAAAGATGGAGGTGGCGGCACGACGTCGCGGGTTTCTGGTGAGGAGGAGTCTGCGCGGCGACATTAACGTGCGTCAGATGCAGCGGCGGCGAAGCTGACTTGCATTGTTGACGATGATGGCGTGCTCGCGGGTCTGGGTGATGACAGCATGATCGCGGGTCTAGGCGATGACGGCGTGCTCACGTGTCTGAGCGACAATGTCGTGATGTGCATGAAGCGGCGGAGGCAGCGCTGAGCAACGTTGTCGACGGCAATGGAGACGGCGTGTGAGGGAGGGTTAGTGATGCGAATGTAGTAAAAGAGTGGAGAAGATGAATGACGCAGATGTGGTAGTGAAAAGGGGGTAAAGTGAAAAAGTGAAGAGTGAAATCTGAGTTAAGATTTAGGGTGGGTAAATAGGGATTTTTTTTATTGTAGTAAGCTTTGAGGTTCAATCCAATAGGAGTTGGTAGGAGTTGTCATCGAGCTCCGCTTGGCGTGAGTTCCCGCTGTCTGAGATTGCCGCGGAGTGCGCTGGACTGCGACACCGTCCTCATTCCTCATCGCCGCAACGCGTAATTCTCCGTGCAACATATTTTCGGTGCGATCAATCCCTCCCCGCCTCTTGTTGTTTTCAGGTTGTCACACGAAGCAATCGCAATTGCAAAGGCTCCATAGACAAGGTAATGCTGCTTGTGTTGGTTCTTTTTTTCTTTAATTTTTTACTATTTTTTCGGATGTTTCTTTCTGAGTAAATAAATATTTCTTTTATAGGATTTCGAATGTTTATTTTCGAGTAAATAGATGTTTTTTTAATGTGAATTACTGGATGTTTCTTTCATAGGGTTGAGATGTTTCTTTTCGAGAAGTGCGTTCTTTTTTTTTTTAACTATTTTTTCAAATGTTTCTTTTTGAGTAAATGGATGGTTTTTTTTTATGTGGATTACTCAATGTTTCTTTCCTAGATTTCGGGATATTATTTTTGGGGAAAGGATGCGGCGGCACGATGGGTAGGGGTGGCAATGGATAGGGTAAAGTAGGGCTTGGAACTATTCTAACTCTACCTGTGGGTTGAGAATATCCCAACCCTAATCCTACTTGTTCTTAACCTGCGGGTACCCGATCCTACTCGTGGGTTACAAAAAAGATGCAACATTTATTATATAACTTGATGATAATTTAAAATAGAACTGATTTTTATGTAAAAGTAAAAGTATTAAATTATCAATTAATGATCTTTTTTTAGTGGCTAAGGATCTTTTGTATTTAGTGAGAGGTCTTTAATTCAACATCTAGTTGAAACATATTTTTATATAAGTATATAACATATACATATATAGGATGCGGGTTGGTCGGATAGGGTTGAGGCTTAACCTGCATAAAAATTCCACCTGCACCCTACTCTACCCGCTACGAATCAGGTTGGCAACCCTACCCGATCGGATGGGATCAGATTAGATATCCGTGGGTATGATGTATGTTGCCACCTTTAGCAATGGGACTTGTCCTTGGAGGCGTTCGAGAGAAATTACAGATGAGTGCATGACATTGAGAGAAGAGAAAGAAAAGGAAGAAAAAAAAAGAGGCTAAAGAATTTAAAATTAAATGATTGAAATAGTTATTTTAAATTAAAAATTTTTTAAAATTTAAAAAATTTATTCAAATTTATTAGTACCCAAATTGGTTATCTAGTAAAATTATTATATTTTTAAATAATTATTTATATAATTAATATAAAATATAATTATTTTTTATGATACAATATTATATAATTAAATATATACATAAAATTACTCGACAAGGATCAAAATTAAATTTATATATTTAATTGGTACTTTACCTATTATACTTACTTTTCTCTATGAAAATATTTTAGTTTAGGCACTATTAAGTAAAGTAAATTTCTACTTAATTAATAAATAATAACTAGAGAGAAATTTAATCACATACATTAATCATTTAGTAATTAAACTGATCACACAATTATGCATAGTTTCATAGCAAACTGAAATTTCTTAGAACATACACTTTGAGTTTTAGGGATGAAACACACCAATAACCTTGAGGAAATTGAAAATAGCAAACAAAAAGACAGCAAATCCAACAATACTGGAACTGAACCTCCAAGGATCTCGGAAGTACACTGATCTCAGCATCCCCATGTAGTGCATCCAACAATTACTATAATGACTATTCAGTTTCTTGATGGTTTTCCCATAATAGTTTGAAGAAACCACAATATTCCTGCAGAGGCAATTCACAAGTGTTGCTAATTCAGTGTGGCTCCCAAGTTCATGAACAATGGCTTCTTTGTCAACAAGCAACTCAACATCCTCATGAGTGTGAATCAATGAGTCTATCAAAGACACATAGTTGCATATGAAAGGTTGATCTGAGTAGTGACACTGCTCAAATGCAATTAGGTTCCTCAGAACACATTCTGTTATTTGATACACTTTCAGCTGAGGAAATTGCAAACGTGCTTTGAAATATTTGGTCAATGGTAAGAAACCAAAGCACAAAAACCAGCTTAGGATTTTGACCTTGTGGAACTTTATGTCTAAGTAGCTTCTACCTTGAACTTTCTCAAAGCTTACCCCAGCTTCATTCAATCTTGTTGCAGTTCTAGGGATATGATAGTCTATTGGATAAGGGGTAAAATCGTCTTTTGGGTTCACACCCTTTATCTGAATTTTTCTGGGTAGGTAGGTGAATCTGATTAAATCAGTAAAGTGTTTGCAAGTTTTGTAATTTTTGATCATATCCGCTATATCACTAGGCTCATTCTGTGGATAAAAATCTTCAAAGTATTTAAAAGCAAGCTTAAGAAAATTAGCTTCATGGTCTTTCTTGTTGTCACCATCACTTAAGAGTAACACACTATTGTATAGTTTCTCCAACACAAACATTGGAATTTGATTCTCAAGTAGCAACAAGTCCCTTTGTATGGCTTTGCAAATCCATGATGTTTTGAACATGGGATCATGTTCATCTTTTTTCTCTTCTGAATTTCTCAGAAAGAGTTCCATGATGAACACAGAATCAAGTAGGATCATGTTCATAAAATCATTATCATTGCAAGGCTCAACAAGCTCTGAATAAGAGTCTCTTATAGTTTTCTTCTCTTGTTCAAGATAGATTGTTCTATACCTCTTCAAAGCTAAAGCCTGTGATTTATTTAGGCGCTTATAGAAAGCATGGAAGTACCTTTGTTTCTGATTCTCTTGTCTCAGTTTTGAATCTTTGCAGTGAATAGGGCCTATTGAGATGAACTTTGGTGTGTAAGCTTCCTCATTCAACTTGAATAGATGAGAAGGAACCTTGTAAATGCAACATTCATCAAACACCAATGGTTCAAAATGTTCTGGAATGTTAATCAATATTTCTTGAATCTTAGGTTTTGTTTCTCCTTCTAAAGCATTATTGTTGTTAATGTTTGGAGAAGCCATTGCAACCTAACTTCTCTTCTTGCCTAATAGAATCCATCACAAAGTGAATATTCAATAAATCACTTAGCTTCAAATATATTATTAACATATATAATCTTGAAAAGGCAGAAAACTAAACTGAATTTCTTTTAATTTATATAGATTAGACATATAACAAAAACAGATAAACTTGAAAAACAAAGATACATAGATAGAGTTAGTTTTCATCTATGTGAATGAGACAACAGAAGAAAATAAGCATATATAACAAAATTTGTTTCTTTTTCAATGAAAAATGAACCAAGCAGCAAGCCTTAATAGAAATAAATAGTAATATATATAATTACCTTGAATGGAAAATATTCACTGATATGGTTGGAAGGAATGGAATTATTTCTGTCAGAATATATGCTACTTAGAAATAATGCAACTTCTCTCAAGTGTGTTTCAAAAACTTACATAAACATATATTGATTTGATGCATCAGCAATAGCTTCTATTTATATATATACGTAGGTTGGATTTGGTAGTTAATTATGATGGCTTTACTTGTTGGTTGACATTATTTATGATGTTACTTCAATTCATTCACCTTATTGTATTAATTAGTATTTTAATGAAGGGTAAAAAATCAACGAAGACTTCTAGACCAAAGACCAAGACTTTTAGGTAAACTGAAATATTGATATATATGTTTTGTATGTACTGTGTTGTTTTTGTCACCATCTATGATGGATCATGGAACCTTGTTACAATAATGAGTCCCCCACACTTAGTAGGTATTAACCACTTTTTGTGAATATTAATACACGATTCAACAACTCTTTTTGAATTAGTTTCACCCTAGCCAGCTGAAACTTAAAATTATTTTCAGTGTTTGTTATGGTGCTTAAAAGATATTGTCTAATTATTAAAATAGGTTAAATAATTATTTTTAAATTTAAAAGTGTAAAAATTAGAAAAAATTTTAATATTTTAAAGTTACTAAAAATGATTAGACAAAAATTAGGTATCAAACAAAAAACACTATAAAATTAGTTATTTTTATTATAGACGATAATAAAAAATACTATATAGATTATAGATATGAAAAAATTATATTTGTATATGATTATATATTTTTTACATAAATATATATTTTACATTTTAATATATAAAAAAATACTAGAAAATCAGCAATATTTAAAAATATGGACTAAAAATATATTATTAGATTATTATACTAAAGATATTAGATTGATGACTAAAAATATTGATTAAAAATAATAAATTTTATTGTTTTTTAATTTTTTTTAATATATATTATATAAATAACTAATTTAATAACTAATTTATATATGAATATATGATTGTTACCAATAATATTCTCCTTAATTAGGACTGCTGGGTGAAGCATGCATGATATATATTATCATGATGATGAGGTGACTACTTTGGTGTAAATTTAAGGTGTTTATTGGTTTGAATTAATGAGTACATACAAGTTAAAGAATTTAATAAAGGATAATTTAGGTTACAACCGGGACATGTTTAATTTAGACGTTAAACCTCCTTAAAATAAAAGAAGAAGAATATGTATGTATGCCATAATAGCAACAAAAATGAAAAATAATAATGAGATATCTATCTCAGCTGACTTAAGAAGATAATAATATATTTATAACAGTAGAATTTCTATATCCGTACTCCATTTCAGATTATTTATATTAGCCAATAGCCATTATCTATCCTCGGTCTTTGTTTAATTTTATATCCATTCTCTCTTCCAACATATATAATATTTGTATAGCTCAACTCAGTATTCTCCTAGTTGCAATTAAATTTTACCAGAGTTGTCATTTTGTTTAGTGTTATTCAAGTTGCAAATTTTACCAGGTCAGAGTTGTGTTATTCACACTTAGTTAAGTAGTTTTCAATGCACTGAATTATATTAAGTTGATAATTATCTTATAACTTAAGTTGGTCGATTGATTGGCTCACTTATTAGTTTAACTAATTATTAAGAGATTTAAATTTTATCTTATACATGTAACAATTTATATAATTGGTTGATTGATTCATTTATTAGCTTAACTAATTATTAAGGAATTTAAATTTTGTCTTATACATATAACAATTTATTAATCAACAATAAATATTAGAAAAATTTATTTTCTTAATCTTATAAAAGAGTTATTATTCAGCCTCAATAAAGTTTTAATAGATTTTAGTTAGAAAAGATCAAATAATAATTACATATAAGGATTTGAAAAAATAAATCAACATAATGATCAAGCTAAAAACTGAGTCTAGACCAAGAATTAAATTCTTTCAATTATACTTAAGAGTCGTAACAAATTAGTTCTTGTCTTACTACATCTTGAAATTCAAAAAAAAAAAAATCTTAATTAATTGTTGCAAATTTTCCCACTTAACTTCTGTCAATTTGTTTTATAGCTATGTGTTCCTACATGCATTTTTAGTTTTTTTTTTTTTTTTTTACACAATCATTTGTGAAAAGTAATGCATCATTCACACGGGGTCATTGTGCTGACTTTCTTCGAAACTAGCTAGGTAAATAGTTTAGGTTTACTTTAAAATTTAAATCATGGTCAATGCAGATTGATGGAATAATGGTGAACATATTTTTAAGAGTATGAACTATGAATTCATTCATAAGAAGGACATGCCTGTAATATAATGTCAAGAATTAATTAATAATCCGCAACTTGTTTGGCAAAGAAAAATCAACCATTTTATACGTGAGGTTATTACTCTATAATCATTATTTTACTTTATATATATGTGTACACTTCTTTTTATGTATTAAATTATTAGAGTGCACTGTTATGAAACGGAAAAAGTAATTATGATTGCAATGCTGAATAGCAAATCAAAAAGAATAATAATGTTATATACTTATATTCATAACCTACCTTATAAAATTATTTTACAAGATTATAGACAACATCATTTGGTTCATAAAAAAAATCATATTACAAATAAATTATTATAATTAAGTTCAACTTGTTAAGGAAAAAGTAGCACATAGATTATTTATACTAACACTAGAAAAGTCAATTTTGAAGGTACTTACTTGTTGGTCAATATTACCAACCCTAAATTTGTCCATTTGTGTGGAAATAGATAGGAGAAACTTGAATCAAATTCTTCAATTTGTGTTATTCAGTTATTATTATTTCTTTTTTATGGATATTCAGTTATTATTTTTGTTATCCAAATTTTTATATTTCAAAGTTAAAATAAGAGTTATGCATTCTTCATAAATCATCATAAGATAATGCTAAGGAGACAATCACAATAATTTAAATTATTTTATTTATAATTTAATATTTATAATTCTATATATGTAATATTTATAATTATATATTTATTATATCTAATTAATATTATTCAACTAATCTAATAATAATTAATGAATATAAAATAAGATAAATAATAATTAAAAATTACAAAATAAAATAAACAATTAACTCATGAGTTATTAGCACTTAGCAGCCAAACATGTTCTAGATTTCCTTGTTTTTCTTCACTCTCACATGTCATTAACTTTCCTTGTCTCTACCTCATTAAGGCTGCTCACATACTCTCTTCTCACTTTGTCCAAAATAGAAAATTTCATATTAGATCTCACGCGTTCATATTTTCCTCAAATCCTTAATCAATGCAACCTCAAATTCTTAACTTGAAAGCGTAGCTGCAAATACCACGTTCAAAAATGTATATTAGAAACAAGAAACTAAATTGGAAAAAAAATTTGTGTATTATTGAGTGTATTTAAACTGTCTAAAATGATATAATATAAAAAGATATTTATAGATGTTAAGAATACGTAATATTCTATAATAAATATTCAGATATACTAAATAATGCTAATTGATCCTAATTATATTCTAACATCCCCATTAAAAACAACGAATAGAACGGGTGCAAATGGAACTGCGGGAAGAAAGTGCAGACTGCCGCTTGTCTGAAAGAAGCGCAGACAGAATTGTCTCAAGGAAACACAGACAAAACACATACGGAATTACCACAAGAGAACGCAGACAGAACTGCCACGAGAGAACGCAGACGGAACTGACCGAAAGAGAACGAAAACTATACGATTTCTTCATGAGAATAGGTAAGCAACAATGGTGTTTGATCATTTTGTTAGGAAATTAAAAATTTTTCTAATTTGTTTGTGGGCAATACATATATTAATTATAATCACAAATTATACTATTTCAAATTAGATGACTTATATAATGGTGATCTCATTTATTGTTATAAATGTTAAATTGAATAAGTTATTATTACTTTTGATTTAGAATTAAATGAGAATAAAATCAGATATTATCTTTTGTTCCTTAGATAATTATCTTTTGGATTTTAGATATATTATCTTTTGGACTTTAGATACTATTTTATTTGAGCTTTAGGGTTTAATGGGTGCCATGCTCAAATATAAAGAGGCCTTCAGGGTTTCGGTCCCCAATATACCAAAGCCGCTTTGTTGTTCTTTTTCCGTCAAAAGAGTTGTAGTTCAGCCACCTAGGAATACAGAAGGCTTTGGTTGAGGAAGATCAAAAGAACCACAAAATCCAAATCCTTCCATCAGTTTCTGATTTTTATAAGTAAAGATACGCTTCCACATTATGATATATTTTGGTGATTAAATATGAATGATCCGAGTTAATAAAATTAATTTATTCCAACAAGTAGTATCAGAGCCATCCATAATTTAATCATCAAAATATTTAGTTTTATTTTCTCTGGGATAATATATATATATGCGTTCCATATTACATTATAATATTACATATATAGAAATATACATATATATGTATTAGATGTTGTGACTGTGTGCGTTAGTATATATGTCTTCAGTATTGTTTCACATATATAATATGTCGCCGTTTGCGTTTCTTTTGTATGTATATAAATATATGTATACTACTAATCGTTTATATATATATATATATATATATATAATTTGATTATACATTGAGACAGGTATATATTTTACATGAGACGGTTTTCTTTTTATTGGTTTGGCAAAAATTTTTTTGAATTTTTTTTATAATAAGTAATAAATTGATTTTTTTTAAATATTAATAAAGTATTGCTAATCTTTAATAGTCTTGGATCTGTTTTTGTGTACCATTAATTGGAATAAAATTGATTAATGATCCCTTTTGGGATATAAGAATTATTATGTGTATCTCAATTATGCGAATATTAATTTACCCAAAAGAAGATTTATATTTGGCCAAGTTATATGTACATATTAATAATATTTGAATAATAAAAAATATTATTTAATTGTTACATAAAGAAATTAGTAACAATTTAGATTATTATACCCACTTATTTTATAAAGATTTGATTTTGGAATAAATTGATTGAACATTATGCTGCCAAAATAGCCTTTTTTGTGAAAATTGATTTATTTAAAACATTAGGAATATGGTGATATATAATTCATACGAATATTGGTCAGGCCAAAGAAAGACCTATATTTGGGCGAATTACATACACATATTTGTGGTAAATAAATATTTGGGTAACTAATTAAGAATAAAGTAATGGTTGTTATTTATGCGAACAATAATAGGCCCAAAGGAAGTTTATTGTTTGGCCAAATAATGAGCATTATATACTTTTGTTTATTTTCTATTAATTATGCGTCAATGATCGGCCCAAAGGAAGGTTATTGTTTGGCCAATTAATAGAAAATATATGCGGTAATAAATAGGTTGTGAAGTTTAAGTTTTCATGTGCACATTAAGTCGGTCCAAAGAAAGGCTTAATGTGTGACAGGAATTTTGACAATATTTGATTACTGCAATGAGAGTATCACTTACAGTTAATTTTTCTATCCAAAAATTGAAAATTAATGTTGTTCTAGATATCTCAATATAGATTTTTTCCATTATTTAACTAATGTTTACGGCATATTTTTTGTTCTAATCCAGAAACTATGGCTTTAGCTACTAATGTTTCTGCACAAATTAGCAGTATTCCTATGCTGAATGGTTCAAACTTTAAAGTTTGGAAGGATACTGTGGAGATTGTCCTCGGTTGTATGGATCTAGATAGAGCTCTTCGAGAGGAGAAACCCACTTCCACTCCGGAAAATCTTAATGAGGTTAAAATAGAGAAGTGGGAGAGATCCAATCGAATAAGTATTATGATCATGAAACGCTCAATTCCTGAAGCGTTTCGGGACTCAATTACTGAGGATAAAAATGCTAAACAATTCTTGAAAGATGTTGAAAATTTCTTTGTTAAGAATGAAAAGGCGGAGGCAAGTAGCCTTTTGAGCAAACTTGTCTCCATGAGGTATAAAGGTAAAGGAAATGTAAGGGAGTACATTATGGAAATGTCTCATCTTGCTTCAAAATTGAAAGCACTAAAGTTAGAGTTGTCTGAAAATTTACTCGTGCATTTGATTTTGATTTCCCTTCCTGCACACTTTGGGCAATTCAAAGTGAGTTATAACACTCTGAATGACACTTGGTCCTTAAATGAGCTTATATCTCACTATGTGTAAGAAGAAGAGAGGCTACAACAAGATAAGACTGAAAGTGTTCACATGGTTTCATCTTCTCAGTATAAAAGAAAGCGTGATACTACTGCGGATGTGCCTTCTCAGCAGAAAAAGGCTAAGAAACAGGATCAAGTTTCAACCTGTTTCTTCTGTAAGAAGGTGGGACACATGAAGAAGGATTGTATCAAATATGCCATCTGGCGTGTAAAGAAGGGTATAATTTTTACTTTAGTTTGTTCTGAGGCTAGTTTAAGTTATGCACCTGTTGATACTTGGTAGGTAGATTCTGCTGCTACTACTCATGTAAGTGTTACTATGCAGGGTTGCCTGTGGAGCCGACCGTCAAGTGATGCTAAAAGATACATCTATGTGGCAGACTGCAATATAGTTGCAGTCGAAGCTATATGAACCTTTAGATTATGTTTCACGAGTGGATTTTACTTGGATTTATTAGAGACATTTTATGTACGGTCATTTAGACGGAATTTGGTTTCTTTCTCGTTTGGACAAATCAGGTTATTTTGTTCGTTCGGAAATAATAAAGTCAGTCTCTTTTATAATTCGAATAATATTTGCTCTGGTCATTTGGTGGATAATCTATATAGGCTTAACTTAAATTCCTATAATAATGAAATATTGCAAATGGGTACAAAACAAAAACTAAATGAAAATTCGGCATCATTATGGCACAAACTCTTAGGTCACATCTCTAAATAGAGAATTCAGAGGCTCGTGTCGGATGAAATTCTTGGACCCCTAAATTTGGCGGACTTTGAAGTCTGCATTGAGTGCATAAAGGGGAAAAGGACAAACAAAAGGAAATTAGGTGCCGAGAGAGCTAAAGATGTCTTAGAACTGATACATACCGATATATGTGGCCCATTCCCTACTGTCTCTTGGAATGGACAACGGTACTTTATTACGTTTATAGATGATTACTCTCGTTACGGGTATCTATATTTAATTCATGAAAAGTCTCAAGCCTTGGATGTTTTCAAGTCTTTCAAAGCTGAAGTTGAACTTCAACTTGGAAAGAAAATTAAAGCTGTCAAATCTGATCGTGGTGGTGAATACTACGGAAGATATGACGGTTCAGGTGAGCAACGTTCCGGATCTTTTACTCTTTTTCTAGAGGAGTGTGGTATTGTTCCGCAATACCAAGCAAACCTAGCATGAATGGTGTTGCAGAGCGAAGGAACCGAACTCTTAAAGATATGGTGAGAAGCATGATTAGTCATTCTTCCTTGCCTGAATCACTCTGGGGAGAAGTTTTAAAGACCGCAGTGTACATCCTTAATAGGGTGCCAAGCAAAGCAGTTAACAAAACCCCATATGAAATTTGGACTGGAAAAAAGTCCAGTATAAAGTATTTGCATATTTGGGGATGTCCAGTTGAGGCGCGACCTTATAGGCCGCATGAAAGAAAATTGGACTCAAGGACAATTAGTTGCTACTTTGTTGGTTACGTTGAGAGTTCACGGGGGTACAAGTTTTACAATCCTGCATCAAGGTCTATTTTTGAAACTGGAAATGCGATATTTCTTGAGGATGTTGAGTTGGGGGGAAGGAAATATTAGGAATGTTACTTTTGATGAGGATTCTGTAACTGACAATGATCAGGTCCTTGTGCCTATTATTGTTCAAGATACAGTTATAGTACAAGAGCACAATGAGAATCTTCCTCAATCCCAACCCATACAACAAGCTCAACAACCTCAAGAAGTGTCATTAAGGAGATCCAACAGAAAAAGAAAAAAAATCCATCTATGGTCTCAAACAAGCTTCCCATCAATGGTATCACAAGTTTCATCAAGTCATTACCTCATATGGTTTTGAGGTAAATATCATAGATGAGTGTGTATACTGCAAGTTCAGTGGGAGTAAATACATTCTTTTTGATCTTATATGTTGATGACATTCTACTTGTCAGTAACGATATAGGTTTGTTGCATGAAACTAAGAAATTTCTATCAAACAAATTCGAAATGAAAGATCTTGGTGATGCCTCTTTTGTATTATGAATCGAGATACTAAGAGATCGCTCTCAAGGTATTCTTGGATTGTCACAAAAGAACTATATCGAAAAGATTTTAAGTAGATATGTCATAGAAAGTTGTAGACCAATGGACACACCCGTAGTTAAAGGAAACAAGTTTAGTCTCAAGCAATGCCCCAAAATGATCTTAAAAAGACAGCAATGCATGATAAACCTTATGCATCAGCACTAGGGAATTTAATGTATGCTCAAGTCTGTACACATTCTGATATATCATTTATGGTGGGAGTGTTGGGTAGATACTTGAGCAATCCGGGCAAAGATCATTGGATAGCTGTTAAACACATAATGTGTTATCTAAAGAGAACAAATGATTACATGCTTATTTATCGGAGATCAAAAAATTTGGAGATCATTAGGTACTCTGATTCCGATTTCATGGCATATGGTTGCGAAACTTTGTCATTGAGCTTCATATAGTAGATGACATTGAAAGGCCTTTAAAGATATTTTGTAACAATAAGTCAGTAGTACTATACTCCAATAACAATAAGAGCTTGTCAAAATCGAAGCATATAGACATCAAGCTCTTAGTTGTCAAGGAGAAATGTTAAGAAAAACATATTTTCATAGGACAAATAGGAACAGAGTATATGCTAGCAGACTCATTAACCAAGGAATTGATCCCTAAAGTTTTTCATAAGCACACTGCTCGGATGGGTGTCAATATTTGTGATGCCTTGGTTTAGTGGGAGTTTATTTTATGTTATATGTCCTATGACAGATATTATTTTTTTGCAGAATTAAGTTGATGGTTTATTTCATGTTATGTGAAATGTTCATTTTGCAATATTTGTATTGTATTTGATCTCAATAAAGTTTTAAAGTTGGATGAGCTGGAAATAGACATGCATGAGATCACTTGGCATGTAATTTTCATATTTCTCATCCAAATTTGATCTATGTCGTTAAGTATATTAGGATGGTGATTGTCGTGATTTAGTCACGACATTAATGTGATAAAAGTTACGGTAGTTCCATATCTAATATATGAGACGGACCAGATTGTTAAAGTAATGAGAGAAATAGCATTCAAATACGCGCATAAAGTTTATAAGATGTAATTATATCAAGAAAGAATATATGTATAGCCCAAGTGGGAGATTGTTAGGTGGGCAATACATATATTAATTATAATAAAAAATTATGCTATTTCAAATTAAATGACTTATATAATAGTGATCTCATTATTGTTTGTGGGCAATACATATATTAATTATAATCACAAATTATGCTATTTCAAATTAAATGACTTATATAATGGTGATCTTATTTATTGTTATAAATGCTAAATTGAATAAGTCATTATTACTTTTGATTTGAAATTAAATGAGAATAAAACCAGATATTATCTTTTGTTCCTTAGATAATTATCTTTTGAATTTTAGATATATTATCTTTTAGACTTTAGATACTATTTTATTTGAGCTTTAGGGTTTAATGGGTGCCATGCTCAAATATAAATAGGCCTTCAGGGTTTCGGTCCCCAATATACCAAAGCCGCCTTTGTTGCTCTTTCCCCATCAAAAGAGTTGCAGTTCAGCCACCTAGGAATATAAAAGGTTTTGGTTGAGGAAGATCAAAAGAACCACAAGATCCAAATCCTTCTATTAGTTTCTGATTTTTATAAGTAAAGGTATGCTTCCGCATTATGATATATTTTGGTGATTCAATATGGATGATATGGGTTAATGAAATTCATTTATTCCAACACATTTGACTCGGAAAAACACAAGATAGAGAGAACAGGCTAGTCGATGAGGTGAAAAAGTATCAAAGGAGTGACAAATGGTAAGAAAAAATGGCATAGAAAAAAAAGTGCAAAAACTACAGTGATTTCACCGCAAGAAAAACAACCTATCCTCTTCAAGGAAGATACCATGGCTCTGATATCATGTTAGAAACAAGAGACTAAATTGGAGAAAGGATTTGTGTATTATTGAGTTTATTTAAGCTGTTTGGAATGATATAATATAAAATAATATTTATAAGTGATAAGAGAATCGAAATAATAAAGACGTAATATTTTATAATAAATATTCAGATATGCTAAATAATGCTAATTGATCCTAATTATATTCAAACAATGTAAATGCTTGCGATATATATGTAGATCAATGTTACATGACTAGTAAATATTATATTTTTTATCAATATTTGGCCAATAATAATTTGTATCTATATTTATGAACGTTTTACGCATAAAAAGCATATAGTTTGGACTTATATTTAATAAAATTTTGAACACATAAATCTATATGATTTGTACTTACGTTTTTCAGAGTTACACACATAAATTAATAAAATTTATTTGTTAAACACAATTTAATAATTATATTGGTTAAATAATAATAAAAAATACTAAAAATTGTTGACTTTCAAAAATTTCTAATACACATATATTACTTTATCTTCCTTGTAATGAAGAAAAAAGATTATATTTACTAGAATAAATATTCATTATAATAATAAAAGAAAAGTGTACATCCAACAATCATCTAAAATCTTACAAATAAAAGTGTTCATTATATAACAACTAATTTAAATTGATATAGTGATTACTTCATTAGTCTTTACTAATTTGTTTAAGTAAGTGTCAGAATATTGGAATATAAAGCAAGTGGATGAGGATGTTAGAGTGAGGGTTGAATGTGATGGTTGTAAGGGTTGAGTACAAGAGCGGTGAGAATTTTGTGTGAGTTGAAGGATGTGAATGAAGTTAGAGAGGAAACATCACAGAGGGAGTGAATGACTAAATGTGTACACGGTGTTTTTGGGGAAAAGGTTTGAATGGATTTGAAATTAGTTTTTTTACTGTGAACTGGATCCCAAGTCAATTTATTGGTTGAATGTTGCAAAAATTTTTCTCAATAAATAAAAAGTATCTAATCAAGTTTTCTGAAATTGAAACTAACATTGAAAATGTTCTATCCAATTCGAACATCTGACACTAACTTAAATAGACGAGTAAATTGATTATTCAACCAACTTCACAAAAAATAGAACATCTGAGACTAATTTAAATAGACGAGTAAACTGATTATTCAACCAACTTCACAAAAAATAGAATCATGTCGCGTTCTTCGTGATAGTCTTTAATTAATAATTTAGTTATAAATAGAACACTACACCCTCGATATGGTGTGCTTTGCATTTTGGTTCTAACTAAAAATTACACCACATATATCACTTTCTTTATTTTCAAACATCACTTTTTTTAACACTTTTAAAAATTCTTTCTTCTTGTAACTAATTTTTTATTTCCTTTATTTAGGTGAATCAGCCTGAATATTGCTACTAGAAAATCGTTTTTTCTAATGAAATTGAAAACCGTTTTATATTAACTAATAGTTTATATAACTTAGAGTTTTAGAAAGGGTACTAATAATCTAATATAGTGGTAGATACATATACAACATGGTCTTAGAAACTAGAAAGGACCCCAAATCCCAGTTTAATTCCCAAAGATAACAATACTCGAGAGAGAAACAACTAACTAAATATACCTGAACGAATAATGATTTGGAAGCCTTATATTATTTGATTCATACATGATTTGAAAGGCTTTATATTCTTGACCAAAAAAAAAAAGGCCTTATATTTGACCAGATATTACAGGAAAGATATGAGGATCAATAATAACATAAATTAAATAGATAGTTCAACTCCCTAAATCCATGCCTTCCCATTGGTTAAAGCTTCTACTTGAAATTGCCAAAGGCATGTTTCTGAGATTCACCACCTCATTATATTGTGATTACTCCCAGTATTTCAAAATAAATGTCACCTTGAAACTTTGATAACTTGAAATATCAATGTGTTCTGAACATATATCAAAAATATAAATAAAGGTGGCGTTTGTTTTTCAAAGGGAAGTAGTACATCTGAAGAGTCAACAAGTAGCAAAACCAACAACTGAATCACTCTCAAGAAATGCAGCATCAGCTATTTTCCTTTGGCCTTTCACATGAAAGGCACAAACTCGAAACAAATTTGATCCGAATAACAAATATAGAAAACAATATAAACACTGAATAAGCCAGATTTCATCAAAATATGGAAATGGTATAAAAGTATGAAAGTTGGTCATGGAAAGAATAGAAGGCAAATATGGAAGTATCATTACTTGGATATCTTTCTAAAAATCTAACAGGCCAAATATGCAAAGATCCGAATATAAGTATAAAATATATGACCATAAAATACTACTAAACCCCTCAAAGTTTTAACAGTTACAATATTTACACATATAACATCTTTAGATTATGTATCCATCTCATACAAGCGCACGAAATCCTGGCCAAAACATTTTTAGGACCAACAAGAACCAAAAAGGAATAAAATTAAATGTATATACTTGATTGCATTACTTAGTTTACAAGTTTGGCAACCTAATATTTTACCGGTTGAGGAGCAGGAATCGTAGTGGCATTCTTATCTGCATGTTATTGATAAGCTGCAGCATCAAGATTCTTGTCCATTGTGATCTACAATATATTTGATCTGATGGAACAGAGACAGAAACTAAACATACAAGGTAAGTTTTTAACTTCAACCAAACCAATAAGAACTTAGAATGCATTGCATACCATTTCATAATGAACTGTGTTCAATGGCAAACACGCAGCACATGAAGAATTTGAAGCATCCAGTGAGCAAAGAATAGATCCATCATTCTGTCATATCAACCCTATTATACTTTCTCCATTTGCTACAAACAGAAAACAAGTACATGTTATCCTCGCGGCCTTTCATAGTATGATACATTATAAATGTTGTGCATAAAAACACATCATTGACACATGATGGCTAATATCAAAAGTTCAAAACAAAACAAAACAAGTATATATTATATCATATACTTGAAGAGCAACCAAGGACTCCTTATTAAACTTGTTATTAGCTATTATGCCATCCAGAAAAATTGGATAACAATAAACTTTTTACATCATTTAATCAATCTTTGCAGGTTACTCATTTATGCAGAGGCATCGATTAGGGGAGAGAAGGAAGCACAATGGAAGAAATTTACTAAAGAGACAACAATGCAATACTTCATGATGAATCAAGTTTAAATTAGGGTTTTCATATAGTTTTCTAGGCCTTCCTCTTCCTCTAACTATGGACTACTCTCCATCTGATTCACTCTGCTTGCTAGGGCTTCTACAGGCCTTTTCTTCATATGTCCAAACCATCAAAAGCAGGACTCTACCACCTTTTCAAACAATAGGCAAGAACCCCCATCCCCCTTCCCCCCTTTTATTCATCAACATAGCATCCTCATTTCTGTCATATTTATCTTATTTTCTTGTTAGTTTCCCTTTTAGCCACCTGACAGTTAGTCTCATGATACCATTGGTCTTATAGTTGGTGCCATTAAGAAAAATCTTAAGATTTTCTGATTCTTATTTTTAATCACAAATGATGAGCAAAGCATTCATTCTTTTCAACCACCAAGTTGGATTCTATAGTTTACAATCTTTATTGAGGAAAGGACAATGCATAAACAGTCCAAGGGCAATGAGAGTATATCCTGCAAACAAGTAAAAATAACAGACAAGAAAACTAAGAATGCAACTCAATGACAACAATCATGTGTATCACACAAGAGTCAAGAATGAAAGAAGATACTTTAAATAGCATCAATGTACAAGCAATTTCTTTGTCTTGTCTCAAATATGATAAAAGAAACAAATATACTATTAACAGCAAAAGATGAAATGTTCTGTGGTTTACATATTCAAAAGTGCCAGACAAACAGGCCCTGATATCAAAAGAAAACTATGCACTAAAGGAACTCTTTCAGAGGTCATAACTATTTAGTTTTCTTAAGGGTTGAATGTAACAGTTAGATTAGATGAATGCACACGGCATAAGTAAAATTACAAATTACATAAAGTCCCAAGAGTTATAGTGTTTTGTTTCCTGGCATTAATCTGCCAGCTCGTTCAAGCAAAAAGTTAGAGAGAAACAATGTGGAATCTAAAGCCCTTAGATTTTGTATAGACATAAACATGGTAATGACATCAATATCCGACAGCGCCAAAATATTTTAAAGAGATATAGAGAAAGATTGTGCAATTAGATTTACGCGCACATTCCAAATACCAGAGAAAGGGAAACTAAACAAATCAATACCATCCTCATCCTCCCATTAATACATTGAAATTTCACTGGATCCTCTCTAGTATGTCAAATATTTAAAGTTATATTCCCTTTATTATTTCTAATAAAATTAGCCCATGAACAAGCACATCAATAGTGATATGCATGCAAGTAAACCACGATGTCAAAAGATAAGATGAATTATACGGAAAAACGAAAATATATAATATATAGATATAGATAAAGATACTACTAGAAGTCCATAAATTATAATACTTTGACAAAGAAACCCGACGGAAAAGCGTAAATAATGTACAATGCTGACTGACTACTTATAACCACTTGACTACTAGAACAGGTTGGTTGTTTCTTATTAGGTGCCTCGAGGAACAGATAATAGGCACAGAAACAAACATTTATTTTCTCCTCTTCTTATGATCTGCACTATATGGTAATACCTTCTCCGGATGTCACTAAGACAGAACAGTTTGATATTCGAAGATGTCAGAATTGCAGAGAACATTCTGATCCCAGAACTAGCAAGTGACACCCTAACCCTGTAAAAAACAAACAGATTATCAAGATGATCACCATATTGCTCCAAAGAGTAACAATATCATTTAGTGAGAACTTGAATGAACACTTGATTGTTGCTAATAAAATTTTAACACATCAAACAATTATTTTTTGTTCTCTTTTTCGCTCTTGGGACAAGTGGCTTAGATTAGCTTGGTGCTTATTACAATAAACACCAACCACTATGTTCAATAAAGCTCATCTAAAGTGAATTTGTACCAACATGAACTAACAAGGGTGTATCCACCTTTAATTCAAGCCAAAGTGCATCAGAATCTTAAACCATACATGATTGAAAGGAGGATACACCTTTATCTTTTCCCTTTAGATACAAACTCACTTTCGATACGTATTGCCCCAGATGATCAGTTAAAAGCACAAGGATCTTTTTCTTCTTCCTTTTCGCGTTCATATTCATTTCTTCATCATCTAGGCAAACAGTCAGAGAAGTAAAAAGATATATCAAGGTGAAAACCTTAAGAGGTGGGTCAGGAACTTGGTATAAATCAGAGGTCACACTCACACTTGTCAACCAAAGGCCAGGAAAAACTGCCTGCAAAATCACAAACATTAAGATCTGCATTATCATCCTCAGGAAAACAAACCAAACAAACCTACCCCTACCATCATATATCATATAACACGCCCGCCCGCGCGGGGGGTACTGTTTTTTAAATCAGAAGAAAACAACACATCATATAAACACCAGGAAAACCAAATCATCATCACGTCATGATTATATAATTAAACAAAGGGTTTATGGTTCAAATAAAAAACAAGTTTAAGCACATGAAATCCAATATAACCAGTAAAATGGATCAAATAAAAAATTAAATAAAGGGAATTGGTGAAATTGATCGATGATTACATCAACACCAGCATTATCATACAAACCAAACAACATAATCGTCTGATCATATAAAGCATTGGGGGAAAAAATATTTAAATTCATCAAATGAATACCACAACAGCATCTAATTACAGATACAACAACTAAGCATGTGAGGTTGGCTACATAAATCACACAAGATTTAAGAGTATCATATTATAAATCATATCAGCATCCAAACCAATAACCATATAACCAAATAGCTACAAGGGTAAAAGCTCAACAAAACAAGGCGAAGCAGCACATGAAATCCAGAACAACCATACAAAAAATAAAGGATGGCAATGGAATAATGAAATTGAGAGAATGAATGTATGATTTTACATCAAGCTGCTTCTGAACAGCCCTAGGTCTCTTGTTGGGCTTCTTGGGGGGTTTGGCAGCAGTGATCTTGAGAAAATCCTCCTCAATCTCCTCTTTTGTCAGTGTCAATGAGAGCATTGCCGTCTTCAACACCACCCCCTCTTCCTCCTCCTTCCTCCTACCACCATTCTCCTTAAGCTCCTTAAGCCCCCCATTCTTACCCCGACTTGATGAACCATGCCGCACCCTGCTTCTCGTTCTGCCAGCATCATGGCCCAACGAGCCACCATTCCTACCCTTCACTGCAGTTTTCTTCTCCACAACCTTCCTCGGCCTTAAATTCCATGTCTTCACCAAAGGGTTACTTTCTCCTTCCTCCAAAACCTCACCCTCCCCAACCTCAGCCTTGGCCTTAGCCTCAGCCTTAGCCTTAGCCTCAGCCTGGGGTTCAGGTTCAGTATCAGCACTGGGAGCAGAAAGGTCCCTCTTTTTCACACAAAACCGGAGCAAGAGGTTGTTTGTGCCCTTATCCTCAGGCGTATTCTCCGAACCCTCAACCGGTTCAACCAAAATTTTCTCCTTTGGAGGAGAAGAAGCGAACCGGTTCGGGTTAGAGTGGGGTTCAGGGTTGATAAGGAGAGGGCTACGTCGAGCCGGGTTCAGAGGCGACAACCCGAGTCGGAGAACCGGGTTGATACCTCCGGTGGTAGGGAGTGGCAGCCTTCCGAAATGGAACCGCCTGGGGGTTTTGGCGTTGCGGTTGCGGTTTCCGAGCGCCCACCTTAAAGAGAAGGAGGCGGCAAAGGGCCTCGGTGGTACTGATGGCGGCGGCGGCGGCGGCGGTGGTGGTGGTAGCTCGGGGTGAGAGTTGGGTGGGTGATGCACCATTGGAATTGGGATTGGAATTGAAATGAAACGATGAAAGTGAGTGAATGAATGAATGAGGAGTTGTGTATATATAATAGTGAAAATGGAAACATTGTTTATGCATTGAATTGAATTGGATTGGATTCAAGAACAGAGAGAATGAATGAATGAATGAAAGAAAGAACGAAGAGTGAAGAGTTGGCATATTGCCATGCAAACCTTATTAATGACACTTTCTTCTTCTTTCTTTTTTTTTGTTTTTTTCTTATTTTTTTTAATATTATTTGACTTTTCTCATTCAAAAAATATTTTCTCTTTCTTTCAAAATAAATGCTGTTTTGAATTTCATCATAAAACAATGCTGTTTTAAATAATTTATTTACATTATTAAACAACAAATATTTATATATGACATTGGTCTTCTTTCTTTGTTCGACAATAAATTGCCACTCTTTGTTTTTTTTTTTAAAACACTTATTATTAAATTATCAATTATATCCTTGTTCAATAAAAATCTTGAAATTGAATTTTATCATTTTCTATTTTCATTAATTATGGATTGTTTAATAAAAATTACTTTTAATTCTCAATTTACTAATAATTTTTCTTTTGGTGACTATTTACTAATAATTGTATATTCAACCAAAGTGAAATATAAAATAAAAAATATAAATTCAAATATACATGTCCAGATACATAGAATTAAAGACGTATAAATCCAAATCTGATTTATAATATTATAATATTTACCTAAATTTGATCCATAATTCGTAAATATAATCTAATTTATTGGTTTATTGAATCGGATTTCGATCTAATTTACAATTAAATATGGTTAGATACAGTTTTACAAATATGAATAATAAATAAAAAATATAAATAATAGGGTATTGCACTTTTTTTTTGAAATGTTAATATTTTAAAATTTGTATTATTATTTGGTTGTTGTTGGAATTTGAATAATTCGATTTGGTTGTTTTATTTTTATTATTATTTACATATGTTTGATTGTTTATTTCTATCATTTAAAAATATTAATAATATTTTAGAAATAAATAAGTCTAAAAAAATAAAAAAATCATTTTCAAATTTGTTTTGAATTTTTGGATTTTTAAAAAAATCTATCAATAATATCTGGTATCTAATTCGATTGAATTTATAAATTTTGGATGGAATTTGAGCCTAAAAATTATTAACAAATTAGTCATTTGATGATTTTTTTTATTTTTTGTTTTTTGAAATATATTAAATACTCCAAACGACGAATAAATCTATTTATAATTTAAAAAATTTAATGATAGTCTACCGCAATTTAAAGAAGGATTCTAGTCTACCAAAATTTTAATTATAATTTAGCATTAATTATGTAGTGTCAAGTCAACATAAGTATTTAATTCGAACTCTCGACACTTATTTAAGCGGACTAGTGAGCTAATTATTAAACCAATCTAATTTGATTAGGTAAATAATCATTTATTAAAGTAAATATAATATATCCTATTTACTTCCTTAACTTTTTATTGCAAAAAAAAATTAAAAATAATTTATGTTAAAGAAGATATAATTTAAAATTATCTTATTTAATTTAACATTTTAAATTTTACATATAATATTTATAATTATATATGTGTTATATTTAAAATTATTTAGAGAAAAGAACAAATAGGTCCCTGACTTTTTATTCCGCGGACATTTTCGTCCCTGACCATTGAAAAATACTTTTAAGTTCCTGACCTTCACAAAACTTAGACGGATCAGTCCCTCCGTCCAAATGCCTTCGTCAGGGACTGATCTGTCCAAATGTCTCCGTCAGGGACTGATCCGTCCAAATTTTGTAAAGGTCAGAGACTTAAAAGTATTATTCAATAATCAGAGATGAAAATGTCTGCAGGACAAAAGGTCAGAGACCTATTTGTCTTATTCTCAATTATTTAATTATTTAGTAATTATTAAAAATACGACTATTTTAAATTAATTTTCTTCGAAATTTTTCATTCAACAATAATATAGCTGCATATATATATAAACTATACATATGAAGGTGATATTATTAGAGAAAGCAGCAGGTAGCCGATATTATTGCAATATTTAATTTCTATCTCTCTTCAATAAGTGCTGGAATTTTGAATATTATTATAACGACAATTTTTGTAAAACTTTATAATATATGTGAATTATTACTAGTGAGATTTTATTAATGACGAGTGGTAGACTAGAGAGTAGAGAGTAGAGACCCCGCCTTGATTGAACTCTCTTTTTTTACTCGAAATGTTGACATGTTTCATAACTAGGTCAGAAAACATCATTATTATTAAAGTTCTTTTTCTGATGTTTGAATTTTAGACAAAAAATTAAGAAAATAAAAGAGTGAATCTTATATTTTTCTATTTTTATTTTTAAGTAATTTAGACGAAAAAAAATTATAGATACTGAAAAAAATTCTATTATTAATGGATAATATGTATTAATGTGTTTTTACCGTTTAAGATAGTATAATTCTTGAAAATAAAAAATTATTATGTATTTTTGTTTTAAAAAAATGGATACCAATTTTTTTATCTCTTTATATATAATAGAGTGTTAATAGATATTATTAATTTATATTTTATTTATTGAATATGTAGTATAATAAAAAAAATAAATTGTGATTACATGTTATTATAAAGGGTATAGTATATTTTTTGTCATTAAAATTTGACAAAAGTTTTAAAAATACTCATAAGTTTTATTTTGTTTCAATTTTGTCTCAAAAATTTTCAATTTGCATCAAATATATCCTTGATGGCTAATTTTTCAAAAGATTTAAGACCAATTCAACAACAATTTTATAAGAACAACTTTCAACACAAGCAAATCAAGTATAATTTTCATGCATTATTGTTAGATTTGTCTTAATTTTTTTGAAAATTTAGCCGTCGAGGGTATATTTAATACAAATCGAAAGCTTTTAGGATAAAATTAAAACAAAATAAAATTTAGGAGTAATTTTTAAAACTTTTATCAAATTTCAGAAACAAAAAATATACTTTACCCTATTATAAAAGCTTGGAAATTTTGTAATTTACGGTTATGAGTTTAGGGGTAAACTAAAGGCAATTAAATTTTATAAGATTTTATCAGGATTTAATTAGGTTGTGACCATTCTCACTTGGTAACAAAATATAACTCGTTTTTGCTAAGATAAAAACTCGACTATGGCAATAAAAAAGAAAAAAAGGTCTAAAACATTGTTACCATATATCATGGAGACGGCGTATTCATTTAATTGCTAGAATGTTTAAGTGTAGAATAAAGAAAGAAATCTCATTTCACTATATTCTGTATTTATGTTTGTAAAACATAAATTCGTTACGGATTTCATGCCATTTATAAACATAGAAGTAATTATTTACCATTTTATTATTACCTATATTTTTCATTTGTTAGCAGACTGATTATAACAAGTTATAAAATAATATGATTCTATTCCATAAATATTTCCTTCATGAATTTATTCGTGACCTTCAAATATTTTCCATAAAAGAAAAAAAAAAGAAAACTTCAAATGTTTTTCCATAAAAAATTACAGGCTTGTTATACATACAAGCTTTTTTGACTTACAAGTTATACAAGTTGTCCAAACCCAATAAAAAGCATGCGCACTACACTCCTCTACAATCGAGCATAAACGCACGTGCCTTAATCAACCGTTACGTTTTTCCAAACCATGCTCATTATGTCCTCTTCTTCCTCAATCAAAACTCAAACCGTCGAGATTCAAGCCACATTCGAAACCAACTATGATTCTGAAGAAACCTTCTAACTCCTCGCGGAAAGTAGAAGAAATAGAAAAGAAAACATACAAATCTCCATAAAAAATCACCAGAAAGAACGAACAAACATTATTTAAGGTACTGTTTTACTGTTCTTCTAGATTTTTCACATTTCTGTTTCTGATTTCGAAATCGAAGCACTATATCGTCAGTATTTCTCTCTCTGTTTCACTGTTCTTGGTTTAGATCTGATATTACTGTTCTGATGACACTGTTCTTCGTTTACGCTATTTTACGTACTTCTAGTGAATGCTTTAACGTGTATTTTTATCTGTTTTGGTCATAGTTATAAGAACCGAACCGATCAGGTTACTGGTTCACTGGTTTATTGGTTCAACCGATAAACTGCTGGTTGAACCGGTAAAACCGGTTTCACGTAAATAAAAAATATAAAATATTAAAAATAGTCATAAACTTAATAAATTCAAAATACATATCTTTAGTTCTTCACCAACATTTTAAAAACAACCAAGTTTCAAAATCTAAATATAACTAATACAAAGATAAACATGAAATTAGTTAGTACTAGTACATTAGTATCTTAATTAAACACAATAAGGATAACAATTCATAAACTAAATCCAAGGAGTGATTTCGAAGTCGGCAAGTTGCTCTTCATCTGACAAATGTGGGGCTACATCCTGATTGGTTTCATTTTGATTTGCATTTTCCACAGAATTATTAGCTCCATCATCATCCCGATCATCTTCCAAATCCAATTGATCTAGCATTATAGATAATGTTTCACAAATCAAGATAAAAAATAATATAAAACATGTTATAAGGCATACGAAAATCATAGTTGATCATAATTCATAAATAAATAAAAGCATACCTGAATCATCTAAAGGTGATTGAAGAGACATATTTGCAAGATCATTTCGTAAAGCATCAACTTCTTCAGGAGTTAAAAATGGTGGTGAATCTTCCAGTATCCATTCTGAATGATCCTCAAATGCATCAAGACAAATTGGATCATAAACTTGGTTTCTCATTTGGTTCCTATGTTATCAATATATTTCGTTACTCATGTGATGATTAAGATTTTAAAATAATGCTTTCAACTTAAAACAATCAAGAAAGTACCTTTGTTGTAACCTTAAGTTGTAATGAACATAAACAAGATCATTAAGTTTTTGATGCTCTAACCGATTCCTCTTCTTTGAGTGAATGTGTTCAAAAATACTCCAGTTACGCTCACAACCTAAAGAGCTACAAGTTTGGCTTAAAACACGAATAGCCAACTTTTGCAAATTTGGTGCTCCACAACCATAAGATTCCCACCATTGATCTTAACATAAAAAATAGATAAATAATTTATCACAATCATAAATATCACATAATAAATACATCACAATCGTGAAAGACCAAATTTATGAAGAAATTCACCTGGCATAACAGTGCTTCGTTCACGTATTGCAGAGGGTCTTCCAAAATCTTGCTCAGCATTCTTAAAGATCCTCTTCTCACTTGTCAGCTTAGAATTCAATACAGGATCATCATAAGCATATTTCTCAATGACATCCAACAAGCCAGAAATCGTTTGTTTGTGCTTTTCAAATTCTTCAGCATTAAATCGAAAAGTTGGATTTAACCAATAACTAGCGGCATGAAGATTTTTCTTAAGTTGTGCATCCCAATGAGTATCTAAAATCTTCAAATAAGGATCAGCAACCCTCTTTCTTTTCTGAAACCTCTTCACCATTTCTTCTCTAGCCTTATGATAAGCTGAATAAAGAAAACCCATGGCAGCTCTGTCTTCACTATCCACAATACGTAAAACACGAACAAGTGGCTCAGTAAGCTTAACAATATCAGTGCATTGACTCCAAAATTTAGAATCCAAGACCCTAAACAACTTAAACAAAGTTTCAGCAGTTTTTGAGACATTAGAAGCATCAACTAACTTTAGAAAAACAGTTCCTTTAGGACAATAAACTAAAAAATTAATTAAAGTACGCCTACAACGATCAGTCCATCTATCGGCCATAATAGTGCATCCAGTTTGCTTCCAAATCTCACGATAACCATCAATCATTTTCCTCACATCCTCAACTAATTTACTCAACAAATACCCACGGACTCTTGGATAATTTGGCCCTTTATACCCTGCACCCATGCTTGCAATAGCATCAATCATTAGCTGATAATAAGCTGAATTAACTGCATTAAATGGAACAGAGGCATCCATCATCCATTTCGCAATAGCAATATCACACTTCTCCACTATTTCTTTGCTTTGAAGAACGCTTTTGATAGTTGGTTGAGCTCCGGGTGTTGTTGCCGATGGAAAATAGGATTGTAAACCTTTGACTTGTTTTCCTTTTCTAGAGATAGGTGCTGGAACCCTGGATTTTTGTTGTTGTTGCATCTCATTACGTTCGATCTCGTCAAATTCTCTTTCAACATCATCACAAGAATTATAACTTTCTGCATATTGTTCTTGAGTTTTTCTTTTCTTGCTTCGAAGCTCTTCAATGCTTTGATGGAATTGGTGTCTCACTGCAGCTGGCACCTTTCAACAAGACTCAATATCTCCTCCTTTTTCAGCCAAATGAAGCTTAAACCGATGAATTCCTCCACCCCTAATAAGCTTCTCACAATATATGCATAGCAGAATTATTTTTCCAGACTCCACAACTTGTTTACAATGACCCCATGCAGGATCGGTTTTTGCTCTATTATTGTTTTTTTGGGTTCCGATTGATGCATCAGAAGTTGATCCTTGTTCTTGCGAAGATGGTATTTCTGATGGTATATTCACAGAAGCCATTCTAAAAGAATATGGAGTAGCAAAACAACAAAAGTATAAAACAATAGCAATCCTAAATTCCCTAATTCCTATTCCCTATTCAACAAGACAGCAACCTTAAAGGCTTAAATAGTTAAATTCACAGCAATCTTAAATAGTTACATTATTCACAGCAATCTTAAATATTCACAACACAAGCATATTCATAACAGAACAACATTAGATTAACATTATTCATATTCAACAAGCATATTCAACACCTCGGTTTCAAGCATTAGTCAACAAGCATATTCATCCCAGAACAAATCAACAAAACAACAAGTTTTTACGTTTTCAACAAGCATATTCAACACAGAACAAATTAACAAAACAACATAATTCATATTTCATAGATTCAAGCTTTCAACAAGCATATTAATCCTAGAAATTTTAAGTTTTCAACACAGAATAGAATAACATAGGAGAAGTGCAGTTTAAGGTTGCTGGAGAACAGAGGAGAAGTGCAGAACAAGTGAACAACATTATTCATAAGTCATAACACTGTAACAGCAAGAAGTGCAGAACAGACTACAGAGGAGAACTGGAGCTAACCTGTTTGACAGAGCAGAAGAGCGCGGCAATGGTGACGGCGACGGCGCGGCAACGGCAAGGGCGACGGCGCGGCAACGGCAAGGGCGACGGCGCTGGCGATGAGAGACAGATGCGGGTCTGTCCTGTTCGGCTGTTCCTACTTCCTTAGTTCCTTCAGACTTCGGAGTTCAGACCGGCGGTGAGACGAAGAAGACGATGGCGGGCGGCTGGCGGCTGGTGGCGGTGGCTGGGTGAGTGACACTGTGACAGAGTGAGGTGAGGTGGTGGCGGAGAGGGTTAGCCGTTAGGGGATTAGGGTTGGGGGGAAAAGTGGAAAGTGGAAGCTGGGAGTGGGGTTTGGGGGTACCGTGCGTATACGACGAGAATTTCCTTTTTTTTTATAAACCAAAACGACGTTGTTTTGGAAAATGAATTTAAAAAAAAAAAGCGCTTCCGAACCAGTCGGTTAACCAGAAACTGCCGGTTTTTCAGTTTTCATCAAAACTGACCGGTTCAACCCGGTTCTCAATAGTTCTCTTCCTTATCCGGTCATATCACTCAATCGGACCGGTTAGGGGTCTGATTCACCAGTTTTCCATTCGAACCGGCCAGTCCGGTCCGGTTTTTACAACTATAGTTTTGGTACATGTTTTGTGCATGTTTACATGTTTTTTAAGTAGGTTTGTGCATACTTACATGAAAGACTCTTCCTCTTCTAAATAATTTTTGGGTGTATATGGCAGATTTTTGGGTGTATATGTCGGACTTGGAATGCAACTGTTGCTTATAGTGGCATTTTGAACTTAAATATCTTTCTGAACTCATATAATGTCATATAATCCAAAAAATGTAGAGGTGTATGGGACTGATATATATATTAGGAGTTTTGAAGTCTAACTGGTACTGTTCTAACTGTGCTTGACCTTGTAGTGTCATTTTATGCATGTTTGGTTCAATTGAATATGATTTTGAACTCATTTAATTTTGTTTATTTGAAAAAACAAAATGTTTATAGGACTGAATTTGGGTGTATGTGGCTGATATTTGGGTGTATCTGACTAATATTTGAGTGTATATTTCTGATATTTGGGTGTATTTTTTATCTATTGACAACATCTCTTTTTCATTGCAGTAAAAATGGCAACCAAGAACCAACGTGGAAAAAAAATACAATGTCAGCACAAATATATGTCTTAGAACAAGTCAATTTTTCCTAATACAAATATATGTTATTTTAAGGACTCTAATTTTGCTTTTTTTAAAAGCAAACCAAAAACTTGAAGTGTGCCACCAGATTATTGAGTGAAAATTTTGAAAATATGAGCGAGGCAAAGAAAGCGATTGTTCGGAAATTAGGTTTTGGTGCACTCATGCACATCCGGCCAATGAGGGTGCATCACAAACTATTAAAGGAGTTGGCTAACTCCTTTAATTTGGACAAAAACACACTCAAAACAAGCTATGATTCCTTTAGAGTTAAACCCAGCACAATAGGGGATGCCCTTGGCCTCAATGCATCAGGTAACTGATTACAGAAAACTTCTATACTTCCATTCTTCGTAATATCTTATTATGCAATCATGTAATCAAGAAACAAATATAGGTGTTGATAAGAGAGATTATTGTCGGTTAAGAATCAAGAATCAATTCGTTAGTAGTATAGTCCAAACCAACAATGAATTCTCTTAATCAAATGTTAAATTCAAATTCAAATAACCGAGAGTAATTAAACCTCGGGTCGTTCTCCCTAGGACGCAATTGAAAGTGTTACTCTTTCGGTTGTGAGGGCAAAAAGGGGTTTTAAAATCAAATAACGAAAAATTAAAAGAACTTAAGAAATGAAAGAACTAAGAAATGATCAAAATTGAAATCAATGCAATTAAGAAGGAAACAAGATCAAAACTAGAGAAAATGCTAAGATATGCATAAAAGAGCCTTGACTTGGGAATGAGGATCCAAGGAATCCTATCATCGCCATAACCATAACTATGGTAATTATGATGAGTCAATCTTGCTTAGTTAACCCCTAACATCGAGGAGTAGGTCAAGCAAGCATAATTGACCTTAATCCATAAGTCCTAGCTAACTTATCAAACTAGTTGATAAAAAGCTAGCGTCAATGGAAACAAGAGTCAACTAACTACCCAAGAATTACCACTAAATGTCGGAAATTATGACTCTAGTATCCTAGGAACTCAAATCCCAAGCCAAGGTGTGAAAATCTACTCAAATTCTAAGGTTGGCATTTTCACAAACACCTTGTGTACATAAAACCAAAACATAAGAAATTACAAAGGAAAATGGAAAGCTATAACCAACTATGCACAAAATCAACAATAAACATCCAAACAAACTTAAAGCAAGCATAAAACATTAAATGCATCAATCAAAACTTCAAGAACTCAAAATTACAATTATAAACAAAGTACTTGAACCAAAGAAAAATAAAAGTAAAATTGATGTAATTAAAGAGGAATTAAAAAGTACTTACAATTAGAGAAGCAAAATTCAAGATCAAACTTGCTATAAAATGCTACAATGAAGATGAAAATAAAACCCTAGGAGAGCAATTTCTACTCTACTCCTACTCCTACTCCTATGGAAGCTTCCTACCTAAGAAAAACTAAACTAAGTGAGCTCTCTTCTAATGTGTTGATATTCCCTTCATATAGCACTTCAATTCATCATCTAGCCTTCCAAAATTGGGCCAAATGCCCTCAAAAATCGCACAGCACGTGTTTCATTAATGAAACCACGTGCAGGGTTCTGTGCGTACTCACGGGTACTTGTGCGCACGCACACTTGTCTGTGTGTACTTTTCCTCATTTTCTTCATGTTTTCTTCCTTGTACATGCTTTCTTCCACTTTTGCCTAGCCAATCTTGCCAAAATAACCTGAAATCACTCACACAATATATCACGGCATCGAATGACATGAAAGTGGAATCAAAATCACTAATTTAAGCACAAAAATACATGTTTTCACATTTAAGTCTAAATTAGGGAGATAACATAAAAGTATGCTATTTGAGTGCTTAAGTGTGAGTTTATGTGATGAAATCCATCTAAATCAAGCTAAAATATATCGAAAAATATGGACTTATCAGGTGTATATGAGTGATATTTGGGTGTATTTCAAGTGATTTGCAGTCTAAATTATTTTTTTTGTAGGAGATCTATTTCCTGAGAAAGTGAGTTATAAGGAACTTTATGAAGAGAATAAATAGATTTTTAGAAGATTCCAGTGGAAGACTCTAAAGAATTTGACCGATGAGATGATGAGTATTGTGTTGAAAATGAACAAGATCGCCTGATGTTCAAGAGAATTTTCATCTTCTATATTCAGATGGCGTTCTTGTTGCCAACAACAATAAACAAAATCTTTCCTGTGCACCTAGCTCCAATTTTTAAGACGGACAAAATAACCAAGGGCAACTGGGGAGCCCATGTGTTGAATTTCATCATCAAAGGCATAACTAATTACCGTCTGAAAAAGAAAAAATTAATTGACAGCTGCCTCTTTGCCTTGATGATAATCTATTTCCATCTGGCAAAAAACAAAGACAAGAAAGGAGAAGAAAACCGTGGACTGCCCTAGGTTAGCAACTGGAATAGAGAGCAATTGGTTGCAAGGATGAGAGCAGAAATAGATGGACATATGGTAAGTGAACTGAATACCTTCTCTAATTTGCGTGTATTTTATTTATGTAGATGCTGTAAACTAACATTTCTATTGTTTCAGGGCATCGTAAAGAAAGCAGAAATGAAAAAGAAGTTGGAACAAATTAAGGAAAAAGAAAAGAAAGAAAAAAAGAAGAAAAAAAAAACAAGGCAAGTTCATCATCATCTCAGAGTGATACATCCGAAACTGAAGTTGATTCTTCCTCTAAGTCTGAGTTTGAAGAAGACTCAAAGGAACCAAAAAGGAAACAACCCACCAGAACGGCCAAAAAGTAAGTAATATTTTTTGGTGTATTTTGTCACTTTTAGGATGTTTTTTACTAATGATTGTTTGCCTTCCAGAATAGAATCCAAAAAAAAAAGAAGCAGATTCTGGAGGATTCCAATTCAGAAACTGAATCGAATGATGAGTAATATTCTGAAATTATCATCGCTTTCTTTTCCGTTTATTTTCAAAATTTCATGTATTTACAGAGTGTTTCTTATTAACTTTCAGAAGTGAAGAATCATCACCAATAAAAAAAATAAAAAACAAAGAAAAAAATTCAGAGTACACCCAAAAAGTAAGCACTGCTTTGGATAGTATTTTATCATCAAGTTTATTTTGTTTTTCTGATTCATACTTTTTTTTTCCAGGGCGCAATCCAAAAAGAGAAAGCAAGTTGTTGAGGATTCGTCTCCTGAACAAACTCAATCCTATGATGGGTAAGATACTTTGTAAAGCTATATTACCGTTTATCATCAAAATTATATTTGTTAACATGTTCTTTTATACATGTACTGTCAGATCTAAACTTGGAACTGAAGTATTAGAAGAATTCTTAAGGGAATCAAAAAAGAAGAAAACTAATGAAAAAGCTGCTGCACAGGGGTTTATTATATTTGGGTGTATATTACGCATTTTAAGGTGTTTTGGTTGCTCATAATTGTTTTTGGTTTCCCAGGAAGAAGGGAGCTCCGCTGCCATCGACAGAAGGTCACTATGACTCATCCGAAACGTAAGAACCTTTATTTGATAAAATCTTGTTATCTTTATTTAACTGTATGGTATCTTTACTGAATAATATTTATTCTATGCTTAGAATACCGGACGTAAACTTAGGAAGTGAGAATGATCCTTTGTCTCAAGGACAAACAGATCAAATCAGCATAAACAAACCGGCGGATAGCATGTAATTTCTCTTTCTAATACCGGTTGCTTTTATCTTTTTTTACTTTCTGCTTCTAATTCTGTATATATTTCTTTTAGTCCTTTAATGTTTTATTCAAGAAAAAAAAAGGCAGGAAAAAAAAAGTAAAAACTACAACTATGTAAGTTCTCAAAAAACAAAGCCTGTGTTTCTTTTCAATGCTTCAGGTGTATTTTGACTTTATTTGGGTGTATTTCAGGTTGAGTCTGGTAGAAGAATCAGCCAATGACCCAGCTGAACAGAACATGATAGTTGTGCGGGTGGAGACACAGTCACAAACTGAAGCGCTTTTAATGTGAGTTTTACAAGTAAATTTCAACCTTATAATCATGAATTTTCACGGACTTTCTTAACTTTTTATTTTTGTCTTGTTTAGAGTTCTGATTCAAGTTTATGTCCCTCTGTCCCAAACAACCCCTTGGCCAGAAATTAAACCATCTCCTGCAAAGTCTCCAAGAGAAAAAATTAGTGAAGAAAGAACAAAAAGGTAAGGAATAATATTGGAGTGTATTTGGTTATTATTTGGGTGTATATTTTCCTTATTTGGGTGTATATCTTCACATAAGATCTGTAACTGGTTTTTTTTTATAAATATGATTCATTTTATCTAAGCCTGCAGCACTCCACAACCCCCGAAACCTGATGAAAAGCACACCCACGGTTCCACCAGCTCCTTCTAAAATGTAAGCTCAGCACAGTAAAATTTGGTTTTCAATATCATTTGTCTATTCTTATTCTTATAGTACGTTATATGTCATCACACAGTAATCCAGCCCCAGAAGACACTGCTGCACTGATGATGATGGCCCGGACAGCATCCTACATACCTAAAGAAGGTCTGATGCCATCATTCAGCTTTGGCTTGACTGATTCAAGCCAAGAAGAAGCACCGACAGAAGAGGGGCAGAGGGCAAAAAGCCCTGAAACACCAAAACTAATCGAACAATTAGAGGAACTGGTGGAAAAAATTACAAACAGTGGGGTGAAAACAGCATTGGATTATGCAGAAAGTAAAAGTCCACCGATTGAAAAGTAGAGTGGCAAATAAATTTTTGAAAAGTTTGAAACTCCTGTGAAGAGCAACGAGATGTCGGCTGAAATGAAAGAGAAATACTACGTCTGGGTCACACGTGTGAAGACATACGGAGATGGAAACACTAATGAGTATGACCTAGTGTGCACCCTCAAAGCCCAAGATCGATTCATTTTGTCAAAAATCCACTTTGCATCTCTGAAAGCTACTACACATATAGAAGCTGAAGTAATATTAGAATAACATTAATGATTTTATCATGAAATGTAACTGCAATGTTGATTCATGTAAATTGATTTGTTTTTTTTTTAGATTGTCACTGCCATGTGCCTGATCCTAAATCAACAAAACATTAAAAGATTTCAAGAAGAAATATACTGTCTTCCCCTGATATTGTGGTAAGGTGTACTTCAATGAAATTTGGGTGTATTTTCTGTATTCCTTTGGGTGTATTAAATATTTCATTTAGTGTTTCACAAATGTTGTAGAACATGGCCATTGTAAATCATTCAGATGGCAAATTCTTACAGCCTAAAACCAAAAAGCCATTTAGAGTTGAAGACTACCCAATGTTTATACCCTTTTTGGACCTCAAAAAATTAGCATCACATCCATATGTAAGTTTTCATTTCTAAAACTTCTTATGACAATTCTTTACTTATGTGCCAATTAAACTAAAACATTGTTCAATGTGGACATGCTTCAAATTTTTGTACCTGTTCTCTATTTAGAGCATTGGTGGATATGGGTGGTTGATGTAAGAAAGAGAAAATTGTATATACTTGACCCGTATCACAAGACGTGTCCTTCCGAAGCCAGAATGAAGCTAAATAAATTCATTGTAAGTTGTTTTTGTATTTTGTATTTTAATATTTAGGTGTATTTCTGTTCAACATAAGGTGTAGTTTGTGATTTTTTGGGTGTATTCCTTTATTAAATTTATTCTTATATTTTGATTGTTTTGTGTTTTAAGGGATATGTAATTTCGAGAATGAGGGTATATGCTGGGGAGTACCTCTCAGAAAAATGGATTAGGAAATTGAACCGCCATACATTAACATCTCAGGCAAAAAAAAAGGTATAAATCTTTCACTTTGAAAATTAATCTTTCCTATATTAATTTGTTAATTTATTTTTTGTTTTTCAGCTATGATTGTGCTATTTATTTAATGAAATGGCTTGAAATAATTCAGCTTGAAAACATTAAAAGGGGAAAATATGAGTGGGACAATTGGACTCAGGTAATTATGTTTAAAACTATATAACTTTCTATTACTTTACTAAATTAAATAGTTGATTAATAAGAATATTCTTTTAAATTGTAGGAGGAGGTGGACCACTTTAAAGTAGAATTTGCTTCCCGGATTCTATTCCATGAAATGAATCAAGACAGAGCTGAAGCCATTAGGAGAAGTGATGCAATAAGATTGTCTAAGCCATCCTCACTATTGTTGAGTCCATATTGTCAGATAGATTCTTATGATATTGACACTGATTAATCTAAGTGTTATGTATTCTTGTATTAATTTGAACACATGTTGTAAAATTTTGCCAATATAATCCAGTTTTATTATAAATTTTTTCCATAATTAAATTGTCTCTGCTGTATTCAAAAGGTCTAAATTACAGGTTCTAAAAAATGAAGGAAAACAACACCAAACCAGCTATACACCCAAAAAATAGAATTTTACACCCAAATAATTTCAATATACACCCAAAATTCTATTTCCTGATGCTGGATCTCTAAACCCCTAAACACTAAAACCCTAAACCCCTAAACACTAAAACCCTAAAATCCTAAAACCCTAAACCCTAAAACCCTAAACCCTAAATCCTAAACCCTAAACACTAAACCCCCAACCTACTATACACCCAAAAAATAGAATTTTACACCCAAATAATTTCAACATACACCCAAAATTCTATCCCCTAATGCTGGATCCCTAAACTCCTAAACATTAAAACCCTAAACCCTAAACCCTAAACCATAAACCCTAAACCCTAAACACTAAACCCCTAAACCTTAAAACCCTAAACTCTAAACCCTAAACCCCTAAAACCTAAACCCTAAACCCATAAATACTAAAACCCTAACCCTAAATCCTAAAACCATAAACACTAAACCCTAAACCCTAAACCCTAAAACTCTAAACCTTAAACCATAAAAACTAAACAAAACAATAATTTCTAACATAAACAGCAGCATCTGAAAATATATAAATGTAAAATGTCAAACACAAGAAAATTCAGAAATACTGAGTGTTACACCAATATTCTATAACTATACACCCAAAAAACTATCCCCTGCTACCGCTTCCCTGATAATTTATAACATATCCGTGATATTGGCTGGAATTTGGTTGCACCACTGATGCAGCATCAAAAAGGTTTAACTGGAAATAATAAACTCACATATTAGCAAAACTATTAACAAGAAAATTAAACTCAATCACCACCTATTTAAAGAACATCACTTTTACCTTATTTAGAGCTGTCGTTTTCTTCTTCTTTGAGGTATTTGCAATCTGTTTGTCCAACTTTGAACCTAACCTATTTTTTGGACGTCCTCTTGTTCGAACCCTTGGAGGGCTTTGAAGCTCGTTAACGGATTTCAAGTTGGAATCTTCGTGAGATAATGAACATGTCCCCTTCCTTTTGGCTTTCAGTTCTTCCATCTCAACCATGACATTATCGTAGGCACGGTGCAAAATGGCAGTCAGCTCCTCCAATTCTGATGCAAATTTGCAAATATTTTGCGAACGAAACACCAATTCGTCAAACCTCTTGCTTCTTGGCTCCAACAGTGGCTCATCGTGGCTGCTCTTGATGTGTGTGTATCGCCTCTTTACCTTCTTGCTCCATCGTTCCAATATATATCTCGGTGACACTTGGGTTACTCGTTTAAAGCTTAACACACTTAGGGCATGATGGCACAATATCCCTCTTGACTCGAATAATAAGCATTGGCATTTCACTTGGGCTGCTACTGAGTCGTAAGTAATCACAAACTTCTTGAATATTGAGCTAGAAACTTGTTCTCCAACTTCGTATACTGAATAGCCTAGAGGGGAGTTAGTTAATCTTGTGATGCAATTCTCCTTCATTCTGAATTGTGCTTGGACTTCCCTAAACTTTTGGTGAGTGTACACATGTTGAAACTGAGCTTCAATGGAGGATTTTGTTGCACACGGTATGACCGTATGAAAATCTGCAGCATCCGATTCTCTCTTGCTTGCTCCCTGCTTCCGAGGCAATTATCGTATTGTTTGACAAATTGGATAAGTGAACTGTTCAATGTAATGAACTTGTTAAAAAATGAATGTATGCTCTCGCTCCTTTGTGTACTGTTCATCCCTACCCAAAAGTGGTGATCCAGATAAATTGAAACCCATATATGATAGTCTTCGTAAAGATCTGCAAAATACACCCAAATCAGACTATATTACACCCAAAAACATGCAATTTACACCTCTGCTGCAGATTTTAAACAACATTACCTAAAAGCCACTTATTGTCCACAAGACCATACTTCAGCAGAAAATCATTCCAATTTCTATCAAATGAGTCTTTGCTATGAGAGTTCCAAACAACTTGACTCATTTCTTGTTTGATTTCTGCATGTCCCTTGTACCCGTTTAATTTGCTTGGAATCTTCTTCGTGATGTGCCAAATACACCAACGGTGAATTGTTGTAGGCATACAAGCCTCTATAGCCCTTTTTATTGACGCGCATTGATCAGTGAGAATCCCTTTCGGAGCATTTCCTCCCATGCAACGAAGCCAACATTGAAATAATTATTTGAATGATTCAATATCTTCGCTTTTCATCAAAGCGCATCCAAGAAGTGTTGACCGACCGTGGTGATTCACGCCTACAAAAGAACCACAAACCAAATTATACCTGAAACAAATTATGAGATCACAGAATGAAAATCATTACATACACTCAAATAATGATTTTATACACCCAAAAATATCCAATATACACTTCTGCAGCAGATTCATAAAATAACATTAATTTAGCATCATAAACAAGAACAGCATATTACCTGTTTGTATTGTTAGGGCTGTTAAATGGGCCAGCCCAGCCCATTTAAGCCTACTTTGTTCGCGGGCCTAAATTTTATAGCTTGTACCGTTTATGGCCAGCCCAACGAGTTAAATGGCCTGGCCCGTTTAATTGTTGGATTTTTTATTTTGAAATTTTTTTGAAAAAAAAAAACTAAAAAAGTCCAATTTTGAGAAAAAAAAACTGATGTATATATTTGAAAAAAAATCTTGTTTGGCACAAATAAAATTAAAGTTCTAGTAAACAACTAAATACATTTGATTTGAGTAACTGCTCTGTTATGCTCTAAATTTGTTATTTTAACTCAAAACAGAACTACATTCACATTCAATTAGTGATTCTATATTTCTAATTCTAATATTTCTAATTAAAGGAGTATTTGTAATTCCCCTCATATAGTTAACAGAGTATTATAAACCAACATAGCAACATCATAATTCTACCAAAAAATCACACAAAAGTGAAAAGAAAGTATTTAACAGATTATATGGTATGCAAATATTTTACAAAAGTAGCAAACAACGTAATCCCAAAATCTTTTATCCAATCCACCAAATTAGTCAACACCTACAATGGAAAGAAAAATAAATTATCAAATAAAAGTTAGTGACTTAGTGGCAGAAAAAGAATTTCAATAGAATAGAATTGAATTAAAAACTGCATGGTTTGAAACAATTAGACAATACTAATAAAATATCAGGCATCATATTAATTGAATCCACTTTATCTTTATAATGTTCTTTGTCACTTTCATTTTGACACTCAAATTCAGCATCTACAATTTAAAGTTAGTTAGTAGAAAACTAAATAAATACAATATGCAAGTCATTCATTATTTATTGCTTATAGAAGTTAACAAAATAAATTTAAAAAGTGAATTACCATCATCTTTAAATTCATGTATCCAATTATGAGCACAAATAAGATCTTACACATTTTTATCCAAAATAGAATTTCTATACTTATTTAGGACATGTGCACCAATGGAAAAGGCCGATTCTGAAGCTACCGTAGTTATTGGAATACTAAGCACATCACAAGCCATGGAAGCTAAATCAGAAAAGCGATGGGCTTGAGACCTCCAATATTTTGCAAGACATCTATTTTAGAGTTCATATCAAGAGTTGACTCTTCCAAATAGATATCTAAAGAAGACTTTCTTTGTGAAGTATTAGTTTAAAAATTTATATTTCTCAATTCCTACAATATTCAAAAAAAATAATAAAACAATTAAGAAAGTAACATATTGACAGAAACATATAAAAGAAAATTATATTAACATAATGCACAACAGAAATAATACTTACATCAGGCACATCAAATAAAAGTGAATCATCTTCTCTAGAAGTTAGAATTCTTATTTGACCACCAGAAGCATTAGAAGAGGCATTATGTGACAAAATTTCTGAATATGCTTCAAACAACAAATACAGCTTTTTCTTGATGGTGGTCAATTTCTCATTAGCAGTACATGGATCCACTTTATTCAAACAATATTCCAAAACATGAAATTTTATTCGAGGATCGAGAATAGCTCCTAGAGAGAGAATTATGGAATAATCGCTCCAATACTTATCAAATTTGGCTTTCATTGGTTGCACCATTTTTCTTATGACGTCATCCTCACTAATGGAGTATTCTTTCAGCAAACACTCAATCCTCCAAATTTTCATAAAATATAAATTTGAAGTAGGATAAGATTGACCAGACATCAAGGTAGTAATTTTATAAAATAGATTCAGAAATTTACAGATTTCTCTTCCTCTTTTCCACTCTTCTTCCGACGGACAATCTTTGAAATTGTTATCCTTTAAAGAGAGTCTAACAAAACCACGCTCACATCTCAAAGCACTCTCCAACATCAAGAAAGTAGAATTCCATCTAATAGGCACATCTAAGTTCACTCTAATGTCAGGAATTTCAAGTGACTTAAGAACATCTCTAAATTGGATAGCTCGTGCCTCCGATGCTCTCACATACTTGATACTCTCTCTGATATTATGAAAAGTAGAACTAGCAACCTTCAACCCATCTTGAACTATCAAATTTAAGATATGAGCACAACACCTCACATGGAAAAAGTCCCCATTACACAATAACCCATCATTTAAAAGGAGGTTTCGCTTGAGTAAAGTTTGCATGCTATCATTAGATGAAGCATTGTCTAAGGTTATTGAAAATATTTTCTTCTCTATTCCCCATTTAGATAACAACTCAAGCACTTTATTTGCTAATTGATGTCCCGTATGTGGAGGGGGCATGTGAGAAAATGAGAGTATCTTAGAATTTAATTTTCATCTAGAATCAACATAATGGGTAGTCAAAGTCATATAACCCTCTTTTGTGCATGAAGTCCAAAGATTAGTAGTTAAACATATCCTACTTCGAACTTTTTCTAACTGGCATTTTAACTTTTCTTTTTCAGTAATATAAAATTTGAAAATATTAGCTACAGCAGTGTTTCGAGAAAACATCTTAGCATCAGGATTCAAGTACTTAAAAACATCCCTAATTCTTCTATACTCAACAAATGAGAAAGGCAAATCATGTTCTATGATTGCTATTGCAATTAATTCATGAAAAACCATAGGATCAACTTGTCTAGCCCTTAACCTCCCAACTTCATCAAGCATCATTTTTTCCAAATTATGAAATTTGGGGAGTTCATGACACATAGAGATATGTCGTCTCAATGTAGAGGTACCATGACTACTATCCCTACCTTTATATTCTTTTCCACACCCTTTACATTTGCACCTTGTTTTTCCATCTTCCCCAACTATTTTTATAAAGCTATCCCAGACATTAGATGTAGTTAACCGTTTTCTCTTTTTAGAATTTGACCCATCAATAGCAGTAGGTGGAATACTTACAAGAGGTGTCGCTTGAGTTACTTTTGGCGAGACTTTGTCGTCAACAAGATCATCAAAGTCATCATCAGAGTCTGAGTCCAAGAAAATTTATTCTACCTCAGCATTTGGATCAACAATATCTCTTGCATAGTCATCCATAACTCCAAATTAAATCACTAACAAAAAATAAAAATACAAAATCAGATTAATCCTTACTATAACCCAAAATAACCCAGAACAAAACAGAATAGATAAATAATTGATGTTAGTGTCATACTATTCATCCAAATATTGAGAACCTAAGATTTATGAGAAAAAAAATAACATGCATATTTTATTATTAAGACAAGAAAGTAATCTTACAATAGTTGGCTAAAAATTGATGAGTGTGATGACTGAAGGCTATGAAAACTGAAGAAGAGTAGAAGCTGAGTGAAGACTAAAGAATGGATGAAGTAATGAAAACTAAAGGGCTAACGGTGATGAGAGCCTCGCAAGGTTCTAATGGTGGGGATGCTCATCGATGACACTGACAAAGAAGTTACTATCGCCAGAAGAAGGATGGACACACGCATAAATTTGTGAGGCTGTGGTGCTGTGCAGAAGAATTAGGGATTTATGCTACTTCAAAGTGCTTTCTCTTTTTCCTTTAAATGTTTGCTATGTAGAAGAAATGAAGATTGAAGAATTAGGAATTTAGCATTTAGGGCATATGGGCTGATGGGCATATGGGCTATGACTACTATAGAGTGCTTTTTCTTTTTTCTTTGTACGATTGAACCTTAAGTGAGTGTTAGAGAGAGTTTTTTTTAATTTTGTACTCTTATATTGTATATGGGTTGGGTTATCTTTTGGGCTGGGTTTTTTTAATCTTACATAGTATTAGATTAGTATTTGGTTAATTGGGCTTATAGTCCATGATTTATTGGCTTAATAATTCTCTAAATCTGTTATTTTTGTACGGGTCGGGTCGATTTTTTTCGAATGATGCTTGACCAAAATCTGAAATTTTGGTTTTAAAAAAAAATTTATGCGGGCCCCCGTTTAACCCGCAATTTTTTTTGGGTTAATCGGGCTTAGCCCGTTTAGCCTGAAATTTAAATGGCTCTGAATTAGAAGTGAAAGCCCACCCATTTTAACGGGTAAATGGGCCAGCCCGATGGGCTTGGCCCATTTTGACGGCCCTATGTATTGTAGGTGGTGTCAAATGAAATAACATCTTTGAAATACTCAAAGGCAGCTCTACTCCTTGCATTGGCCCAAGAAGCCAGCTTAATCAACTGATCGTCCTCGAGTTCGAGCTCGAAAAAGAAATTCTGATTCTTCTCTTTAATTCTTAATAAATATTTCTCGAATTTTTTGCATCTTCTTGTTCCAAAATATTTCGCACTTCTCTCGTGATGTAATTCCTCACGTCTTTTTTTATAAAATTTAACTCGCGGTGACCCCCGGCTGCCACAACGAATGATTGGTAAGTTTTGCTTGATCTGATACCGGCTTCCTCGTTATTATGTATTGTACGACGAACGGACATGCTTAGTTCACTGTGCTGTTTGAGCATCTCTGCTTGAGTTGGACAGCAAGGATGTGAATGATGCAACACGACCTTCGAAATGATCCAAGCACCAACATCCTTCAATGTGTGTATATAAATTCTTACTGGACAATTTAAACCAGCTGTGGAATTTGTCTTCTCGGTCAGAGATATTTTAGATTTCTATTTTTCCTCTCTGCTACATGTAATCAATTGATTCATAATTATGTTTTCCTTCTTATTTGTGCTCCGAACTCTTGTAGAAAAACCTACAGCCTTCGCATAGTCCTTGTAAAATTTTGCAGCATCTTCAAGGGTGTTAAAAGTCATTCCAACCTTGGGAACAAACTGGTCATCAACAACACAGAGGGGCTGCAAAATACACCATGTTAAAAACAACAAGGATACATTATATAGTTTCTGCACATCATAAAAAAAAATAAAAATTTAACTAAAATACACCCAAATATTACTGATCTACACGCGAGCGACAACAACTCAACTAAAATAATAAGAAAAGCCATAAACTATAAATACACCCAAACTTTCCTAAAATACACTCAAATTGTTCTGATCTATACCCGAACGTCTGGTATAAAATGCACAAAATTAATCAAAACTAGTACTTTAGATTCAATTCAGAGTCAATGTTCACACATTAATTTCACAGTCAATGTTCACACATTATTCAGCTAGACAATCATAAACGACTGATGTATGCATTGCGGATAGTGCCAGTTTGCACACCATTCTCAAAAGTGATATATATTTTACCCATCTTATGCCAAAAGAAGAATATGTTAATACTATTATTGGCTCAAGCAATGTGATAGAAGGCTCCGAAAGAGCTATAATTTTGTTGTGCTGCATGTTCTTAGGAAAAGCTTATTTTAAGACCATCACTAGTAAAAATTGGATTTGAGTTCCCTGAATTCCTAGAAAGGATTCAAGGCGATATATGTGGACATATTCATCCACCATGTGGATCTTTTAGATATTTTATGGTCCTAATATACGCATCTTCGAGATGGTCACATGTGTACTTATTGTCTTCTCGCAACCTGGAGTTTGCGAGATTACTTGCTCAAATTATTCGATTAAAAGCACAATTTCCAGAAAATCTAATCAAAGCAATTTGTCTTGATAATGCTGGTGAATTTACTTTCCAAGCCTTTTATGTTTATTGTATGGCTAATGGAATAAGTGTTGAACATCTAGTAGCTCATGTTCACACACAAAATAGGTTAGCAGAATCACTTATTAAACATCTCCAATTAATTGCTAGACCCTTACTTATGAGAACAAATCTCCTAACCTCGGTTTGGGGGCATGCTATTTTACATGCCGCAACACTTATTCATTTGAGGCCAACGAGTTACCATAAGTTCTCTCCTATGCAACTAGCTTTTGGCCAGCAGTTAAATGTTTCTCATTTAAGAATATTCGGGTGTGCGATATATGTTTCCATTACACCACCTTCTCGCACCAAAATGGGACCCCAAAGAAAATTGGGGATATATGTTGGATATGATTCTCCCTCTATAGTGAGTATCTTGACATACAAACTGGAGATGTATTTAAAGCTAGATTTGCAGATTGTCATTTTGATGAATCAAAATTTCCAACATTAGGGGAAGAGAATAAACTTCCTAAAAAGAAACTTAATTGGAATGCATCATCCTTGATGCATTTAGATCCTCGATCAGGGCAATGTGAACTAGAAGTTTAAAAGATTATACATTTGCAAAGAATAGCAAATAAATTGCCTGATGCATTTTTCGATACAAAGAAGATAACCAAATCTTATATACCAGCGGAAAATGCCCCAATTCGAATTGATGTCCCAGTCAGACAAATAGCCACTGAAATAAATTCACGCCAGAAGCGTGGCAGGCCTGTCGGTTCCAAAGACAAAAATTCTTGAAAAAGAAAAGAGGTAAAATACTATTCCTATTGAAAAAGACATAGTAGAGACACCTACAGTTGTCCAAAATTCTTATATAGTTTTAACGCCAGAAGACGTTCAGGTATCTGAAAATTGTGAAAATGACGAGATCTCAATAAATTATGTCTTTACAGGAGAAAAATGGGATCAAAATAAGACAATTGTCAATGAAATATTTGCATATAATGCGGCATTGAATATCATGTATGAAAATAAGGATCTTGAGCCAAGATCAGTCGAAGAATATCGACAAAGAAATGATTGGCCAAAATGGGAAGAAGCCATGAAGGCTGGGCTAGACTCACTTACAAAACGTGAAGTCTTTGGACTTGTAGTCCGTACACCAGAAGATGTAAAACCTATTGGATACCGATGGATATTTGTGAGAAAACGAAATGAGAAAAATGAAGTTGTACGCTACAAAGCTCGACTTGTAGCACAAGGTCTTTCACAAAGGCTCGGTATAGATTATGAAGAAACGTATTCCCCTGTGGTGGATGCAATAACATTGTGTTATTTGGTCAGTTTATCTGCATATCATAAACTACATATGCATTTAATGGATGTGGTAACAGCCTACTTATACGGCTCATTAGATCGTGATATCTATATAAAAGTCCCTAAAGGATTAAAGATATCTAAACCATCCAATGAATATTCATAGGGTTATACTCAGTCAAATTGAAAAGATCTTTATATAGTCTAAAGCAATCTGGACAAATGTGGTATAATCGTCTTACTGAGTATCTGGCCAAAAATGGATTCAAGAATGATGATATCTACCCATGTGTTGTCATAAAGAAATCTGCATCTCGATTCATTATAATTGCTGTGTACGTTGATGATTTAAATATTATTGGAACTCTTGAAGAGATTCCAACAATTATAAAAATTCTAAAAGAAGAATTTGAGACGAAAGATCTTGGAAAGATTAAATTTTGTCTCGGCCTGCAGATCGAGCATATAAAAAAGTGGGATCTTCATTCATCAAATAACATACACAGAAAAGATCTTGAAGAGATTTTATATGGATAAGTCACATCCATTAAGTACCCCAATGACCGTAAGATCTTTGGATGTGGAAAAGGATCAACTCCGTCCTAAGGAAGAAAATGAAGATATCCTTGGTTATGAAGTACTATATCTTAGTGCCATTGGAGCACTAATGTATCTTGCTAATAATACAAGACCCGATACATCATTTGCTGTGAATTTACTAGCAAGATATAGTTCCTCTCCAACCAGAAGACATTGGAATGGAATCAAACAAATCTTTCGGTATCTTCATGGAACGGTTGATATTGGATTGTTTTATCCCTATGGATCCAAGTCATAATTAGTTGGCTATGCAGATGCTGGATACTTGTTTGATCCACACAAAGGGAGATCTCAAATATAGGATATCTGTTCACATATGGTGGTACGGCTATATCATGGAGGTCCACGAAACAAACGATTTCAGCAACATCCTCTAATCATGCTAAAATACTAGCGATACATGAGCAAGTCGCGAGTGTTTTTGGCTCATGAGTTTGATCCAATATATTATGTCATCATGTAGATTGATTGATCATAAAATAGCTCCAACTACCCTGTTTGAAGACAATACAACATGCATTGCTCAACTTAAAGGTGGATACATTAAAGGTGATAGAATAAAGAATATTTCTTCCAAATTCTTCTTCACTCATGATCTTCAAAATCAAGGGACAATTGATATCCAACAGATCCGCTCAAGTGACAATTTGGCGGACTTATTTACAAAGTCACTTCCAAAATCCTCCTTTGAAAAATTGGTACATCAGATTACGATGCGCCGATTTCGAGATATTAAATGATGTCAACAAGAGGAGGAGACTATACTCTTTTTTTTCTTGGTCAGGTTTTTTTCTCATTGGGTTTTTCTTGACAAAGTTTTTAATGAGACAGTTCTCATCACAAAGGATTTTGTACTCTTTTTCCTTCACTAAAGTTTTTTTCCATTGGATTTTTCTTTAGTAAGGTTTTAACGAGGCATAATCCTAAGTGGTCATCCAAGGGGGAGTGTTGTGATAAGCACAAATGAGATGGATGCCCATTTATAATATGGGCGGCTGAAGTTTTCAAGGGAGAAAGTTAAGATTCTTACGAAGACTAGCTTTTAATAAAAGGTTGAAAATGATGAATTTGTATAAGTATAAATAAGGCTTTATAGCGTGAGAACACATCAATAAAAAAATATTTTCCCTCTCTCTCTACGTACAATATATAATAAAGCTCTTCTTTCTCTTTCTCTCTTCATATACTACAAATATAATATTAATATATAAATTATCGTTATTATGGTAGGATATTAATATTAGTGTCTTCTATTTATACTTCTTTATTTTATATTTATTATATCTTCTTTATTTATTTATTTTACAACAAACATATATTAGTAATTTTATTTTGCATTAATATATACCTTTCACTTTATCTTTTTTGTACTTTGCTTATACGTACGTACATACATATACATACATATAGGGCATGTATATACATACGTACCAGAACAAAGTTCTCGTAAAAAATAAGGAAGATAGTCAGTGAATTATAACTTAAATAGTATAATTTTTTTATACTCACTTAGAGTTTACGGATTCAAATTTTACTCTTATTTTTAGTAATAAAAGAAAAAGAAGCAATTATATTAGAGATAACAAAATAAATGTAGTTAATAAAAAATCTGACCTTAATAGATGATAATACAAACAATATTATATTATCATTTAATCAAATTCACTATACGTGTATAATTTTTGTAGTAGTGAATGATTACTTTTAACAAAGATGTTCATATGACAATATATTGTCATCTGGTGATTGATTTTTAATATATATGTAATATTGTTGTTTATTTATATAGTGTTTTTTTTTATTTTCTATGGCATTTCGCAGCCCAACAAGTTAAAATTAATCTACTGAGAATCTGATTTCCATTAAAACGTCTATTGTTGATCAATAGATTGCAGCATACATAACACGATATTCAAACTCTTAACACTTGTTTAAACGTACGAATGAGTTCACGACCAACCCATATTGGGGATATAGTCGTTCTTTAGAGATTAAACTTTGAATAGAAACTAATGATACATAGATAAAAATTAGATTCCCAAGCAACATATAGCATTTTCTCTCCCATTGCAAATCTTTGATGCAGCAACTTAAATGGTATTCTTCCTTCAAATGGAATTCCCGGGCTAATATCTTATGAGCCAAATATTGATACAATTCTTATTTACTTACTCTTGTTTTGTAATAAGAAATTAAACATTGGTTATTCATTTTCTATATTGTAGGAAGAGTAAAGTGATGATAGGCATTGATCATATTATTAGGCTGTTTCATTATAGAAGCTAGCTAAGGCCAATTGATGATTTCCCACATTATTCATAATGAACTTGCCCTCGTTTGATTTCCTTCAAATATCATCAGTCAAACAAAGTGTCTGAGAAAATCATACACAAAGCTTAGACAGGAAAAAGCATGAAAATACTAATCATATTTAACCAAGTTTGGCAAGAACATCATTCAGAGAAGATACAGTCTCAGCATAGTACTTCTCTGCTTCTGGGGTGCTCTTCACTTTTGCTGCATGATCAAGCTGTTAATCACACATAAAAAACACATTTTGATTAGTCTAACTCTAAACTCTCACAACAAACATCACTAGTAAAAAGCTGTTTTCTCTTTTTTCTTTATAAAATTCCGAAAACAGAAAATACTAAAAAAATGAAAACAGAGAATAAAAATGCAAACCAATCGCACAAATATTTTAAAATTCTCTCATCTCTTTTCGCAGTGTGGCCATTATTGACTTACATTGCTGATATCCTGGAAGAGCTTGCCAATGAGATCCTTGAGGGGTTTCTTCTGATCCTTAGGCTTTGCAGAGACAACAGTGTTAAGGTCATATCGAAGATACTCGGCGCGGAGACGGAGATCATTCTGAACATATGGCCATGCCTTCTTGTCTATCAACTGCTTCACATTTACAATTTCCTTTGCTGACTCCTTTGCCCTTTGTGCTGCCTCACTTGGTGACAATGGCTGAAGGAAGAACCTGTCTTTCAATGGCAACTTAAGGTCCCTTGCTTCATCAGAGTTCAGTGTTCCAGCTGCCAAATTTTTCCATAACATAAAATCACCATGGTTATAATTTTCAGCCACAACAACAAAATCTTATCCCCCTAAATATCAACTATAGTACAATTTACATAAAAATCACCGGTTTCAAGTTTCAACTATAGTTAAGTTGTGCTCTTTTTACTTGACCCTCGTTACATAATATTAGATAACTATATTTCAACTAACAAATTAGTCACATCTATAAAATCTATGTTAAAATATAAAATTACATATATATAATTGATTTAGTAGCTGATTTTTATATGTGCATGTGAGAGACATATCACTATCATTAGACTAATAGAACCTAGAGTTTAATTTTGATATGCTGAGTAACTCGTGCAATCATATCAGTTCTTTCGGATAATCTTTTTTGTAGTCAATATAAAAGGTAGTTATTTTGTAGCGATATATAATTAGATGCACGTGGTGCATCAAAATTAAATTCTAGAAACTATATCTAATGCCAATTGTGTGACTATTTTTCTTCTCTCATAAGTCATAACCACATCTAGTATAAAGAGATATATCCATGTAAAGAAGAACAAAAAAGGAGGTTGTAGAAGAATGAAAGAAAGTGAAGACTTACGGAGTCCACCGGAGGGAGGAGGAGGAGGGCCAACTTTGATGGGTTTGGCATCAGCAAGAACAGCTTGAACAAAGGAAGCAGAAGCCAAACCAGCAGCAGCAGCACCAATCATGGCTCTTCTGCTGCTCTGTGGAGAAGCCTCTTGATGTTGTGCTCTCACACTCACTGATCTTGCTGACGTGGCACCCACCCTGCTGCTGTTGCTTCCACTTGCCACATTCATCAACCGGTTTGACCCACTCAGCTGGATGCTCCCTTCAAGCACACCCTGTGATGATCCTCGCAAACCTGCCATTGATGCCATTGCTTGGGCCATTCTTAAGATATGTGAGTGCGTTTGTGGAAACTTGAATGTGAATGTGAACTAAGAGAAGAGAAGCTTCAAATATGATTGTTTTGTTTTGGGCGTGTGTGATGGAGAGTTGTGGAGTGGAATGTGGCTTATCATATCTGCCATTTGGATAAACTTGGATATGCTTTTGCCCAATCATGTTCCAAGGATTCTTCCTCTTTCATGACATGCTGGATTGTGTTTGCCTACGTGGACCCTTTAACACTTTGACACGTGGATTCACAGATTATTAAAACTGTTTTTTTTTTTTCATTATTTAACATCTCATTTTCCCTTCTATTATTTGTTTTTTGTCATTTAGTTTAGTTACTTGTAAAAGCTGAATGAATTGACAGATGTAAATATTAATTTATCCTTATCCTTAAACTTTTTTTTAAGCGTTGGATTTTATTAATTAAATAAATTTTAATTTTTTAGAATGAATATCCCACTCGAACTCTAATAATTACTTTGAAAGGGCAACGAAATCCCAAGAAAAAAAAATATCCAATCCGGCCCTTGATCTTTTTTTTGGACTGATTAGTCCCTGTGCCCAAAAAAATAACATTGACTTTTTTTGGCACAGAGATTTCGTTGTCCTTTCGAGGTAATTATCAAGGGTCGGGTTAGGTTTTTTTTGTCAAAGATCTCGTTGTCTTTCGAAATAATTGTCATGACTGTTTTGGGTTTTTCTCTTATTTATTATATTTTATATCAATAATTTAAATTTTATATATTTTATATCAATAATTTAAATTTTTTTGTTTAGATTTTGCACCAATTAGTTTTTATATCAATAATTTAAAAGTTTATAATTAAGTTTTTATGTTAAATATTTTTTTAATAAAATCCTTACTAACAATTGGCTTTAAAAGGAATTGAATAGTTTTAGAATATTTCATTCTATAAAAAAATTAATAAATACTTAATTGAAAACTTTTATCTAATAATCTACAAACACCTAACAGAACATTTTGTAAAACTATAAGAATCTACTAAGGGCTTTGGGAAACTCTAGAAGTAGCTTTTTTTAACTTTTGACTTATAAAAAGTAGTAGTATTAATGTCGGGTGCAATTTTCAAAACCAAATTGCAACTTTCTAAGAAGCTATTTTGGAGCTTATAGAGAAGTTAAAAAAAATGACTTCTCTCATAATACTTCTACTTTTCATTACATTTTTTTAAAATAAGCACTTTTAGAGTTAAAAATCCAAACACAAAATAACTTATTTATAAGTTACTTTTAACAGAGTCATTTATTGTTTAAGTTATTTTATCAAAAGGAGCTTAATTAAGTTAGTTACCCAAACTAGACCTAAGTAATCAACCCTTAATGCTAGAAATTTCAACTGAAAAAAAATGAAAAAATTGAAAACTTTAGTATCAAATTTGTGGTTAATATAACAGTTTCCATATTGCCATATGATGAACAACCTCAACAAATAGAAGCCCAGAAAAAAAAAATAATAATTGCTCAACTTACATTTCTTGCTTCTCTCTTGATAATGAAACATTTGGTTAATGATGAGAATGTAGGCCAATTACTTTGCCCCTTATACAAGTGCTCAATTGATCTAGTTACCCCATAAATTCATAATGATCCACCTAGTGTTACTTGCAATCCTATCAAATTATCAATGCTTGCACTTTGTGAAGAACTTGGTAGCTTGTTTTCTTTCAGGAATGATCACAGATTCACAGTTACAAGGTTTCTTTTACTTTTGGGGGCCATAACCATCAAATGAAAAGATTTGATCTCAACTCCATCACCTTCCACAAGCACCAACATCAATGGTTTAGGAAGCCATTCCCAGTCTTGCTGCAACAAATGAAGTTTATCAAATGGTATCACATTTCTCCAGCAACTTTTCAGGGCGAAAACCAAAGAAACAAAAATCCAATTTACATGATGAAAGGAAACAAGTCCTAGTGAAACATTCAATTGGCCTACTTACATAGCTCCCTCTAACATAATCACTTTGTAGAAGCATGACTAAAGGTGCACAGAATTCATGGTTTCTTTATCTCAAATCCGAGATAGGATGTCAGTAAGAACTATGCAAGATACTTGCAGGTTGTTCTTGATGTCTATCTCACTGCCACTGCAAAGGAAATGCATCTCTGTAACAAGTTTTCTAGCAATATCTCAAATGTTTTTGTCTTCAACTCCAGAAGAAGAATTATAACCAAGTATTAAGAATCTGTACAGATTCATCATTCCGGCAATTTGCGGAGATAGAATTGCTCAAACCAATGTTTCGGAGCAGCTGGGTGGATACGAAAAGCATGAGGAACAAAGTTCTTGTCGCTGGTCGCAATCATGGTTGCTATAGAGAAGTTTTTGGCACAATAACCCTTTTCTATCATCCACATATAGAATCTGAACCTAGGTTTAATGCGCTTTTCCAAGTCAAAACATAAGAATGCTGGAAAAGTGTCCAAAAGCTCCACAGAGGATCCCATTTCCTCATAGAGGAACTTAATCTTTTTCTCAATGATTTTCGGGTGTTGGCTTAGAACCTTAGGTCGAATTGCAACTATCTTTGAGAGCTTTGAGAATTCAATCCCTAAATGAAGAAGGCAATCGAATCGTTCCTGTAACTCGCTGCTAGTCCCATTCAAGTAAGTTAGGATAGCCATGGTCAAAGCAGTTTCTCCAAAGCCTAAGGCATGCAAGAAATTCAGTTTATTCATGGTGTGAACTGGGGTTCTCGAAGCACGAATCGCCTTTAAACCATCTTGATATCCTTTATCTTGGTCTTCATTGGGAAAGCTTGTGACATAAGTCAGTAAGAGTTGATGCGTCCCGTCCTTTATCCTATTAAAGAACCACTTACTTAAACCCAAAGCCCTCATTACATTAGGCAAATTAACCATTTTTATTGTTCCCAATGCATGAGCATAGTTTCGCTGCACATCCTCGAGATCCTTGGAGCTCATGCCAAAGTGTTTCAACAGCTTCAATACATTGATCACCGGCGTTTCGAAATCAAAATTCAACAATTCCGAGTCATGTAGGATCAATCGAGCTACTTCCTCCTTCTTGACACCAAACCTAGAAAAATACTCAGCTTTCTGCATCAACTCCTCTTCTCCATGCTCAAGAATCACATTCTTATACCTTCCAATGAGTTCCCCCATCTTACCCTTCTCACTATTCAAATTGTAAAAAACCCGAATTTTCCTACATACCTCGTACCAAGAATCTGCATTCCCCTCAACAAACCCTGCCAAATCAAAATCCAGAAAAACCAACCTGAGATCAGCAAGTAGCCCATCAATCTCAGCTTCCAACACTCCTCCCTGCTCACCAAAAACAAAAGGGAAAGCCAAACATATCCCAATGACCTGAACACTGCAAAAACCATAACTTTTCAGCACACACAGCCTGCCCTTCAACTCATCAGTATTACACCTAAACACAGAACAACGTTCCACATAAAGCAAACCAAGCTTATCCCAAGGGAACCCAAATTCATAGAGCACACAAGCAGCATCTAAAATAGAGCCATCTTCAGAGAAGAAAAACTTATGGGGTGGCAACAAGTTAGGAACTTGACTATACTTTATGCCAATGCTTTCAAAAAAGAACTCAAATTCATTGATGGGGTTGTACCTGAGGAACTTGTTGAGGGTGTGGGAGAAAGACGGAGCTGAAAATCCCACCTTTGCAATGAGGTTAGAGATAGAAGTGTGAGAATTAGCAGCAATCTGATCAGCAAAGGCATAAGGGATGGACCTTGTGGAATGAAGGTAATCAGTGAGGATCTTCTGGGCTTGAGAGAGAGCAAGGTTCTTGTACTTTGAAGGAACCTTTGTTCTGGTGGCGGTGGTGCATAGACGGCGGTGAAGGAACAACATCGTACAGTGCGGAATGTTTTCCACTTCTCCTTCCCCTTGCATCATCGTATTTATGGAATCATGGTGTCCTATCAACACAGTAACAATGTCAAGTGTTTAATTTCTTTTCTAGGAGAGGGACAAATAAATCCGCTCTATTTATATTATATTTCACACAGATTTATTTTTTTTTAAAAAAAAATATTAATAATTTTTTTTAGAGACAGATATACTATTTTTAAATTAATTTTTATGATTATGATAAAAAAATTTAATTTAAATTAATTTATCTATATTTATTATTTTATAAGATATTATTGATTTTTTTTGGTTATTAGATTGGATATGTAAATCTTTTGAGACTTGTTTTTTTTTTTTTTTTTGGGGTTAAGGTTAACACCATAATTAAAAATTGGTTCTATATAATATATAGGATAAAGTATTGTTTTGACTCTCAATATTTGAGATGAATTTTATTTTGATTTTCTAATATTTTTATTATTTTATTTTTATCACAAAATATTTAAAATAACATTAATGTTATTCTACTATCAAATCTTTCACTAACATTTAAGTAGGATTAGAACTACATACTTATTTAAACTGACCACTCAATTAATTTTAAGTTGGTGTACAATACTTTACCTTACTATTTTACTCTAATATATATGTTTTAGCCTTTTAGCTTTTAGGTTATTGATCTTTTTGGTCAATGCATGCAATCAATTTTTGGACCCGGAACCAAACTTCAATGATATGTAGGCTAAACTGTTCGAATTCGAATAATTTACAAGGGTGGCCGGTATGATCCAACTAATGCTGGGCCTCATTGGATCAACACATTAAATACAATACCCAGCAAGTTTCCAAAATATAATGCAGTTGAAGAAAACAAAAAGATATTCTCGTATTATTGTCTCAAGTTTCTCAATGGTATAGTTTTCTTTAGAATATTTATAGAATATTTACAAGTATGAATGTGCAAACTGCAAAATATCGCCCATCTCTTTTACTAATTTTTGAAGTTGAGTTATGTAGCATCAGAGTTTATCTGATCTAATTTAGTTCGATTACTCGAAAATATTCATTACTACAATTCTACAAACGGTAGGATTTTTTTTTTTTTTTGATAACTACAAACGGTAGGATTTACATTTTATTTGTGTTCCTTGGGCTTTAAGCCCCTTTTGAATACCCAAAAAAATAAGAGGAGTGCAAGGGGTCAGTAATTTTGTGTTTTGTAACGATTAATTAGACATCAATAGTGTTTTTAACGGTGTGAGATTATATCTAATGATAGGAGATCACTCACTTTTTTTTTAATGGTTAAATGATGGCCACAAAATTCAAAAATTGTTGGTTCCTAGACTTTTTCATATAATTCTACTATAATTCTATTCGTAAATTTAAATTTTTTTTTCCTCTTTGCATGTTGAAAATTTTTCAAGCCCAACCTACTCCCATGCTGTCCTAAAAAAAATTAAATCATAATCAACTCAATATTAAAATTACAAACAACATAATCATCATATCAATTCATCGTCAAGTCTTTGCTAACAATAATCTTTTTACAATATACACTAATAAATCCAAAGTACAAGTAGGTCAAATAAGATTAAATTTAAATTCAAATTTTACTATATTCGCAATTCAACCCATTCTATTTTAAACCTTATTTGCAACTAATCGAATTAAGTATTCACAGAATAAAATTAGTATATAGACCTGACGTATTCATTTCTAAGCGTAACTGATATTTACATGAAAACATCTTTCACCACTTAAATTAGTTTTTGGGAACGAATTAGCAGCCTCCACTCCACTAATTACCATTACTATTAGTATTGAAATTGTATGAGAAAATTGACACCTTACATTTTACTTTATTTTTGCACTTTATTGAAACTATAAACGAATAGGATTCGAGAAGTGAAAAATGATAGAATATATTTGAGTAGCACAAACAAGCACATCCAAAAAACCAAAACATGATTGTGTGTAAAAGTGAGGGTATTGATTCCCTAATCTATGCAAAATAAAACGTGAGATGGGATCGGATCACATGAACAGAAGAGGACCCACTCATCAATATTATTAGGTTCCCTCTGACTTCACAAAATTCGCATCCCATGCATGCTTCGTGGGCTCTACCGTTCCATTTTCAACTCCTTCATTCTCATCTTGCATAATACACAGTACATACCATACACATATTCTAATACTTCGTACCAGCTAACCTCACATTACCACTCTCTGCATCATTTATCTTTTAATAATTAAATCTTTTTTATTACAAATTATAATAATAGTGAAATCTCAATTAATAACTAGGGCTGGATCAGATAATATCCGCATATCCGCAGTAATTATCCGCATCCAATCCGAATTTTAAGGATATTATCCGATCCGCACTATGATAGGATCGGATTGCGGATTTGGCAGTGATATCCACAGATTTGATCCACAAATCCGCATATCTGCACGTCTCATATAAATAGTATAGTTTAAGAAAGTAAACCCTAATATGATATGAATTTTAGTGTGTTGTTTTATGAATTTTATTATATCTTATTTTTAATTTTTTATGTTGTACTTTAACTTAGAATAATTAAATTTAGATCTCGTGTTGTTATTTTTCTTTTCTTATTCAAGAGAATTTTGATTGATAATATTTTAGGAGTAAATAGGGTTAAATAGGTGAAAAATAGATTTTCTAGAGCCAAAAATGGCCTTAAAATAATTTTTTTTAATTATATGGATATACCCAATATCTGATCCGATGCAGATCGAATCGGATCCAACTTGAAAAAATGCGGATATCGTATCCAATTTGATCCAATGAATACAATACGGATCGAATAAAATTATAAGCTATATCCGTTCCAATCCAATCCGTATACAATCCTATTAATAACTAATTAAATTGGGATTGTATCAAATGATATGATGGTGATTGAAATAAAACAATTTTTTTCTAAACCAACGAACCATACTAGTCATCAATTAATTATCACATAAAAAAATATATTTAACATTTCATAAAAATTTATTATATTATTGTTAACAAAATTAATTATTCATTTATTGTGATTAAATTAATATATATAAATATATAAAAATAATATTTAGTAGCTAATTTTAAGTATAATTAATATTTTTAATATACAAAATATAATACCTAAAAGATTATATATCTATATTGTATATTGTTGTACTATTTATATAATCCCTTCAGTTCTTCTTTCGAAGCAAAATGATGATGTTCTTTTTATAATTAACTGTCCCTCAAGATTTTAAATCCAACCCTTCTAACCATCATGACCTGAGGTGTGCGTCAGTATATATATAGTTCAAATTCATCCAAATGCCATAAAAACAGCCAAAAGAAAAGAGGAGAGGGGGAATCATGTGACGATGTTTATTGATAGTACTAATATATCTCTTTATCACAGCCAAGAAATGTAGCCTGAAAAGGAGTTAGAAATTAATGTGTCGTTAACGCTAAATTAGAAAAGCGCTATGAAATGAAAATTCGGAAGCGGACAAATGTTTTTTTACATTTTTTTTTTCCAATTAGAGGTGTTATTAGATTGGATCCGGTCTTAAAATGTCACTATATCTATCTTAATCCGATTTAAAAATAATTTAAAATAAATTAAGTTGATTCAATATAAAATTAGTATATATAAATTTTTTAAAATAAAATAATATTATATAATATAACAAATATTAATTAAAATATAAAAATATAATATAACATGATTAATTTTATTCTTTTAAAAAATATTTATTATAAAAATAATTTTGAGTTAAACCAGTAAATCAAAGCATAATCTAATTTCGATTTAAAAATAATATCAAATAAAAATAACAAATCTGAACCTAAATAATTCTTCCTTAGATCCAAACCGGATCTTGGAATCAGAACGGAACTTGAACACTCTAGTTCCAAATATGAGAAATGTTAGTCACTAAAATTAATGTATAAATATATGTAATTTAATTTCTTTTTAATATGTATTTATATTTTAACATATATTTTATATTGGTAACTAATTTTAGTGTACGTAGTATAACCCATTCAAATACACATGTGGACAAATGAGATTACAAAATAATAGTATATGACAAGAGTAGTGATGGTTAATTATTACACAACAAATATATATATATATATATATATATATATATATATATATATAAGCATATGTAAAGTATAAGCAACGTACATACCTACCTAGTATGTATTTGAAGTTGGAAAAATGATTGGGCATTGAGTTTGACAATAATGTCCTCACTCTTCACCATACATGTGACCACAGATGTATGTGCCTCCCACCCATATAATATATTTACCATTATTAATTGGATACTTGAGAAAATTAATTTATTTTAAATGAAGAAATAAGAATTAAATATTTTCTAAATTTGTTAACAAAAACTTCATTGTTACTTATTATTGCGTTATGATGGATGCATTAATCCAAAACCAGTTATATATAGGTTTTGAGAATAAAGTATGCAAAATTCTAAAATTTACTAAGCACGCGTGAAGATTTAGTTGAGAGTATCCAATGATTGTAGAGAGATTGTGTGTCTGGTTGTGAAGGGGACAAAGTGACACGCACGAGTGCAATTATGGGACCACGTGTTGCCACGTGACTCCCTCTATCTCCCTCTCCATATTTTTCAATTCATGCTTCACTTTACACGTGAACCTAAATTAACAACACTATATATACTACTACTACTACTTAAAAACATGCAACAAAAACAAATCATATGCTATGCGCTTTGTTTATTAATAAACAAAGCTTCATATTCATAATACAAAATCACAAGATTGCAGCAGCCCAAGTTGAGAAGGGTAAATGCTATGGTAAGTACAACACGCGAGAATTAAATATGGTAAAAATTCAGGTCCAGTCGATTTTATGTGAAATTAATAGTAAAGAGTTATTAGATGAAAATTTAGTCAAATTAGTCAAATTATTTAATCGTTTTTAACCATTAATTTTACATAAAATCGACAGCACATGAGTTTCCACCATCAAACATAGTGTTAAGGTTCCAAGCGATGAGATGATGATGATGGGTGGAGAAAGAAATTGATGAAAAATAGATAGGTAGTGCAAATGGATTAATCTTTATGAAATTATTAATAGAGATTTTAATTTTTATACCGTATAAAATAATTTTATATAAATATATGTATTAACAAAAGTAATGAAGTTTTAAATTCATTATTTAAAAATATTTAAATATTTAAATTTAATTTAATAATCAATTTATAAATAAATTAAAATTAAACTTATTTTTATATACATATAAATTTGTAAGATTTTTTTGAGTTTAAAATATAATTTTATAAAAAAATATTAATATTTTGTAATTTATTAGACCATCCTTACACGTTGTTTTTTTTTTTTATACCAAAGATATGAGACTCGAACCCGCAACCTCTTAATTGAGTATGGGGAGAGTATGCCATTTGAGCTACTACTCATTGGCTCCTTACACGTTTTTCTTACTAATAAGTTTGTATTTTTTTTAACTAATAAACAAATCTTAATTTTTTATTTATTATATTTTATATTAGAGGTAATGACCAATTCGGTACCCGAAAGATTGAAACACTGACATTTTGGTACTTGACTATTGTTATTGACAAAAAGGTACTTAAATGTTTTAAATTTTTGCCAAGCGTGTCCACGTGCTTGCCGGACCATAGCTCCGGTGAGTACGATACTTACGTGGACGCCGGTTTTTGCTGACAATAGGAGTTTTATATTAGTTGGAATTTGTAATTAAAAATTTGATTAGCCTACGTGGAATTAAGTTAACCTAATTCAGTTTTGTTTTTGTCCCAATTTAATTTTGTCCTAAAACCCAATTAGCAAATGTTGTTACTAGTTAATGAGTTACTGTAACTTAGTGTGTCACTACTAGTAAAACTCAAAGGTCACGTAGAGAGGGAGAGACGTTGCTCTGGAAGCTTGGCGCGAAGAAGAACGAGACTAGGCGAGAGACATTGTCGAATCAAGGGTAACGGTTTTCAAGTGGCATCGTTGGCTCACCATTCTTCGCTAGGAGCAACCGTACGAAGAGGTACGTTCTGCTTCATGTTTTTTGTTTAAGTAGTGGTTTATTTTGTTTGCTGGTGACATCTTGTTTATTCATTGTATCTTCCCTCTACTATTTCTTAGATGGATCATGTAGTTACGTTTGTGTATCATCACATGGGTACCTTGAAAAGGGTTAGAGATGGTAATGTGATATACGAAGGGGGTTTAGTAATTGAGATACACAGAGTGAATGTGGAGACATGTAACTTATTTTTTGTTGAGGGGTTATTTTTAGACCTGGGTTACCCTGGATATAATGAAGCGTATTGGCTAGAACCTGGTTTCGAATTAGGTAAGGGTCTTAGAGTGCTTAGGACAGATGCTGAAGTGATGAGGATGTGTGAGAGTGCGATTAAAAATGACAACATTATCCATCTCTATTTTGATCACCCCATTGATGCCAACCCTGAAATCCTTGATGACGATGTGGTGTCTGATGGTAGCAGTGAGAGTGTGGTTGAGGTCAATCCACCTGGTGATGAGAGGGAAACTGAAGTTGTGAATGAGGCCACCGGTGAGGTTAATTAGTTGAATAAGGCTTTTATTATTGTTGTGAAGGAGACTTTGAATGAAGTTGTGATTGAGGAGGCTGTTGATGTTAATGAGTCGGATAAATGTGAGGGTGGTGTTATGAATGAAGATGTGAATCACGAAAATGGGGATAAAGACACTGAAAAGAATGCAGCTCCAAGAAAGTTGTTAAGAAGGTGAGAAAGAGGCATCTAAGACCACCACCAAGTGGTTTATCCCAAGAAAAAAGAGCTGCTGAATCTGAACAACCTGAGGGTGATCATGGAGAAGATGAAACAGTAAATGAACAAACACATGAGACCAATGATGATGATGCACATGTTGCCAATGAAGGTGCTAACATCGAAGAACCAGTTGTGGATGAGTTGAGGGCAGAGGAACTAGCTACAAAAAATGTTGCAGGTAAAATTATTGTTTCTGTTTTGTTACAGCATGTTTGGATAAGTATTGCATCATGGCTGACATATATGAACTGATGTTTTAACAGATACACAAACACAAAGAAATGAGAGGACAAATATAAGGAGAAATCATCTACGGCCTCAACCATCTGGGCAGAGAATTGTACCTGGAAAGGATGATGAAGCACCAAGGGTAGAGGTGCCTAACCCGAACAGAGCAGATGGAGACAGTGGACCTGAGATGTACCAATACGAATCTGATGAACTGTATAGCCTTCCTGGATCTGATGATGAAGATAAACCTGTATTTCCTCAACATAACCCGAACACACCATTTGGGAAAATCACTCTGGAGTTGAACATGGAGTTCGAGACCATGGAACACTTTAAAGCAGTAGTGCAGAAGTACAACATACAAATTGGGAGACAGGTATTCTATCTTAGGAATGAGAAGAAGAGGTGCAAGGTGATTTGCTACGACCCCGACTGCCCTTGGTTGTGTTACTGTTCGAGGACCAACTATCCAGTCTCGTTTCAGATTAAGACATTTGTGGATGAGCATACATGTCCAAGAAGCAACAAGAGTAAGTCAATTAATTGTGCCTGGGTTGCTGAGGAGCTTGTGCCGAAACTCAGAATCTATCCCAACATGTTACAAAGGGAGGCACAGGAGTGGTTTAAGGTGGAGTATGATATCTCAGTTAATGAGAGGATGATGTATAGAGATATGGACAAGGCCAAAGATGTTATCGAAGGAACGGAGAAGGATCAATACCTAAGGCTTAGAGACTATCTGAATGAAATCATCAAGGCTAATCCTGGGTCAAGAGCCAACATGGGGACTACTCCACAGCAGGAAGGGTTGTCTAGGTTTAGGAACTTGTATATTTGTTTGGCTGCTTGCAAGCATGGATTTAAAGTAGGGTGCAGACCCTTCATAGTGTTGGATGAGACGTTTCTAAAAGGTTACTTTGGAGGGCAATTACTAACAGCAGTTGGTCAAGATGCGAACAACCAGCTTTTTCCAATTGCATACGGTGTTGTGGATGCAGAAACTCGAAAAAATTGGAGATTCTTTCTTGAGGAGTTACATACTGACATGGGGGACTACAATGAGAATGACTGGGTGTTTATGTCCGACCAGCAGAAGGTGATATGCACTGTATCTGCTCACTTGTACTCTTATATTCTTATTTGAGTTACTTATATCTATTAATGCTAACTGCTGATTTTACCTATGAATGCAGGGATTGATACCAACATTACAGGATGTGATGCCAGGTGTGAAACACAGATTTTATTGTATGCATATGTGGAGAAACCTGAACAAACGATGGAAGGATAAGGAACTTAAGGGAACATTCTGGCAATGTGCAAAAGCAACAACTGATCAAGAGTTCAAGGATGCAATGGCTAATGTGAAACGGATCAATAAACAAGTGTGGGAGTATTTGGACAAGTTTAAGCAAGAACAGTGGTCGAGAAGCAGGTTTTCTGAGTGGCCAAAGGTAGATAGTTTGACAAGCAATAACTGTGAATCGTTTAATTCAACCATTGTGGGTGCGGGGGAAAAGCATACTGACAATGCTTGAGGAGCTCAAGTTCTATATCATGAAGACGATGGCAAATCACAAGGATGCACTCATGGCTTACACTGGACAAATATCTCCTATACAAGTGAGTAGATTAGAGAAGGAGAAAAAACAAGCTAACTTCTGGGAAGCACAATGGTGTGGTGATGATGAGCATAACGAACTTGAAGTCAGAAAGTGGCAACATAGAGTGAGGGTGAATACACGAGAGAGAACATGTTCCTGCAAAAAATGGCAGCTGACTGGACTACCATGCTATCATGGTATTGCATCAATCCAGAGAAAGAATGAGAAGTCTGAAGACTATGTCCATCACAAGCTCACCATTGAGGCATACAACATGACCTACCAGTTTCACATTAACAGTATATCAAGTCAAGAGTATTGGGAGCATCATGAAGGGTTGCCTTGTCTGCCTCCTCCATATAAGAGGCCTATTGGCAGACCTTCAAAGAAGAGGAAGAAGGACAGCAGCGAGAAAAATTTTGGGAGCCAATATAATGCCAAGAGAAGATATGGCCAGATAACATGTCAAACCTGCAAGAGAGTCAGTCAAACAAATTTATTCTCTACTACCTACTTACATAATATCATTGAACTATTTCTAAATTTGATGAATGCTGATTACTTTATTCATTGTGTGTCTGCAAGGTTGGACATAATAGTAGAACTTGCCCTGAGAGATCAACTGGAGCAGCAGCTGAAGAAGAAGACATTGATGAGGATGAAGCTAGAGAGCAAGAAGCTAACTGGGAGGAGACCATGGAGGCTGCACATGTTGCAGATGAGTAAGACCTCACTCAAAGCCACCCAAAAAGTCAGCCTGATGAGGTAAACAATTGTATTTTAGCAAACCTTATTGTTTCCAAAATGTTGGTCCTGGAACTGATTTACCCCTTTTTTTTTTAACTAACGACCCTATTGATACAGAATACTGAGCCTGATGTGTCTACTACAACAACAACTGCTGCACCCCCTAATGCAGCCACTACACCAGCAACCAGCTCAGAACCATTACCTCCAGTGGCAGCAAGGCCACTAGCACCAACACCACCAACAAGAAGAAGAGGCAGGACCACTCGAAGAGGAACAACAGCAAGCTCAACAACACCTCTCACTCCTTCATTTAATGTTGCAGCTGCACCACCGTCCCCTGCTCAACCTAGGGTTGTCAGGCATGCTGCTGGGTATAAATCTCATATCCCACTCTCACCAACCAATGCTGCAGGACCAAGTAGTGGGTCTGGGTCAATGCCACAAGGTCCATTAGTTAGGCCCACTCTTCAAGCCCAACCTTCAGCCACATCTAGGCCACCAAATGTGACTAGGAAAACTATGGCAGCAACGAGCCCAGCCACACAAAGCAGATTCACATGCTTCATACCCACCCCATCCTTGAAGAAGAAAAAGCAATATGGACCACCACCATCAAAGAAATCAGCAAGCAACAAGAAGTGACCTTACTTTCTTGGGTTTTCAGTTTGTTTTTAGTTCCATGTTGGAACTGATGTAGTTACTATGCATTATGGCATGTTAAGTGCTAACCAAGTTTTTTGTGATTTTGTTACTGTCATCTTGGGTTAGTAGTACTTGCTATGAACATAAGTGTCATTATGCCATGTTAGGTTTTTTTGGGGCTGGCTTGTGTTATTTTGGGTCTGAAGTATGCTACTCTGAATACTTATGGATTATGATTTCATGCTATGAGACAGGTGTTTTATTCAGCTTTTGTTTATGGCATCTTTTCTTAAATGCTTACCTATGTTATATATAACTTGCTCACAATTCAACAACAATAACTCAGACACAGCATAATAATAACATAGCATCCATTAATTCATCTCAATTACAATGAGGAGAACATTACAAACAAATAAATTTTCATTCTTAAACTCTTAAATTTAACCATTGTCTTCCTACTTAACCAAATAAAACATACTCAAAACCAGATTTAACCCAAACAATATACAAATAACAATTAATAACAACTCAACCCTCGTCAGCTGCTCCTTCATGTCATTCACCACAGATAGCACCATCATCATCCTATCCCTTTCCTGGCCATCACTACACTCCAGATTGATTCTTCTTTTCTTCTTTGGTTCTGCTATGCCCACCATGTTGCTATTCTCCGAAGAAACTTCTCCTTCCACACATTGCTCTTCTATTTCATCCAACCATTGAAAATATCCACAACGTCTTTGTGTGTTCTAGCACGGCACAAAAATTTCGTGAATCAGAGTGCGATTGAAAGCTGAAACTAAATAAGTGGAGAAAACAAACCCAAGAAGATTAAGACATTTCGTCACGTATTTATCAACATTCTAAGCTTACCTTCCACATAGGGCAACGTAAAAACCATCTATCAGGGTTGCTACTTGTCTTCGACTTCAACGAAACCACTGGAAGGGGACAAAAGCAACACCCATCGTAGATTTTACTCACAATCCCTGAACCACCATCCACGTCGAAGGCTTGAATGGATGAGTGCTTTCTCACGGTTCCACCTTTTCCACGAGCCCTAGTTGCTTGCATCTTCCAGATTTAGATCCTGTACTACGACTGAACGAAGAGAGCAAAATTGGGTTTTAGGGCAAAATTAAATTGGGGCAAAAACTAAATTGAATTAGGTCAACTTAAATTTTCAGGTAGGCTAATCAAATTTTTAATTACAAATTCCAACTAATATAAAACTCCTCTTGTCAGCAAAAATCGACGTCCACGTAAGCATCGTACTCACCGGAGCTATGGTCCGGCAAGCACGTGGACACGCTCGGCAACAATTTAAAACATTCAGGTACCTTTTTGTCAATAATAATAGTCAGGTACCAAAATGTCAGCGTTTCAATCTTTTGGGTACCGAATTGGTCATTACCTCTTTATATTAATAGTTCAAATTAAAATTTTAAATTTATAATTTACAGTTTAAGATAGAGTACGAAATTTAAAATTTAAAATGTAGACTATAATATTTAGAGTGTTTTATTTTTTTTAAACCTTCAATAACAAATAAATTTTTAAAAAAATATTATGCTTTTTATTTTTTTAAAACGTATTAGCATTTGCATAATTATTTTATTGAACTTTAGAAAAAAATAAATTTTCATTTTTTTAACAAAATTTGATATAATACAATAAATTATGTAATTAATTATATTTTAAATGAACGTAGTGTCTTATATCAATTGCGGACTAGATACGTTTTTATTAATCCTTATTTATCATCTCTTTATTGGACGAGATATGTAATAAAGTGCATAAATTTTTTTATGCGTGCCTATATATGAAATTTTTTGTATTTATTTTAGGTGACGTCATTAGGAATGTACGAGTGAAAGTGGTCGTATATTTTAGTCTTGCTTACATCAACTTAGTATATCATGCTCCTTTTATTATTAAAAATATAAATAAGTACAAAATTCATACAAACAAGACTAAAACATATAGTTACTTTATTTTTATATTCTTAATGCGACACCATCTGATATTTTATCCACACTTTTTATAAATTTTACAAAGTATAAATAAATAATCATACATTCTTTATAAAAAGTTGTCTTAATAATAGTTAAAAATAAGAATGTTTAATTTAAATTTCAATCAAAAATTACAAAATGTAATAAAACAAGATATGGTTCGTTCTCTTTATCATTGTTATTAGTAAAATTTTTGAAGATTAAACCATATGTAAAGATATAAGAGATTTTTTTAAAAATATTTATCTTCTATTCCTAATTGAAGTATTATATATCATCGTATTTTTATTAAAAAAATATCGTCTAAAATTTTACCAAGTTTTAATATATCATGGTCAAACCTTATTTATTCATTGATTAGAAGCAATCTAGAGAACACAATAGATGTGTTAAATTTTTATAAATGAATCACTTTTTATATTTTTGTTTCATTAGTATTGTCATTGTTATTTACAAAGCAATTAATGTTTATAAATTAAAACGCTACACATAGTAAAGGATTAGGTTTTCTCAAGCTGAGAATCCTATCGGTTATTAAACTGCTTTAATTATTGATTTATTAGTCTAATCGATTTAATTGATGGTTTAACTTGAAAAATTGTTTTAGAATAGGATAATAAATAAATTATAAATAAACATCTTAAAATATTACTGTAGTTTAATATAAATCTTAAAATATCTTTAAAATTTAAAACACTACACAAAACATCATCAATTAAATTCATATGATCTTATTAAAATATAAACTCAAAAAGTTATAACCCTGATTCAGATGGTTTTTCTAAATAATTAATGAGTATTGTGTATGCCAAACACTTTAGATACAAACAATTAACAAGAAGAACTATATATTTCAATTGTACAATTCAAAAATGAAAAACATGTTCCTATCATCAACTACACTTTAGAGATCCTCTTTTTCTAATGATAATTTCACTGAAAACTTGGTTTTGACCCACTCCATATAAATATATAACCCCCTCCTATGTCCTTCACATCCTTGTAGCCCTACAAATTCATATCAAATACAAAATTATTAGTCTTCTCATCTATGAAAAGCTATATACACAACATGATAATATAACTCTATAATACACAAATAAGCATAACCTTTGCTATATATTTGAGGTAGAGTGATAATGGCTTTTATATTATATAATATGAAGGATGAACTACAACTACACTTACATCAGCAATAAGATAAGTAGTTTTATACAGATATCTCACTCAATTTTGGCAATTCTAAAATACAGATAAAAAAAAGTTGAAAAAAAAAAAACAAACTGAAAATCCAAAATGAAGAAGAAGATAAAAGTTACTCCAATGAAATGTTCTTCTTTGTTGCAAACAGATGAAACCTCTTTTAGAAAGCCTGGATTCTTCACCTTACTTGCACCCCAAAATCAAAATTTGAATAATCTAAATTGACCAAAATCCCACCATTGTTATGATGATGATAAAATTAAAGAAAGGAAAAAGTCAGCAACATTCAGCAACAAATATTTAAAAGGTGACACTAAATTAATCATCAACATCATATCTGAACTCAACAATCATTATTCAAGAATTACAAAACACTGAAAACAGCACTACATTATAAAACACTAAAACAGCAACATCAGTACATTATCGAACAGCAACACCATTTAGCAAGGCAGTGATAACACTAAATTAAACACTGAATTGAATTTTAGAAATTAAACAGAGCATTAGCAAGACAAAAATTAAACAGAGCATTAGCGAAGCAGAAATCAAAAGTTCAAAACAACACTAAATTAAATAGAGCATTAGCAAGATAGAAGAAGAAGAACATTAGCAACATTAACAACAACATTCAGCAAGGTAGTGATGACACTAAATTAAACATTGAATTAAATTTCATAAATTAAACAGAGCATTAGCAAGGCAGAAATTTAAAAGTTCAAGACAACACTAAATTAAACAGAGAGACACGGACACTCACCTTCAACGGAGACACAGACAGCAACCAGTGAGAGACGAGACGACGACGACAGGCGAGACGACGGCAAACGACGAGCTGCTCCAACCTCTAAGCCACGAAGTGAGAAGCCAGTGGACGACGTGTCGAGCTACCTAGGTTTCGAACCTGGAGAAGAGGAAGAAGCGGAGGCACCGAGAACCGAGAACCTGGGGACGACGGCTGCAAGGAACTTGAGAAAGAAGCAGCTAGGGTTTTGCTTCAAAGGGAGAGGTTCACGAATGATGGGGGAAGGGGGGGTTCACAAATGGAATGGGCAAATGGCTTCAGGCTTCAGCTCCTTGCACAATTGATTTTTCTTTTTTTTTTCTTTTTTTTTTAAGTTTTAACACAAAACGGCATCGTTTTCATAGAAGCGGTTCTCTAACCAACGGTTATTGATAATAGATCAGACCATTTTTATTGCTGGTTCTCGGTTGAACTGGTTCGACCGGTCCGTTCGGTCCGATTTTTAGAACCATAGGTTTTATGTGTAAATCAAAGTTTATGATATGTTTCTATTTTTTCGTAAACCGTTGCACATGATTTCACTCACCTATTTCGTGTATAATCTAGAGATTAAGACTGAGAGACAGAGACTAAAAGACAAAAATTGAAATAAGTCTCATTATTATATTTGGAATAAAGTGAAAGACAGAGACTAAAATAAAAATAAAATTCTAATTTAATTTATACAAAAAATAAAGTTAAAATTAATTAATTAAAATAAAAATATTTTAAATATAAAATGTTATTAAAGTTTCAATCTTCGTTCTAAAAAAATGTCAATCCCCTGTATTTTCACTTTTTGAAAGTACTAAAATATTGACATTTTAGAGATTGAGAGTGAAATTTTAATACTAGATTTTGGATAAACAAACATGATACTGAATCTCAACCCATTACCTCAAAACAAACACTACCTTAAAATTTTTTTTTGTGCATAATCCGCTATGTTCCATAGCGGTTTTCCTTTACCCTAGCTCAGCCATAATCTGCCACTAATAATTTTTTACGGGTAAATACTTAAAAATTTGGGCAATTTACTGAAATAAATAAACTGGCCTCCAAATTTACCGGAATACACATTTTGCAAAATGGATACCGAAATGCATTTTTTTTCATAAACTATGTAAACCGTGACAGGGGTCCCGCGGTTTACGAATGCACGTAATCCGCTACAGGGGTCGCAGATTACGTTCGAAGCAAATCATCACATAATCCGCGGTAGGGGTGTCGCGGTTTATGTGTGATGATGCAAACGTGCATAAACCGCTACACGGGTCTAGCGATTTATGCTTTAATGTGGACTTAGTTCATTTTTCATGGAGGATGAGTTTTTGGATGAAACTTTGGTTTGCATTTTTTATGTATGGCGCAACATAGGTTGGTGCTTTGATTTAATTGAAATTAGTCTCTTGAACTCATAGAATTTCCAACAAAATTAGAACACCTTTCCTCAAGAGAATCACAACTACATAGAGAATCACTAACAATAACCACGTCACCGTAAAACGAACAGTAAGTAGAACTTTACTTAATATAAGTACAACTAAAACAGGATAAGAACACAAATAAGAAAAGAAAAATGAAAGCTAATCATGACGACCTAATGACACCTATGCCTCGGCACTGGGGGCGGATCCTCGCTAAGGGCAAGTCCTGCGAGTGTGTTCTGTCTGTCTGTATAGCCCACATCGCTTCGGCCAACTACTATCGGCCTCATCCATGGTATTACGGATTCTTGTTGACCTCGGTCGCCCCTTTCTGGCACGTCTCATGTTAAGATCGGGAACGATAGTAGAACCGGCGTACGGTGGCCACGGACCCTCTGGAATAGGGGGCAGAAACTCCATCCGGTATACACTGAACATCTTACTCATGGTATAAACCTCATGAACGTACGTAGCCCAGTCTAACCGGGATTGAGAACAGCATGCAATCGCATGGCAGCACGGGTAATGGAGAGCTTGAAAGTACCCACAGTCACAAGTGCGATCTCTGAGGAAAACCGATACGTTCCAAGCGAAAAGTTACTAGTAGGAGTCGTCTCAACCACGGTATACTCAGTCTGATGTCTGTCAAATAGAGTAACCGTGAAGCACCTCGAATCTTTCAAGTTGCACTCTATCGCCTTGACCAGCGCCTGGCAGAACCGTTGGCCTGATCCCAACTATGCCTCTGCTGTCTGCCCTCGGACGAAAAAAAGCTCTGCTAACCTCCCATATGTGGATTTCACAAGTGAAGTAACCGGCAGATTCTGTGTCGCCTTTAATACAGAGTTAACACACTCGGGTATGTTCGTCGTCATGTGGCCGAACCATCTGCCTCCATCCTAGTGTTAGGTCCACTTATCATACTCCAGTCGGTTAGCCCAATCACACATGGCTGGATTCTCAGTCCTCATAATATCAAATCAGTAGTCAAACTCGGCCTCAGTATTGGCATACGCGGCATTCACGAGCATCCGCCTTGCATCCTGACCCTTGAAACTGAGAGCAAAATTAGCTGCAACGTGTCGAATGCAATACGCTCGATATGCATGAGGCGGTTGCCAACCACTGTCTGGTGCCTCCAGTGCAGCCTTAATGTCGTTTTGTCTATTAGAGATCACTAAAATCCCTTCTTGTGGGGTCACATGTTGACGCAAGTGGGATAAGAAAAAAGCTCACGACTCAGCATTCTCCCCCTCAACAAGTGCAAACGCAACTGGCAATATATTCGAGTTTCCATCTTATGCAATAGCCAGAAGCAAAGTCCCACCATACTTCCCATACAGATGCGTACCGTCAATGCTGATTAGTGGCTTGCAATATTTAAAAGCCTCAACACATGAAGGGAATGGCCAGAAAAGTTGATGAAAGTACTCTGTAGACTCATCAACCTTATCACCTACACTCACTAGAGAAGTCTTCAACAAAACTACGGTTCCGTCCATCGTTGCTTGCATCCCAAGGATCCACTAGGGCAACTCGGCATACGACTCTTTCCAATCCCCGTAAATCTGTGCGACTACCTTCTGCTTTGCATAATTGCCTTCCATACCTTCCTATAACTAGGCCTGAATCCGTAGGTTGACTCAGTAGCTTCTTGCAACACCTTTATCGTAATCGTTGCATCCGCCCTGACCAACGGATAGATCCTCGCACAAATTTACGTGGTAATCGAGCTGTCGGTGGTCGCTCGAAATCGAAGTGGCCAGGAAAGTGTGGACTCCGTTGTACCTTCTATTCTTCTAACCTCCCAGTTATCCTTGTCCTGCTGAAGTGCCACGCGGATCATCCACGTGTAGCCATTTCCAAACTCTTTGCATCTCCCAACATACTTCAGATGATCTGATTCCATAACCCGATACTGAACTCCACGACGAATGCTATAATCCTTAACACTCATCACAGCTTCCTTCTTAGTCTGGAAAGATTGGCCAATCTGAAATTCTCCAGAAGTATTGCCCTCGTGTAATCCTTGGCCTCCGAAGGTGTGTGCCTCATCCGGTTGTTGACTCACTGCTTCCAGGTTCAACGTCGAGAAATGTGGTGGTTGTTGGTGGGACTCAGAACTGGATGGTCCCTGAGGTGCAGGTGGGGCCACTAGAGTCTCCTCCTCACTATCCCTCGATATATGATCGGCCTCATCGTCCAAATCATCTTCCCGCATCGCGTCCTCAACGTGATCTGGATCACCAACACCAACAAGACCAGTAATCAAACCAGGTGACCTAGCTGCCGATGCTAGAACAAGTGAATGTGCAACGATAGGCATCGAAGTAAAAGCACCCCACCGTCGTTGACTGAGGATTTGGCGCTGAAGCCTTGGAACTGTCGACACGGTCTTCCACCTTGGCAAACAACTCGTGTATTCTCACCTCTGGAAAACTCCGCCGACAATGAAACAAGACCTCCATATCTTCATCCGACCTTACAAATGTTTCATACTGCACACCATTTGACACAACCGCCATCGGAATCTTGTAGAACACCTTCTTCACCAATTTGGCCCCACACAAACCCTGCCTTCTGCAATATGTTCCTCTTCAGATCCGACAAAGTATCAATCGAACGGATAAAAACGCTCAGCGATTCTTTATCAGTGAACTTAACACCATGCCTATTATTTTTTATTTTACCAGAGCAGTGGACTAGAACCAACAAGCTCTTCTCACTATCCATTTGTGAAAGTGTGAAAATGACTCTCCTCAAATGCCCCACTCCTTATCTTGAGTGGTATATATAGGCGAATTTGACAAAGCATAAACCGCTAGACTCCTGTAGCGGTTTATGCACGTTTGCATCATCACACATAAACCCCGACACCCTTACCACGGATTATGTGATGATTTTCTTCGAACATAATCCGCGACACCCTTGTAGCGGATTACGTGCATTCGTAAACTGCGGGACCCCTGTCGCGATTTACATAGTTTATGAAAAAATGCATTTCGGTATCCATTTTACAAAATGTGTATTCTTGGTAAATTTGGAGGTTAGTTTATTTATTTTAGTAAATTGCTCTAAAAATTTGGTGCACTGTAATAATTTTCATAAAATAGAATTAAGACTGAGATGTATTTATTTTAAACATGTAATTTATCTTATTTTATTTATGAATTTTGCTAAATTAAGATTATAAATAAAAAAATGATAAAAATACAAAAATTTTAAATTGTCAATATATTTATTAAAAAATATTTAAAATTTTTTATTAATAATAAATTTAACATATGTTCTTGATAAATTTTTTATTTTTATGTTTTAAAAATCCATTTAACAAGCGAGCATAATGAAACGGATTATTTTTTGGAATAACCATGTTAAATGTGGGACCTGCAAGCACTAGTGCCGTGCATGATGAGGTCATCATCGTTCCCAGCGCGTTGTTCTCACGGGCGCGTGAAGTTCTGTTACTGTTTCCCGCTCCCTCCATTCTCCGGTCAACAGTCAACCTGCCGAAAAAGCCGTGTATCTTTCTTAACAGAACCCTGTGATATGAAGAACACAGACTGTGAATCTATCATCTATCTATCGTCATATATAATGTAACTTTACTAATTTAACTTTAAAGACTTTTTTTTTTTTTTATTTCAATGATTTGTTGGAACTCAGCTAAAAAATGGAGAAAAGTTTAGGTAATAATAAATACAACTTGACAAAGAGATGAATGTTAAAAAAGGAAAAAAGATAATAAAAGAAAAATAAATTTTAAATATATCATTTAAATCCCTTTTGACTTTGTCATTAAAGAGAGCGAGAGTTTTTACTTTTTACAATAAACAACCCAACTTTCAAACAAGATAAATAAGATTAGCAAAAGAAGTTATTTCGATAAATACAAACGCTAATGGAAACTTAATACGTAATATTAAATTTAAGGAGAGCCAATCAATTTATACACTTATTTTAATCAATAAATTTATTAAGTACTTATATAAAAATTATCAATTTATTAAGTACTTACTTAGTTATTTCATAAGTTTTGAAAGAATGTTTGTACTTATAAATTAGTATTTTCTAGTCATGATCTATGTCATTTTAATTATTTTTAATATAAAAATAACAATTAATTGTAAAATTGTTTACCAAAATATTTTTATTTAATAAATGAATGTAGAAAATATAAATAAATAATAAATATTGGGAAGAAGATTCGACATGCTTCCTATATTTTTAACGTTAAACCATATTTTTAACGTTAAACCAAATATAGTTGGATTGGGTTGATAAAAATTATAAGATGTGTAGCGGAATTAATTTATAATATCCATGCCAAATTTAATTGACTAAAATATTAGTACATCAATTAAAACAATCAATTTATTATTATTATTATTATTTTTTTATAGAGGTAATGTCTAAAATAGTCTTTGAAATTTTTAACTTGCTTTAGATTAATCTCTCACTTTTTAAAATGACCAAATAAATTTTTCACTCTTAGATTCGTGAATCTTCGTTAGTCCAAAAGTTATCAGACGTTTTAACGTCGCTGATGTGTACAGTTAAGTACTAAGTTGGCACTTAACTACACAATGATGTGGACACAGAATGAGTTCAGCTCAAATTGGTGTCTCAAATTTGGTTAAAACACCGAAATTAATTCATTGACACTTATAAAATCCTACTCTCCAAATGTTCATCTTTATCATTTAGTATTGCAAACTCCAAACCTCAAAAGAATGAAGCTTTGACTGTAGGGACCGCAACCGACTCATCAACGTTGCCGTTGATTCTAGGTATGCTCTTGCTGCCGCACATGTTTCTTACATTCAATCTCTTCGAAACGTTGGCATTGCTCTTTGGAGGTACTCGAAAGTCAAGGTCTTGCTGGAGTCTTCTCTCTCAATTTCAGATTAAAACCCATCTTAATGTAGCTACCTTTCTCCAACATCACCACCTTCACATCTTGCTAAGGTAAAAGTTGATACTTCTGACTCAGCATTGCTAGAACTTCATAGTCTCCTTTCTCTTCCTGTGACTCCAGTTAGTTACATGAGGTCAAAGAAAAATGCTTCTGTCACTGTTAATGTCAATGCTTGTGGGAGTGACAATTTTTTGGATGATGAATTAACTTTGTTCCAATGTCTCCACCACTACCTCCTTTTCCCGAGCAAGAAAAAACTTATAATTTTTTTGATCCTGTGGAGGACAATGAGAACTTTAGGTTTGTAGGGCATGCTATTAGTGAATGTTGGCATGAAAAGGAAAATGGTTTAACTATGTTTGGAGCTGTTAGGGATCAATAGTTAGATGTTGATTCGGATAGAAATTGCAAATTGAACTCGTATGAGAAGCTTATCAGAAATTTTAGTGATGTTACAAAGGAAAATAAGTATGTTAGTTCATATGAACATGTTCTGATCATTTAGTAGTTTCTAGAGGAGATGGAGGTAACACGCAAGTGGTTGATGTTGGAGTGAAGTGGCTAGAATCAACTAGCAATAGGGGTGTCATGAAATCAAATAGCTTTTAATTAGAAATTACAGTGGATACCAAACTACAATAACTCAGATTCAAACAATGAATAATAATCACTGAATCATTCCTTCAAAACTAAAATTGTTCATGCTTAAACTTCCTTGACTTCTATCACCACCAATCTACCATCTATCATGCCTCCCACATGCTACAAGAAAAGCGTTGCGAACTGTCATATTTATCGTCGGACATTAGTGGCGAGTTTTCTGTCAAAATTGGCAATGAATTCGTCACCCTAAAATATTACCGTCGGAGTTGATGTTCCGACGATAACGTCGATAATAACAATTGGAAGGAAAAAATAAATTTTGGCACGCTAGCTACCGTCGAATTTACCGATGAGTAAATCTGACACTGAACCTTGTTTAGTGAAACGTTGCATTTTGATTACATGCACAATGTTATCATCGGATTAATCCGCCGGTAAATTCGACGGTTATCGTTCCCTAAATTCGAACCGCGAACATTCTTCCCCTTCATTTTGAAATTGGTTTCTCTCTCTATTCTCTCACCTTTCTTACTCTCTCTCTAACCTCTCATCCCTCAGTCTCTCTCCAACCCCCTGTCGCCGCTACTCCAACCGCCGATGCTGCTCTGCCCTGCTGTTGCTAGAAAGACTGCTGCCGTCGATGCTCGAAACGCCCCCTTCTTTGTCTTGTATTCCCGCCGCTGCTGCCTTGCCGCCGCTGCTCAAACCGCCCATTTTTGTTCCAGGTTTTCTCTCTTCTCTCTTCTAATTATTTTAATTAGATTGATTTCTGTTTTAGTTGATTTTAGGTGTTAGGAATTTTCATTAATTTTAGGTAGATTAATTTCTGTTGTAAATTATTTTTAGGTGGTTAGGTTAGGATAATTTAGTTAGATTGATAGGTTTTGATCTCTACTCAATGTATTTGGAGTTATTAACTGAGATTGCTAATTCTTGTTACTGGGATTATTTCAATTAGTCTGAATTATTAATTTTATATTTTACTATTAATTTGGCTGAAGAATTGTTGTTGGATTTGTTTGAGCAATGCTTAACTGTTTTGATGGTTCACTGGTTGCTGTTGCTTTGTTATGAAATTAATATTTTAATACTTATTTGGCTTATTCATATTATTGCTGAAACTGCTGGTTTATGCTGATTAATTACAGCACTTTGTCGTATGTATTGCTAGTGATGTTTCATCATGTGATTTTGTGCTTTCTTGAATTTGCATAGGATAAATTTTTTGATTGTTAGAATGTTTTAAAAATTAGAATGTTTTCAAAAATTATTAACAAAGTTAGAATACTTTGAGAGTTACAATATTTTGTTAGAATAAAATTAGAATGGTTTAAAAGTCTAATTTAATTATTTTGAAACTAAAACACTACGTAATTTCCTTTTTTTATTTATTAAACTAAACCACTTTTCGAATTATTTGTTATTTCTTGAGTTTCTTCTTATGTTGTTATTTGTTGGTGTTTGTTATGCTATTAATATGTTATTAATATATTCGCTATACAGACATGACCACAGGCAGCAGAAGTAGGTCGAGTAGAATACGTGATCGTGGTAGAGGGCAGGCTGCCACCAAATTTCCAGGGCTTCCCTGTCATCGCCCTTTAACCCGGCTACCCCTATCGACCCCTATGACGTCACAGGCGGGTCTATCGAATAAGAAATTTATCATGGTCCCAAACTCGAACTGGGTGCTTCCTTCTGCTACGCCCCTACAGATGTAGCAACCCCGTCGACAGAGCCTGCGATGGATGATACCTCCAATGCCCCCGAGCAGAATGCTCTTCCACTATCGCCTGTCATCCGGCTGAGGATTTGACCCGGCGGCATGCAGTCATGAGTTCAATTTTATAATATTAAGTTTGTTTATGTTAAGTTTGTGACGGATTTGTACCAAACCTCAATGCTTGCACACAGGAGATATCCGATGTCATTAAGTTCATGTATAACCATCCATGACTGACCTACACGTAGATCCCAACTGAGACCAGACAGCGCTAGTTTTAGAAATGGGCGGTAAGAACCCAATTTGGTTAGAATTGATTTACTGTATTTGAACTGTATTTTAATCCAACTAACTAATATTGGTGAATCACTTTGTGCAGTTGAAATTCATATGAGATGCGAAGCATAACCTCATGATCCGGAAGATCAACGACCACTGGGCAGCCAAACGTTTTCAGCAGATGATGAGCGATGTTTGTTAGGGGAAAGACCACCTGACCTCGTGGATTCGTCCAAATATCAAGCGTGACCTGGAGGCTCGTTTTAGAGATAACGAGGAGTTTAAGTGTCGACGTCTAACGAACATCGCCAACAGAGCTTCGCCCAAGTCGTCAAGGTATACGGGTGTATCGGCGACCTTCGTGAAGACAAACACGAGATTGGTAAGAATCGACGATTCGGGTTGGGCTCGTTCTTCGCTAGTGGCCTCCGCTCCTCTACGTTCGTGGCTTCCTCTACCTCTGCCTTTGCCACCAGCCTTGCTATCCTCAGGAAGTTATCTACCTGAGGGAGGAGGTGCAGAAGCTAACACAGGAGTTTTACCAGCAGCAGGAGCAGTCTGAGCAGAGGTATCGAGAGATTTTTGCACGCGTTGCCGCCAGCTCGGACCTAACGGAGAAACTGGAGCAGCTTGAGCGGCTGCGACAGCAAATGGAGGAGTATAGCCAGCAGATGCGTGCTGGAGGCAACGGCGCTACTGGTTCCAATAACGATGCTACTGGTGGGACACCGACGATAGCACCTACTCCGCCGCCTCAGTAGGGTGACCACGACGCCGCCGCCGCCGTCGACTACTAGGATCTATAGGGGTTAGGATTTTATGTAGTTTTGTTTGTTTAGGGTATATTACTCTAGTTTTGTGATATTTTATTGTATTCATACCATTTATTTTTTATAAAATAATTTGTTCATTTCTGCTAATTTTATATTTCTGATAATAATTTCGTTAACAAGAATTTTAATTTGATTTGACTGTTAGTTGTGGCTAAACTGTGCTCAAAATAAAAAATAAAAATAAATGTCCTACTGGCGGATGTACTGTCGGATTAATCCGACGGTAATCATCAACTCAGGCTCAACAATCCATTGAAAATAGCGACGGAAAATCCACCAGTAATTAGCGTTGGACTAAAAAATCCGCCGGTAAGGAATTTCCGGCTAGAGGTGGCAATGGGGTAGGTAGGGGGCAAGTTTTTGTCCTACTCGACGCCACCCTGGCCTACAATAATCCGTATCAATCCCGCCCCTCTTCTACCGGCGGGTAATAAAAGGTTAAACCTTAACCCGCCTCTGCAGATACCCGCTCCACCCCTACCTGCCCATATAATTATTAAAATCCAACAAATAAAATTAAATTTTAAAATTTATATAACCATCATTACATACATAACATAAATTAAAATAAAAATTTTAATATGATACAATATTATTAATTATTTTATATATATTACATATATTATATATTAAAAGTATATATATTTATATATACATATATTATATATACCGGGGTGGGTAGGGGAGGGTTTAACCTAAACCCGATCCTGTCCCACCCCGCCCAAGAACCGGGGCGGGTAATTACCCCTATTTCCATCGTTATTTCCGGCATCGTTTATACCATCAACTACAGGACGACGTGAAATCCGACATTAATGTACTTAGCAGCGAATTTATTTGATTAATCCAACTGTAAATTTTATAGTAACTAGTATTTTTTTTGTAGTGACAGAAAAGAGGAGAACAACAACAAGAATCGCAGAGGAGAAGGACAACAGAAAAGAGGAGAGGAGAAACAAAAGTTGAAGAAGATGATTTAAGAGTTAGGGTCTTATAATTGTATATGGACCAATTTGAGTGTTTTAAATAAATTTGGGATATTAATTTGAGTTAAATTTATTGTTTGTCTATGTCAATTTAGAGCAAATTATCAAGTTGGCACTTAACGTTAAAATAACTGATAATATTTGGACTAATAGAGAGTCACGTTTTTTGAGGATGAAAAATACACATAGTTATTTTAAAAAAACAAGTTAAAAATTTCAGAAATCAGTTGAGACATTACCTTTTTTTTTATATATTAAAACTTAAAAGTTAATACAGTCAAGATAATAATTAATTTTAAAAAAAAAGTAAAATTTTTTTACTATAATTAATGTTTAATTTTTCTTTAAAAAAGTAAAAGGATCATATTACCCTCTAACAAAATTATTCTTCCTTTTTTTTTTTTTTTTGGATACTTGCAAATACCATACAGTAGTCTACAGCGTATAGGTGTAATTGGAAGGCATACACATTGAGTAGCGAAAAACAGGGTGAAGGGTTAAAGTGTGGTACATAGTTAAACCCGAAAGTGAGAAAGAGAAACTCAACCCAAAGCAGAGGAGTAGAGTAGGGTTGGGAAAGTAACCAGATTTGGACTTTGAAGAAAGAATGAGAGACTGTGAATAAAGGAGTGGTGCAGGCAGGCAGCTATTGCCATTTAACCCTAACATTAATAATTATTATCATGATTGAATAACCAATGTGCCTCTCTCTCTTTCTCTCTCTGACACCCCTCATCATTACCCCTATTACCCCTATTCTACCTCTCTTTTTCCCATCTCTCTCTGTCTATCAAAATACACTTCTCCAATGTATGTATAAATCGCATCTAATCCTTCGACCTTTTTACTGTTGTCCCACTCTCACCCCACTCCTCCATTCTCTTAAACCATGGCTACTCCCGATGAGAAAGAGAAGATGAGTTTGGGTTTGAGTCTCAGCTTAGGATTATTTGGAGATAATAATAATAATAATAATAACAATAATAAGAACGAAGAGCAAGAAGCTTTGAAGCTCAATCTCATCCAGAAGCCTCTACCTCAATCATTTCCAAACCATAGGCTTTCCTTCAACAACTTGTTTCCTTTTCATGGTGTGTATTTATGTATCTATCTCATCATACATTTTTTATTTTTCTTTCTCCCTTTTTATTATTTATTTATTTATTTATTTTGTTCTGAAAATTTTTAATGCTAGATTTTTTTTTCGATGGTTTGGGAACATAAGAATATAAGATGATGCCCTTGAGTGTTAATTACAACATTGCCACTAATTAACTCACGTGCAACTCACGTGTTTGTAGATCTGAGCTCCGAGACGAGGTCGTTCCTTCGCGGAATAGACGTTAATTCGGTGCCGACGTTTACGGCGGCGACGGCGGCATGCGAAGACGAGAACGGCGTCTCGTCGCCGAACAGCACGGTGTCGAGCATCAGCGGTAAGCGGAGCGAGAGGGAACCCAACGGAAACGACGAGAACGAAGCCGCAGAGAGAGCCTCGTATTCTCGAGGGAGCGACGAAGAAGACGGCGGAGGAATCGGCGGCGATGCCGACGGGGATAGTTCGAGAAAGAAGCTGCGGTTGTCCAAGGAGCAGGCGGCGGTTCTGGAAGAGACCTTCAAGGAGTACAACACTCTCAACCCGGTGAGTGGCGGCAGTGGTAATTCCGTAAATTTAGTAATGAGAATTGGGCATTTTTGGGATTTCACTTTGGCCTTATTCATTTTTTAATAGTGTTTTTGGATTTAGATAAACTGTTTTTCCATTTTAATATTTTTCAATGATTTCAATTTTGGTTTTTCAACTTTCAGACCCTTGGGTAGTACTAATAATATTTTCCCATAGTGTTGTTGTTCTGAAGCATGTTATTGTTTAATTTTCCTAAAACAATATATATTTTTTCATGTTAGTTGGACTTTTTATAATATAAATAGAAATAAAATAGTTACTAATTAGGATTTGGTGTGATTCTATTCTAATTAAATTAAATCATTAAAGTAATCAAAATCTAATATATTTTGGTAGTTTAGACGAAATAAGTAAAAAAGTGAGATTGAAGTGTTTATTTTGTTTAATGTTTAGAAACAAAAGCAAGCATTGGCAAAGCAGTTGAATCTGAGGCCAAGACAGGTGGAGGTGTGGTTTCAGAACAGAAGAGCAAGGTGAGGGTTCTTCATCTTTAGACCATTATTATTGGAATATTAGGCATTTTTATTGTTATTATTGTTAGGCATGTGCTTTCTCATTCCTCATAATTACAATTCAAAACTAGAGAAATGAGAAAGAAATCAAGGTAACTCCAATCACATAGCTTTAACATTGATAATAATGGTATATATTTGACCAAGTTGTTGAGTCCAGATTTGAGAATTGAGTCATATATATAAGAAAAATGTTATTTGTACATTCTGAATTAGTGTATAATAATAATAATAATAATAATATTTTAGATACTCAATCTGCAAATATTATTAGTCGGTGGTCCTAACTTGTCACACAAACTACTTTTATTCTTTCCCAAAGAAAGAATACTTTTGTTCTTTCCATCCTTTTTTTCCAAACCCTGTTAAATGGACACCACATTTTCTTTTTTATTTGCAATTAATAAAACAACTAGGTCCTTAGAAATTTTGTAGGTAGACTTATTAATTCTTAAATAAAATAATTATATAGACATATAAGTCTCCACAAAGAAAAAAACATCTCTGAAAAATTACAACATTTGACACAGTTTACCCTTTTGTCAAAGACCCATAACTATTGTTGCAATTATTCAAAGGCTTACTTTATAACTTTTTTCCCAGAGAATTATAAATCTATTATAGAATTTTATTTTTTAAGAGATTTCATCACAAAATCTTTTGAGACTTGTTTTTAGTACTAAAAACAGATAACATAATTTCTAAATATCAAACACGTGGCTACACGTGTATGCATGGCCCAAGGCGCACACACAAAAACGTAACAAACATGTTGTAATCTTGTGATGATGGAGGTGCAAGTCAATACTTCAAATTTGGAATCTTTATAATTTGCAGATGTTCCTTCCTTTGTCATGTGATGAGACAATTCACTTGAATCTCGAGCATTTTGAAAAATACTACCTAAAGTGGTTTTATTTTTAGATTAAGAATGTGAGGGGTTATTGTGCACTTTAACTTTATTGATCTAAGCGTGGATAGTGGATACTCTTCCCTCTTATCACTTGTACATGTTCAAAAGATCTTCACCCAAAGTAATGTTGTGAAATAAAATAAATATTGCCTCTATAGTATTAATATATCTTGTGTTGTGTAGTAGAAGCAAATGATGTGAATGCATTAGATTCAATTAATAATGCAGGACCAAATTGAAGCAAACTGAAGTTGATTGTGAATACTTGAAAAGATGTTGTGAGAATCTAACTGAAGAGAATAGGAGGTTGCAAAAGGAAGTGCAAGAGCTCAGAGCATTGAAGTTATCACCACAACTTTACATGCACATGAACCCTCCCACCACCCTTACAATGTGCCCTTCATGTGAGCGTGTAGCCGTCTCGTCCACCGGATCCTCCTCCTCGTCGGCCACCATGCAATCCGCCCCTGCCTCAGCTAGTCAAAACCAAATGGGCCCTAACATTCAGCGGCCGGTTCCTGTCAATCCATGGGGAGCAATGTCAATTCAACGCCGGCCGATTGAGAGCCCGACTACCCGGCCATAACTATGAAGCTCAGAATGAGGACAAGGGCATTGCTGTTTTTCTAGGCAAAATTGCATAAATGAATTGATGCAATTAGGGAACACTAGGTTTACAAGGACTTTTTATTTAAGATTATGACTCTGGTTAACATTTTCAGTCTAGGCTCATTTTAATTATGCTAAGACCTAGCTAGATATAACATGTTTTAAGTGAACCTTAGGATATGTAAAGTGTGGACATGCTAAAGTAGGTTGTGTCTTCCATATGCTGAAAAGTTTTTTTTGTTAGCGTTGAAAAGATGAAGGGAAAAAAAAGAATCCGAATCTGTTTTGGTATTTCTCATAGATTCTTTAATACCACTTGCTCATGGAAAGGTGGGATTTTGTGCAGATTTTGAGGGGACAATTAAGGGAATCTCATGTCCAAAATGACTGTGGTCTCCATTACAAATGATTTTGTCCAACTTTTGTTCAGATTCCCCATACTTTATGGTCTCTAATTCACCATTCTTGAACATGGGGTCAGATATTATTGTGGGACTCGAACTGTAGATGGTTCTGTTCAATTGTTCATTATCTATTTGAATGTGGGTTACTAATGATGCCACTTAGCAAGAGTTGACAAAACAAGTAAATAAAGGTCAATGGTTACCACTACTAACAGTTGTTGCATTGAATTTTTATTTTCTCTTTTTCTTTTTTTGAGCATGTGCATCAAACCTTTTTTTTTTCTTTTTGAACAACGAAGCAACCAAATGTAGTAGTTGCATTCTTGTGTTTTTTGACCAAATTACAAAATCAATGTTCATTGAACTATGTATTCTCTTTAATTTTAGGAGTTAACTATTATATGCTCTAAGAATACAAACTAAAATTACTATTACTATAAATAGAAAATTTTGAACATTTTACATTAATAAATGCAAAACATATGTATTAAAAATTTAACTTTTTTAAGTTTTTTATAAGAAAATTTCTCCATTAATAACCTTAATATGTAATTTCAGAACACATGTTAACTAAATCTTTAATTTTATTGTGGCCTCAGATTCATTCTCAATTTTTCTTGCTAAATCATCTTATCCTAAACTGTTGCTTCATTTTTCTTAATTATTACCTTGGTGTTATGCCAAGTGTCAATTAACAGCCACCATAAATTGGTGAAGTAAAAGATAATAGTTTAATTTGACTTTAGTGAAAACTATCATGCAAGATGAGAATTTTTCTGTCATAAGAAGCAATGTTTAGTGGCAAATCTAACTCTTGCTTATTCTAGTGAATTAGCTAGTCTACACACAAGATGATAAACGATAATAGTCTGAGCAAAAGAGGCTGCAAAGCTTTGGTTTCATCCTTAATTTACAAGCCCGTCGGCAAATTAATCATAACATTGTGTGTGGATAGAAACATCAACACTACTCTATGCGAGTTACAATCTTTTTTTTTTCGTTTGACAGGATATGTAAGTTACAACTTGATATTTTATAGAATGATAAGTGTTTGATGTAGAAAAATTTTCCTATACAACGTGATGGGAATATGATGAAACATAATAGTGTGTATACATCTTTTAGCTTGTGGACTTGAAGTTGCATCCAAAATTTATACCATAATACTAAATTAAGAGTATATACCTTTGTTTAACAAATATAAGTAATCAAGCAATGCATAGTTTTAAAGTTAAGAAGCCCGAATATTGGTTACATCTATGATATAAGTGTGAAGACATTGCAAAATTCACTCTTGTCGTTTATGTAAAAACAATAGAAAAAATCCTCTAAAGTGAAGAGATTTGTAAAGTAATAAAATAAAGTGTTAATTACTATTAAAAATGTAATTTCTATTATGTGTGAGTCGCACAATCTTAATTTAAGAGTGATTAGTCTCACTTTCTCACTTTATCAACTTATTCTATTTAGAAGAACTTAATCCAAAAATAATATATACCCTTTCACAAATTCAGATTTCTCAAGAGATTTTGAAGACTTAGAAATAAAGGCACATTGCAGGGCAAACATTTCAAATGAGTCTAAAATTCAACATCAATATATTGCACTACATTGATTCTGTGGTCTTGCAAATGCATACAAGGGAACTCAAAACAAAACAAAAAAAGAAAAAAGAAAATAACAGAAAAAGATAGTCCAGAGATCAAACAGTATTTACAGTATCAGTTAGGAAGCGGAGAATGCAACCGAGTCCTGCTTTCTCTGTCAACTTTTCATGAATCCGGAGACATTGGTCACATGTGGGACGATCTCCGGTAGCTAAGCCTCTATATAAGTACCTGTAGTGAATAAGAGCATCTTAAGTGCCTGTTTGGTTGGCTTACCGTTTGATATATATAAGTACTTTTCATGAAAGTAAAAAAAAAAAAAAAAAGAAAAAATTACTTTCTATAGAGATGTTGTTTTCTTAAGAGGTTCTTATTTAATCCAGATAATTGACTTATAAACCTATCATGTCAGTCTCATCAAACTACTCATCCCCAAGCCACTACCGAAGCTTTTAAGATGGCTAACCAAACAGTCCAAATCAAGAAAAACTTTGATGATGTAGGCCAAAATCCTTGACTGAAATTTTAAGCTAATGTATTATATCTCACTTCCTGCAACTCAACCTGTAGAAGATTGCATGAGTGAATGATTCAACCTTATAAAAGTTCTTTGAAGATGAAAAGGAGATGAAAGGGATTAAGACTTACAAATTGGGTGCCTTAAGTAGGTTGGAGGTTGGATGCTGAGAATGGGATACTTTATGTACAACAAGGTAAAGAAGATTCAGACTGAAGATGATAAAGGGTGATTAATAATAGGGTGGAGAGAGAGACAGTGAGGCACCAATGCAAGATTGGGAATAGAGATTAATTAATAATAGGGGGAGAGAGAGAATCAAGAGTCCATTGCTTTGGATATCAATATGCTTTTATTTCTCTACCATGAGGTGATGCCTTCCCAGTTCCCATAATTATATAGATGGGTTGTATTGGAATCCTGTTGATGTGGACAAGCTACAACCGACAAGGCTAGATAACTAAGAGACAAGCAGAAAAGAAAGGAACTCTAGATGCAGCTCTTGTAGTTAATGTAATTACAAAGGATATTGAGCATAGAAAAAAAAAGGAAGATTTAGCATTTGAATTCGAATTTCCAACCTTGTAGACCTGTAGTTGGGGTTGATGGTTAATTTACAAAGCCAGCACAAAACATTCCAGATTCCAGAACAAAAAATTGTTGAATCCAGAATTGTTACCTTCCCAATATTAGCATCACTGGGAAAGCTATTCATGTAATCATATCTAGCTTATCTGCTTATATGAATAGCACCCCGTCTCTTAAAAAGGTAAGAAAATTATTTATATTCATTATAGTTGCATATTCCGATTTCTAGCTAAGTTATGCTTTCCAATTAAGATTTGAATAGCGCAATCCACATATAGGATCTATATGTGAGCTGGAAAAGCAAAAGGAAATGGAAATACACTGGTGCCTTTGGGATTGGGATCTATAGGTGAAGTGGAGGAACAAAACTATATTAATCACTAAGTAACTATATATACTGCTGAAATTCAACATAGTCCAAGTAAATTAAATGTACGCTCAAAGAATGGGAAGCTATCAAAGTAAAACTAACATCATATTAGAATGAACTGAAACAAAATGCTTCAGCACTCACTTCATTAGTATATCATAGTACTCAGGATCCAATGAAGAAAGCATCCCATCCACATCCTTTATAGCCATTATAGTCCTATGTACCACAATCCAGTGTGCTGACTGCCAAAAGAAAATTCGAAAGCACAAGAAAATATGTTGTGATTTTAACAAATTAGAAGCCCCTTAACTGCAACTAAACTCTAATTACAACAAGAAGCAAGTCTTTTTGCACCAGGCAACAACATGAATCAATCAAACAATGGAACTGCATCTACCCTATTTGGTAGTTGAATTCAGCTTAAAAGATACCAAAAAAATAGAATACTATTCTTATTCCTCATCAATCCAAATCAAATGTGTGCATTCAGCACAAATATGACACATAAATAGAATATGCTGTGATTCCAGAACTTAGAAAACTTCCATTGCCACAAAAATCCTCCTCAACACCCTAAATCATTTCCCCTAAAAAATTGAGAAGCAATATAAAGAGAGAGAATGGGAGAAATTAAAAACCTTGCAACGCTCATCACCAGTCATGGCATACGTGCCTTCCAGAGCAGTTTTAAGTGCTTCTACAGGTTTATACCTGAAATTTCATCGAAGGGAAAATTTCCTATTTTCATATTCTAACCATTTCATTCATCGCAAATGGAAACAAAATAAGAAACATCTTTTTTATAGAAAAACAAAAGAATAAGGAAGATAGGCATTTGTACTGCTTGAGTAAGCTTTCGATCTTGCGGGATTTGTGTTCAATTCTGGTAATAATAGCTTCTGCATTATCCGCTTCCACGAACCTTTCAGCTTTTGCCATAATACTTCTTCTTCTTCTTCTTCAAATCAGTCCCTTTTCTATTTGATCTGAAATTTTTGTGATAAAAAATGTGATTTTGATTTTCTCTTCCCTTTCCTCCGAACAAATCTAAGGCAGGTGCAGTGGATCTCACGGTGGCAGAGAAGAAGATGGCGGCAGAAGTGTGTAGCTATTTGAGTGTCCCACCTCCTATGGTGGACCCTACGCTATTGGCGTGTACGTCAGGAAACACTATTTTTTCAGACATAAGTAAATTGTATTAAAGTTCCTAATAGGGTATTTTGCGGTGGCTTAGGATGGATTTTGAGTCAAAAATTTATTTGATCCAAACATTAATTTATTTGCGGTGTGATTTAAATTTCAGTCCAAGTACGTGACGGACGAAGCAGGTATGCATGAAATGTTTTCAATGTACATGGAAAATCGCCACCGCATGTCGTGCATCGAGTTATATATTGAGTTTGAGCAATCTGAAGCGGACCGTAACATTGAATTGAAAAGATTATAATAGTGAAAGCGAAGATGAATTTGAAAGTAACTATGAGATCGTCGGTCCAGGTGAAGACGAAGATGAAGCTGGCGGCGCCATGAACGCAGATGTGGCGGAAGTTGCAAATGCACTAGCAGACTCGCATCCATTTCAGGAGCCTTCTTTCATGCGGTCGTTGGATTTGGAGGCTATGCACGCACCAGAGTTTCCGCAATATATGAATGCAGGTGCGTAAACCTAGGTAGCTATGTGAAACTCTGAAGTAGCAGATCATTAAGTCGGATGAGTAATGTATGTGATATGTGACTAGGCATTTGTGACCATAGCGCTTGATTTTTTTATTAATTAATAGTTCTTTATTGTGAATGATATTTAGTTGTTCTTTACGTAGATGGAATAGCGAAAAATAAGAGTATAACGACCGCACAATATTAAAGTGTGTTTATTAATTGAGTTGTAATAAAAGACTTCCTACTGAGTACATATTGAAGCATTTATTACTTTTGATGTATGCAGCGCCTCCTGTTGTGGCGGATGGTGAGTTCACAGTGGGATGGAATTCAGTTCAAGGGAGGCAATAATCAAGGCAATGAAAGATTATACCATCCGCAGAGGTGTGGACTATCGGGTATATGAGTCGGAACCGACGACAATCTATGCCAAATGCACAGAATATGGGAATGGTTGTGACTGGTTGATCAGGGTAACCAAAATGCAGAAGAAGTACTGTTGGGAGATAAGGAGGTACAATGGAAGTCACACTTGTACCAGGTCTACTATTTCTCAAGACCATTCGAAGCTGGATTCCAAGACAGTTGCAGAAGCAATAAAGCCGTTGGTAGAGGTTGATCCGTCTATAAAGGTGAAAACAGTAATTGCTGATGTCCAGTCAAAGTTTAACTACACCATCAGTTATCGCAAGGCTTGGTTAGCAAAGCAGCAGGCGGTCGAATCAATTTTCGGAAGTTGGGAAGCATCGTACGAAGCTTTGCCCATATGGTTTGAGGCCATGTGCCACAAAGAGCCATCAGTAGTGGTTCACTTTGAAACAATGCCTGCTTACCAGGGAGATGATTTGGTTCCTGATATACGTGTTCTACATAGAGTCTTTTGGAGTTATTACCCCTGTATAAGGGCCTTCAGACACTGCAAGCCAGTGGTGCAGGTGGACGGAACTCATTTGTATGGAAAATACAAGGGTTGTTTATTGGTTGCAGTCTCACAAGATGGTAAAAACAACATCGTGCCTATTGCATTTGCCATAGTGGAGGGAGAGACTTCTGATGCATGGTACTTTTTTCTGAGCAACCTGCGTCAACACGTGGTGACACGTGATGGTGTGGGACTTATCTCTGATCGACACGATTCGATTAGGTCAGCTATTGAACGAAGTAATGGGGTGTGGTCTCCTCCTAGAGCTTTCCATATGTTTTGTATCCGGCATATTGAGTCCAACTTCTTGAGGAAGTTCAAGGCACCTTACTTGCAGAAGCTTATCGTCAATATTTGTAAGTTTGAATAGAATGAACTTTGAATTTACATTAATGTACGATCAAATAGAATGGTGTTCATAGCTGACTGAATATTTTTCATAGGATACTCGAGGACGACCAGGGAGTACCAGATGCGCTACGAACGATTAAAGGAACGGGGTGAGGCTTACACCAACTGGCTTGATCGAATCCCTCGTGAGCAGTATGCTTTGGCATTTGATGGTGGTTACCGATGGGGTCATATGACCACCAATCTTGTGGAATGTATCAACTCCGTCTTAAAGGGTGCACGCAATCTCCCAGTCACTACACTTGTTAAGGCTACCTTTTACAGACTGAATGAATTGTTCACTAGGAAAAGAGCCGAGGCTGAAGCCCGGATCAATGCTGGACTTGTGTTCTCTGAGATGGCGACAACCAAGCTGCATGCAAATCAACAAGCATCAGGTAACATACAGGTTAGCTGTTTTGATAGAGAAAATGAAGTCTTCGAAGTTCGCGAGATGCCTAGTGGGGTTGAGTATGCAGTTGACCTACGCCACCATCGGTGCGACTGTGGTGAATTCCAGGTTGACCGAATTCTGTGTCGACACGTGTTTGCGTGTTGTGCAAATCAGAGGTTGGATTGACAAGTGTACGTTAATGACGTTTACAAGATGGACCAAGTTCGAAGAGTATACAGGACTAGGTTTAGACCACTAAGAAATCCGGCAACATGTGGACCACCCCAATTCTGTTGATGTGCCGGGACTGACGCTGAGTAATAATCAGACGGATGCGTGTCAGGAACATATGGTGCAAAATACTCAACCCCCTGTTGTGGCGGTTCCGGTGGCGGTGGTGGTGGAGGTACTGGTGCCAGTTCCGGTTCCTGTGCCGGTGGTGGTGGAGGTGGAGGACCTTCTGGATTCTCTTCAAAGACAAGGTTCGACAATTGCAAGTGGTCAGCATATGCTGCTCGGTACCAATGCATGTAAATTTCCAACGGATAATGTAAATGCTCCAAGTCATCCGAGAGAGTGTGACTATATCGATTTGTCCACTGCATCACCCAAAGAGAGTGGGTATCGGCCCAATCTTGATTCTCAGGCCCAGTTAGAACTTCACCGTGTGATGCACCTAGATCCTGCCCTTGAGCAGGAACACCCTGTGTCAATCCAAATTGCCTCCTGACTCTATCAGTTGCATGCCACTCGATGCATTCAAAAGATATAAGTGGCACTGTGGCACTCCAGATAACCGAATTATGACGGATGGCTAAAGGAATTACGTCTGGATCGATGTATCCAATGCCATAAGCCTGCCAAACAAACTGGACACATCGGACCAGTCAGATGATTACACAACAATTAATTCACTTAACAAGTTACATAAAGTACTTGTATTTTACAAAATACCTGTCCTTCTTGTAGATCATCCAACAACCTCCTGTAGTGCGCAAGCGTTTTATATCGGTAGGGATAGTTTTGACGGTCCCAGTTATGCCACCTGCCGACGGACAATCCATTAGTTAACTTATCTTACCATAAAAAAAATACAATTTCTATCAATTCTTTCAATGCATACTATAATCAAAATTACCTATTTGCAATTGGAAACACTCCGGGATTGCCAGGAATCGGAGCTAGAAATGGGAGTCGGATCCAAGCCCAACTGACCAACAGTGTCAGTGGACCGTCCATCTCCTTGCAGTCGACACGAGTTGCCCTACACAATGATCTATACAAGTGTGCCAGGCACGCTGAACCCCAACTAAATTGTATGATCTCACCGAAGTTGCGGAGCAAAGGTAAAAATTTCCAGTGCACCACTGTACCCGACTTATCTGCAAACAGAACTGTCCCAAATAACAACATTATATGACACTTTACATACATTTATATGTGCACATCATCATTCAACACTATATGATCTTTCAAACCCCTAAACCACTTTAATTTTATAAAGCTCCCTCTACAGTCGTCTTCCTCGGTGCAATTCCAAATTGGTGCAAGCACTCGGCTTCCAATGCCTCAAAGCTACTCATGGTCGGACCTGTAACCGAAAGACCATTTGTCGGCAGACCGAGAATTAGCGCCACATCCTCCAAGGTCACGGCACACTCACCAACCGGAAAATGAAAAGTGTGAGTCTCGGGCCGCCATCTCTCAATCAGAGCATTAATCATTGCTGACTGACCTTTAATGACTCCAATTTGGGATACATAATAAAATCCAGTCTCGCGTAACTGTGGCTCAACAATTTCGTTGTATGGATCCGGCGGATGTAAATGGTCACACATCAACATCCTTGCAGCCTACAATATCACATTTCCATTATAAGAACAAGTATAACATAACTATATTATTCAAAAACACAATTATCCTTAACATGTCCATTATAAATAATTCCCAGCATAATTGCATTTCAAACATACACATTAAATCTGTTATACAGTAAATCTATCAATCATATTCATTACTTTATAACAGAAATTAATTAACCTTACACAATAAATGAGCCTTTATTATTATTATTATTATTATTATTATTATTATTATTATTATTATTATTTCTCAAACAACATACATACTAATTTTATTATTATAATTATAATAATAATAATTATTATTATTATTATTCATATAAAACAGCATATTAATTTTATTTATTTATTATTATTATTAATATTATTAATATTATTATTATTATTATTATTATTCAAATAGCATACAGACTAATTTTATTATTATTATTATTATTATTATTATTATTATTATTAATATTAAACAGCATATTAATTTTATTTATTTATTATTATTATTAATATTATTATTTTTCAAACAGCATACATACTAATTTTATTATTATTATTATTATTATTATTATTATTATTCAAATAGCATACAGACTAATTTTATTATTACTATTATTATTATTATTATTATTATTATTATTATTCATATAAAACAGCATATTAATTTTATTTATTTATTATTATTATTAATATTATTATTTTTCAAATAGCATACATACTAATTTTATTATTTTTATTATTATTATTATTATTATTATTATTCAAATAGCATACAGATTAATTTTATTATTATTATTATTATTATTATTATTATTATTATTATTATTATTATTATTATTCAAACAGCATACATATCAGTTTTATTATTATTATTATTATTATTATTATTCTTATTATTATTCATATAAAATAGCATACTAATTTTATTATTATTATTATTATTATTATTATTATTATTATTATTAATATTATTATTATTCAAACAGCATATATACTAAGTTTTTTACTATAATTATAACTTTTCATTACTATTATTATTATTCATATAGAACAGCATACTAATTTATTATTATTATTATTATTATTGTTATTATTATTATTATTATTATTCAAACAGCATGCATACTAATTAGTTATTACTATTATTATTATTATTATTATTATTATTATTATCTAACACCTAACACAGCATAAAATCTAATTTTAATTATTATTAATTTATTATTTAAATTTTACTAAATTAAAATTCAATTGTTACAGATCATAAATAAAATAATAAATTAAATTTTTATTTTTCATCATAATAATTAATTAAACTCAATTACTAATACTAATAATATACTAACTAACCATATCATTCATACATTCATACATACATACATACAAAATTTATTTCTATGTTAATTTCTATTTCTAACCACCTAATAATAGAATTATACATACATACATGCTTAATTTCTACTTAATGTCATTCTAATATATTGCTAATAAAATTTAAAATTTTCACTATCATTAATTTTAAATAAAATTATTAAAAAGTAAAAACTTACATAATTTGGATCTCCAAGATAATTAACAATATGAAGCTCTGGTTGATTTACTTCCTTAATTTTTCTTCTTCTTGGCATTTTTACTCAGATTTTTTACTGAGCTTTTTGGTGGTCCAACAATGGTGAAATGGTGGGATTTTGGCGTTGCAGAAAGGGGAAAGAGATAGTTTGTGTGTGGGAGTAAATGAGAAAGTGTTGAGAGGGTGAAAGAGATAGGAAACACGGGTTTTGAGGGGTAAAACGCGCATAGGAGTCACGGGCCACCCACAACCCATCTGCATGCGTGACGCGTGGCAAGGTGGTCACCAATCGGTGCCACTGATTTGCGTCCCATCCGCGACCTGAAATCGTTGCCACCGATTTCTGTACCCCCAATCGGTGCCACCGATTTCTTCGACCACGCCGTCACATCTCCGTGAAACACCCCAAACCCCCATAACGCTGTGAAATTCCGTCACTTTCTCCATATCAAAATTAAAAAACTCCAAACTTACCTAGTGCTAATTTTCAATTTAAAATATAGTTCTTTTAAATACGCAAAACTACTACTTTCCCACATATGTATTTCTTGAATATCATATAGTGATAACCACAATTTGAATTTAGGTTCTGTTGACCCTACACATGTTTATTTTGTCGTTGAACATAACTGGAAATACGAAACAAAATTACAGGTAAATTCTAGTTTTTAATCCTGCCAATCCAAATTTCGACACCTTTAAATTCTATTAAAGGCTCAGTTACTAATATGTAAGGTTAACTATTAGAATGTGATCTTCAAAATCTTAGTAAAACAACACATAATTTCAATTCAACAATATTAAACTAAAATAGTCCATATTGATCGGCAGTTCAACACCATGCCATAATTCATGTTTACAAAGTTTTAATTTATTGTGGACTATACATTTATAAGCATATATAAATTTATTGTCAAAGATTGGAATTAATTCCAACGTATCTTCAGAAATCAAATAAGAATTTACTAAAGTTATTTATGTCCTCCAAATTACCTCCATATTTATGCCACGATGGAATTTATCTCACATATGCAATAGTTAGCACTTTAGCAGCTTCTTATGATTATTGCTCTTTAAAAAATCATTCTTCTTGTCTAGAATAATTTCTATTTAAAAAACAGTTTTGTCGAAGTGATAAATTACTATAGTTATAGGAATATAAGAGCAAGAATGAGCAGTGAATCAATAACACAGGTGATGCGGATTTTTACAAATCACAAACTAGCAGTAAGTGCACCGGATCATATCAAGTAATACCACGGGAGTGGGTTATCATTCTCACAAGGATTAACGGATTAAACAAGTAATAGTTAATTGATTATTCTAGTTAGTCAGAATTTAGAGTTTCAATAGTAAAAATCATAAAAAAAAATAGTGAATTAAAGAAAGAAAACAGTAAATGTGTGGAAAGATAATATGAGAGGAGAGTTAAGGTATCAGGGATATTTAAATTTTCAGATTAACAATTATTCTCATCTACTTTGATCATACAAAGATACAATTCATGGCAAACTCTAGGTAATTGAACTCCAATTCTTTGGTAATTCAATTTCTTCTAACCTAATCAACCGTTAATTCCTTGATCAATTAATTATGCTAAAAGGTTAAGTATCATCTCTGATTTATAACCACATAATTCTTAAGAACCCAAAAGAAACCTGATTTTATGTTACATATCAAATTAATTTCAGATAATTGAAGAATTATGAGAAAAGAGTTTCAGCCTAATTCTAATGATTTAACTTTTCCAAGATTCAGAAGAATTTAGTCAGATTAAAGTTATTTTTCAATATACTATAATCCTTAAGATGAAGAACGAAACTCAATCCTTGAATAAAATACTAATGCATTAATCAAAATAGGAAAACAATAGTATTAATTCATCAAAATAAATAGAACTCCTAACCTTAAGAATGAAGGTTTAGTTGCTCATGGTGCAGAGAAAATCGTCAAAGTGTAAAAAGTGTAAACTGACCAAAAGTGGAAGAAGAGAGGCGCGGAGCTAATCTCTCCTCCTTTTATATCTCTAATCCTAATTGATTCAAAAATTAAATTAAAAGCTAATAGTATCTTTTTTATTTTCTATTTGAATTTAGAATGGGATCCGTGTGATTTGAGTGACCAAAGTGGGGCCACTGTTGGATACGCTGTCGGTGCTAAACGCCAATGATGTGGTATTTAGCGCCACCTATTCAGAGACTATACATGCACGTTCCAAGTCCTGGCGCTAAGCACCGATGATGTGGCGTTTAGCGCCAAGGTGGCAGAGAGGAATGGTAAGCTTCTGGTGTTCGGCGCTAAACGCCAGTGATGTGGTGTTTAGCGCCACCAAGCCAGAGGGCACTTCTCTTGCTTTCTTCTTCATGAATTCTGCCAAATCTTTACCCGAATGCTACCTGAAATCAATAAAAGGCCACAACAACTCAAAAGTCGCATCTACTAGGGTATAAGTCACCTAAATCCTCTAGCAAATCAATAAAACACCATACAAATCATACAGAAAAGATACTTATGATGCTCATGCATCACAACACTAAACTTAAAGTGTTACTTGTCCTCAAGCGACTTAAACAGCAGGAAATTGAAATGGGTTTGATTAAGAGTTGAATTCTTATTGAAAGCTCATGTCTGTCTTATGAGTGGGGTTTAGCAACACCGTGATCATGAGTGTTTCTTTGCTTATCACTACTCCTTGAAATCTTGGGAATGTCAATATCTGAACAGAACTAGAACTCGAATGATGTTATGAAGTCTCTCTTTCCTTAAGCTTTGATTGATCCTTGAATTCCTTTATTTAAAACAGCGAGAACTTTTTCTGTCGACAACTCTTAGTGCTCTGTCTCAAGGCGGCTCTTGATGGTGAGCGTTCGATCGATAATTCCAAACTAGTTGGTCCAAGTTATCGGGTGATGAGGCACCCTACGGATCTAGTTACTCAAGCCTCTCCTTAACACGGTCGCATCACAAGCATATAGATGAGGTTTTAAATTCCCAAACATCAATGTCTAGAGTCTCTTTGGACTGCTAAATGTCTTGTTGCAAGGTGGCTTTTGACAGCGGACTTTTGATCGATAATTCCAGACCAGTTGGCCCAAGTTACCGGGTGATGAAGTACCCCTCGGATCTAATCATCTTAGCCTTTCCTTAGACAATAGACACCACAGACACATAATTGGGTCTCAGACATTGATGCTCAGAGCTTTACAATTTTACTTTTCTTTTTCTCTTTTCATCATTCTTTTCTTTTTCTTGCTTTTTCTTTACTCTCTTTTCATTTTTTTTTGGTTGATTATTTTGATTCAAAGAAAAATATCTTGTTTGTTTTGGAGATTTCATAACACTTCTCTAAGTCCATGTTCGTCACAAATCAACATTCCTCTTTTCCAAGGGCATTCATACATCATTCTCTTCTATGCAATCATAATCACAAGTAAATACCACCACATGTGTTGACAAGACATTTGTTAAATAAACTCAATTTCTAATGTATTAATACCACTTTTCTCTTTTCTTTTTTTTTTTTGAATAATGCTTGAAGAATAATACACGAGGCATCATTAAAACAAAAGATAACTAAAAGAAAACTAAGAAGACTAGAAATCATACAAATGACAAAAATTTAAACAAAAAATAGAAATAATCATGAAAATAACTCCACCACCTCAGTTATCATGGTCGTCATCCGCCTCAGCCTGTTGAGCTCTCTATGGCTCTCTTGGTCTCAACATCCTAACCTCTATATCCCGCCTAAAGTTGTCGAGCTCAACTCATTGGTTTTCTTGTTCAGTCTTGATCTGGTTAAGGAGGGCACCTTGGCTGTCTTGGTTCACCTTGATCTGCTAAAAGGAGGAGGTTAGTTGTTGCTAATACTCTTGTGGTTCACCTTGATCTGTTTAAGGGAGGAGGTTAGTTGTTGCCAATACTCTCTTGTGGTGGGAAGTATTATCCTTGAGGCTTGAGGGGTTGTTCTTCTTGTGGTGGAGGAGCTTGTGGAACTTCTTCTTTTTCGGCTTACTCTCTTCTCTGAACCACCACCCTTGCATATTCCATAGTCTTTTTGGAGATTGGCCTCTCAATAGGAATGAGGAAGTCGTTCTCCAAGTTCACCCTTGCGGCTTCGCATAGGTGATGAATGAAATGAGGAAAGGCCAACTTAGCATATGAGGAGGGGTTTAAGGCAATGTGGTATATTTGTTGAGGAATTATTGCACTCACATCTACCTCATGCCCAATCATTGATATAATGGATCATGATGGCTCTGTTCACGGTGACCTCGGAGTGGTTACTTGTCGAAATAATGGATCGTTGGATGAACTCCAACCATCCTCTCGCCACTGGCTTGAGGCCACTCTGTCCCAGTTGATTTGGGAGTTCGTCCACACCCATTCTCCACTGAGCTCCCGAGAGACAAATATCCTCAAGCTTATGATCATATCTCTGATCTCGGCTCCTCCTCTCATCATAAGCGTCCAACCGTGGGGGGTTACTTGGAGGTGAAAAGTGGAGCATCTCCCTCACGCTCCTCAGACTAAAGTCGAGGACTCTTCCTCGCACAAAGGTGCGATAGTCCTTCACATTCACACCACGGACATCTCTATATGTGATCCAAGCATTCTCATAGAACTGTTGGACTTTCAGTTGACCAACCTTGGTGTGTGGATTACATAGGAGTCCCCAACCTCTCCTTTCAATTTGTTGCCAGATTTTCGGTTATTCATCCGGCTTGAGATCAAATTTAACCTTTGGAATCACCTTTTTCTTGCTCGTGAGTTCAAAGAAGTGTTCCTCAAGTAATTTGGTACGGAACCGTGTTGCATCAAAAGGGGTTGTTTCTGGTGCCCTCTCTTTTCTCTTCCTCGATGAAGATTCTTGACCCTTTGGTGCCATTGATAAAGAAAAATAAAGAGCTTGCTCGACAACACCAAACTTGAAGATTTGCTTGTCCCCAAGCAAAAAAAGAATAGAAGAAAGAGGAAGAACAAAAAAATAGAGGGACAAAGAAGGGAGGGGGTGTGGGTATCGGTTATTGAGGTTGAGGGAGAAGAGAGAAATAGTGTGGAGGAGGCTAGGAAGAAGAAATAAAATAAAAGTAAATAACAGAAAGAGAGAAAGATAAAGGGAGGGGCGTTGGTTGTTGTTGGGGAGAGAGGGAATGGATTGGGATAGGAAGAAGGGATTGGGGCTGGTGGTATATATAGAAGGGGTAGAGAAATGGGGATTAGGGGAGAATTGCACGAAGAGAGGGGATTAATGGGGAGAAGTTAGGGGTTGGTAGGATGTATTGGGAAAGGGAGGATTATGGGGAAGTGGGGAGTGATTGGATGGAGGAAGGATATAGGGTAGGGGAGAGAATCAGGGGTAGGGTTAAAAAAAAAAGGGGTCACAGGGCAAAAATTTGAATTTTAAAAAGGAAGGGTTGAGGTATGCGATGCCGGTGCTAAACGCCGGGTTGGTGGCGTTTAGCGCCAACCTTTTCGAGGACACCAAACTTAAAATTTTCATATCAGCGCCAAATGCCGTGGAGTTTGTGCTAAATGCCAGTTTCGAATTGTTTTTCTTTTAAGTGACATGACGCTAAACACCAGAAACTGGCGCTAAACATCAGGACTCCAGAAAAGAACTCCTTCTTTAACGCACCCCTGGTGCTAAACGCCAGGGTGCCAGTAGCATCCTCCTCATGCGTTGCGCACCTGGCGCTAAACGCTGAATAGCAGCGCTAAACGCCAGGTGTCCAGTGGCCACTCCTTTTTTCACCCTTACTTGGCACTAAACGCCAGGTATCAGAATGCAACATCAGCTTCAAAATATTCCCATGCCTGTTCCAAGCTTCCCTGTTTCTGTTTCAATCAATTTGCATGACTCAAATAAAGGTAAGAATAAAGAAAGCTACGAACTAAGAAAACAAGACAAAAAAATAAAAAAATCTAAACAAAGGATACTAGAGATTGGTTTGCCTCCCAAGAGCGCTTCTTTAACGTCACTGGCTTGACAGTTCAACTCTGCTAAGTAAGCAGGTGAGTGATCCTTTGGCAATCGACGTTGCCACAAAGATAGTCCTTCAACCTATGACCATTGATCGTAAACCTTCAACCTATGGTAAGCTTCTGGTGTCCGGCGCTAAATGCCGATGATGTGTCATTTTGCACCACGAAGGCAGAGGACACTTCACTTGCTTTCTTTTTCATGAATTCTGCCAAATCTTTACCCGAATGCTATTTGAAATCAACAAAAGAACACAACAACTCAAAGTCGCATCTACTAGGGTATAACTCACTCAAATCCTCTAGCAAATCAACAAAATACCATACAAATCATACAGACAAGATGCTTATGATGCTCATGCATTAACATGCAATGCTATTTATCATCAAATCAAGCAGTAACCCAGAAACAGAGTCATCAAAATTGAAATTGATCATCAAGCAGTGAGAAAATCCAATGAAACAAGACCAAGCATTGAGCACTGACTAAGCATTTGAGACATCACCTTCAACGATGGCAGTGAACAAAGATTTAAGGGAGAGCGACGGACGACAGGAAGCCTGATGAACATAGGCGAGTTGGCGATGAAAACCTGATAGAGCAACGACGGACGAAGAGCTGCTTTTTTTAGGACCTTGAGACGCTGGCATTGGGCAAACGAGGGGAGGGCCTTCGAGCATGATGAACCAGGAGGATTGGCAAACGACCACGACGAACCTGGAGGTGATGGTGAGACAAACGGTGACACGATGGAGGCTAGGATTTTCAAGGAAGAGCGAGATTGAGTTGAAAGGGGAGAAAGGGGAGAGAGACTGGTTTTTGCGTTTCTCTCTTTTGATTTTAGAAGCCCTTTTTCCTTTTCCTTTTTTTTTAATGAAATATCAAAGCAACGCCGTTTAAAGAAAATCGGCCGAATCCCAGTTAAGTTAAAAGTAGAATCACCCGGTTTTCAATCGGTTCAACATTTTTAAAACGGTTTTTTCAGACAATTTTTTCCCTTGAACCAAATCAGTATTGCTATCGGTTCTCGGTCGGGCTGGTCCGACTAATTCGTCCGGTCCAGTTTTCAAAACTATAGCTTAAATTTACGGTGATACTACATATTTTTCGCACTTCTCCACCAACACAGAAATATTTTTGTCAGAAACCTATTGATATAATACAATAATTTTATACATAGTACAATAATTTTTGTACATAACATAAATTTATTAACATAACTTAAACTTTTTTTCGTATAGTAAAAAAAAATATTTATACACAGTATAGTGATTTTTTGCATATAGCACATAAATTTTTATTGCGAATGTATTTTGTTAGTTGGGTGAGTTAACATTGTGGGTATGTGGTCTTTCAAAAATTTATATACTGTATGTATTTTGTTAGTTAGATGTCACTATTTTGAACATGTGGCCTTTGAAATTTTTTTTGTTATGCATCAAAAATTTATGTGTTGTGCATATGATATTTTGTTGTTGGGTGTCAATATTTTGCGCATGTAATCCTTCACAAATTTATGAAATGTGCACTAAAACTTCTATGTTATGTATAAAAATTTCTCTACTTAGTCATTTTACTGAACATGTATAAGATAAGAAGAAGACGACGACAACGACTATGATGATAATGAAGGAGGATGAGGAGTAAGGGTGTACATGGCCCGATCCGACCCGAAGACCTAGTCCGGCCTCGAACACTTTAGAGACTAATTTGGCATGATTTCACCGGGTCTAAAGCCGGGTAAGGGTCTCAAAAATAGACCCGGTCATTATTTCGGGTCGGGTCCGGGTCAAGACGAACCCGGCTTCATCCGGCCCGTGTGTACCCTAAGGGAACTAAAAAAGATATATATTTTAAATTTATTTCAATATTATATTATATTAATTATAAACTTATTATTTTATTTTTAATCGCACTTGTTGAATTAGAAAATAGATCAAAGAAGCATCAAAATAGAATTTATGGACAAATTCAAGTTCAAATATAGATATCAACTTTTCGATAACAAATTTTTTCTTTATAAATAAGTGCATCAAAAATAAGTTTATTTATAAATAATTTTTTTTATAAATTATTACTAAGATTTTAAAGACCCAATTTTCATTCGGTTTGGATCTGGTATAGTTGTGGCTCGAAAATGTTTAGATTTCATGGGGTTTAGAATTGGGTTAGAGTCTAAAAAATAGATCCAGTATATATTTTCATCCGGCCATACACACCCCTAGTGAAGAGAAAAAAGAAGAATAAAAAAAATTAAAAAATAAAAAGAAAAAAAGAAAGAGAAAAGACCACGAGAACAACAACAAAGCGCGCATACAATAAGTGAGATTTGGTTAGTCTCGGTAAAAAAAAAACTAACTTTATTATTAAATTTATAGATTGAATTATTTGAACTAATTATACGTTAAAGTATACAATCATGTTAGGGAAGCAATTTAGATCAACAAACTTCAATAAACTACATATTGAGTTGCAAAAAAAAGGCATTTAAATAAAATAAAAAAAACTAAAATACCTATTCAAATGAAATAATTTCTCCCTCTTCTCACATTTTTAACTTCTCATTCTAAAAAAGAACATCAAAACAACCCTTCTTTCTCAGTCTCTTTGTCATTTTCTTACTCGAAGGAACTCTTGCCTTCTTCTTCTCTGACGAAGTCGAAACCCAACACCGACCATTACTTCATTGGACATTATCTCCACCTTTGTCTCTGTTTGGCTAGGTCACCATCATCTCCGGTCATTGATGTGCTTACCTTTTTGCTGTGTCTCTGTCACTACTCTCACCACTGGTGTTGTCTGGTGTTACCTTCTTCTCGCTGGTAAGAGATTTTAACATTCTTGCATTTTTTTATGTTCCTATTACATTTTAACATTCTTAGTTTCTCTTGGTTAAGTTTCTGTTTCTTCCCTTCAATTTGTCGTTGTTGCTTCTCTACTTGGTTTCGCTACTACTATATCTTCTCTTTGGTCCACCGCTGTTGTTTCTCTAGTTGATTCCATCGTCATTATTACTTCTTCCCTTAGTTCTATTGCTATTGCTGTTCAGGTATCCTTAGTTTTTCTCTAATTTTTGCTTTCTTTTAAAGAGAAAGTGGTTGAATTGGAATTTTGAATATTTTTCTACTTTTGTTTCTCTAGTTGTATGTTTCAGATGTTCTTTTTTTTTTCTTGTGTTTTGAGTGTTTTAATTATTATTAATTTATATGAGCATTTGTTGAGTTTAGATTTTAGATGTTTTTGTCTAAAATAGTTTAGAATATTTTCATTTTAGTCAAATAGAGATTTTGAGATACTGTTCTTAACTTGTTATGCTAAGATCCTAAAATGTGTCTAAAACATCTAATCATTTCTCTTGATGCCTCTTTATGAGTAATGTGTTTATGTTGCTAATAAATGATGTACTCATGCTAAAAAATATAGTAGCTTCTTTTTTCTACTATTTAGAAAATCCAAAAGAAAAAGTTTCCATGCATTTGTTGTTGCTCCAAAATCATAGTTTTAGCAAAAAGTGCTTTTTAACATTTTTCAATAATAATTTAGATATTTTCAAATGAAACCAACCATGCTAATATTACTCATGCCATTATAAATTTTGGTGTAAAACTCCTAGATATCCTAGTAAAGAAGGTTAACTAATCCCAAGAACTAAAAAAATTAGAATTTGGGATTAAAAGTTTATGATTTAGAGTATAAAATTTAAGATAAATACAACCATCTCTCTTAGCCCTTTACAATAATTTAAAACAACCACTCTCCACATTAACCCAATTAGACTTTCAATTAGACCAATACAATTCATACCTTTTGATTGAACACATCCTCCACCCTCTCTTCCAGAAATACGCCACACACTGCCAGAGTTCTATCACTGACAGTCACAGTGACACCACCAACCACCTCCTTATCTTTCGGATTATTTGTGTAATTCTTTTTTTACTTATGTAAATCCTTCTTCGTTCAGGTGCCGTTTTTCTTTAAGCACTGTTATATCTTTTTCTTTTCTTTCACCTTTTGTCATCAATTTATTGTCTTTACATTTTGGCCTAAGCTATTAAGGATGCTAATATTCATTTAAATTGGCGCAGTGACATGAAATATGAGTTGAATGTCCTTGAGTTAAATAACATTTGGCTGCAAATGGGTATATCGGATCGAGCGTAAGCCAGATAGTTTCATTGATCGGTACAAAATACGTCTTGTAGCTAAAGAATTTATAGAAATTGAAGGTGATAATTTCTTAAAAACTTTTTCTCATGTCGTCAAACATGTAACTTTCAGAATGGTAATTGCTTTTGGCATCAATAAAGCACTGATCTATATATTAATTGGATGTCAACAATGCCTTCTTATATGAGATCTCTATTGTTAAGTTGTTTTCATGTCTTTACCTCCTGAAATTGCATCCACTCGTCCAAACTAATGTTGCAAATTGTTGATATCACTCCTAATTGTATGTGGTATCAAAAATTTTATACACTCTTAATTTCTCATGGATATCAACTGACAATACCAGATTATAGTTTATTTGTCAAATTTATTGGTGTTGGAGTCTTTATTCTTCTAGTTTATATTGATGATATAATTTTTACAGTAAAATTAATTTTTGACCTCCTACAGTTTTTCCATGGTGTATGGCGATGGGAGGAGTCAGAGCGCAATGAAACCAGAAGAGTGTGGCACGAATGCTTTGGAGTTCCGATACATGCTTGGTCGGGAGAAACGTTTAAAACCATAGGGAGTCAATGGGGTGAAGTCATCGGATGTGATACGATGACGGAATCGTGCTATGACTTTAGTGTTGGACGAGTTCAAATCGATACCTGCATTATGGACGTGATCAACGAATGGGTGCATATTACAATTGGTATTAGCGGTTTTAATGTGATGGTAAAAGAGCTGGGGCGCGAGACACATGGAAGTACTAGTTATAAGTTGCATAAGGTTGTTGCTGGAAACACAAGCTGCAAGTTACAAAGAAAAAATACTTCAAGTAGATGCGGCTAACAGAACGGTTGGGCTAATGAACTGACCGGAATGCATAGACCAGGCGGAAGAACTGCTATTGGCGATGGCGAGAGGAGGTGAACCGACTGAGGAAAAAAGCGTAATTTTTGAAAGTATTTTGAATGAGTAGGTTAATGTGAATTTAATAGAAAATCGCCGCAATCTGGTAACGAAGAAATCAAATAAAGAAGTCATTGAAGAATATGCAGATTTGGTGGGGACTGCCATTTTAAATAATTATGAAGATTCTGAGAAAACAGTTTCTTGGGATATTGAGAATTTGAATCATGGGTTGCAAGGGAGAGCCATAAGCGTTAGACAAAAAAAAACAAGGCATAAAGAAAGCTAGACCCAACAAGAATACTCACTACATTGGGCCACGAATTATTTTTGGGCCAAGTGCTTCTTCAACAGCCACATGCAGCGCTGGGGCTGTCCACCTGAGTGGATGATGCGTGAGCATCTTGTCTATCTTTTTCTAGTGAATTTGCATCTAATTTGTTGAGTTTAATTAAGAATTAATTATATTTTAGCCACTATGGATGCTATTTTGAGTTTTGTGCAATACTGTTTATTTTAGGTAGCATTTGGCGGAATTTGATGGAGTTTCTGCAGAGAAAGAGAAGAAGCCAAGGAGATGACCAGCGAATACCGACGCGGACGCATGGCTCACGCTACCGCGTGGAATGGAGGAAATCGCAATGACGCGATTGCATGCCTGACGCGATCGCGTGGACTGGAATTTGCACAAATGACGCGAACGCGTGGACGACGCGGTCCGCGTCACATGAGCGATCTGGATTCTGGACAATTGACAGAAAACGCTGGGGGCGATTTCTGGGCCGTTGTGACCCAGTTCTTAGCTCAGAAATCACAGATTAGAAGCTGCAGAATGGACAGAACAAGTGGTCCCCACCCATCAGCTGAAGATCTGTTAATTAATTCAAATTTAAATTCAAATCTTAAATTAGGAAAAGATATTATTTTAAGTTTAAATTTTAATATTAGATTTTAAATTTATTAGGATTAGTTATAAAAAGGGATCTGATGCCATCAGATTGGAACTGGGTACAATTTTTACCGGAATCCTTATTTTCTCTTTTTCATGAGCAACTAAACCTCCATTGTTAAGGTTAGGAGCTCTGTCTATTGTATGGATTGATAATATTATTTTTCTATTTTAATTCATGTTTTGATTTATATTTCAATAATTGTTTTCGTTCTTTATTTTATGAATTTGGGTGGAACGGAAGTATGACCCATGTTCTATTTAAGTTCTTGTAAAATTTGGAAAAGCTCTTTACTTGAACAATAGCTTGAAAACATATTATCCTGAATTTCTAATTGTTTGTATTTAACGGGATACGTGACATATAATCCCTTTATCTTTGAATAATTAGGATTCTTGTGGCATATAAACTATGATTCGATCATCACCCTCTAATTGGAATTAATTGACCAAGGAATTGGCAGTTGATGAATTTTAGAGGAGACTAGGAAGGTCTAAGGAATTAGGGTCTAGTCATAAATAGTTTGCCATGAATTAAATCTTGCATAATTAAAATAGTTAATAAGAAAAGTCAATCCAGAAAATAGATAACTCTAAAGTCTTAACTGCCTTCTCCATATATTATTCCCAACTTAATTACTTGTCATTCTTCAATATTTTTTATATTGTTTAATCTCTTTTATACTGCATCTCAATACCAATTTTTGTTTGTCTAACTAAGCCTATCAAACACTATTGTTGCTTAGTCCATCAATCCTCGTGGGATCGACCCTTACTCACGTAAGGTATTACTTGGTACAATCCGGTGCACTTGCCGGTTAGTAAGTGTGGTTGTAAAAATACCGCACCAAACTTTTGGCGCCGTTGCCGGGAATTGACTGTGATTAACAACTATTAGTTACTTGATTGCTTAGATTAGATAATTTTTATTATATAAATTTTTATTTTATTATTAAATTTTATTTTGCATTTTTTTTACATTATTTTTCTTTTCACTTTACGTTAATTTTTTTCTTTTGCTTTTCTCTTTTACGTTAATTTTTTTTCCTTTACGTTATTTACTCTTTTTTTCTTCTCGTTTATACCCCCACTCCCCTGTTTCGTTTTTCATCCTTTTTTTTATTTTATTTTTATTATATAAAAAAATAAATAAATAAATAATAAATAAATAAATAAATAAATATTTTAGTATTAATATTTTTCTTTTCTTAATTTTTGAATTTAAGTTTGGTGTTACTCAGTTAATGTTATTTTAATTTTTCTGTTTAATTTTTTTTTAAATTTTCGAATTTTTTATTTATTTATTTAGTATTTTTATTTTATTATTTTACACAAGTTACCTTACAGGGACTTCTCTGCACTCTGACGTAGAGAGTCCCGTTTTTTTTCTTGTTTTCTGCTTGTGTATGCGCAGGAATAGAGACAAAGAACAGCTTTTAGACTTTGATCCTGAACCTGAAAGAACTTTCAGGCAACGTTTACAACAAGCAAGACTTTGCAAGGCTGCAGAATCCACTATGGCAAATAATGCTAATGCCAATGTGGTAAATCCGAATGGGGATGATCAATAGAGGCGAGTGCTTGGCTCTTATTCTGCCCCTACTGCGGATCTTTATGGAAAAAGTATTGTGGTGCCTCCTATAACTGCAAACAACTTTGAGTTGAAGCCACAATTGGTCACCCTGGTGCAACAGAACTGCCAGTATCATGGACTTCCTCATGAAGATCCAAATCAGTTCATATCTGATTTTCTGCAGATATGTGATACTGTGAAGACAAATGGAGTGAACCCAGAGGTGTACAGACTCATGCTCTTCCCGTTTGCTCTGAGGGATAAAGCAAAGCTATGGCTAGATTCCCAACCAAAGGAGAGTTTGAATACTTGGGAAAAGGTTGTTACAGAGTTTCTCACTAAATTTTTCCACCAAAGAAGCTGACTAAGCTTAGGTTGGAGGTTCAGACCTTCAGGCAGAAGGAGGGTGAAACTCTTTATGAAGCTTGGGAAAGGTACAAGCTGCTGACTAGGCAATGCCCTCCGGACATGTTCTCCAAGTGGACTCAACTAGATATTTTTTATGAAGGCTTGGGTGAGATGTCCAAGATGAGCTTAGATACCTCTGCAGGTGGTTCATTGCACAAGAAGAAGACACCAGAGGAGACTATTAAGCTTATTGAATTGGTTGCAAGCAACCAATATTTATACTCATCTAACAGGAATCCTATGAACTCTGAGACCACTCAGAAGAGAGGCGTGTTGGAAGTAGAAGCTGTTAATGCTCTTCTTGCTCAGAACAAGCTTATATCTCAGCAGATAAATCTACTTACTCAACAGATGGGTGGCATGCAAGTCTCATCTATCAACACTCAAAATCCACCCCAAGATACCTCCTATGACATGACAGGTAACTTTATGCAAAATGATAATTATGATTATGCTCAACCTTCTTATGAACAGGTGAATTACATGGGAAGTGGCCCTAGAAATCCTAACAATGATCCATATTCTAAGACATACAACCTGGGATGGAGAAATCACCCAAACTTTGGGTGGAGGGACCAACCTCAGAGACCTCAGAACTTCAACAATAGTTCTCAGGGCGGTTTCCAGCAGAACAATGATTTGGAAGCAATATTGACAGGTTTTAGACAGGAAACCAAAGCATCCATCAAGAACTTGGAGATTCAAATGGGTCAATTAGCCACAAAGGTTAATGAAATTGATCAGAGGACCACTAATAGCCTTCCTGGTAACACAATTCCAAATCCAAGAGAGGAATGCAAGGCTATCACTGTAATAAGTGAACAAGTGGCAAGTGCGGAAGCACAATTTATGCAGGAAACCAAGGCCTCCATTAGAAACTTAGAGGTGCTAGTGGGCCAACTGAGCAAGCAAATACTTGAGAGGTCTGCAAGTACAATTCAAGGTGATACAGTGGTGAACCCAGGAGAAGATTGCAAGGGTATTTAATTAAGAAGTGGTAAAGTAGCTGGCTCTGAGACCAAGGCCAATGAAGAGCTAGTTGAAAAGGAAGCTCCAGAGGAGAAGAAGGAAGAAGTAGAACACGCCCCTCCAAAGCGTGCGGACAACCCATTCCCAGACTCTCTTGACACTTATCCTACTTTGCCAAAGGCTCCTGAATACAAGCTTAAAATGCCATATCCTCAGAGACTTCAAAAGGAGACCAAGGACAAACAGTTCTCAAAGTTCTTGGAAATCTTCAGAAAGTTACAAATCAATATTCCTTTTGCTGAGGTTTTGGAACAAATGCCTATCTATGTCAAGTTCATGAAGGAGCTGTTGTCAAAGAAAAAGCGTTTAAAGGGAGATGAGACAGTAGTCCTGACTAAGGAATGTAGTGCTGTCATTCAGAATAACTTGCCAAGGAAGATGCCAGATCCAGGGAGCTTTCAAATTCCATGCACCATTGATAGCACAACCTTTGAGAAAGCCCTATGTGATCTAGGGGCAAGCATAAATCTAATGCCCTTATCTGTGATGAAGAAGCTACAAATCCAAGAGGCACAACCCACAAAAATAGCAGTACAGATGGCAGACAAATCTATGAAGCCTGCATACGGATTAGTGGAAAACATCTTGGTTAAAGTGGGTAAGTTCTTCCTCCCAACAGACTTTGTGATTCTTGACACAGGGGAGGATGAGAATGCCTCTATAATTCTAGGAAGACCATTTCTAGCCACTGGAAGAGCTCTGATTGATGTAGAAGTGGGTGAATTAGTGCTTAGAGTGCATAATGAGCAACTGGTCTTTCATGTCTTCAAAGATGTACATTCAACAGGTGAAGAAGAGAGGTGTATGCAGGCTGAGCTTATTGATCCAAACCTTCAAGAACTCCCTGATGATTCACAGTAGAATTTGCAACTCAAACCTCCTGTGGTGACAACCGATAAAATGCTGCCTGACATCAAACCTAAGTTTGGTGTTGACGCTGCATCATCCACCAAGAAGGAGGTCCCCAAAAAGAAAAAAATACCCAGAGGATGGAGAAACAAAAAGATCCCCACTGAAGGTTTCTCCCCAGGAATGAAGGTGGTGTTGACCAGCAATCTAGCATGGGTTTATACAGTAATCAAAATTCTCTCTCTGGAGCATATTGAGCTACGTTATGGAGACACAGGAAAGAAGTTCAAAGTAAGGGGTGAAGAGCTGAGCCCCTATGATCCTCCTCCTTAGAGGAGCTGACCGTCAAGCTATTGACGATAAAGAAGCGCTTGTCGGGAGGCAACCCGATAATTTCGTATCCTTAGCTATTTTTAGTAGTAGTAGTTTTCTTAGTTATTTTATTTTATTTTTTGAGTTCTTACTAATTTTCTAATCATGCAGCTATGTTCTTCCAGGAACCGAACACCTCAAGCTATAATTTAAAAAAAAAGAAAAAAAGAAAAGAAAAGCACCTGACGCGTCAGCGTCGCTGACGCGAACGCGTCATCTAGGGGTGCAAGAAAAAAATAAAAAGTTACAGAGAGTTGTGCGGGAGTGGCGCCAGAATGGAGCCTTTCGCACAAACGATCCCACGCGATCGCGTACCTCACGCGTTCGCGTCGTTTGTGATTTTCGCCATTCACGCAGTCGCGTCACCGACGCGATCGCGTGACCTGCAAATTCGACGTAAAAGAGCGTTTGGGCAGAGAGTTGTGCCAGCTTGGGGCAAGAAGTGTGCTAAAAGCACAAATTTGGTCACGCGGACGCGTGACTGACGCGTTCGCGTCAGTAGCATATATGGCCATCCACGTGAACGCGTGCCTGACGCTTTCGCGTCATTATGAAGAATGCGCGATGTACGCAATCGCGTCATTGACGCGAACGCGTCGCTTGCGCCGCCCAGTTTTCTTTCTCTCTCTCTCCCAATCCTACTTCTCTCTTATTCTCTTATCCTTTTATTTTTTCTTTCATTTTAATATTTGTCTTTTCTATTTTCAGTTCTTCTTTGCTTGAGGACAAGCAAACCTTTAAGTTTGGTGTTGACGCTGCGCTTATAGGTTTTCTAGTACAAAAGGGAGGTGAATCATCTTCGCGAAGGAGCACAACCTGAATAATAAAGCGACCGCTAGGATAATTAAGGTGGTTGAGTTCCTTTCATTTTTATTCCTCCCCTCTTTTTCTATGTTATATTCCGGTTTCCTGTTATTTTGCTTTGTTTATTGCATGATCATTTATTAGTTAGAATTCTAGGACTAGTTTAGTTTTCATTTAATTACTTTAATGCTGAAAAAAAGATGTTTCATGTACCATTCACTGAACTTGAATCTAAAAAGAAAAGAAAAAGAAGTGATGTGTTGCATGAGAAATTGAGTTAATTTGAATAATAGTCTTATTTACTTAAATGTGGTGGTATTTTCTGTGATTCTGAATGCATGACATGAACAGTGCATATTTTTGATAGTGAAGTTTATGAATGTTAAAATTGTTGGCTCTTGAAAGAATGATGAAAAAGAGAAATGTTATTGATAATCTAAAAAATCATAAAAGTGATTCTTGAAGCAAGAAAAAGCAGTGAAAAACACAAAGCTTGCAGAAAAAAATATATAAAAAAAATAAGAAAAAGAAAAAGCAAGCAGAAAAAGCCAATGACCCTTTAAACTAAAAGGCAAAGGGTAAAAAGGATCAAAGACTTTGAGCATTAATGGATAGGAGGGCCCTAAGGAATAAAATCCTAGCCTAAGCGGCTAAATCAAGCTGTCCCTAACCATGTGCTTGTGGCGTGAAGGTGTCAAGTGAAAAGCTTGAGACTGAGCGGTTAAAGTCGTGGTCCAAAGCAAAAAGAGTGTGCTTAAGAACTCTGGGCACCTCTAACTGGGGACTTTAGCAAAGCTGAGTCACAATCTGAAAAGGTTCACCCAGTTATGTGTCTGTGACATTTATGTATCCGGTGGTAATACTGGAAAACAAAATGCTTAGGGTCACAGCCAAGACTCATAAAGTAGCTGTGTTCAAAAATCAACAGACTGAACTAGAAAAATCAATAACACTATCTGAATTCTGAGTTCCTATGGATGCCAATCATTCTGAACTTCAAAGGATAAAGAGAGATGCCAAAACTGTTCAAGATTGCAGTTATAAATCCCACTATAAGAGAAAACATGGGCTTAATCAAACTCTCATTCTCATGCAAATTCACATCCTAAGCTTATATTAGTTTTGGTTGCTTGAGGACAAGCAACAATTTAAGTTTGGTGTTGTGATGTGTGAGTATCTTGTCTATCTTTTCCTAGTGAATTTGCATCTAATTTGTTGAGTTTAATTAAGAATTAATTATATTTTAGCCACTATGGATGCTATTTTGAGTTTTGTGCAATACTGTTTATTTTAGGTAGCAGTTGGCAGAATTTGATGGAGTTTCTGTAGAGAAAGAGAAGAAGCCAAGGAGATGACCAGCGAATACCGACGCGGACGCATGGCTCACGCTACCACGCGGAATGGAGGAAATCGCAATGACGCGATTGCGTGCCTGACGCGATCGCGTGGACTGGAATCTGCACAAATGACGCGAACGCGTGGACGACGCGGACGCGTCACATGAGCGATCTGGACAATTGACAGAAAACACTGGGGGTAATTTCTGGGCCGTTGTGACTCAGTTCTTAGCCCAGAAATCACAGATTAGAAGCTGCAGAATGGACAGAACAAGTGGTCCCCACCCATCAGCTGAAGATCTGTTAATTAATTCAAATTTAAATTCAAATCTTAAATTAGGAAAAGATATTATTTTAAGTTTAAATTTTAATATTAGATTTTAAATTTATTAGGATTAGTTATAAAAAGGGATCTGATGCCATCAGATTGGAACTGGGTACAATTTTTACCGGAATCCTTATTTTCTCTTTTCCATGAGCAACTAAACCTCCATTGTTAAGGTTAAGAGCTCTGTCTATTGTATGGATTGATAATATTATTTTTCTATTTTAATTCATGTTTTGATTTATATTTCAATAATTGTTTTCGTTCTTTATTTTATGAATTTGGGTGGAACGGAAGTATGACCCATGTTCTATTTGAGTTCTTGTAAAACTTGGAAAAGCTCTTTACTTGAACAATAGCTTGAAAACATATTATCCTGAATTTCTAATTGTTTGTATTTAACGGGATACGTGGCATATAATCCCTTTATCTTTGAATAATTAGGATTCTTGTGGCATATAAACTAGGATTCGATCATCACCCTCTAATTGGAATTAATTGACCAAGGAATTGGCAGTTGATGAATTTTAGAGGAGACTATGAAGGTCTAAGGAATTAGGGTCTAGTCATAAATAGTTTGCCATGAATTAAATCTTGCATAATTAAAATAGTTAATAAGAAAAGTCAATCCAGAAAATAGATAACTCTGAAGCCTTAACTGCCTTCTCCATATATTATTCCCAACTTAATTACTTGCCCTTCTTCAATATTTTTTATTTTGTTTAATCTCTTTTATACTGCATCTCAATACCAATTTTTGTTTGTCTAACTAAGCCTATCAAACACTATTGTTGCTTAGTCCATCAATCCTCGTGGGATCGACCCTTACTCACGTAAGGTATTACTTGGTACGACCCGGTGCACTTGCCGGTTAGTAAGTGTGGTTGTAAAAATACCGCACCAAGTTTTTGTTCTTCCTTCTTCTCCTCTTGGTGTGGTATTTTTACAACAACACTTACTAACCGGCAAGTGCACCGGGTCGTACCAAGTAATACCTTACGTGAGTAATGGTCGATCCCACGAGGATTGATAGACTAAGCAATAATAGTGTTTGATAGGCTTAGTTAGACAAACAAAAATTGGTATTGAGATGCAGTATAAAAGAGATTAAACAATATAAAAAATATTGAAGAAGGGCAAGTAATTAAGTTGGGAATAATATATGGAGAAGGCAGTTAAGGCTTCAGAGTTATCTATTTTCTGGATTGACTTTTCTTATTAACTATTTTAATTATGCAAGATTTAATTCATGGCAAACTATTTATGACTAGACCCTAATTCCTTAGACCTTCCTAGTCTCCTCTAAAATTCATCAACTACCAATTCCTTAGTCAATTAATTCCAATTAGAGGGTGATGATCGAATCCTAGTTTATATGCCACAAGAATCCTAATTATTCAAAGATAAAGGGATTATATGTCACGTATCCCGTTAAATACAAACAATTAGAAATTCAGGATAATATGTTTTCAAGCTATTGTTCAAGTAAAGAGCTTTTCCAAGTTTTACAAGAACTCAAATAGAACATGGGTCATACTTCCGTTCCACCCAAATTCATAAAATAAAGAACGAAAACAATTATTGAAATATAAATCAAAACATGAATTAAAATAGAAAAATAATATTATCAATCCATACAATAGACAGAGCTCCTAACCTTAACAATGGAGGTTTACTTGCTCATGAAAAAGAGAAAATAAGGATTCCGGTAAAAATTGTACCCAGTTCCAATCTGATGGCATCAGATCCCTTTTTATAACTAATCCTAATAAATTTAAAATCTAATATTAAAATTTAAACTTAAAATAATATCTTTTCCTAATTTAAGGTTTGAATTTAAATTTGAATTAATTAACAGATCTTCAGCTGATGGGTGGGGACCACTTGTTCTGTCCATTCTGCAGCTTCTAATCTGTGATTTTTGGGCTAAGAACTGAGTCACAACGGCCCAGAAATTACCCCCAGCATTTTCTGTCAATTGTCCAGATCGCTCATGTGACGCGTCCGCGTCGTCCACGCGTTCGCGTCATTTGTGCAGATTCCAGTCCACGCGATCGCGTCATTGCAATTTCCTCCATTCCGTGCGATAGCGTGAGCCATGCATCCGCGTCGGTAGTCGCTGGTCATCTCCTTGGCTTCTTCTCTTTCTCTGCAGAAACTCCATCAAATTCCGCCAAATGCTACCTAAAATAAATAGTATTGCACAAAACTCAAAATAGCATCCATAGTGGCTAAAATATAATTAATTCTTAATTAAACTCAACAAATTAGATGCAAATTCACTAGGAAAAGATAGACAAGATGCTCGTGCATCAGTGGACCGGGTCACGCTGATCCGGGTCGAGGGAAGAAGAATGCGCCGTGTGACTGCAGCCCTGCCCTTCACGAAATAGCAGCAGCAGCGACCCAGGGAGCTTGCAACGCTGGTTCGTCTCTGGTCTTACCATCAAGAGGAGCTGGAAACATAAGCCTAACCCGTGCGAATCCTGATTCGGAGGACGGATGCACGATCCGGGCTATGGGTGAGAACGCGGTAGAAGGGAGAAAAGGTTACGATGAGGCGCGTGGGTGCGATGAATTGGGGCCGACTCCAGTGGGTTTGGAGGATGGAAGGGGTAGAGGGATGTGGAGGACTGGTGACTCTGCGCTAGTGTTGACTGAATGCTTTGGAGACCTTCGAGCAGTTGGAGACAAAAATGGCGATCCTGGGGCTCCTAGTGACGATGGCGTCCTTGGGGATATTGACGGGGATAACGCCTCAGACGGGGAAAACTTTTCGACAGGTGAAGCTCAAGACAGAGGATATGCAAACAAGCTAGTTGCTGCCGACGATGTTGAACATGGCCGAGATGGATTGAAGATAGGCCCGGGAAAGTTGGTGCCAAATGGGGATGAAGACGAAAATGCTCGAAGGGAGGGAGACGAAGATGATAACGATGAGGACTTTGGTGAAAACCAGAGTTTAAATTTGGAGGAGCAGATGCTGGAAAATAAGAGAACATGGGAAATAGTAGTGGAGTCCAACGCAGTGTTGCACAATGAACAGGATGACATCATGTCCGCACTGCAAGCTCAGAATGAAATAATCGCTCAAAAAAGAAGACTGGCGAAACAAAAGGCGAAAGCAAGACGGTGCAGACCTAAGAATAAAAATAAGGTGTGTATTAGTATTTTAAAATGATTTTTAGCTCATGGAATGTTAGGGGGCTGAGGGGGGATGGAAATGTGAGAATGATTAAGGACCTGAAGAAAAAATTAGGCTAAATATGCTAGGCCTGATTGAAACAAAAAAGAGTACAGTCCCAAAATTTGAGGTAGTAAGCTTCTGGGGGTGGGACAATGTTGGGTGGGAATATGTGGAGTCTGATGGTGCTTCAGGTGGTTTGCTGTTAATGTGGGATGAAATGTCTTTTAAAATGAATAATTGTTATAAAGGGGAGAGATGGTTATGCGTAGAAAGGATCATTTTGAACAACAATTTCAATTGTGCTTTTTTCTTGGTTTATGGTGCCCATAATAGAGACAAAAAAATTGTTGTGTGGGAAGAGCTGAGTTATACAGCTGGTTTATGTCAGGTCCATTGTTGTTTCATGGGAGACTTTAACGAAATTATACAGGTAGAGGAAAGAAAAGGTAATGCTAGCTTATCTATTTTGGCTGAAGAGTTTAAGAGCTGGGTGCAAGATATGCTTTTGGTGGATTTACCGCTTACTGACCGGATGTTTACCTGGTTCAGAGGATGGTCCTGTAGCAGGATTGATAGAGTCCTGGTTAATTTAGAATGGATGGAGGAGTTCTTAGAGATTCGCTTGAGAGGAGGACCACGGTGCTTGTCAGATCACTGCCCGATGATAGTAGAGGATACTAGTATGAGATGTGGTCCTAGACCGTTCCGGAGTCTTGACTCATGGTTTACACATGAAGGTTTTCTAAGAGTGGTCAAGGAAGAATGGAAGGGGTTAGGGAATTTACAACTCAGATAAATTGAAGACCTTGACAATTCCTCTGGGAAAATGGCACAGAGATAACTTTGGTGACATGGATAAGAAAATTATGAAGTTTGAGGAGGAAATTAAGAAGATAGATGACATGGTAAGCATGGGAGTATATGATGGAACAGTGGAGGCAAGAAGAAAGGTGTTGGTGAGTTGCTGCGAGAAGTGGTATGCAAGGAAGGAACTACACTGGAAACAGATGTTCCAATCCCGTCTTGCGAAGGACATGGACAAAAACATAAGGTATTTTCACAATATAGCTTCAATAAGAAGGAGGAATAACAGGATTGATGCATTGGTTATTAATGGACGGGTAGTCAGGAATCAAGCAAGAATAAAAATTGCTATCAGAGAGTTCTACAAGAATTTGTATCATCAGAAGGAGTCTCCGATGGTGAGCTTTAGAGATGGACTGGTGAATTTAATAGGTGAAGAAGATGTTGCAGCTCTGGAGGTATTACTATCGTCTCAGGAGATTAAAGAAGCCGTGTGGGACTGTGAATCTTCTAGTGTGCCATGAAGTGATGGGTACAACATGAACTTCATCAAGAAGTGCTGGGATGAAATCGGGGCTGAATTCACGACAGCGGTGTTAGGGTTCTTCCAGACAGCTAGATTACCGAAAGACTCGAATCTCACATGGGTGGCTTTGGCACCGAAGTTCTTTGGGGCTAAGGAGATTAAGGACCTCCGACCGATCAGTATGGTTGGTTGTGTGTATAAGGTGATTTCTAAGGTTTTGGTTAGGAGGATAAGATCAGTTATGCCAAGTCTGGTTGGAGAGACTTAGAGTGCGTTCATAAAGGATTGGAAAATACATGACGGCGCCCTTATTGCTTGCGAAACGATGCACTGGCTCAAATCGAGTAAGAAGAAAGCGGCTATAATCAAGTTGGATTTCCAAAAGGCATATGATAGGGTCAGGTGGCGATTTATGGACATTGTTCTGCAGAAGATGGGCTTTGGTCGCTGGTGGAGGGAGTGGGTTATGGAGTGTGTCGGCACAGCTACTATGTCAGTGTTGATAAATGGATCACCAACTAAGCCGTTCAAGATGGGTAGAGGTCTGAGACAAGGTGATCCTTTTTCTCCTTTCCTATTTGTACTGGTTATTGATGTCCTACATAGGATGATTGGGGAGGCTGTGAGAAATGGTCGGATATTCCCTTTATTCGTAGGGAGAGACAATATAGAATTGTTACATCTCTAGTTCGCTGATGACACTGTCTTATTCTGCCCGCCAGGGGAAGAGTCCGTTAAGAATTACAAAAGGCTTCTTCGATGCTTTGAATTGATGTCGCGGTTAAGTATTAATTTTGAGAAATCGAGTTTGATACCAATCAATTGTGATCAACGTTGGGTACAGAGGATGTGTAGTCTGCTAGGGTGCAAGGAAGCTACTCTTCCGGTTAGATACCTAGGGATCCCTCTTGGTGCGAATCCTAGGCTGGTCAAGACTTGGAAGCCAATTATAGACAAAGTGGAGAAGAAGCTAAGCTTATGGAAATTCAAGGTACTTAATAAAGCGGGGAAGCTTGTACTCATTAAGTCAGTTTTAAATAGTTTGCCGGTATATTATTTAAGCTTATATAAGATGCCGAAGGCTGTTGCAGAGAAACTTGTTTCATTACAAAGGAGATTCTTGTGGGGTAAGGAGGATGGGGGGAATGGCATGGCTTTGGTTAGATAGGAAGTGGTCCAAGCCCCGAAGAGGCTAGGCGGGCTAGGAGTCAGTGATGCGATGCTCCGCAATACTGCCCTGCTATTTAAGTGGTGGTGGAGGTTCTCTAAAGAGGAGTGTCCGTTGTGGAAGAAAGTAGTTTTCTCTTGTAATAATCTCTCTCCTAACCAGCTTTTATCAATCCAGGATTTACCTACTAGAGGGGGGCCATGGAAGGACATTTGTCAGATACAGTTTAAGGAGCAATCTATAAGAGAAAAGATGATAACTGGCTTGGCAATAGAGATTGGTGATGGCAGAAGGACTCACTTTTGGGAAGATATCTGGTTAAGTTGCGGTTCTCTAAAGGATAGGTTCCCAAGGCTCTTCTCGGTTGCAAACCAAAAAGGCTTTGTCATAGGGGTTTTTGGGTTTTGGGATGGGCTTGAGTGGATTTGGAACTTCCAATGGAGGCGTGAGCTATTCCAATGGGAGTTGGAACTTCTGAATCAATTACATGAAACATTGAGGCCGGTCAAACTAGCCTCTGACAGAGAGGATAGAGTTGTCTGGAAATTTGACAGGCAAGGTGTATTTTCTACTAACTCCTTTGTGCAGGTACTACAGGTGGAGACGCTCCCGGAGGACGTAACAAGCTATAGCTTTACTAAGACTATTTGGAAAGGTTTAGTCCCTCCAAGGGTTGAGCTATTTATATGGTTTGCGTTGATAGGTAAAGTGAATATAAAAGAAAGACTGTGTCGACTCGGAATTATTAATCAAGGTGATAATATGTGTGTTTTATGTAATAAGGATGTTGAATATGTCTACCACCTGTTTCTTGGTTGTGATTTTACATGGCAGGTGTGGTGCGCTTGGTTATTAGAATTTGACAAAAATTGGTCCGTTTCGGGTACTTTAAAGGAACACTTTCAAAACTGGACAGGTGTTGCGAGGAAGGAGGAAAGCAAGAAGTGGTTTATAAGTTTCTTCGCAGTAATCTGAAACGTCTGGTTGGAAAGGAATAGGAGATTATTTCAGAATACAGGAAAAGGTGTTGAAGACATCATCAACATGACTATGCTTAGCTACAAGGAGTGGAGGAGCGACGATCCTATTGTTATTGATGGCAATGCCGGAGATGACATAGGGATACGCATTTATTTGAGAATTTTAGGTGGTTACTATAGGTATTTTTATGTTGGTTTATGTCTCTAACGCTCCACATTTGTGTTGAGCTCTTCTTGTTTCAAAAAAAAAATATTTTTTTGACATTGAAGTCGTTCAATCAACTAAGGGGATTTCACTATCACAGAGAAAATTTTATTTGAATCCTTTTGAAGATGATAATTTATGAGATGCTAAATTGGTTTCTGTTTTTATGGATAGTACCATAAGATTATATTAAGACAATAATTTTCCTCTCTCGGATACTTTTATTTATCATTATTTGATTGGTCGTCTCATCTATTTTACCATCATTCGAACGAACATTATATTGTCATATAACAATTGAGTCAATTTATGGTAATTCTCACTCAATCCTATTTCTAAGCCACTAAGCATGTATTAAGGGGAGTGAATCTTCTCAATTTTTTTCTCAATTGTTTGGTAAAATATAACTTTTTATCATTTGATATGTTCTCTCACATGTTTTCTCTTTTTTTTCCAAAGATAACATTTCATTGAATGAAACTTAAGAATGGGTCCACGGTGAACTCCTTACAAAATTCATGATGGGCTTTTCCATAAAAAACCAATATGATATCACTTAGACAAGAAAGAAAATGCTTAAGAAAAAGAAAAGAGCTTTATGAAGGATAACGTGGTCTTCCCTATACGTGGTAAAAGAAAGAAAATATCTTCCTTCTAGACGCTCCAACTTCCTTCTCTTCCCAGTGCTTGAAAGTCATTCTCCAATTTGGTAGCTGCCTCTCCAAAATTTACTGGTAACAAATTCTCTCACCCTCAAAAATTAGTTTATTTCTTGATATCCACAATTGCCACAAAATGTGAGCTACAAATTGAATCTTCTTCCTTCCATTTTTGCTTTGTTCCAAGTCTTCTTTGAATTGAAGCCACCATTTCCATATTTCATCATCATCACTCATGTTGGTGGGTGTCACACCTGAATTTTGCCAGGTTACCATCGCTTGTGGGCAGGTTAGCAAGTAATGTCGTAGTGATTCCTCCTCTTAGCCACATCTTAGACACATTGGGGAGATCTTAGGTAACCTTTCAGAGATTCTTCTTGCAACCGGTAAACCATTGTGAAATAACCTCCATAAAAAAACTCTGATTTTCGGTGGGCATTTCAGATCCCACAAGGAGGACTAGAGCTTCTTTGACTTACATTGAGCCGGAAGTACCTCCAGTGGTGGGTGATAAAATTGGTGAGCTACCTTATACCCCGAAGCAACAATATATAGGCCTCTCCTCTCTAATGATCAGGTAGGCTTGTCTTCTCCCTTTATAATTTCTGTTTGTAAGATGGCTTGAGCAATTTTTGGACTGAATTGTGCTATTATTGGTGGATAGTTGGTTGTTTGAATTATTGTAGCCAGTGTCGAAAACTGTGTAATCCAAGAATCTGTCATTACCTTCACCGAGTTACCCTTTCCTATCTTTCAGATAAGCCCTTTTTCTATGACTTTTCTCCCTTCCAACATGCTTCTCCACCCCCAAGAGGGGTTGTTACCTAATTCGGCTCTTAGAAAATTTGAATACCTGAAGTATTTACTTCTGTATACTTTGGAAATTAGCGAGTTAGGTTTAGTCAGCAGCCGCCAACCCTGTTTTTTGAGCATAGCCATATTGAAAGCCCTGAGATCCTTAAAGTTTAAGCCTCCCTGGGACTTTTGTCTACAGATTACAGTCCATTTAATAATCCAATGCATCTTCCTTTCTGTTCCTCTCTGTTCCCACCAAAACTGCATTATCATCTTATGAAGTTCTTCCATTAAGGTCTCTGGGAGCTTAAAACAGCTCAAAGTTTAAATAGGGATAGTAATTGCCACTGCTTTAATTAGCACTTCTCTGCCACTGGCTGATAGCAAGGACCGTTTCCACTGCTGAAACTTTTTGGACACTTTATCCTTAGGATAATTAAAGGTAGCCTTCTTCGATTTGTTAACCACGGAGGGAAGTCCTAAATATTTGTCCTGGTTCCCTACATGAGGCACCTGTAATACATCTGCCAGCTGATTTCTTATGACCTCTGGTGTGTTATAGCTGAAAAACACTGATGATTTATCCAAATTAATGACTTGATTACTAATTTGGGAATAGGTATGTAGCACACTCAATAAGTGTTGGCAATCCTCAGCTGTAGCTCTGCTAAATAGGATTGAGTCATTCGCAAAAAAATAGGTGACTAATAATCGGACATCTGCGATTAAGTCTCAAGTCTACAATTTATTGCCTCTGTTCTCCTTTGTGGAGCAGATGGGAGAGCCTCTCTACGTAAAAAAGAAATAGATAGGGAGAGAGAGGATCGCCTTGCTGCAATTCTCTACTTGGTTTAAAAAAATCATGTGAGAGATCAGTTCTACTTAAAGAATATAATGTGAGAGATCACACTTTGTTAAATAATTAAAAAAATTTTGAGAGGTCTCGTATTGAAGTACTTAAAAAACAACCTTAAAAAAGGATTTTTTTTTTCTAAAAATTTCTGAACTTCAATCTTTTTATTTTAATGACTCTAATTAGGCGGAATATTCTGACACATGAAGATCTTTAACTAGTTAATTTTTTTTTTTTGGACAACTCTTTAGTTTTTTGAAAAATCAAGAACACCATTACGTGTTTTTCCGTTGAGGCTAAATATCTAGAGGTTATTGTCATTTGATCAGACAAAATACTTGTTACGGATCCGACCCACGGATCCCGCATACCCAGTTATCCGGGGACAACCCGTTTCGGCCCGAAGGCCCAAAACCGGCCCTTCACGGCTCCTAACCGACCTTCGAAATTCAAATATCTCTCTTATCCTAATCAAACAAGATAAGATAAGATAACGGCCATCACCTATAAAAAGAGGACCCAAGTCCCCTCAGGTATCATTCATTCTACACACCTCATACCTCTCAGATCCATTCTGACTTGAGCGTCGGAGTGTCTTTGCAGGTACTGCCCCCCATCGCTCCAGTCAAGCAATCCGGCCCCAGCCTTGCCCGCGGGTTCCTGATCCACCCTGCAAATCCGTACCAGAGACATCTCGTACATTGGCGCCGTCTGTGGGGACCCTGCGCCAGCTGGGCCCGATGGGGGACGTCCTAGAGGAAACCCCCTCAAGCTAGGATGACTCTCAACCGATTAACCCAACCCCCGAGCACCGTGAAGTCACAAACCAAGCGAGAATAGCGAGTACTATCCAAAACGCGAACGATCACGACGTCACAGACCGACGACATCCTGAGAAAGCCAGCGACAAAGCAGCGCAGATCATCCAGGATCTCTGCCTCCGAGTTCAGGAACTCGAAGGCAAGATAACCAATAAAGGAAAACACAACAACAAACACGGAAGCCATGCAACCTCCAGATCAAGATCTCTCCGCGGTAGGTCTCCAACCCGACGACACGACAGAAGAGACGGTCGCAGCTCCTCACGCGACCACAGACACGAGAAATCGCCAGAACGGCGATACAACAAGAAACATAACCATAGCGCTTCTCAAGATCTGAGTTACCAACACTACTCAGACGAAGATCGGAGGGACCGAAACACCAAACGCACGAGAAACGACCATATAATAATGGGAGCTACACCCTTCACAGAAAGAATCCTAAGAGCAAAACTCCCCAAAGGCTTCGACAAACCTACCGATATGAAATACGATGGAACTAAGGATCCCCAAGAACACCTAACGGCTTTTGAGGCCAGAATGAACCTAGAAGGAGCGGCCGACGCGGTCCGATGCAGAGCCTTCCCGGTAACCCTCGCCGGGCCAGCGATCAAATGGTTCAACGCCCTCCCAAACGGGTCCATAGCCAGCTTCCACGATATCACACGAAAGTTCATGGCCCAGTTCACTACTAGGATCACTAAAGCCAAACACCCCATTAGCTTACTAGGGGTCACGCAAAAACAAGAAGAATCCACAAGAAAATACCTCGACCGCTTCAACGACGAATGCCTAACAGTCGACGGACTCACGGATTCCGTCGCAAGCCTTTGCCTGACCAATGGGCTAATGAACGAAGATTTTCGCAAACACCTCACCACCAGACCGGTATGGACCATGCACGAGATCCAGAACGTCGCCAAAGACTACATCAACGACGAAGAAGTCAGCCAGGTCGTCGCCGCCAACAAACGGCAGTACGCAACACCCAGCGCGGCAATTCGGCTTCTCACCAAAACCCAACACCCAAAGAGAATCAACGGGACCACCCCAGGCCGACTAGCCAACCACCGAGAATAGGCAAATTCTCTAATTACACGCCCCTGACAGCACCAATTACCGAGATATACCACCAAATAGCAGATCGAGGCATCATTCCGAAAGCCCGACAACTCAAAGAAAGGACAAGAGGCAACAAAACCCTCTACTGGGAATACCACCGAGGTTACGGTCACAAAACACAAGATTGTTTCGACCTTAAAGACGCCCTTGAACAAGCCATACGAGACGGCAAACTCCCAGAATTTGCCAAAATCATCAGAGAACCGAGACGCGCGGAGAGAGACAGGTCGTCGGAGAGAGAAGGACGTAACCCGAGAACCCAAAAGCAACCCCCAGGGAAAGCCCAGAGGAAGAACCGACCATCATAGTAAACGTCATCACAGGCAAGGACGTATCAAGCAAGTCAAAACTAACAATGAAGAAGGACCTCAAGGTAATGGCTGTAAGGAACCAAGCCCCAATCTCCGTGACCAACAATACGATAACGTTCTTACCGGAAGACTGCCAACACGGCACCTCAGCCGAGGATGCCCCCTTCGTCATCTCAGCTAGAATCGGAACAGGACTCATACGAAGGATACTGGTAGACACCGGGGCAGACTCAAACATCCTTTTTCGAGGAGCCTTCGATAAACTCAGACTCCACAACGACAACCTCCAAACACACCGCCACGGCGTCACGGGACTCGGAGACAACTTCCTCAAATCAGATGGCTCAATCACACTTCCCATCACCATAGGAACGAGCAGCTAGAAGAAGACAATCTTATCTGAATTCGTAGTCCTAAAAGACTCCACAGCCTACAACGTGATCCTCGGAAGGAAAACAATCAATGACTTCTCCGCAGTTATCTTTACCAAATACCTCCTTATGAAATTCAGAACCAACGACGGCTCCGTCGGCACAATCCACGGGGACCGAGAAGTCACAGCCGAATGCGACAACACCAGCCTAGCCCTAAGGAAGAAGTCCCGAGATGCGGCCGGAGTATTCCTAGCCGATCTGAATGCCCGACAAGACGGCCAACCCAGGCTAGAGCCAGAAGGGGATATGGAAAAACTACAAATAGGGTCAACCAAGGATGAATACACCTTCATTAATAGGAACCTCCCATATGACCTCAAAGAGGAGCTCTCTCAACTCCTGAAACAAAATAGAGACCTGTTTGCATTCACACCAGCCGACATGCCGGGAATAAACCCCGACCTAATGTCTCACCGTCTAGCCGTGGACCCCAAAGCTAAACCAGTAGCACAAAAGAGAAGAAAAATGTCGCCGGACCGAGCCACCGAAGTCAAAAAACAAGTTAAAGCCCTACTCGAGGCCAACTTCATCCGGGAACTCCCCTACACGACCTGGCTAGCCAACGTCGTACTAGTGAAAAAATCTAACGGAAAATGGCGAATGTGCGTCGACTACACGGACCTCAACAAAGCTTGTCCGAAGGACGCCTTCCCCCTACCAAACATCGACGGATTGGTAGACGCTGCATCCGGTCACCGATACCTCAGCTTCATGGACGCATATTCCGGATACAACCAGATTCCGATGCACCGACCAGACGAAGAGAAAACATCGTTCATCACCCCAGACGGGACGTACTGCTACACAGTAATGCCCTTCGGTTTGAAAAATGCTGGAGCAACCTATCAAAGACTAGTTAACAAGATATTTCGAGACCTGTCCGGTAACAAATTAGAAGTCTACATAGACGACATGCTCGCCAAGACCGAACCCGGCGAACAACTAACCGACGACCTCAAGGTCATAATGAGTACCCTACGAAAGCACCAAATGCGACTCAACCCGGCAAAATGTGCCTTCGGAATGGAGGCAGGGAAGTTCCTCGGCTTCATGATCACGCAACGCGGAGTTGAAACAAACCCAGAGAAATGTCGCGCCGTCCTCGAGATGACGAGCCCCAAAAACCTTAAAGACATCCAAAAGCTTACCGGCCGACTGACGGCATTATCGCGCTTTCTCGGGGCTTCGGCCCAAAAAGCGACCCCTTTCTTCAAGCTAATGAAAAAAGGAGCCCCTTTCAAATGGGAGACGGAATGTGAAGAAGCATTCCAACACTTCAAGAGGGTCCTAGCGGAACCACCAATCCTCGCCAAACCCCAAACAGGGGAAACACTTTACTTATACCTCTCCATAACGGAAGAAGCACTCGCAGCAGCATTCGTCCGTGAAAACGAGAAAAAGGAACAAAACCCGTATACTTCATAAGCAAAGTCCTACAAGATGCGGAAGCTCGCTACTCACGCTTAGAAAAGCTAGCTTTCACACTCTTTACAGCCTCCCGACGCCTACGATAATACTTCCAAGCTCATCCCGTGACGGTTCGAACCGACCAGGCGGTCAAACAGGTGTTGCAGAAACCCGATCTAGCGGGAAGAATGCTAGCGTGGTCCATCGAACTATCTCAATTCCAGATCAAATTCGAACCCCGAAATGCGATCAAAGCACAAGCTATGGCCAACTTCATCGCCGAGATGACCCCGGGAAAGCTCACCCCCGAATCATGGAAACTACATGTCGACGGCTCATCAAACTCCACCTACGGAGGCGCCGGAGTCATACTCGAAAATCAAAACGGAATCACGATCGAACAGTTGGTACGATATGAATTTTCAGTATCAAACAACCAAGCAGAATACGAGGCCCTCTTGGCAGGCCTATCCTTAGCTCGGGAAGTCGGAGCAAAGGTCCTAGAAGTAAATACCGATTCACAGGTAGTCAGTTCCCAAATTAACGGAGACTACCAGACACGAGATCCCCTACTCCAACAATACCTCGCCAAGGTAAACAAACTAAAAGAAGGATTCGAACACGTCACCATACAGCACGTCCCTAGGGAACGAAATGCCAGAGCTGACCTACTCTCCAAGCTAGCCAGTACCAAACCCGGACGCAGTAACAAATCGTTAATCCAGGAAGTCGTTAAGACACCCTCCGTGTCAACAACGACCAACGCTCACCTGACAACCTCAAACCAGGGATCTTGGACCTACCCGATCCTGCAATACTTCCTCGATGGAACACTGCCACCAGACCCCAAAGAGGAAAAATGAATAAAAAGGGAAGCCGCCAACTATACCATTGTCGCAGGACAGCTATACAAACGCGGATTCTCGCAACCCCTGCTCAAATGCATCGAACCCGAGAACACGGAGTACATACTCCGTGAAATCCACGAAGGCTGCTGCGGTCACCACGTCGGAGGCAAGACTTTAGCCCAAAAAGTCATCAGAGCAGGCTACTTCTGGCCCACGGTTATCCGGGATTCCATACAAATAGTTAAAAACTGCGACAAATGCCAAAGACACGCCAATATCCACCAAGCCGCACCGCACCAGCTCAGCACCATATCGGCAGAGCGGCCGTTCGGCACTTGGGGCATCGACCTCGTCGGACCCTTCCCTACGGCACCCGGCCAACTTAGATACCTCATCGTTGCCATAGACTACTACACTAAATGGATCGAAGCCGAACCCCTGTCCTCCATAACGGCAACCCAATGCCGAAAATTCTTCTGGCGTCAGATCATCACCCGATTCGGGATCCCCGAGATTGTTATCTCGGACAACGGAACCCAATTCACTGACAAAAAATTCAGAGAATTTTTAGAGGGGCTACGTGTATCCCACCGTTTCAGCTCGGTAGAACACCCCCAGACAAACGGACAGGTGGAATCCGCAAACAAAATAATCGTCAAAGGACTTAAAAAGCGGCTCGACGAAGCCAAAGGGCTATGGGCCGACGAACTCGGGTCGGTCTTATGGTCATGCCGAACCACACCTCAAACGACAACGGGAGAAACACCTTTCCGACTAACATACGGGGTCGAGGCGGTCATCCCGGTAGAGATCGGAGACCCAAGCCCCAGGAAAACGGTCAGAGGTAACGACGAGGAAGCAGAACGAGACCTCATTGACGAAACAAGAAGCATAACCCATCTCAGGGAGCTAGCCCTAAAGCAAAGAATCAGCCTGAGATACAATCACGGAGTCATCCGACGAGAATTTGCGGCCGACGACCTCGTCTTACGACGAAACGATATCGGTCCCCCGACCCCGGGAGAAGGGAAGCTCACCACCAACTGGGAAGGACCATACAGAATCAAGGCTGTAATCGGAAAAGGAGCGTACAAACTCGAACGGCTCAACGGCGACGAAGTCCCGAGAACTTGGAACGCCGCCAACTTGTGACGGTACTATGCCTAGACCAACCTACAAAGGTCGCACCCTTGCCCTCATTTCTGTTTTTGTACTTCTCCTACCAGTTTACAAATTCTAAGGTTTTAAGGTTTTATTTCTCATCTAAGTTTCAAACTCGGGTACTCTTTCCCGCCACCAACGGAGGGTTTTAACGAGGCCCAACCATCAATAAAAATTCCATTAAAACAGCTATTTCTATTTTTCTTAGTATCCCGAATACGGAACAAAAACACGGCCGCAACTGGCGGACTGATCACCCCCCAGGCCCAAACACGCGGATATCCACAAAAGAACCCGACCAAACGACGGTCCGAGGAAATAAACGAAATACACACGAAATAGCTTAAAACAGAATACATGATAGGCCTGGACGGCCCAAAAACAACAACGGAACATACAAAAGGCCCGAACGGCCAATAAGTACTATTAAAACGAAAATAAAGTGTTCCAAAATCAAAATACACGGCCCTTGGCCATCCGAAAATATCCAAAAACACAGTTCAAAGAAAAATCCAAAGAGATAAAAATAAAAGCTACTCAAAGATCAACGATCTGACCATCGCGAACAGTCTTGAAGGCCCCCATCACGGACATATCCACACCAGGAGCCAACACTGAAGCTTGAGCCCTCATCGTTTCCTCGGTAGCCGCAATTGCATCCTTCACATCAGCTAGTAACTCCGTCTTCTCCCTCTTCAAGGCAGCAACCTCGGCCTTTAGAGCCTCCGACTCGGCGAGAAGCATGGCAGCCTGAGAACCCACATCGGAAGCCTGCTGCCGCTCCTCTGCCAACTGAGAGAGAAGCGAAGTTTCAACCTCGGCAAGTCGGAGAATCTCTGACCCGGCCTCCTCAGAAGACTTCACAGCCCTCTCCCTCGCAGCTTCGGCAGCCTCAAGTTTCCCCTTCAACTTGGCTACCTCAGCATGAGAAAGACGAAGCTTCTTATCCAACAAACCGACCTGAGCCATCACAGGCTTAGCCTTCCGAACAACAACGGCAGACCGGAGGAGAGCACGATACACCGACTTGGCCTGGAACGAAACATCGCAGCCATAAAAAACGGCTCCGTTCCAGGCATCAAGTGTTGATCAATAAACCCCGGGGTATCGAAACGTCGATCCATCACGCTGGGCACAAGACCCTCATCCTCAAAAGTCTCACTGCTCGGGTCCTCAGGCCTCTTTCTCTTCCGAGAAGCCTCAGCAGCCGTCACCACGACGACTTCAGGAGAGTTCGCGGGGCCAGGAGAAACTTGAGCGTCGGCCCGCGCACCCGAGGAAATCACCTCCTGAGAAATCCGCTGAGACTCCACGGCAGGATTAGAAACAGGAGTAGCCGGGGACAACGACCCCTCCTCCTGGGCCATCGCCGCCTTCAGCCGCGCCAAGGATGTCAAACCACCAGCCATCTCAACTGCAAGGAAACAAGAAACAAAAATCCCAAGTTACAAAAACGGGAAACAAAACATAAAAACAAATAAAAGACACACGACACACACCAACATACGACCGGCAAGCAATCGGATCACCCATCACGTCCCGAGGATTAAGAGGACGCTCCCCAAATAACTGCCACAGAACAAGAGCGATATCCCGCTCCTCCGAGGACAAGAACTCTTTCGAAACCCGAGTAAACACGGACGGACCAGCCTTAAAGTTCCAGTAAGTGGGGAACCAACGTTCACCCTCCAGCGTCAACCAAAAAGGGTGATGCCCCCTCGCGGGACGAACTTTAAAGTAACCACTCTTAAAACCATGGAAGGAGTCTTCATACAAACCGAAAACCCGACGGTGGGGCTGAGCTCGGAAAGATACATACCCCTTCTTATGTTTCCCCTCCTTAGTCGGAAGAGTACACAAGAAAAGGAAAAGAAAAACATTTACTGAGGTAGGTAGCTCTAAATAATCACAAACAAGTTCAAAAGACCGTATCGCCGCCCAGCTGTTCGGATGTAGCTGGGACGGCGCCACGGAGCACCGGTTCAACAACTGCTGAACAAACGGAGAAAAGGGAAGCCGAACTCCAAGCCGGGTAAACATAGCCTCATACACCCACATCCAATCCGGCACTGTCGGGGAGTCGAGATTGGTATAGCAAACCCTCTCGTCAATCCCAGGGAGGGCAAGCTCGTAGTGGCGTTCGACATCGCCACCCCCACAAACAGCCCCTTCATCACGGAGCCGTTGGAGGTCCGCCTCCGTCATCCGCGACGGTGTCCCCCAAACATCACTGGTGACCCAAGAAAAAAGGTCAGGGACACCCCCCGCCGGGGCCACCAGAGCCCTCACACCCTCCGTCCGTCGGCGAGCCATACCTAAAATGTCGACGAGCACCACTGTCAGCCAAACCTCACGGCAGAAAATGACGGCGGGTAAAAAACCAAAAACAAACACCGCCACCGCACACCACCAATTATACGGTGGCACTCTCCCCAGCCCCTTTCTAAAAACCCAACAAAACTATCTAACCACTATACAAACACCACAAAACTACTCTAAAACTACACTTAGCAAAAACAAAAACAAAACACTGCAGAAAACAAAGCAGAAGAAGTAAAAAGAAACAAGAGAAATGCTAACCTGATAAATCAAAGGAAGAAAACCCGAAGGAAAGATGCCACAGAAGAAGACCAACCGAAACCACAGAAAGCAAAAATAGAGAGTAAGGAAATGCTTTGGTTAGAAAAAGAAGCAATAGAGAAGTAAAAGCAGAACGAGGGAACTGAAGGAGGAAAACCAAAACGGTTTTGAAAAAGCAAAACGACGAAAATACCCTCTGAAAGCAAAACAAACGCGAGGGCAAAAAAGAAAAAACGCAGCTTGCAATAAATACCCCCTCGAAAAAAGGTAACGCCGCGAAGAACGCAACAGCTGCGACTGATACGGAAGAGTCACGTCAGACCTAAACGGTCAGACGAATCTTCCACGATACGAAAACTGAGGAACCGACCTCACCTCAAAGAAATCACACGGGCAATCGAGAAAAAATCGAGCCCATAACAAACGTCTCCCAGCAACAGACCGACCTCGCTCGCTCTCCCGCTGCGGGGGCAACTGTTATGGATCCGACCCACGGATCCCGCATACCCGGTTATCCGGGGACAACCCATTTCGGCCCGAAGGCCCAAAACCGGCCCTTCACGGCTCCTAACCGACCTCCGAAATTCAAATATCTCTCTTATCCTAATCAAACAAGATAAGATAAGATAACGGCCATCACCTATAAAAAGAGGACCCAAGTCCCCTCAGGTATCATTCATTCCACACACCTCATACCTCTCAGATCCATTCTGACTTGAGCGTCGGAGTGTCTTTGCAGGTACCGCCTCCCATCGCTCCAGTCAAGCAATCCGGCCCCAGCCTTGCCCGCGGGTTCCTGATCCACCCTTCAAATCCGTACCAGAGACATCTCGTACAATACTTAAATTAAAATGATAAAACTTCTCCTTATTTCATCTTTCAGATAATTCACTGACATTTTCACCAAGACATTATCTCTTCAACTTTTTTATCTCAATATTTTTAAGGTAAATTATAATGTATAGATTTTGAATGTGTGCAGATGTACAGATTTTCGATTGGAAGAACACAGCAGCAACACGTGTTCGTGAACCATGAGTGTGGTGCAGCGTGGAATTGAGTGGAGCAAAGGGTGTATAGATGTTATATTTTTATATAGAAAAAATATTATCTTTAAATAACAAGTATAGAAATTAGATAGCCAATGAGTAATAGCTCAAACGGCATAATCTCCCCATACTCATCTAAGAGGTTGCGGATTCGAGTCTCCTATCTTTGGTAAAAAAAAAAAGTATAGAAATTAGATATTTGTATTTGTACAACAGACTTAACACCTAATTAAATATAAAAGTACAGATGTTAAGTTGTATCAAATTTTAGATAACGAATATTAAAATTAATTGTTAATAATAAGTTAGATATTTTGATATAAAAATAATAACTAAATATCTTATTATTTGATTTTTTATCTATAGATACGTTGGTCTTCTTAGTCAGAGACTTTTGTTAACTTAGGCCTTTTTTTTGTGTGAAAGTACTTTATTATATTATTTAATAAAAATTTTATGTTTAAAATATTATTTAGGAATTTATTAATTTTAACTAACCTATAACTTTATTTCTATTGTTATGTTATCCTTGGCTTTTTAAGATATGTTAAGACTTGTTATGTCATTGTTGATTATTTAAAATCTGATGTTAAGACTTGTAATATGAACTTAAATTTTTTTATTTAAAAAATCGCAAATCCAAACCGATTCAAACCGCTTGTAATCGGATCAGATCGGATCGGATTTTCAAAAGAATTTTATCCAATCCAAACCCCACCGCACATAAATTAGGCGTTCGGATCGGATGACTTTTTTCTTTAAAACCGAACAAAACTGCACCGCGAACATCCCTACCGACACATGGCAAAATAAATCTATGACCAATAGAATTCTCTTTCTGTTATAATTTCTTCTGATTATTTTTATTAAAATAATTTCTTATAATTATTTTTAAAATTATAAAAAAAATTTAAAAAAATTAAATATCACTAACATAAATTTGTTGATTATATTTATAATAATTATATGATTTTTATTTTTATTTTTAAGGAATAATTTATTATAATTTTTGTGTTTTTATAGTTATTTTTATTTTTATTTAATTTTTATCATTATTATTTTGAATAATTTCTACAATAACACCAAACTTATTTTATAATAATTTTTATTACTATGTTGACAAAATAATTGTCTTGTAATTAATTTTTTTGTAGTTTTGAGAACCTAACATCAAAATGAAAGTTTGTCTGTTGGTGTTAGTTTAAAATTTAATTTTAAAAAATTATAAGAGACAAGTGTTACCTTTTTAAAACTGCGAGAAGAAAATTATAAAAAAAATTATTTTGGTAAGAATAATAATAAAAATTATTATAAGAAATTAAATTTTACAAATAAAAGTAATTTTGATGTTATTTCAGAAATTATTAAGAATAGTGAAAATAAAAATAATTACAAGAAAATCATGTTAGTAAAATAATTGTAAGAAATTATTTTTTAAAAATAATTATAACAAAAAAATTTTAAAAAATAGAAATAATAATTATAAATATAATTAAAAACATTATTTCTGTTTTGTTTTTATAAAATTATGTTCTATATTTATAAACATGATTATAAAAAATTATTTTGATAAAAGTAATTATAAGAAATTATAAGAGAGAAAGAAAATCATTTAATTATACTAACCGAAGGAAATTAAAATATTTCAACTTTAAAATATAGTAATTAGAGAAGTTTTATTGTGCTATTAGTTTTGGCCATTAAAAATGGTAGAAGTTTGACCTATAAATAAAATATTAACACATAATAAAAAAATTAAATTTAAAATAAAAATAATTTTTTCTCTTATAATTTTTTATATATGATTATTTTTATTAAAAATATTTTTTAATAATTATGTTTATAATTTTAAAAAATAAATTTAAAAAAATACAGAAAAATAATGTTTTAACTGTATTTATAATTAGTGGTTTATTATTATTTTTATTTATAGTTAGTAAAATGATTTTTTATAATTATTTTATTATTATTATCTTTAATAATGTCTAAAAACAACAGCAAAACTATTTAATCCATTTTTAATAATGGTTCAAATTTTGTTTTTTTTTGGACCAGAGTTGTGTTATTAATCCATTTTTGTTTTAGAAGACTGTGACAAGTAAATTAATTTTACGTTCTCAACGGTTAACTATTTTGGGGCCTACGTTGGTTTAACTATTTATAGTCTTTCACGTGGGGAATAAAGCTTGCGTTCATATCCATGCTTCATGGGAAAAACCTGAAGGCCCAACAACGGCCCTAACGGGACCGTCTGCAACGCGAATCCTGTTCTGAGTTGACTTATCTAACCGGCTCAGCCAGTCCTTCCATGAGCCTCCCCAGTTTTCTGAGAGTTACCTGCTTTCAGCCACACACACAACACGTGTCTATAACAAATTTAAAAAAGATAAAAATCTATAAATTTGTACGAAAATGCATGTTTACAGTAGAAGGACCCTATTTTTAATGGTATTTCAGATATCTTTTATCCTTTAACTTAGAAAACGTATTAAACCTCCATTCCACATTATCCCACAATAACAAGAAGGAAACATCAAAACATGCTATACGTTAAGCCCAACCAATTACAGAAAATTCTCCTTCACATCACTTTTTCATTCAGTTACATTTCAGCATATCACTCCTTACAAAAATAAAGTTTGTTATGGTGACTCAAAACAGCTAATTAGATCACTATAGTGATTGTGTAAAGATTCTTCTATTTTATCCATTTTACATACACATAGACTTTATGTAAATATAGGAACTACTATTCTTTGTAATTTTTCGGTGAAGAATACTCACAATACAATAATTCTTTATCTCTATTTCTTTCTTCTTTTAATTCTTAGTAGTCAATATTAGTCAATTTTAAAATTTATATTTATAATTTAATATTTACTGATTTAAAATAAAAAATTTATAATTTAAAAGTTAGAATTTAAAATAAAAAATAATTTTAAAACAATTAACTAATAATGTTAATAAAAAAATTAACTTTTTAATATTATTTTTTTTAAATGGACTAATATTAATTAAAAAATTAACTTTTTAATATTACTCTTAGCGTAATTATTAAATCGTAAACAGGTTGTCACGAGAGGAAAATAGATCATCTCTATTTTTTTTTATTAGAGAAAATAAAGTGTAATCTCTCACCTTTAATTCTATAAGTGAGACAAAAAATTAATAAAAGAAAAAGAACAATAAATGATAAAATCAAATACTGAACACTATCCAATTTTTTTTCGCTTGAGAGGATCCACTCCCCCACGAGGGTAATGAGATATATATTATAATGTTAAATTGAAGAGACAGAAAGTACAAAGTAGGGTTAATTTTCTCTTTACACAGTGGTCATCAGTAGCTTTTGTCTATAAGGCTAAAGATAAAAACGTACATTTCAAACTATTTACCGTCCATCAGAGAAGTTGATTGATACAATCACCTTATGTTTATTATGTGGAATACCTTAATTGGCCTTTTGGCTAAGATCAAATACGTATTATTTGGAATTGAAAAGAGATTACACCAATCACTCAATGTTGTATATGTTGATTGATTTATTTATTATATATCTTCTATTATTGATTTTTTTTAATGACTGTATCATATTTAGAATTGAAAATATTTCAAATTAATGTTTAGATTTATTAGCTAATATATATTTTAAGAATATACATTAAAATTATTATTAATATATTTTTTAAACTTTTTTTAATAAATACAAAATAAGTATGTATATTAAATACTTAAATTTCCATATATTTTTATAAAAGAATTTAAATAAATAATTTTAACATACATTTCTAAAACACATATTAACTAAATAATATTTTATTTTATTTTATTATAAAATTTCATGAAATAAAGTATTTTTAATAACCAGATATTAATTCCGAAAATAACAAAAACAAACATTTTAATTCGGATAGGAACGAATTAAATTAAGGGGCGCCCTCCTATCAATAATAATCAATGTAGCGTACAAAACTTATGTTACAATCTTTAATGTAAATTAAGAAAATATTTAGTTTTAAGTTTAAGTTTATTTTGGATTTATAAAATAATACATTAATATTTATGAAATTATATACCATGAATACTAATAATATTTTAAAATTAAAAATAAAATTTGTCATTATAATATTTTATTTTAATTTAATTAGAATAATTTTATATTATTTTTAATTATTCTATCAAAATTATTATACAAATAATAAAATTTTATTAATTCTCTATAAAATTGATACTATTTTTTAAGATATGACTAATTTTATTTTATCATTTAGTTTTAATACAAATTTTAATTTTAAATTATTTAGCTCTTTAAAAATATAATTATGGTACGTATATATTAAAATTAATTATTAAAATTAATCACTAATATAAAATATATATTAAAATATAAATACACATTAAAAATAAACTAAATTATTCATATATAAATACATTAATAACTGATTTTAGTCATTAATTTTAAGGCAACTACTTAAATGAAGATGACAAAAATATCTTCTCATGAAGATACTTTGTTTAAAAGTGTGGTTTATTTATTTAGCCACATTTTAAATAAAAACAACACTTTTATAAATATTAGAATCTAACCATACAATCCATCATCCAAAGATCACAAAAAAAATATATTCACATGAAAACAATTATAAAATCTTCATTGTAGTATCCACCTAATTTTAATGTATTAACAGCATGTTTTTTAAATATCAAACGTGATACATATTCCTAAAACATGACTCATTCAGCTTCACATATTACAAAACCATCTTGACTCATCACTCTTGAGCATCATCACACAATTATGGAGAAGAAAAATCCATGCATAGTGATGGTTCCTTCCCCTGGTCTGAGCCATTTGATTCCACTTGTTGAGTTTGCAAAGATTCTTACTCATGACGATGATAAGTTGCATGTTAAGTTGATGATTCCAACACTTGGTCCTCCTTCTTCTTCCATGAACTCCATCCTCAACAAAAACTCTCTCCCACCAAACATAACCTTCACTCTTCTTCCCCAAGTCAACGTTGAAGACCTCATCATCACTGATGAGAATCCTCAACCTGCAACTCAGATGCAACAAACAGTGAAACATTCTCTTCCTTTCCTCCATCAAGAACTAACATCACTCATCACTTCCACCAATCACAACATCCTTGCAATTCTCTTCAGCCTCTTCTCAACCGATGTTCTTGATCTTGCCAAGGAATTCAATCTCTTGTCCTATGTTTTCTTTGCCTCTGGAGCTTTATTTCTATCGTTCTGTCTTCATCTTCCACACCTTGATGATCAACAACAACATGAACATGAACATGAAGAGTCCTTGTTGTTCCACCAGCAGTTAACAGAAAAAACTACTGTTCATGTTCCAGGTTGTCCTGTGCCATTTCAGGTCCATGATTTTCCACAACCAGCTCTCTCTCAAAGATCAACCCAAGCCTACAAATCATTTCTTGGTGTTTGCAGAAAGTACTCACTGGTTGATGGTGTTTTAGTCAACACTTTCACAGATTTAGAAGCTGATTTAATAAGAGCCATAGAAGATCAAGCCAACAATAGAGAAAATACTAATAGCCCTTTTGTTTACCCTATTGGACCAATCATTCAGAGTGCCACCAGCAATCAGGTTCATAGAAAATTTTTAATACTTAATTTGTTTTAATTTTATATTTAACATTTTAAATATGTTTTAATTATACTTTTAATTGGACAATATATCAAATACAACAATTTTATAGTGACATATCACTCTGTAGAAAAGTAGAAAAAATCGAAATTTTACGTAAAATAAAAAAAATTAATAAAATGTAAAATCACAAAATTTAAATTTTTATTACAAATTTTGTAAAATTAATTAACTTTTTTAAAATTGTAATATTGAAAGATTTTAAGAGTTAAATCAAAAAATTACTATGCTGTCGAAGATTGTTAATTGTTACACTAATGTATCCATTAATAATATTAATTCTTAAAGGTATAATTAAAATATATTTAAAAGCGGGATCCTAGATTTCGCTAGGGAAACAATGGACTATTTGAGTTACAAAATGAACATTTCTTATATTATCTAGAATAACTATCCGAGTACTAGCGATAATAAACATCTTCTCAAAAACTTAAACTAGGGGTTCACCAAGGATCGAACTCTTAACCTTTCGGATCTAGCATTCTAATACCATGCATGATACCACTCATCCCAAAAGTTTCGGATGATGGGAAAAGGTAACACTAATGATTATATCTCTAATATTTTCTAAACCTCCATTGTACACATTGTATAAATATTCCATTGGCTCTTCGTACTTTCCCATATTGGATCCCGCTTTTACATATATTTAAGTATATTTATCTCTGTTATTTAAGTATATTTTGTATTTAAGGTATCTGAATATTCAGAGTTTATGATGAATTCTAATACAGGTAAACAGGTTAGAGTGTTTAAGATGGTTGGATAATCAACCACCAAGATCAGTGTTGTATATCTCTTTTGGAAGTGGTGGAACAACTTCTCAAGAGCAACTCAATGAGATTGCATTTGGATTGGAACTGACTGGACACAAGTTCTTGTGGGTTGTGAGAAATCCTAGCAACTTTGGTGGTTCTGCATATCTTAATCAACAAAAGGACGATCCTTTACGCTATTTACCATCAGGTTTTGTGGAGAGAACCAAAGAACAAGGCCTAGTGGTTCCATCGTGGGCCCCACAAGTTGAGATCCTTGGTCATGGCTCTACAGGTGGGTTCTTGAGTCATTGTGGTTGGAACTCAACGCTTGAGAGCATTGTCCATGGTGTTCCCATGATTGCATGGCCATTGTTTGCTGAACAGAGAATGAATGCAGTGTTGCTCAAAGAGGTGCTTAAAGTGGCACTCATGCCAGAGAAGGTTGTTGATAATGATGAAGATGGGATAGTGAAAAGAGAGGAAATTGCAAGAGTTATAAAGAGAATGATGGAGGAGAATGAAGAAGGTTTGGAAATTAGAAAGAGAATCAAACACTTGAGTGATGCTGCTGCTGCTGCACTCACTCAAAATGGTTCATCTACTAAGGCATTCTCTACTCTTACAAAGAAATGGAAATGTAGCATTTGAATTTTTTTTAAGTGACAATTTTAATAAAGTGGAACACAAATATTGAGAATATATTGAATTATTTAATAGTTTTTAATAAAATTATGTTCGTGTGAAAAATTTAATTAATAATAATTTAATTAAATATATTAAATTATTTAATAATTTTATTTATTATTTTAACCTGAATTTAATTTTTATTTCATGTAAGTAGTGAATTATTTATTTATTTATTTATTTTTACCGAAATAAATGACAGCTTTATAACGCTCAATTCTGCAATTTTTGGTCTTATTTTTAGTCTAATGAATTACGAGATATAGTGAGAAAAAAATTGCTTAAGTAAAACGTGAAAGGTTATCTGACCTCATTTCTTCGACAACATGGGTCAGATTATGGTACAAAGCAAATTTACTGAGAGAATATAATGCAGATTTTTGTTTTTTTATGTGATTGGTAGATGACTAGATGAGAGAGAAACTAGAAAGTGGGCCATCGGTATCTTTATCAAGCATTATTTGCATGATTGCATCCCTCCTTATTTGAGTAAGGAGATTTGACATTTTGACTATTTGTTCTCTTTCATATGAATTTTTAAATATTGGATTTTGGATTTTTGTTTTTGGATTTATTATTTTCTTCATGTAAATTGACAAATTTTTTTTTTTTATCAAAGATAGAAGATTCGAACCCACAATTTTTTAATTGAATATAGAAAAACTATGTCATTTGAGCCATAACTCATTAACAAATTCATTTTGTTATTATTAAAAACAAAAAAGTTATTATGGTAATCATTGACTTTTCTTTCATGGATAATATTTTTTCCACTAGATTAAATTTGTAATAAACATTCTATTGTACAATGATTGTAACTTATTTATATTTTAAATTAATATTTTCTTAAATTTTCAAATTCTACTTAATATGTCTAAATTTAAAATTTATTATTTTCATTTTCTACCCTTCTAATATCGAAAATTAATTTTTATCTTAGAAGAATTATGGTATAATTTATCGATGTAGAAGTTTGAAGTGATTTACCTGAACGTGTTGGTATAGAAATGTTTCATAGTTCATATCACACATGACACATGTTAATTATATCGGGATGGCTTCTTAGTTTATGATTAAGTTGCTAATTATTGTTCAATATTTGATCACAAATGGCATTAAAAAACAAAGTTGATGTGTATTCACATATAAAAACAAAGTAGCTCCTCAGAAGAACATCGTCTTGTCATTGCTGCTGTTGGAGGGGTAGGTGGTGTTGGCCGCTAGCCACCCCAAACAGGGACGGAGTTAGATGAAATATTAGAGGAGTCAAAAATATTTACACAATAAAATAAGACTAAAATAAAATTTTAAAGGAAATTAAATTAAAATTTATATATAATTTACATGTAAAAAATTAAAATTAGGGGGACATTGTCCCCCCCTTTTTATATATGTAGCTTCGCCCCTGACCCCAAGAAGATGAGGGAACCAAACAAGAAGATGAAGATATGGCTAAGGAAGATGGGTGACCATAGTGGCGAAGGTGACAGAAGAGCAAGAAGAAGAAGAAAAAAGGGTATTAGAGATGTGGAGGATCATGGACACCGAATTAACCTTTTGTTTTTTGTAAATTACGATTAAATAAATTAAAAAGGGAACCATTCTGATAAAGTTATCCAAAATGTCTTTTTTTAAAGACGTTATATGTGGCACATTGCTATTGGACGAAATATTAAACCGGTTAATAAAATATTTTGAATAAACCAAAATAAAATCGGTTGATTATAATTATTAGATCCGATTTGATTCGATTTGTTTACATAATCTAAACCAAATCATATTTAAATTTTTTATCAAAATAACAAATATATTCTTAACTTTTATTTTGCGGACATTTAAATTTATAAAAATATAAAATTACAATTAAGTCCTTTTTTTTGGTAATACAATTAAGTCCTTAAAAAAAACTCTAAACTCTTGGTAGTCCAAGCCCAAGCCAAAGTAAACCCAATCTCAATGGCTCACCAATTTCTCAATCTAACCCCAAAAAAGTCCTAGCCCCAGCAATCAGCATCTCCTTCGTCTCATCTCTCTGCTCACTATTGCGATCTCAAGCTTTCTCCCTCTCTCGTCTCTGGTCTCGCACTCAAGGTTTTCGTCGCTCTCCGTGCCGCCAGTCGTCACCATCTCGCACTCAGTCGCACTCGCACGCCTTCACTGAGCTCGTTGTCGCCGGCGGCAGAAGCACCCAGACCCAGGACTGGTCGTCGTCGTCGTCGCTCCATGGCTCCTCACCGTCTCGCACTTAGTCGTGCGCCTTCTCGCGCTTGTCGTTTTCGGCGGCAAAAGTAGCTGGTCCCGAGGTTGGTCGTCGTTGTCGTCTTCATACTTTGAATCTCGCCGTCAGCTTCCTCCCCGCCCTCAGATTTCTTCGCCCAACCAGAAGCTGGTCCCCGATTTGGTGATTTCCAATAAATTCCTCTGGTCTTTTTTTTTTTTCAGTTTTGTTGCCCTAATTCATCACTGCATTTGAATTTGTTGCTGAAAATATAACTGAACTAGTTTTTATTTTTGCTAAAAATCATCATTGTCGTGAATTTGTTAGTATTTATATTACCACCGAACCTTGAATAATTTGTTGAGCTAGTTTCTTTGTTGCTTAAAATCATCACTAAGATGAATTTTGTACTGATTATCATCAATGAAGCTTGAATTTGTCGCTGTCATGCTCAAATAATTACTTAGCTAAATGTTTTTGTTGCTGGAAATGTGAGTTGAATATATTAGTGATTGCACCTTGAATTTGTTGTTGTCTTGCTAAATAATCACTTAGTGCATGAAAATGAATGTTAAAGGGAGATCGCTGCTAGAAATTAATATTTCTCCTTTTTTCGATGATTTACTGTGTAATGTCATGCTTAGTTATGCTTAGAGCAGGACAGATCTGTATGGTTGTTCATTTTTTTCGATGATTTGCTATTTGTTACATGTCTTTGGTTGCTACAAACATGAGCTAAATACATATGATTCATTGGTTAAAACATTTTCTTATTTTTTCTAAGCTTCCTCTAGTCTTTAAGGCGATTGTTTTCACTTTTTTAGTCTATATTTTATCCCATTGATGCCCGTCTCCCCTGGTGTTTATTGTTTGCTTTTGACATGTGCTCTAAGACTGAGTTTTGACCTTCATCTTAAACAGAGATCCTGCAAATATCTATTAGTTTTTAACCTGATTGCTTATAATTCTTAGCATGATATACCTCTCAAATCTATAAGCTGCTGTTCTGTTGGTAGGACTTAATAGTCTTTTCTTGGTCATGTAGAACTAATACTATAATGGTCTAAGGTTCTGTTGGTAGTTCTTATCAAATTCCTTATATATAATAACACAAACTATGGTCAGTTAGATGAAAATCAAGACTTAGAACTATTTAAGTAGCTATATAGTATAGTCACTTCAAACTAATTGTTCATTGAACTGAATGTGGAATCCAATTGTTAACAATTTCTGCCTTTACCAAGTTTCAATTAATTTATGGTACCTATATGTTTGTTGAACTATCGACATCTCCAATTTTCCAGGGCCATTATGTCTGTAATAACTTACAACGGCTAGTTCAAGGAATACAACTTAAGCGTTGATGCCCACAATGATCTAACTTGGTCTCTGGGTCGTGAATTCAATCTTTTGACAGTGACTCTGGACAAGGCTGTCATTTCATGAGTGGCAAATAGTGGATGCATGTTAGCATGATATAGTTAGAAAAACTTGAACTACCCTTGCTGCTCTTTTTCTATCCAAGGAAACAGTCTACATCTGCTGACATGACTGTTATAACATATATGGAGGAATTATCATTGTAAATTTGTTCTATTTTTCCTCCCCAAAAATGTATATTCTCATTTTTCTGAGATACAACTCGGTCGCAGCTGATGATATGTTGTATTTATGGAGTATAAAATTATCTATAATAAAGAATTTTACTGGCCTCAATTAACGAAATATGGGGATTTAACGAAATATGGCGAAAGTGCCTCCATTCAATCCGAGTATAGTTATTTGGTTACATCCCGTGGTTAGTGTTGTTAGCCTAGCCTCTGGTCTAAAGCTCTAGTGTAAAGCTTTGAATATTTTAATTTGTTAAATCATGTAAAGGGAATTTAATTCAGTCAGTTATAAGATTTCAAGTGTGATTAAACAAAAAGGTGTACAAAAAGGTGTACGGTGTATTGAAGAATCACGTTTAGAAAAAAAAAGGAGCGCTTACAAAATTATAGATTGCTTTATTAAAAAAAGGAGCGATTGCTTTATTTTACACGAAAGTAAAAGTATAAAACTCAAGACTAAAATACAACTAGTTTTCATAATAATCGAAAAATTACAGAGTGATTGCATCAGTTTTAAATATTTATGTTGTTACCTAACTAGATGTACACTCGAACAATACAAAAACTTAGTAGTCATTTATTTTTAAAGGGAATTTATTAATACAATGACCAATATCCGACTACACAGTAAAAATTTTTATTTTAATGTAAGTATAAAGTTTTTTAAAATTAAAAAAAATTATTGATTAATGCAATAATGAAAAATTAAAAATAAAATCATATCATATGTAACACATTAGGAAACAAAATATCAGTACAACTATATCACAGTTGTCTTCTATTCCTGCTAAAATGAAAACCATTTTAAGTTGCCCCGAATTTTTTATGGCATGACTATGACGTGGAACGAAATGGCCACACACAGTTTCATTATATTTCTTACTGATCCTCTAAGATAATTTAAATCTATACATTTATTATATATTGTCCAAAATATTGTATAACTATGTTTCAATTTAATTATGTGCCTAGCACAACTAGCAAAATTCAATTGCAACTTGAAGAAAGGACGCAAGTGAGGAGAGCAAAAAATGGGATCAATGAGGTTGATGGAAAAGATAAGAAAGCCATAGACATAACATTAATTAGTATATATTAAGAGTAACTTAATATTACATAAGATAAATTAAATTCTATGAATTCATAGGAGATAATTTCACGTGACTTTGCTAAATTCAATTGGATCAGTTTGACTAATTATAATATCTTTAAATTTAACATTTTATACGAAAAATATTTTAGTTTAATAATTTAAACCAATCAAACATTTTCATTAAACAAAATAATCAGTCATTTTTAATGTAAGAACTAGTGTATAAACCCGTGCTCAGCACGGGAAAATTTATAAAAGTAAGAAAAAAATTTATATGCTTCGATACTTAAAACAAAAATACGAAATAATTATTATTTTAAGATATTTATAAAATTATTATCAAAATCAAAGTTTAACTTAAAAAAGGAAGTAATAATTATTTTATATATTTTAAAGTAAAATAATTATACACTGATACAGAATTTAAAATAAAATTAAAATATTTACATTAGAATACTATTTTTTCAAAGACTTTTCTATAAACAACATTGATAGTTGAATTTGCAGACATTCCTACGTGATTCATAAGTAAAACTTTTAAACCTCTCTTACTCTTAACTCTTGAAAGTGCCACATATAGTTGGCCATGTGTAAAAACTGGTCTGGGCAAGTACAATCCAACATGAGATAAAGTTTGTCCCTGAGACTTATTAATTGTCATGGCAAACGATACTATTATGGGAAACTGTCTTCGTTGGAATCTAACTGGGACAGTTTCATTTGTTGGTACCATATTCATTCTTGGAATCAAAGCAATATGACCAACATTATTACCCGTTAAGACTTCGCATTCTATGACATGATTTCCAAGCTTCATAACTTGTAGCCTTGTACCATTACAAAGACCACTGGATTGGTCAATATTCCTCAGTAACATCACCGGAACACCAACCTTGAGTATTAATTTATGTGGAGGTAAACCAGAGCAATTTATGCTATTCAGTAATTCAGGACCATAGAGATCTAGTTGACTCTCCATATTCCCTTCATCCATACATATGGAATCCGAACTAAGATATAATTTTTCTCCTCCAGGAATGATAGCCATCAGATGGTTGTTGACCTCTTCAACGATGTCTAGTGTGGGAGCCAGTATAGTTCTTGTTTTGAAAAAATCCTTTGAGGATATGTTTTCCAGAATATTTGGATAAGAAAAATGAACTAACTCATCAAATGCCTGGTCCGAAGAAGGAATAACAATATCTCCTGGAAGACATATCTCAGATTCACCATCCATATTGTCACCTATTAGACCATCACCAACTTTCAATAACCACTCACCAAATTGCTCTGTCTCGTCTTGATCTGAAGCAGTCGTCCCTACAGAGAGTCTCATGTTTTTTGTTAGTTTGAGCACCTGGCAAAACTTCCAAAGGTAAGACGAATTCACTGTTGAATGAACGATATCTTGTCTCGATCCTCGTGGAATGACAGGAAGAATTTGTCTAAAGTCTCCACCTAGTACAACTACTTTTCCTCCAAAGGGCAAATCTTTGTTATATGTTGGAGAACACCTCATGATGTCACCCAAGCATTTGTCAAGCGCTTCATAGCAGTACCTACTAACCATTGGGGCCTCATCCCAAATTATAAGTTTGGCTTTCAACAGTAACATTGCTTGAGGGGAACCAGGTTTGATGTTACATACAGAATCCTCAGTTATATTCAGCGGTATTTTGAACCTTGAGTGTGCCGTTCTTCCATTGGGAAGAAGTAAAGATGCAATACCACTCGAAGCAACGTTTAACACTATATCACCCCTTGAGCGAATCTCAGCAGACATAAGGTTCCAGAGAAATGTTTTTCCAGTACCTCCATGACCATACACAAAGAAAAAACCCCCTTCATCACAATACACAGCTGTAACAATTTTATCGAATGCATATCTCTGCTCAGGTGTTGCGATGGCTAACATATCTGAGGCATTTTTCTTTAAATCATCCCTGTTAAAGTTTAGCTCTTCCCTTATAACACTTTCGGTTAACAAAGAATTATCAACTTCAGTTGCTAAAGGCATAGGAGGATAGTCTTTCAAGGTCTTACCATAGGAATGTAAGATCTTGTCTATATCCATTAAGCACAACTGCTTAATCTCATCATCTGACATTGTTAACTCTGCATATTATACGATACCATAAAAATTCAATCAAACTAAAAATGATCAATAAGAAAGAACTTTTATCATTGTAATTAATAGAAACTCACCACTCATGTTCATCACGACTCTCTGTTGATACAAAATATCATCTGAGAGTTCATGCCAACATCTATCCCAAACATGTTCTGGTCTTGAGATATTATTGGATGTTAATAGAATGACAAATAACCTCCTAACATATGATCCTGAGGCCCATGAGCTTGCTTCCTTAATTGCATCAATGAATTCTTTGTCATCTTGCAAGAGTCCAAGGGCGAAGCATGCATCTCTATACGTAGCATAAATTATTCCTCCAACTGTTCTTATATCTCGAAAACTCGTACATCCTCTTTGAGTATTCAAGAGAAGTCGTTGGTAATATTCTTCGGTATTTGCTGCAAAAAACTTAGTTAAAATCCCACTCTTAAGTTGTTAAATGGATTAAGCTACGCTATTTTAATTATTATGTAGCTTCACATCCGCTTAAGAATAATTTTTCTAAAAAATATTGAAAAATAAAAAATCATATAATCTACAAATTATAACTGTTGAAAGTTATATGAACATTTATTTTCTAGTGTAGATAAATTGAATAAAATGGATATGGGGTACAGGCTGTTAAGATTTCAAATTTAAATCCTTAAATAAGTAAGATCAAAATTGAATGTAAACTCGTTATTACCTGCAGGTACATGAGTCAACCTTCCAATTGCGAAGCCTTTCTTTCGAGGAAACCACTTTGAAGAATCGTCCTTCCAAACAAACTTGGTTGGAAACTCAGCATAAGTCAGACTTCGAGCATAAGGATATGACATGTTCGCTTCCATCCATCCCAAAAACATGGACCTATGAGATATTGCTCTTTCGACGATATCATTCACATTAGAAGTTTCACCATAAACCACAGGTTGCTCATCCTCCAAATGGAATGGAAGTCTAATCACAAATGGTTCTTTCTCTTGGATTTCGTATCCAAATAGACTCCAGACTGCCTCACATGCCGAAATATACCTACAATCGTAGTAATTTCTAATTTCGTCAACAACTTGTGTGGCTTCTGACGGATCACCAGCATTGTATAGAGTAGCTGTTACGCGGTCATTACCCTTGTGTACATACTTAAACAGATACTTAATAGAACTTGTTTGGCATGTGTATTCCACATTTATGTGGCACCCGAACTTGAGCAACAATTCTGGATTATACGGAATAATGAACTTATTGTCTAGTACACATTCCCTTTTCTTCACTGTTCGACCGTTATCAGTACGCCTATATTTGGGAAATCCGGCCTCATCAATGAGTGTTCGCTGTCTAAACTCTTTAGGATAGAACTTTGAACAGGATCCATTCTTCATGCAAGGTGAATTCTTGTTGTATGGACCACATGGACCATGTACCATGTAATTTTGAACAGCTCTATGTAGATTTGGCCTTTCATTTTCATCAGGAATCTCAGCTGTTATATGTTTGTCTATGTCATCTGGTGTTTGTGGCTTGAACTCGTTACTCATGAATAAAAGGATATGTGCATGCGGAAGTCCTCTCTTTTGAAACTCTACAGTACAAACGTCTGAAAATTGAAAAAGACAAATGAGCAAAGCATTACAACATAGGATTTTAATAAAGCGTTGCATAAACACAGACTTACATCCCAAAATTTTGCCAAAGATTTTTCCCTATTTGAGGTCATCTATCAAACCATCAAGCTTGATCTTGAAAACTCGACACAATATATCAGGACGGTCTTCTGCCTTCAATCCAATGGAAGTCACTTCTCTTCTTATCTCATCCCATTCAGGGTTACAGGTCATGGTGATAAAATAGCTAGGATATCCTGCATATCTGCAAATTGCAAACGCATCTTTACAATTATTCATCATATACCTAGGTCCACCGGTAAAAGTACTGGGAAGTATTATTCTTTTCCCAAGCCTTGCAGCATCTACATCCCCGTTTATAAGACTTTCATGCAGACATTTGTATTTATCAACCCTCAACTGTGGTTGTTTACACCTAAAGAATTTTAACCTCTCTGATTCCACCATTGTGTAGGCATCTACCAGAAACTGTTGGAATAATCTCTTTGATCTCAGAATTAACGGAGATTCACCCGTCCTTTTCTGTAGTCGAAAAGCAAAGAATTGTCGCAAAGTGATTGTTTTGTTTTTCTTTGTAGGTCTAGCGGAGATAGAATCTGATGTTGCAATACCCAAACGAAATCCATCCTCCCCATACGGAAACAACAATGGATATTGCAAGGCTAAATAAGATGGATGAAAAACATCAATCCGCTGGAGCTTTCTAGATTGACTCTCTATAATAATATCTCTATCATTACTAAGTTGTTCGACATCGCCAACAATCAATGCAGCCACTTCAGATGCAGATGGCAAGTTGTATGTCCTGCCATCTGTAGTCCTTTTACTAATCAACTTAAGCTTTATGTTTGTGCAATTTTCCTGTTGGTATCTATCTCTTGCATAGCGAAAACTCTTTGCCAAACTATTATATCTATCTAGCATGTTTCTTAATATTGCCACAATTTCCCTATCTCGCTCATTTATAGCTTCATTGGAACTGCGAAAAAAAATAAAATTTATGTTATTTTCTCTAACAGATAAGAAATAACTAAAAAATTTGACTGATTGCATGAAAATTACCGAAGTGTGCCTATTCGATTATCAATCTCATTTTCTGTGTCATAGATATATAGCTGGGCAAATGTTGGTCGCAAACTATCAGGAGGAAGTAAGCTACCAATGCTATGGTAGTTTTGACCCCCAAGCTTAAAAATTGGAGGAGCAGTCCCATTGTTCACCCCACGGTCAATTTTTCCAGCCATTGATGTAAAACAAAACATTGAATTAAATGTCCTTATATTTTTTAGGAAATGAATACTTCTTTGATCTCCTCCAGTATGAAGCTGAATGAGCTCATCAGGAGGCACAGAAAGTAGAGGAAGCTCAATCTTTCCTTCCATACAACATAATGAAAACTTTGGTTGGGGTGACTGTTTGGATTTAGCAAGCCTTTCTCCAGACCACATCCATGCTTTACAGTGTTGACATTGATAAATAGGATTTCCTATATCCCATACATCTGTCGAATGAACTCTCTTTAGCTACTCAGTTGTCATACCGATACAATTTAGTCCATGATGTACACAGATGCAAATAAGCATACAGATAAAAATTTTACATACCGTCTAAGATTTCTGAGGACGGTATAAAATTATCTTCCATATCCACATCCAACATTGAATCATCATAACCATTCAAAACTACAGTAAAAAAAATTATAAAAAATGCAAACATAATCATTTTGATGTATTACTAATAATTCATATATCTTGTAAACTACAAACTTAAATTCTTGATATAGTGAGAAATTACCTTCATCATCAACTAAAGGGTCAACACGTTGGCCACTGTGTGTGCCAGCACTTGGTAGATGTGTCTTAACAGTCGATAAATTTACATCTTCATAAAGTTGTGCCAAATTAATAGCCACCGAAGCAACAACAGAGGAAGATTGTCCTTTTTGCACCCCAATCATAGTAGAACTTCTTTTCAAAAAAGTTAAATTTCATTCAAATAAACCATAGAAACTATAGAAAAAAAAAGAATATAATAATGACGACTATCTTTTCTAAATTACCTTTCTGTTAGGCACGATCGGTGGAAATCGGAGTGTGATGGAAGCTGATTTTGTGAAACGACTTCAGTTAGATTATTGACGGGTCCTTGTACACTGGAGTATGCTAGAATTGCAATAAATTTATGTTATATAAATGATTTCCGATGAAGTATAATTTTTGTTAAATATTGGTGTATGAATCATTTGGCAATCATTCACTATACGTACTATTTGTTAACACGGACAGTGGAGTTCTTGTCAATGAAGGATCCGTCTGTAGAGTTAAAGATTTAGATCTTATCTCTGATGTAGAAGGTCTTACATAATTAGGAGGAGTATTTTCCTGTCCAAAAATTCCATGCGAGGCACAGTGTATACCATGCATAGATAGTTGCTTCCCTATGAATGAGTAATGAGAAATATATAGAAAATTTTCATCATTAAACCGATATAAATTAAATTTAGATAAATATGAGTCAATTACAGTGAAAAAAATGTCACATTTATCTTTACTGGATTGTAAACTGAGAATATTAGATGAGGTACCAATTTCTCGACACACTGTTCTTTGACTTGTAGTAATATGATCCACATTTTTATGTACGTCAAAATTTGTATTATTGTTGTTCTTCGACACTGTTAAGTCAAAAAAATAAATGAAACACAAATAATAATTATTCAATTAACTAATCTCGTATTTGATTTTATATAATTTTAGTAGTATACTTTCGTAGTTAAAAATTTTTTTGTATTGGTTTAGCTTTATTGAATTATTTTTTAAATTATTAAACTAAATCAATGAGTATTCATATCATATTATTCAAAATATAACCAGTCATCAGTTAAAAATAAATACAATGCAATTTAAATAACAAATAAAACTCTAAATTTAAATATAATTTTAAAATTTCAATTTATTTAAATCGAGTTAAATAGATATACACAAAAGCGTCAAATTTTATATTTTCCCAATTAATATAGAGTTTTATGTATTAATTTAGGATAAATAGTATATTATTTTAAATTATGATAGAGTATATTTTAAATAATATTAAATAATTAATTAACCTAAATAGTATATGAAGATTTGAAGATTGCATAGTTTTTATGTAATTTATAGCTTATTAAATATGAGTTTAAAAAAAATTATAAAGATGAATAGTTATTTTTAGTTTTTAAATCACTAAACTAAAATATTTAAAAAAATTATGTATAGTACAAACTACTTCGCTAATATTCTCAACAATAATAATAGTTTAAACTGTAATTCCCATAAAAAATAGAAATTAAAGAAGTTTTAGAAGAACACCTACCAGAAGCACCAAAGAAAGTAGACTCATTATCATCAAGTCTTTTTCGTTTTCTTGCCAAAATTATCTTTCGTCTTAACCTTGCAACCTTCGATTGTGTGATTGGAGTGGGATACATTATCGTTGTTAAGTCACTTATCTACAATGTACTTCTTCCGCAACAATGAGCTACGAATACAAATTTTCAAATTTTAATACTTATTTTGAAATTAAATTTTGAATATCCATTAACTCACAATACTGATTATTTATTGATTAATTTATGAGGTATCAATTTTTACTTAAAAAATAAAAAACTTAATTTTTAAATATGTAAAAATATATTAACAGTGACTTTTAATTCACAAATTAATAATCTAATTAAAATGGATATATATATATATATATATATATATATATATATATATATATATATATATAACATTATATATTATTAAATAATTGATTGAAAATATACACTCCTGCACGACAATTTTTAAATTTGAATTTAGAAGTATTCAATAAATCACATTTTTTAATCAACATATAACACAAAAATTAGTTAAAGACAAAATATTCAACACAGAATAATTTTAGTCATTTAAAATTTAAATATTAAAAATTAGATTACGTATTAAAAATTAAATACAACTTTGTGGTATGCTTCAACAACAACAACAACAACAACAACAACAACAACAACAACAACAACAACAACAACAACAATAATAATAATAATAATAATAATATACTTTTAAAAGGTGGTATTGCATGTTCTCCGTGTAATTTTTAAATTTATTTTATAAATAATAAAATATATAATTTTGGATAATTACATTGAGTGAATAATAAAAATTAGTATCCAAATTAACAAACTTTAACCTATCTGATAAAAGAAAATGAAACTTACATAAAACATATAAAAATTACATAAAATATAGTGTATTGTGTAGTAACAGTATTTTTAGAGAGTGTATAATAGTCTTTTTTTTTCAAATATTTAACAATTAAGCTATATTATATTAATTCTTTTCAATTACTAAACTAATAAGTTTATAACACGTGAACAGTAAAAAAAATAATATTGTAAAGAAGTTGAACAAAATAAAACCAAAACACTAATCAATAGAAGACTAATCAACACTTAAAAAATTTATTTGAAATGAAAAAAAAATAAATAAAACTTACATAAAGATGTGGTGCAATGTGCAACAGTAACACCTTCAAAAGGATATCTAATAATCAAATATTGAATATGAAAGATTATATGTAATTGTAGAGTTCTTATATAGAGCTATTGTATTTTGGGCCGGGCTAAAATATTAATGTGTATATGTTATAATTTGTTGGAAAGAATCAAAGATATTATTTTATTTTAAATTAATAGTTTTCTTTTTTGAACGAAATAAAAAGTTTCTATTTACGGAGTCATAAATATAATATAACATACTTTAATGAGTCACAACAGCATACAACACCAACACCCTAACAATCACTCTCATTCAGTAATTTCTCTCATTTAATAATATGTTTTATTTGATAATTATACGTCCAATGATTAACTAATAATAAATTAAAAGCACTTTTTATTAATGTTATTATTTTATTTCGAAAAAATTCATATACTAATTTTTATTTGCGGATTTTGAGTTTAGGTTGAAGAATTTAGAATATAATTAATATATATCGGTCCCATGTCATAATTGCTTAAAACTTGTGCCATTTTCTTCGTGAACCGCTCCTATTTCTGAATATTTTTCTGATCTCTAAACAACTTCATGAATCAAAATTTTTCTCTAAATCTCGATTTTAAGCGGGGGGGAGAGGAGGGAGAGTGGAGGGTCACTGTTGTCAAAGTAGAGACAACGGGCAGCAACTCTCCCACATCATCTAACTGTGTGTTACCAGGAGAAAGAAGAGAGTTTTTATCAACAGAGAGAAAAAAAATTTAAGTAATAATATAATTGGAATAATTCCACAAAATTATATAATTTATTTAATTAATTTTATTAAAAATCAAGACAATTAAACATAAGTCACCTAATATAAAATTAATAGTTCAGTATTAGAATCTTAAAATAATGCTACATGAGAATATAATCGAATATTGAAATTTTATTATTCTTAAAATTGATAATGAAACCTTTTTATTTTATTATTTTATTTTTCATAAAATTATTTCATTATTTTATTTTTCATAAATTTTTTTTCTAAGAATAAGTTGAAAATAGCATATAATAAATAAGTGACTCTATTAATTAGAAGTTGGTAAAATCGCTATCCTTCGAGTTAATTCTAAATTATAAAATTGAAAGAAAAAAAAGTGTTAAGTGTAGTGGAATTTTGGAATCCATGTTGAACATTTAAAAAAAAAAAAAAAAAAACACCACCAAGAAGCTTAAATGATTGTATCTTCTTTAAAATATGATGATTGATCCCCACCCAAATAATAATAACTTGAGGAGTAAGGTCGCTGAACGCCAATGACTATTGTTTGATATACAGGTCAATTAGTCAATTACTTTCTTGTTCTTTTAGTCAATTACAGAAATAGCAGATATAATCATATAGTCAAAAAATCTGTATTCTAAAAGTATTCAATAAATTTTAATAAAAAAAATAACATCTAAAATAATATATATATATATATATATATACACACGCTAACAATACCCATAATTATCTAATTATATATTAGAGTCATGTTTGACTTGTATCAAAATAAAAAGAAAGTATTTTCAATGTCATTAGCATGTCCCAAAAAACATAGATAATTAAATAAAACAAAACAACAATTATTTAATATAAAATATTTTAAAATTTGAATAGTATCTATTCTCTCAATAAACATTAGTCATAGCCAAGACTCCACCAAACCTTTAAAACATGCTCCTTTATCTCCATTACATGAAAAACCTCATGTTTCACAGCAGCTACTTTTTAATGGAAGGAGCACCAGACATGTTGAACTCATCCAACAGACGCTTCAAACAAAATAAAACAAAAAAGTATAATTAAGATTTTAACCAAAAAATAAATTCCAAAATATAAAAGAGGCCATATAAGTGAAGACTAAATGAATACCCTCACAACAGGTTTTTTAATAACAGACAAATTTTCCACAATTGGATCAGGTGACTCATCACAAACAGAACATCCATCTTCACCTCGAGGCTACATAAAAAAACAATGAAAAAAATAAATAAACAGCATCTCATATTTGGCAAATTAAGCCTTAATATACATAGTCTAAAAATTAACAAAAAATAAAGAAGAAATCATACATGCATAGGGTTAATAGGACCAGCACGGGGTACACCAGATTTTACCGGGCCTTGAGTGTCCCTCCACCTCGGTAAATTGGAAGAATCAGAACGTATCACCGATACATCATAAGAATCGCACCATCCAGTAGTTTCTACTTCGACCTTGAATAGAAACTCCTTATCAAGGAAAAACTCATTAAAACCAGTAGGATCTTTGCTTGCTTTCCCTTTTTCCTACACCAAAAATTTTACATTTATATCGTTCTAAATAAACAAACATATCTTATTGACAATCATAACGTGTTCAACGAAATTGGTTTCACGTACATTCAACTCTTTCACCATCTCAGTACAGGTTCGTCCGAATAGTGCTGCGACCTCTTTATCGAATACAACAAAGTTCGTTGTACCAGTACCATCAAAAACCAACAAATTCAATTTATACCTGTTTTTTTTTTTAATTAAAAAACATCAATTAACACCTGGCCTATCACCCTTTAGTTACAACAAAATCATAAAAATGATATTCAACATAATTTAGATGCTCAAACACAATTTTTTTTAGATTTATCAGTTTTCTAGATTTTAGCCTAGCAAAGGAGACTTTGGTATAAAAGTGTTGTAGTTATATGAATTTTTTTCTGTGCACTCTATCTTTGTTTGCCAGCTTTTTTTTTGTGGCTAAACCAGATTTCCATCGACCAAAGCAGTTTTTGTTTTTAATAAATATTAGTATTAAGCCAGATATTGCTAAATCATTAAAAATCAACATAATCAATTAGTTAACTATATTGCATTTTTATGAAAAGATTGCACAAATAAATCTAATTAGAGTAATACCTGTCAACCACATTATTCACGTCCCTATTACAGCCATCGCAGAAGTATTCATCCGCATTAGCTTCTGCCTTCACGCTGCAAACACATGATTTATACCACCAACTTGGAACGTGTTCAACATCAAGAACAGTGGCCCGAACAACATAGAATCCAACCTATATAGGAACAGTTTGAAAGTTTTAAAAAAAAATTAACCAAACGAAAAAAATTAGTTTTATATAAAGCACTCACATCCGCAGCAGCACGTAACTCCTTTATTGTCTTCCTCCCAATAGAATATAAAACTTCATCTTCATCAAGATATGCTGATTTGCCAGAAACCACAGACAGGTACTGCGAGATCTCTCTATAGTACACACTACTTATCAATCACGATGCCACAAAAATACAGCCAATATGCACAACCATAAATAATTCACAATATTGTTACAATACCTTTTTCGAAGCATCAAAGCCTCAGGAATATCTGGATTTATCAAGAGTCTAGTACCATACATAATGTTCTGCACAATATTGGTACCTATATATAACAATCATTGTTTAAATGAGTTGTACAATTATACATGACAGAAGAATTATCGAATGGAAGGTAACCAAAAGTGTACTTAGATTTAAAAAAATAACTATAACCTACCGTGAACCTAATTAATTATTAAAACTTTTTATTTTAGCAATGACATATAAAAAAAATATTCAATGCAAATATAAAATAATAAAAAGTATTATATAATAACAGAAATATAGTTTAAAATTATATATTGATTAATTAATTATCGAGTAATTCAACATAGGATTTACAATCAACGAAGAAAAAAAAACTGCTGATACCTCGTTTATCCAATTTTATATAATAATAGTTTGTATCACTTCAACCAATTAAATTTTAGAAATTAAAAACAAAAAAGAGAATTTCCAATGATATTTAAAAAAATCTCTACTTATCTCAACTGTTTTTACTATATGAAAATATTGATGGCATAATCTTCCTTCTAATGACAACCTTTCATGAGCCACCCATTTTGCATCTCAATAATTAGTAGAAATAGTTACAATAAGAATATAATCATTTGATAGTAATCAAATACTCACGTACCTCCAGCATTTTTTACTCTTACAAATTGAAAAATAACTATTGGCAGTTGTTGATCGCCTGATGCTAGAAAATTCTTGATCCGGTCCACCATCTCTCCAAGAACAACAATATTAAGCCGTAAACTGTATAGAAATGCAAATTATTTAGAAAATAAAAGATTACTTATTTAAACATATTAAGTGGTGAGTAAGGATTGTTGGAAAAAACGCACCCGTCATTCTCAATATGAATGACCATCATGTTAATAAGTTTACCATCGTTCATGTATTTCCTCTCACCCTCCACGCCGGCCATAACTCCAGCAACGTCTTAAATAAATATCAAACAGAAAAATGTACCCAAATCACACCTTTTAGTGATATTTTGTCATAATTAAAAAAAAAATCAACTTGTGTACTTGCCATAAATTATACACTTACCAACCAAAAAAGGATGATGAGGAGAGTATCCCATAATTTCCCTAAAAGGAACTAACTTAATACCATATAACGGTATTGCATCACAGAAAGAGGGTAAGACAGTAGTTCTATCTTGAAAAAATAACCGAAATTGATGCGATGTTGTGCGATACAACCCACAGTTGTTGTTAACTCCAAAGTATGTAAAAACATACACAGTTCCTTCCGATATCAATGACTCGAACACAGATATCAAATCCTCACCTACAGAAGCATGCATAGTTGTTCCCTATTTTTTCACAAAGAAAAAAATTTTATTATTCACTTTCTACAGGATCTCATTGTGGCATGACTTCATCATGTTGAAGATAAAGTTGCTTCATATATATTAAAAATAAAAATATAAAATATTGTTAATAAATAGTTATGGCCTAGAATTAATATATATCGGTCCCATGTCATGATTGTTTAAAACTTGTGCCATCTTCTTCGTGAACCACTCCTATTTTTAAATATTTTTCTGATCTCTAAACAACTTCATGAATCAAAATTTTTCTCTAAATCTCGATCTTAAGGGGGGGGGAGGGAGAGTGGAGAGTCACTGTTGTCAAAGTAGAGACAACGGCAGCAACTCTCCCACATCATCTAACTGTGTGTTACCAGGAGAAAGAAGAGAGTTTTTATCAACAGAGAAAAAAAAAATTTTTAAGTAATAATATAATTGGAATAATTTCACAAAATTATATAATTTATTTAATTAATTTTATTAAAAATCAAGACAATTAAACATAAGTCACCTTTAATAAAATTAATAGTTCAGTATTAGAATCTTAAAATAATGCTACATGAGAATATAATCGAATATTGAAATTTTATTATTCTTAAAATTGATAATGAAACCTTTTTATTTGATTATTTTATTTTTCATAAAATTTTTTTCATTAAGAATAAGTTGAAAATAGCATATAATAAATAAGTGACTCTATTAATTAGAAGTTGGTAAAATCGCTATCCTTCGAGTTAATACTAAATTATAAAATTGGAAGAAAAAAAAAGTGTTAAGTGTACTGGTATTTTGGAATCCACGTTGAACATTTAAAAAAAAAAAAACACCACCAAGAAGCTTAAATGATTGTATCTTCTTTAAAATACGATGATTGATCCCCACCCAAATAATAATAACTTGAAGAGTAAGGTCGCTGAACGCCAATGACTATTGTTTGATATACAGGTCAATTAGTCAATTACTTTCTTGTTCTTTTAGTCAATTACAGAAATAGCAGATATAATCATATAGTCAAAAAATCTGTATTCTAAAAGTATTCAATAAATTTTAATAAAAAAAATAACATCTAAAATAATATATATATATATATATATATATATATATATATATATATATATATATATATATATTATACGCTAACAATACCTATAATTATCTAATTATATATTAGAGTCATGTTTGACTTGTATCAAAATAAAAAGAAAGTACTTTCAATGTCATTAGCATGTACCAAAAAACATAGATAATTAAAAAAAAAAAACAAAACAGAGCCAATAACAAATTGAAGAAAAATTTTACTAAATAATACAATTTTTTTTAGTCCTATACCTATAACAAAAAATGACGCATCAGCCAATTCAAATGAAATACACTAAATATAAACATATTATGTAATACAATCATATTGATAAATTATTTTGGCTTATAAAATTATATTTCCTTAATAAAATTCTTTAATGCAAAATTTAAACCAAAATAAGACACATTAATTTTTAAAACATTATTTAATTATTATAGGACATTATAAGGATAATAATTAAAATTATATAAATTTTCTTATGAAACAAAATTTAAATGAAACAATATTTAACAGAGTTAAAATTTAAATCTTTTTTTACTGTAAAATATTCTTTTATAAAAAATTTTCTTGCTTTTCTTGCAAAGAAATATATAATTGGGTTTTATTCTTGTTCAGTTTTTAATTGAATGGTCACAAGAAAACCTTAAAATTGTTGAGATTGAAATTGTAATAATTATGAGTGAGAAACATACAAATGTGGGACTATGTGTATAAAAATAGAGAAATAATTGTATGGATAAATAAATTAGAAGTACCTGCTCATCCATCAATACCATTTCAATAGAGCTACTGGACTTGGGGTCTTTGAATTTTGGTAAAGACCAGAGTCTGATTACTCTGACATGAATCTTCCAGCTCTCTTTTGGCGGTGCAATCATCTCTAACAAATCATATTGTCTATCCATTTTTTCTTTAGATAAAAAAATAAGAGCAAACGTAAATTATAGCAAGTATGTATGATAACAGCATAAGATCATACTTCCTAGGCTTTTATAGCAACTAAGAAGAGGTATATTTTTTAGGTAAATCACTTTAAAATTAGACTGCATCCAAAATCATATTTCTTCCATAATCCAAAAGAAGAAAAAATCTGTCTTGATAATTTAAAAAATAAAAAAAGATTTGAATTGAAAATACAGCTCTTATTCTATATCATAAATACTGTTAATTAAAAGTAAATTGAGTAAAAAAAGATATGAAAATAACAGCTGAATTCATGTCTTCCTTTAAGAAAAAAAAAAAAAAAATATATATATATATATATATATATATATATATATATATATATATATATATATATATACACACGTATATAATAATACCCATAATATATGTATCAGAAAAATCAATAATATATACGTGTACAGTAATACATATAAAGAAAGATATTGTATTATTTTATTTCGAAAAAAATCTCATCATTTTATTGTTGTTTTCTAAACCATGTATCATACGTAGCAAATTTAAGATAATTTTATCCAAATCATATGCCTTTTTTATGAGCTTAAATTATTAGAAAAATAATTTTATAACATAGTATCATATTTTCTATAATTTAAAATTTGAGGTATTGATTTTTATTGAATCCAAAAAAAATATTGCAACATAAGACAAATAAAAAAATAATATATAAGATTTAAACAAAATAAAAAAATTACGTGAAAAGACGTATTAAAAGAGGAATCAATTGTATGATAAATTTAATTATATATGGGTCGCATGCAATTTGGGATTAGGGTTTTAAATTACATATATTAATGAATTAGTTCAGAGACTTACCATGGTTACAACCAAGGTTCTGAGAACAGGGAAAGGACCCAAGAAAGGATCCATCGGGAAGCTGTTGTTAGGACTGGGCATGTTTGTGTGCAAGTGTTTCAAGTTATTGGTTTTTTTCTCTATAATCTAAAACACAAAACATACAACGGTGAGCTGAATAATCAAATAATAATCTACAAATTTTACAAAAACACAAAGCAACAGTAGTACAACAGATCCAGAACCCCAAAATCAAATAATCATTCAACGATTTCAACAAAACAAAATCCTATAATCATTCAATAATTTGTTGATTTTAGAAGAGAGATCCAGAGAATAAAATGAAAATCGAAGAATAAGTGCACACCAAAGTCACTGACCTTTGAGATAATGACGCCGAGACGACGGCGACAAGACGACCGCGAGCAGCAGGAAGAATCCGACGGAGGATGGGCGCCGAGTGATGAAGAAGACATCAAATAGGGGATCTGACTTGGAAAAACACCGACAGTACAAAGAGAAACTCTTCGGACAGCCACGGACGGCGGCAACCGGTCACTCCGTTTGGCGGCAGTGGAGGCTAGCTAGGGTTTTCTCTTCTTGTTATCTTTGAATGAAAGAATGAATAAAGGTAACAAAAGAGAGGAGGGAGACCAGCATGCAGTAAGTGTTATTCCCTTTTTGTTTTCTTTTGTTTTATTTATCTATTCTAATTTATAAAAGTAACAAAAGAGAGGAGGGAGACCAGCTAACGTGTTCTTGTTTTCTTTTGTTTTCTTTATTTATTCTAATTCTCTTTCTGTTTTCTTTATTTATTCTAATTCCCTTTTTATTTTCTTTTGTTTTCTCTATTCATTCTAATTTATAAAGAGACTACTTGTGATTGATCAGATTCTCTACACTTATTTTGATAAACGAAAAAATTGATTAAAAAAAGTTCTTATTTCTGTTCATTGAATAGATTCTGTCTATTTTAAAATAATTGTTGTTTTAATTTTAACTTTTAGATTCATTAAAAAATTAAAATATGCATTTTAAATTAAAATAAAAGCCATACCTATTTTAAAACTGAAGAAGTATATGATAATGATAATAATAATGATGATGAATGAGCAAATAATTTCAGTAATGCATGATTTATTCTCAAGTTCTCAAAGTAATAATCATATCCATGAGAGAGGGGATTCCAATGCAAGGTTCAAGATATTCCAAAACCAAACATGTTGTGCATAGTTGAATCTCACTCAACTCTCCTTGCAATTGCCAACATATTATCACCACCACCAATATTACACTTATTTCTTCAACGGACTTTCATTTTTTTATATAATTATTTAAATACTAATAATAACAATAACTATTTATTAAAAGAAAACACACTCAAAATCTTGGATTAAATAAACAAATATACGAAACAACTCTTGTATCAAGTTATAAGAGATAAATTAATATCAACACAAAAACTTTGAAAAATAAACTGCTCATATATTGTAGATCCTAATAACTCTCAAACAACCATAGTTCATTCAAATAATAGTTTAAATAAATTATTCTCCTATATTTTAAATCGAACTGTGTAGAGGCGTGTTGATTTAGTCCTCCCCCACAACCCACTTCCCTTTCTTAGATTTGGATGAAACTGACTCCTCTCCAATCTCTTCAATATGTTTCTTAGCTCCGAGAATCTTAGAATTATGTTTCTCATCAACTGCAGGAGATGGAGTTGGCTCACTCTCACAAGCCTGGGATATGCCATCATGTACCAATAAATATAAGAATAATAATATTTTAGTTACTATGTAAAAATTAATAACATCACTGTAACAATTTAAATTGGAAATCATTTGACACAAACCTTAGAAGTGTTGTATGGACCAGTAAACAAACTCAATAGTTCAGAATTTTCATGGGACAAAAGGCCCTACAAAACAATTGATTCAATAAAAAATATCATCAAAATCTGGTTGATCTGTTTTTCTAATACAAAAACAAAAGAAAAAGTTATTAGACAGAGGGGATTACAGTGTCGGGATTGTATTTATCCAAGAAGGCAGAGACCAGAGAATTCTCATTAGTCATTCTCAGCACATGAATTACATATGGTTCATAAGAGTTCAGATTCCTCATCTTGAGTTGCACTTTGAAGATGAACTTAATATCCCTAAGCTTATTAATCTCTTCGGGACAGGAATTTTTCTCAACACCCTTCACAGTTAGGGAAAAAACCTTCATTCATGCTCTCATAAGTAATAAAAATTAAGGTATAGTCCAGACTATTAACACAAAAAAATGAATATGACATCAAACCTTAGTCACACAAGACTGCCTAAGGTCCTTAGCAGAAACTCCAAGAAACTTTGCAGCTTCTCCATCGAACAAAACAAAAGAGGCAGCATCGGTGTGGTCTATCACCCTTATGTGAATGATGTACCTATTATTCACCAAAAAATATACAGTCCAAGAACAACACACTCCATAAATCTTACCAATAATCAGTGTCTATACTATGCTATTACTGAATTGGATGCAAATAATTTTTTAATAGCTTACTCAAGAGTCTCCATCCCACAAGGAAGAATAAAACGTATCAAATGGAATTAAAAAAATCTAAAAGCAAGTGACCCCGTGAACAAATCAAAGCTAAATAAACCAGTAGCCAATAAATTTTTTATATTTCCCTTGTGAATCAGAATCCAAAAACACAGAAATAGCAAGCCACAAAAGTAACTTTGCAATGTGATTTCAATAATAGTTAATCTAAATCTCCAACCCCACATTCACACAATTATCACCGACTGACCATAACAAAAGCAAAAATTATGAGCAGTGCCTTTTAATTAAAAAAAAAATTACTAATCAAGTAGAATTTTACAACATGTAATCAAGAAAAAAATAATAATCATGAACAGTGTAAAACTTCACATCAAACTCAAAAACAACACATAAGATTCTATATTCGATCTGAAAACTCAGAAAGGGGAATTATCCAAGAGTCTCCATCCCACAAGTGAGAATAGTTTAAAATAATCCTTATTATATATAATTCATAAAAAATGTTATAAAAATACCTATTAGAATAATAATAATTTAATAGTGTATGAGCAAATAATACAAATGCATAGATTACACCATTATCTTCGAGGACAAAGAGTATATAATGTGTGAATGTTAAAGAAGTATCGTGAGTCATACCTTGGCTCATAGAACCCGTAGTCTCTAATGCAATTGGGACAAAAATATTTTTTATCAAGTTCCTTCAAGCCACGACGACACTTCTTACATCCTTTGTACCACCAACCAAATTCAGTCTCAACTTCTTTAATCGTCCCGGCTGTAACAAATACAGCATCCTAAAATCGATGGATGGGAGGGTACAACACATCAATTGAGATTATGATCCAACAAACATTAGAACTAATACAATAAAAAAATACAATAAAAAAAGGAAAACTAATAAAGAAAGAATTTTACCTGATTATGCTCCTTTATCTCTGCAATTGTTTTGTAAACTGACAGACGCAAAAAATCCTCCTCATCTGAAACAGGTTGACCACAGACCAGCGGCATTATGCCTTGTCCGTCAACAGGATCCAATTTGTTCACCCTTGCATTTTTAAATCAGAAATTATGAAATTTGTCAATAGTTTAATAATCAAAAGCATTGTATAAATAATCTGCTGACCACAATACTGATCTATACACTGTACCTCGCAAAGAAATCCCTGGCAGCTGGAAACTCAACATTGATAAATAGTTTTGAATTGTAGTTTGTGTTAGATACACCCATGACCCCTACAAAAGACATAACAAAACAAAGAAAATACCATAAGCATATGATGACAGAAAACATGCATTTAAATACCAGTAAAATAAACAAATAAACAAACCACTATAAAATTTCATCTTGCCCATTTGGAGAATAACCACATAGGTAAGACACGGGTGTTCCTCTAGATATTTGAGCAATTCAAAAGCAAAAGACTGCCACAACGTTACCCTTAATTTCTGTCCACCCCTATAAGAAATAGCAATTCTTGTAGATTAAAGAGAGACACAAAATTTCAAAATAAGATTTTAAAACAAAAGCCACTATAAAAAAGATATCAAGTATTACTCAAGATCATCAAGTTCTATGGTGATATAACTTGACGGCTTCCCGTCCCGTGTGAATTCGACCAAGTTACCCTTAGAAGCAAGCTGACCTATCACATCTACAAAATAAAAGCACCAATCTATTGATTAACAAAACTCTATATGCCCAAATTTTTCTCTTTGGAATCAACGCATTTTATTCATGTTGAAATCAGATCCCTTTAATTCTCTTAAAAATAAAAATAATAAAAACTGTTAATAAATAGTTAGGGCCTAGAAATCGAAGTTCCTGAAGAAACAAAATTATAGGACATTATAAAGATAATACACAAAATTATATAAATATTTTTATTAAACAAAATTCAAATGAAACAATATTTAACTGAGTTACAAATTATATTATTTCTTAATATAAAATTACAGCAAGGGAATATTTGTTACAGAAAGGGAATAATAAAAAAATTCTTCCTTAATATAATATCTCAATGAAACAAATTTTAGATTAATATTATATGAATCTACAATAGTTGAGACTTGAGAGGAATAGCAACAACCATCAATTGAATCTATATCTGTCCACTATATGCTCATAATAAAAAAAGACAGCAAATGGTGCAAAACAATATATAGGATTAAAAAATTAGACTTTAAAGAATTAAACAACACATGCATCATAGATTAATCTAACAAAGTACTTACCAACTAAATAACCATCTTCTTTAGACTCTGATTGAATTGTTTTGAACGGAACAAAATTAAATCCGTTCAATGGAACTGAAGAATCTTGTACCGGACGCACAATCGTGTCCCTCTTGAAATGGATCCTAAATTCGTGTCTAGTAGGCTTGAACTTGATGGTATTCAAAGCAACTCCAAAATTAGTGACCACGTACACGTTGCCCTCAGCGAGTAAGCCCTCGAAGATAGGAACAAATATGTCTTTTACAGTGCATTGAATTGTATCTCCCTGAATGCATTAATTTTATAGAGTCATAAATAAATGAGGTTTATTGCTCAGTCATTACCAAAATAAATCTGAAATGAAAAGAGAAAATTTTACCTCTTCATCAAGGACAACCATCTCAATAGGTGCCTTCATCCCAGATCTTGCAAATTGAGAAACGGTCCAAAGTCTAATGACACGTACTTTGAGCTTCCACACCTTATGCGCTGGACCAGCATTGATACACTTGATGAGATCATACCTAAAAATCAAAGACCTCATATTTAGTGAAAGATAAAAAAAAAACTTATTGTGAAACAATCCACATGGCAGTAAACAGTCTCACCTAGCTGCCATTGCTACCTGCCACTACAAAATTACTTAAATAAACTGAATTTCAGTGTAGATAAAGAACAAATGTGGTGATCACCTATGCCAAATTTATAGAGTCACAGCATTGTTCAGCCCCAGTATTGGTAAGGATTGCAAGAATCTTTACGTTCCTATCAAAATCCAGCTAAAAAAAGGGAAAGTGTTTAGACTATTCAGGATTAAAGAATCTGAATCATATCAATAAAATCAATAAACCAATAAATCAATAAATAAAATAAAATTCAAAATTAGGTTAGAAATCAACGGCCAACATTTAATGTGTTCCATTTACATGGCAAACTGGAGTTTAATTCTGAAAAATCAAAATAAGAAGCAATATATGCTGAAGAGGAAATCACCATGTTTACATACATTAGTAATGTAAAAATGAATTTTCTACTTAATATACTAAAACTGAATAAGTAATGTAAAAATGAATTGTTTTTAAATTATATTAAGTAGAAAATTCTGAATAAAATATATTATATATTAGTAATGTAAAAATGAATTTTTTTTAAAATTAATTTTTTATTTAAAATTAATTTGGCTTATTAACCTAAACAAAAATTTTTTTTAATTAAACTTAGATTTATTTTTTTTGTTAATCTTAACCATATGTATTCCTACATATTAATAATAAATTTAAAAATAAAATAATTATATTTATAAATTTTATTTTAATATAAATACTAATATATTTTTTTATTAAATTTTTTTGCCTCTTCAAATATTTTTTTCAAGTTCCGTCTGTACTCTTACGTACTCTCATTTTTTATTAAAGTAATTTGTATTTGATATAGAAAATTTGGAATCATAAGCTATTTTAATTTCAAGAGGTACAGACTAAAGGCGTTATGAGAATTAAATTTGATATATAGCACCAATTTTTTGTTTCCTAATCTGATATAATTCCCAAAAGATTTGTTATCAGTACCTTCCATATATGACCAAAGATTGTGTTGAGAGGATAGTATCATATTTTCTATAATTTAAAATCTGAGAAATTGATTTTTATTGACTCCAAAAAAAATATTGCAACATAAGACAAATAAAAAAAAATATATAAGATTTAGACAAAACAAAATAAATTAAGTGAAAAGACGTATTAAAAATAGGATCAATTGTATGATAAAATTAGTTACATATGGGTCGCATGCAATTTGGGATTAGGGTTTTAAATTACATTGATTAATTAGTTTAGAGACTTACCATGATTACAGCCAAGGTTCTGAGAACAGGGAAGGACCCAACCAAGGATTCATTGGGAAGCTGCTGTTAGGACTGGGCATGTTTGTGTGCAAGTGTTCCAAGTAATTGGTTTTTTTTGTTCCGTGTAATCTAAAACACAAAACACAAAACACACAAAGCAGCATCAGTACAACAGAGCCAGAACTCATAAATCAAATAATCGTTCAAAGATTTCAGCAAAACGCAAAACCCTATAATCATTCAATAAATTGTTGATTTCAGAACAGAAATTCAGAGAATAAAATGAAAATCGAAGAACAGGTGCACATCAAAGCCACTGACCTTCGAGATAATGACGCCGAGACGACGGCGACAAAGCGACCACGAGCAACAGGAAGAATCAGACCCAGTATGGGCGCCGAGTGATGAAGAAGACATCAAATAGGGGATCTGACCTGGAAAACACCGACAGTACATAAGAAAGACTCCTCGGACAGCCACGGACGGCGGCAACCAGTCACTCCGTTCGGCGGCGGTGGAGGCTAGCTAGGGTTTTTCCTTTTTGTTTTCTTTGAATGAAGAAATGACTGAAAGTAAGAAAAGAGAAGAGGAAGACCAGCAATCAGTAACGCACTAACGCGTTATTCCTCCCCCCACAAAACGACATCGCATTAGGCAAACCGAATGTATACCGGTCCGGTCCAATTAATGTATTTAAGTCAAAGGATTATAAATTAATGTTAATTGATATGTAGTAGATAAACCAATTTAATTAGAATAAATAACAATTTATTTATTTTATTTTAAACTTTTATTTTACTTTAGACTTTATAAATAAAAAGATTAATTCACTAATAGAACGAATTATAATTAATGTAGTATAATTAATTAAATAATATAAATGATAATAAATTATCTAAATTATATTAATTATAATATTTAAATATATAATTAAATCAAATCAAATCAAATAAATTAAATCGGGAAACACTCTCAGAAGTATGCCACGTCAGCTTCATCATTAAGTGCAGACATCCGATTTTTATATAATAGAATAGATCTTTTTCTTATCTAATGATTTTGCTAGTGTATATATTAATTTTGTGTTGTTTTACTTAAATCATGGATTATTAATTGAGATTCTTAATTACTTTTCTTTAAGAATGAAATCACATAGTTTTTATGTCAAATTTTTCTTTCCTTTTTCTAATGATATCATCAATTTTAACTATATATGAAATGCAAGATATATATAACTTTTCTTTATAAAAAAGACCAATATTCGACTACAAATGAAAATTTTTATTTTAATGTAAGTATAAAATTTTTTGAGATTAAAAAAAAAATTATTGATTAATACAATAATAAAGAACTAAGAATAAAATCATATCATATCTAATACATTAAGAAACAAAATATCGGTATAACTATGTAAATTACATTAATCACGAGATTTTGAAGCATGAATAAAATTTAAAATATTATTCTATTCTCAAAATTCAATCTAAAAATTATGTTTAATAACTTAATTCACTTAATTAGAGTATATTCATTAGAATTATTTTTGTAACAATAGCTAATGAAAATAAATTTATTCAGGATCAAGTTTAAAATAAAATAATAGCAATTAACGTGAATTTAATCAAGTATTAAAATAAAATAATGATAAACTATTGTTGTATTAATATAGTGACATCATGAATTTAATTTGTTTATAGATTTATAACTGAGTCAAGCAAGAACGATAGTCAACTCGAACTTACTTCGTTAACAGTGTGATAAGTTAAAGTGATAATATTGATGGCAGATTTTGAACTTATATATTAATGTGAATTTAATATGGTACTGAAAGAAAATTAAGATTTTTTTTATGACATAACAGATAGCCAAAGTAAGAAAAAGAGAACAAAAATTTCATATCTAGGATGAAGACTGAGAGACTGAGACTCAATATCATGTTTGTTAGTTTAGTACTAAAATTTTAGTATCTGTTCCCAAAATTTTAGAAGTACCTCCAAAAAGTGGGGACAGGAGACTGAAATTTGGTGGGACGAAAACTGAAACTTTAATAACATTTTACACCTAAAATATCATCATTTCAATTAATTAATTTCAAGTTTATTCCGTGTACAAATTAAATTAAAGCTTTATTCTTATTTTAGTCTCTAGCTTTCACTTTACACCAAATACAATACTGAGACTTATTTTAATTTCGGTCTTTCAGTCTCTGTCTCTCAATCTCAGTCTCTTAGTCTCTGTCGCTCTTCCAAACGCTACCTAAAATAAGCGCTGACGAAAACAATGGTGAATATTATCTTATCCGCACTGTCATCGCATTGGATAAGATCCACACTCTAAAAGGATCGGTGTGGTTGTAGGATGCGACAAATTTTCTGTTGGTCTAGGATGGATACCAATCTAGAGACCATTTTATCAATACTCTAAAAATATATTTGTCTCTTGAATATGATAGAAAAATAGAAAAAAAAAAGGTTTAAAATAAAGAAATAAGTAAAAAATAACCTAAAAATATAAGTTTTTTACAAAAAAAGATTAATATATATATAAAAATAAAAATAAAAATAAAAATTAAAAATATGAGATTTTATTAATAGTTATAATATTATATTCTTTTTAAAAAAAGGTAATAGGTCTGGGTTTGGTTTCTATAATTATGATTTTTTACTTGTTAGCATTCTCTATATTATACCTTAATGACATTAATACATGTTCAAAGTATAACTATTCAAGATTTTTATTTCTCTACTGTATGACTGAAGTTAGAGTATTTGTCCATTTCTATCACTGGATTCAAAAATTGTGTAAAATTGAATTTAAAAAAATACGATAAAAGACTATCGATCAGAGATATTTAATTATAAAAAAGACCTTTAATATAAAAATTATTAAGTGAGAATAATTTTTATAATATTTATAAAAATTAATTTTTTAAAATTTCGAATGTATTATTATTATTATTTCTTTGTTATTATAATTATTTATACATATTTTAAGTTAATGTTGCCAATTTTTTTGTAAGGATTTATACATATTTTTAAGTTGATTTGATTATAGGATTTTACAATGTCAGAGAGAATTAGTATGTTATAATTGAATTGAGTTCTTTTCATAATTTTCTAAAAATAATAAATAAAAATATATAATTTAGATGTAAATTTTGAATAAAAAAATACTTATTCATTAATATGTATTCGTTATATTTATTCATTAGTATTTAACTCTAAATTATAATTAAGAAAATATTAATTGCTACGTTTGATTATCTAAACCGATCAGTCGCGGATATGTACCTGTAGATCTGATCTGCTGGTCCACATATTCACACACCTAATAAATGAAGAGTAAATTATTTATACAATTATAGTATAATTTATATTTAGTATAATTAGTAATAAATTAGAATATTATCTTTTTCCGAATAATATAAGAGTTTATCTATCTTGTACTCATATTAAAGTTACAAAATTAAAAAGAAAATCAAAAGAATATCATATCCAATAATTAATTTGTTTAGATATTCAAATATTAAATAATTTAATATTAATATATGAATTGGTAGTATAATTGATAAATAAGACAAGACTATTTAATTTAATTTATTTAATATTAACTATATAATTTGATTTATTTAAAATTATAAGTCTTAAATGTTCTACTATTTTCATTCTATTATCATTATATTTATTTATTAGCATTTAATTTTAAATTATAATAGAGTTGTCTTAATTTAATTTTAAAATAAATGTATAAATAAAAAAACCACTGAAAGATTTTCCTCCTTGAATTCCCTGTTTTGACAAAAGTATTACAATGAAATGTTCTCATCAAACCAATAAATATTCTATGAGGCTTGCTTTTGCTTTTCCTCAGAAAATCTAGGAAATTGGATCAATGAGTTTACTCGGGTGACACCTTCGAAACCCGACCAATTTTGATCTTCAGCTGCTACTGCTGCTGAAGCTCCATCCTCACCATCAACAGATATTCCTCCATAGGTTTGATTTTCTTCCGAGGTTCATACAGTGAAGTTTCTGTGCAAAGAAGGCTCGGCCATTTGACCATCATCGGACTCAACTGGATTACCCGAATGGTTGCTTTGGATTGTTGCAGAAGAATAGCATTGCTCATCACAATCAGATTCCACATCCATTTTACCATCCAAAAAAAGGCATACAACAGCACAATCATCCATCTTTGACGTGGGATACTTGAGTTTCCACTCTCGGGCCGCAGAATCCACCAGAACCCTTGCTGCTGATGCTCGAGTCGGTGTCGTGGATACTATCTCAACCACCTCTTCATTGCTTAACATATCCCAGACCTGCACAAAATACCAAGATGGATATTAAGCATAAGTAGCCTAAAAAGAAACACAGGAACTAGTTAAAATTTTTCAAGTGTTGGATTCAAATTCACCATATCATATGTCTATTCACTTACAAAAGTAAGCATACACATAGATGAGAATGACATGCTTTTCTTGCTTACATGGGTAGAACTATTATGCATAGCAAAATTTTCCTACAGCAAGTTATGCATAGCTTAAGCTAAGTTACTTTGATTTGATGACTTTCACATGGACCAAAACAACAAAACAAGAAAAAACTATGCATCTAGGAAACAGAAAATGCTGCAAATGCTCTATGCTGAGAGACTTTAGCACACAATGCAATTGAGCTTAACCCTTGATATTATTAATTTATTTTATGGTTTCAAGGAACCTAAATAAACCCTTTTATTAGTATAACTTTCTTTTTCTCTGTACATATGTACACACTCAGAAGCTATCCATATTCATACTTCATTTATACACTGCTTTTGATAGAGAATTGAAGGATGGCAAAAAAACATAAGGATCCTGCAGTAGGGATCGATCTTGGAACTTTATTGTTAAAGCTTAAGAATTTTATCTTCTATGGAAACGTCCTAATAGCATTGAACTTGCAGGGAGTCGCTAAGACAGTAATAAAGCAAGAATTTTATATTACTGTTTCCCTTTCATTACTACTTATTTCAAAATCCATTTATTTTAGTTACCAGTTTTTTGCATAACCCATTTAATTCTGTTTGATCCCAATTATACAATTATTAATAAAATAGTAAAAAAACCCCAATTTTGGCTTCAATCATTCATACAGTTCATCTTTTTATGAATACCCATGTGCCCATATTGGTGATCTTCACTCAATGTGATTATTTTTGACAAAAAAATCAAAACAGCAACCAAACACAAAAGAGACGAACAGAAAATTTTTTTGAAAACTCACCAAATTGGGACCAGGTTGTGCGAAGGAAGCCGAGGAGTTGCTGAAGGCGAGGAGGAAGTCGGGGACCTGCTGCTTCTGTGTCGGCGTCGACGGGCGCAATGACGGCGCGCGAGACTGACTGCGAGGCAGTGACAAGACACGGAGCGGCGACGACGTCCAGGTCGGAAAGTTCCGGCTACTGCCGCTAGTGACGACGACGGCAAGGAAGGCACGCGAGATCGGAGACCGGAGGAGACCGACGACGAGCTTCTCGGATGATGCTGATAGAAGGAGAAATCTGGGCTCGCGTCAATGATATATGAGAGATGAGAGAGCTTCTGTGAAAGTGTGAGGTTGAGGGAGGAGAAGGGATTGTGAAATGACGTAGTTTGGTGGATGGAAGAAAAGGGCAAAAAAGAAAAAAAAATCGAACCGGTTTATTTAAACCACCTGAGTCAAATCGGATTTAAAGCATCTGGTTTAAAAATAAATTTTATTAATCGGTTTTATAATTGACCAATTACAAAGTGACACCTCAACAACTTTAAAAAAGTTGTTTTGACCATCTTTATGTGAGTCTCCCCCAATTAAAAATTCTTCTTGCTTTAACTTTTTGACCATATTCCACGAAAAGAATTATTTCTTCTATTTATATACGCACCAAATTTTTTAATTTCAAATTTTAATAATGAGAATTTGAACTTTCTTTCTTTTGAGAATCTGAACTGCTTAAATATTAATGTGCATTCACATTATTTTTATTACAACATTTCTTTTTAAATGACCATTTAAGATTATATCTCGTTAAAATCTTACTAAAGAAAAATTTAATAAAAAAAATTTTAATGAAAAAAAAGAGTACAATATCCCTTGTGATAAACACTGTTATATTACAAATCTTGTCAAGAAAAATCTAATAAGGAGAAAAATATGACTAAGGAAAAAAGAGTACAGCCCCTCCTCTTGTCGACATACATTATTTAATATCTCGAAATCGGCGCATCTCAATTTGATGTACCAATCTTTCAAAGGACGATTTTGGAAAGTGACTTTGTAAATAAATCTGCCAAATTATCGCTTGAGCGGTTTGTTGGACATTAATTGTTCGTTGATTTTGAAGGTCATGAGTGAAGAAAAATTTGGAGCTATCAATTGTTCTATCACCTTTGATCTATCCACCTTTAAGTTGAACAATATATATGCTGTATTATCTTCAAACAGAATAATTTGAGCTATTTTTCTATCAGTCAATCCACATGATGATAGAATATATTGAATTAAATTCTTGAGCAAAAAACACTGGCGACTTGCTTCATATATTACTAGTATTGTAGTATAATTAGAGAAGAGGAGTGCTAGGGGGCAGCAACTTTTGTGATTTGTAGCCATCAAATAATCATCAATAATGGTTTTAACGGTGTGAGATTGGTGTGAGATTTCATCTAATGGCTCACTTTTCTTTGCTGGTTATATGCTGGCCAAAATTTGAAAAAGTTGCTGACTCCCTAGACTTTTCCATTAGAGAATGTTGCTGCTATCGTCTATTTCATGGCCTCCATGATATAGCTGTATCACCATATGTAAATAAATATTCTGTTTGAGATCTTCTTTTGTATGGATCAGACAAATATCCTGCATCTACATAGCCAACTAATTATGACTTGGATTCATATGGATAAAACAGTCCCATATCAACTGTTTCATGAAGATATCAAAAGATTTGTTTGATTCCATTCCAATATTTTCTAGTTGGAGAGGAACTATATCTTGCTAGTAAATTCACGGCAAATGATATGTCAGGTCGTGTATTATTAGCAAGATATATTAGTGTTCCAATGATACTGAAATATGGTACTTCAAAACCAAGGATATCTTCATTTTTTTTCTTTAGGACGGAATTGATCATTTTCCACATCCAAAGACCTTACGATCATTGGAGTACTTAATGGATGTGATTTATCGTATAAAATCTCTTCAAGATCTTTTCTGTATATGTTGTTTGATAAATAAATATCCCATACTTTGTATGTTCGATTTGCAGGCTGAAACAAAATTTAGTCTTTCCAAAATCTTTCATCTCAAATTCTTCTTTTAGAACTTTTATAATTGTTGGAATCTAATGATATTTAAATCATCAACGCACACAACAATTATAATGAATCTAGATACAAATTTTTTTATGAAAATACATGGGCAGATATTATCATTCTTGAATATGTTTTTGGCCATATATTCAATAAGACGATTATACCACATTCTTCTAGATTACTTTAGACCATATAAAGATCATTGCAATTTAACTGAGTATAACTCCTGCGAGTATTTATTGGATAATTTAGATATCTTTAGTCATTCAGGAATTTTCATATAGATATCATGATCTAATGATCCGTATAAATAGGCTGTCACCACATCCATTAGATGTATATGTAGTTTATGATATGCGGATAAAATGACCAAATAATGCAATGTTATTGTATCTACTACAAGGGAATATGTTTTTTCATAATCTATACCGAACCTTTGTGAAAAATCTTGTGCCACAAGTCAAGCTTTGTAGCGTATAAACTTTATTGTTTTCATTTTGTTTTCTTACAAATACCCATTTGTATCCAACAGGTTTTACATATTTTGGTGTACGGACTACATGTTCAAAAACTTCACGCTTTGCAAGTGAGTCTAACTCAACCTTCATAACTTCTTCTCATTTTGGCCAATCATTCTTTTGTCGACATTTTTCGACTGTTATTGGCTCAAAATCCTTACTTTCATGCATGATGTGTAATGCCACATTATATGCAAATATTTCATTGACAGTTGTTTTATTTTGTTTTTATTTTTCTCCTATAAAGACATAATTTATTGAGATCTCATCATTTTCACAATTTTTAGAATTTTCAAGTACTTGAATATTTTTTGGCGTCAAAACTATATAAGAATTCTGGACAACTGCACGTGTCTTTACTATGTCTTTATCCTTTTTAACAGGAATAGTATTTGCATCTTTTCTTTTTCGAAGATTTTTGTCTTTGAAACCAACAGGCCTACCACGCTTCTGAGGTGAATTTGTTTTGGTGGTCATTTCTCCGATTGTCAATTTGAATAGGAACATTTTCAACTGGTATATAGGATGTAGTTATCCTTTTCGTATCAGAAAATGTATCAGGCAATTCATTTGTTATTCTTTGAAAATTTATAATATTTTGAACTTCTAATTCATATTGCCTTGATCGAAGATCTAAATGCATCAATGATGATGCATTCCAATTAAGTTTCTTTTCGAGAAGCTTATTCTCTCCTCTTAATGTTTAAAATTTTGATTCATCAAAATGACAATCTGCAAATCGAGCTTTAAACATATCATCTGTTTGTAATTTGTATCTCAAGATACCTCACTATAGAGAGAGAATCATATTCTACATAATTTTCTAATTTTCTTTGGGGTTCCATTTTGGTATGAGAATATAGAGCAATTTGAACATATATCGCACATTCAAATATCTTTCATATTATTTGAAATGTTCCATTTTTAATAGTTTAGTCCAATTTAAATTATTAATATTTTTTATTATTTTTAAAAAATATATTTTTGTATTTACAAATACATATATCTCTTTTATACGGTAAACGAGATATATAAAAATTGAAAAAATACACATATTTTATTTACACTATAAACAAAATATGTGCAAATTATCTCGTTTACAATGTAAACGAGATAACAGAGGTTGACGTATTTTTGTAAAATTATTTATTTCAATAAATAAAATATTTATTTAATTTATTAAAATAAAAAATCCTAAAATCAGACCTACTAATTTCTGTACTTTATTTGTGTGGTATTCAAAAAAAAAAAATTGCAAGTATAGCCTCCATTTCCATTTTTTATTTGACTCAACAAATTTGACCGTCTAATTTATTTAATAATAATTTAAAAAATTAATACCATATTAAAAAAAACACCAATTATTCCATTGTCATAACACATCATTTTCATTCATATTTAAAAAAAGGAAAAAATAGCCGATTTGCGAATCATTATTATACGCTTAATTAATGGAATGAAGAAAAGAACATACATAATTTGTCATCCTAATTTGGGTCCACTCATGTCATCTTATCTCAGCTCTGATCTTGATGATGAATACATAATGTCTTGAATCTACGCAAGAGCTTACATCATTCACTCTTTTCCCCTAATAATTCATTCACTCACTATAAAATCTCTCTTCATCAAATTAAATTTTCACATACAAGTTCCACATTAATTATATACACAATGGAGAAGAAAAATCCATGCATTGTTATGGTTCCTTCCCCAGGACTTAGCCATTTGATTCCACTGGTTGAGTTCTCAAAGAGATTACTATCATTTCAAAGAGAAAATTTGCATGTGAAGTTCATAGTTCCAACACTTGGTGCTCCTTCTTCCTCCATGAAATCCATCCTCAACAACTCTCTTCCACCAAACTCATCATTCATCATTCTCCCCCAAATCAACATTGAAGACCTCACTGAGAAATCTGATCCTGCAACTCAGATGAAAGAAACAGTGAAACACTCTCTTCCGTTCATCCATCAAGAACTCACCTCACTCAGTTTCACCAATCACCTTGTTGCTATCTTGTTCAGTCTGTTCTCAACTGATGTTATTGATCTTGCAAGTGAATTCAACCTCTTAACTTATCTCTTCTATGCAAGTGGAGCAACACTCTTTTCATTCTGTTTTCATTTTCCACAACTTGATCAGGAAGCTGATGATTCCTCTAAGAACTCCTTGTTGGAGTTAACAGATCCTGTTCATGTTCCTGGTTGTTCTGTTCCATTTCAGGTCAAGGATCTTCCTGATCCAGTTCTTTTTGAAAGATCAAGTGAAGTCTACAAATCATTTCTTGCTGTGGTAAAGAAGTACTCATTGGTTGATGGTGTCATAATGAACACCTTCACAGATTTGGAACCAGATGCAGTAAGAGCTCTACAACAAGAACAAAATAATAATGGAGAAAAGAATGTTCCTTTTGTTTACCCAATTGGACCAATCATTCAAAGTGAGACAAGTAATGAGGTAAACAAGTTAGAGTGTTTAACATGGTTGGATAATCAGCCACCAAGATCAGTGTTGTTTATCTCTTTTGGAAGTGGTGGAACACTTTCTCAAGAGCAACTCAATGAGATTGCGTTTGGATTGGAACTGAGTGGACACAAGTTCTTGTGGGTTGTGAGAGCTCCTAGCAACTTTGGTGGTTCTGCATATCTTAGTCAACAAAAGGAAGATCCATTACACTATTTACCATCCGGTACTTTATTTAAATTTGGTGAAAACTTTTCGTCTAAAATTGATAGTTGAAAGCTGTTACATGACAATTTAGTTAAACATATTAAACCATCTAATGATTATCAATTATCAACTTTATATAAAAATATGCGTGTGAGTCTTTATCTTTAAACTAACATTCATGATTTTATACATTTATTCTAAGACAATTAATAAATACAAAATATGATAATTTTTTATTGATTTGGACTGGTAGTTGAAAAATTTTTGTTACCATCAGGTTTTGTGGAGAGAACCAAAGGACAAGGCTTGGTGATTCCATCATGGGCCCCACAAATTGAGATTCTTGGTCATGGTTCCATTGGTGCTTTCTTGAGCCATTGTGGTTGGAACTCAACTCTAGAGAGTGTGTCACATGGTGTGCCTGTGATTGCATGGCCACTGTTTGCAGAGCAGAGAATGAATGCAGTGTTGCTCAAAGATGTGTTTAAAGTGGCAGTGAGGCCAGAGGCTAATGAAGATGGGATAGTCAAAAGAGAAGAAGTGGCCAGAGTTGTGAAGGGGATCATGAAGGAGAATGAAGAAGGGTTGGAAATGAGAAAGAGAATCAAAGAGTTGAGTGATGCTGCTGCTGCTGCACTTAGTGAAAATGGTTCCTCTATGAAGACACTGTCTAGTCTTGCACTGAAATGGCAAAGCATTTGAGTAACATGTTAGTATCAACAACAATAACATATCATGAATATTTGACTATGTTTTTTGTGTTGACTGTCTCTAATACAATCCTTTTCTTTTATCCGGACTTAGAACCGGCTATGTTAGCATCACGTGAAGATATTTTCGTAGATATTTTTTAGTTACTTTTCTCCGTGTGAACAATAATGATGCATGTAGCTGTCATGCAAACCATCCACTTCTTGAATAGGTAGTGGGATAATGCACATCCTAAGCATTTTTTCTAATAATGAAGTTTTTGTATTATTAGCTTATTAATTATCAATAAAAATAAAAGTTTATTTTCTTATTTCTTTGTAATTATATTCAACAAAGGATTATCGTAAACAAAGATGGCAAGTCTAATCAATTAGGAATACAACAATAAAATTGTAAACATAGGGAGGTTGGTCCAAACCACAAAGTTTTATTATTGTGTAACAAAAAATTAATGTATTTGATAATTATTTTATATAATTACATTTACATTTATATAAAAATGAGATAAAAATTAAATAGACCTCTTTTGCCTATTTTATTAAAGGTCAATTTGGATTGACTTTAAAAAAAAGTACTTTATTTTTTTATTTTTTTAAAAAAAATATTTTTTAACAAACAAAAATTATTTTACATTTAGATAGACTTTTTAAAAAAAATAATATTAAAAACGTGTTTTACTTTTATTTTTTTAAAAGTAAAGTATTGTTAATTTTTAAAAAAATAAATAGTTTATTTTTTAAATAAAAATATTTCTTTTAAAAGACGTATTTAAATAAATTTTAAATTGAATAAAAATATTTTAGTTTAAAAAAAATTTCTATTAAAAAAAAAGTCAATCCAAACAGTTCAGTATCTCTATATTATATACACCTTTTGACTACTGGCTGCTCCTAATAAATGACAAATCTCTCTTCTTCATCTTCAAGTTGCTCACCAGTTATTTCATCCACATTCAGGGACACTTTATTGACTTGAACCTAATCTTATGTATCATTCTAGACAAAGATTCATTCTACCTTATCTTATTATTTTTCTAATTGATTATACACAAACTTTCTTTATTCATGTTAAAGGTTAAAGGTGACCCTTCAACCACTACAAAATGATCATCAATTGGAATTATCGCTTAGCCTTTAAAGGTTAGTGACACTTCAACCACTACAAAAATAATCATCAATTGGAATTATCGTTTAGCCCTTAAAAATTTGTCTCCTCTTTGATAATTTTGTCAGTTCTCTTTCCGCACAATTGAATTGCCCCTCTGTCCCAAAAATATAAGCATATTCTCTTGTTATCACTGATTAACATGGCTAGATACAAAGTATCATTACAATTAGATGATTCATATATTATGATCAACATGAGGATACTTGGTCTAGATGTTATTTTATAGTTTAATTATTTTACTAATTTTTATAATTTTATCAAAATTTTAATTAAATTTTTATTTTTTATTTTTTCAATTGAATTTTTATAATATATCCTAAGTTAATATCTTAAATCCCGGTTTCAGCAGTCTACGTGTCACAACCCCAGCTCATGTTGAATGGATGCATTCTCCTTTTCAACGCCCGTGTTTCACCGGTCTGATTTTTCACTAATTCATCCAACTAATTCATCCTGTTGACTGTAAAAAAAATTATACAACTTATAAGCAAACTAATAAACTATGAAGTACAGTAAATTATTAATGAAATATAATAAATTATTAATTATTAAAAGGATTATATATCTTAATACCTATTATATACCAAATATATCAATATAGCTCAATCTATTAATCTATTAATGTATATCTATTATCTATTTGATATCTTAATATTTTTTATCTTAATATTTTTTGGTGACTCTATTATATATTATATATATAAATATATAATAAAAGTCATCAAATGTGATGAAACTATGAAAGATAAAAGTTCCCAGTCTTACCACTGGTCATGGATGGAAGTTTCAACACCTAATTAAAGTACGTTACCTGTTAGTTCAAAAAAAAAATAATAAATGTAAATTCAAAGTATCAGACAATTAGACAAGTGTGTTTGAAATTTGGTAATATCCTAAATCCCGGTTTCAGCAGTACACGTGTCACAACTCCAGCTCATGATAATTGGTTAAGAAAAATAATTTAATTAATTATAATATATGTAGATTTAATAATTCAAACAACACTAAGCTACACTATTATATTTGACCTCAACATTTAAATGAGCATCTTTTATAATTCACCAATATTTATAATATCTATAGAATATAGGTGATAAATTACATATAAAAAAATGAAAGAGTTCATTAATCAAGAACAAGCTATAGAACAAGCCAGAGTAGTTAGCAAAGTCAATCAAGTTTTTAACATAGTTTTTACAAGGTTAACACAAAAATTAACATCCTTTAACAAAGTTTAACAAAATTTTTAACCCAATTTTTACAAACTCTCACAATGATTAACAACAACAAAAAAAGCCCTAAATGAGGTAATGAGCACAAAATCAAGAAACTTTAACAAAATTTAACAACAGATAAAAAAAAGCCAAGCACAAGCTGGTAACAGTTATCAGTACCAGTTTAGCATCAATCAATGAGCAAATGATTAACAAGCTCACCACAATGAGCAACAACAAAAAAAGAAGAGCACTGAATGAGGTAACGAGCACAAAATCAAGAAACTTAAACAAAATTTAACAACCAACAAAAAAGCCAAGAACAAGCCAGTAACAGTTTATCAGTACCAATTTAGCATCAATCAATAAGCCAGTAACAGAGTTAATTAATCAAGAATAGGCTAGAACAAGCTAGAGTAATGAGCAAAGCCAATCAACCAAGAACAAGCACTAAGCACTGACAGAGCATCCAATTAACTCAAGCACAAAGTAAAAAAACAAAACAGCAACACATCACTTAATCAATAATCATTAATCAATGAAAAACAAAACACCAACAGTGAGTATTAAAAAACGACGATCACTAACCATCGAGGAACAAGCATGAAGAGGGTTTGGTTTCTGAACAGACAATAAAAAAAAATAAAACACCAAGAACAAGTACTAGCAGTGAGCATTAACCTTTGACGGACGACGGAGAGCGGTTGAGCGCAACGGACGACGGAGAGCGGTTGAGCGCAACGGACGACGGCGAACAGGCGACTGATGACAGCGAACAGGGGATAGAGAGCGAACAGGTGACTGATGAGAGCGAACAGGGGATGGTGAGAGCGAAGTAACGAACGCCGATAGCACGAAGGCGGAAGTTCTTGAGTGCGACGGAGGCAGCAGCAGCAGTCTCTCACTCCGACACACGGCGACAAGATTGGTGGAGGCTAGGGTTTGCTTTCTTGGGTGGAGGCTAGGGCGTTTTGCTGATGACTAAGGAAGGAGTTGGAAAACGGAGCCAAACGCGTGCAAACCCTTTTTCCCTTTCAAACTAACAAATTATAAATTTTTATGTATTAGAGTTGTATCTATTAATTTAAATTACATAGTATTTAATACAAAAAATTGATAATATTATAATTTAATATATCTTAAATAATACAAAAATATTTGTTAGTGATTTTTTATTTTTTATTTTGATGCTTTATTTTGTTAGACATTATAAACATTAATTTTTTTTTTGTTGGCCATTATCAATTTTGTGTTTAAGCAATTTTTTTCTTGAGCTCAACCTGATATTTATAAATTTTATTATTTGTATTATAAATTTATCCTTTAAAGTTATGTTTGGATAATTTAGTGTCAACTCAAGGATTTAATATTCACATTAGATAATTGGTTAAGAAAAATAATTTAATTAATTATGATATATGTAGATTTAATAATTCAAACAACACTAAACTACACTATTATATTTGACCTCAACATTTAAATGAGCATCTTTTATAATTTACCAATATTTATAATATCTATAGAATATAGGTGATAAATTACATATAAAAAAATGAAAGAGTCACCATATAAAAAATATTTATGGTAGTTAACTTATTCATGTAAATTTTAGGGTTCACCAATTGAGACGTACAGTTTATAATGAACATAAATATTGCGTTAATTGATCTCAATGTTTAAATCAGCATTATTTTAGAGTGCAGTAACATTCATTATATATATGATTAGTATTTATCATGTGATTAGTATTTATAGTATTTATCATGTGATTAGTATTTATGACCTCAATGTTTAAATCATGTGATTAGTATTTATGGTGGTTTAACTTACTCATAAATTTTAGAATTTATCAATTAAGACGCATAATAATTTTGTTTTTAAGTATTTTTTTTTTCTTAAGCTCCACATGGTGTTCACAAATTTTATTATTTTTATCATAAAATTATCTTTTAAAATTAACTTTGGATAATTTAGCATTCACCTCTAAGATTTAATATTTTAAATTTTGGATTCAGACAATAAAATATTTACATTTGATAATTGGTTAAGAAAAATAATTTAATCAATTAGGATACATGTAGATTTAATAATTCAAATAACACTAAACCACTATCATATTTGACCTTAATGTTTAAATTTGTATTTCTTTATACTTCACCAATACTCATAGTATCTATAAAATATACGTGATGAATTGCGTATAAAAAAATAAAAAAATCACCGTAATAATTAACTTACTCATGTAAATTTTAGGCTTCACCAATTAAGATATAGGGTTTATAATGAACATAAGTGTTGAGTTATTTGACCTCAAATTCGCATTATTTTTTAGTGCACCAATATTCATGATATATATAGAATATAGACTATGAATCGCATATAAAGAAATAAAAGAGTCTTTATATAATTAGTATTTATGATTGTTAATTTACTCAGATAAAATGAACATAATTGATAGGTTAATTGACCTCAATATTTAAATTAGTATCTTTTTAAATTGCACCAATATTCATAATATTTATAGAATATAAGTGATGAATCACATATAAAAAAAAAGTTGCTATATGGTTAATGTTTATTGTGGTTAGCTTAATCATATCAAGTTTAGAGTTCACCAATTGAAATATAAAATTTAAAATGAAAATAAAGAAATTTGCTCACAGGATATCCGAATGTTTAGTTAAAGAAATTTGTTAACTGGATCCTTAAGTTAGGTGACGGGTTATTAGGAGACAGTTTCGATGATGAATCGGTGATTAGGATACCGGAGAAGTTGCTATTTAATTTTGAGTCACCATCTCTTCACGATTTGGTATTGTTCGTTTATCCTGATATCTTACTGTATATTTATAGCGTGGACTAATTTAAGGACAAGAGTATATTGGCACCAATATCTGATGTTGTAACCGAAGTTAACAATCATGTCATATCTTTGCTTCCTGGCAATGAAAAAGGTTTACTTGAGGTCTGACACACTGCTTAATGAAGACGGTCACTTAGAATCTGAATTATACACAATGAGCACAGAGTCGTTGAATGCATCGATTTATTTTGGTATTCCACAACACAAGTTAGTACTTAAGATTGGTGTGCTTGTCATGCTTCTTCATAATATTCTCCAATCCATTGGATTGTGCAACGGTACACGAATGCAAGTTAGGCGACTTGGTGATCATGTTATTGAATGCGTCATCTTAGCAGGACGAAACGTTGGTCAAGTTGTTTTTATTCCAAGGATGAACATGATCCCTGATATTGAAACCTTACTTATCAGGTTTATCCGAAGGCAGTTTCCAATTGTGCTTTGCTTTGCAATGACCATAAATAAGTCCTAAGGACAGACACTCACAACTGTTGGTGTGTATCTTCTAAGGTTTGTTTTTACACATGGTTAGCTTTATGTTGCACTCTCTCGAGTCAATAGTATATTTGGTCTTAAAATCTTGATTGTTAATTCTGATGGAAAAGCCTCAAATCATACTCTTAATGTTGTGTACAGAGAGATTTTTGTCAATTTATTTTCTGTCATTCAACCATTACTGTAATATTCAACGTGGTTGATGCTATGTCTCCGTGCTTGGCACGGGGCGTAAAACTAGTTATAATTTATAACGAAGTCTCTGTCATCACAAAAACATTAAAATTAACTGAATATTCTATTAAATAAAATAGAATATTCAATCAAATCAATAAGTGACAGAAATTATTCTACCTGTTTTTAAATTCAGCTATATATTTCTTTTAAGTCAAAATCCGTATACATCTTGAATATGTAAAAGTAGTTCTAAATCGTTGTCTTGCCATTCCACCTGTTTAACTTGACTTATTGTGGCACTACAATAAGAGGTTCTACCCTACCATCCTCAATATGTAGAAGCAGTTAGTCGATCATATTAGTCGCTATGAAATAATTAGGATATTAATATAAAAGATATTAATGCCTATTATATACTACTTAGTCGCTATAAAATAATTAAGATCATACAACACACATTTTAGTATCAAATTTACTTTAAAATTAACTGTGTGGCTGGTTAATTTTATGTGTTTACTTTTTTTATACCGTTTAAATAATTTTGTTCTTTTTTTTATGCTGAATAATTTTGTATAATACGAACTAACATCTCTGTTAATTTACTTAATTAGATAATAATAAATATAGAACTAATTAAGATAATAAATATTTTATACTTTAATTAAAAAATTTTAAGTTTAAGTTATAAATTATATATAATAATAAAAAATAAAAAAAAAATTAGTATACTGAAACTCTCCTATATATATAGAATATATAGTAGAAGTAGCTGAGTTAACCAAATTGTTTTGTTGCTTATCTTAATTATATTGAGTAGTATTACCTGGAGAAGAGGAGAGTGGATAACATTAACAAAAGAGCAGAAAGCTTCAAGGCCATGGTTCCACTCTCACTCACACTGTAATTGCAACAACCCTTCTCTTCTTTATTACTTCTTCACCATTTATTTCATCCACTTTCATGGATACTTGGTTGACTTGCGGAACCTAATCTTATGTATCATTCTAGCTAGCATATCTTATTATTTTTCTAGTTGATTATACACAAACTTTCTTCATTCATATTAAATGTTAAAGGTGATCTTTCAACCACTACAAAATGATCATCAATTGGAATTATTGCTTAGCCTTTAATAACTTTATTTGAATGTTATGATAATGAATGAATTTTATTTGTCTTTACTTGAAATTCTAAGAAAGCGGTACTAAAAAACAAAAAAATCATTTATATTTTTTCCTTAATTCCTTTACTATTTTTTTTTTTTAGTTGGGCTTTATACCATTAAGAGTTTTGAAATTAAATGTATTTGGATCAAAAATTATTTTTTATCATAAATTGTTTTTTAGTGGGCAGAGTGGGAGGTCCATTACAAGCATGAAGATAACTTTTTATCCATCTTTATCGAAAGAAAGTGCAAAAATCTAAAGATAGAAGAGAGATAAATTCAATCAAATTGGATAGATATAGTGGTTAGCTTATTAGTCTGTTTAACTAAGATGTCATAATTAAATTAACTTGTATATGATTTTTTCTATCTCATTACTCTTCAAGATAATATTTACATACCCTATTAAAAAACTATAACTACTGCTATTTTTCTAAAACTTTCTGCTTAACCATGCAGTAGGAAGTAAATGACAAATTAAATTCACCAGAAGAAATTTCAAATTCAAAATATAACCCTATTATAATAGAGAGATTAATGATAGGACAGTTAAGTGTACAAGTATTTCGAACAAAAAAACACATTTCAATTGCTCCTGCCAATTTTTGTTTGACTAGACTTCAAAATTCATTAAACAAAAAAAACACACCTCAATTACTCAAATTCACTATAATTTAAAATTATATTTTACCACTTTTTCCTACTTTTTTTTTTTTACCACTACCGCCGTGCTCAATGCCACCCTCAAAGAAAAAATTTCCATGCATTTGTTGTTGCTCCAAAATCATAGTTTTAGCAAAAAGTGCTTTTTAGCATTTTTTTAATAATAATTTAGATATTTTCAAATGAAACCAACCATGCTACTATTACTCATGCTATTATAAATTTTGGTGTAAAACTCCTAGATATCCTAGTAAAGAAGGTTCACTAATCCCAATAACTAAAAAAATTAGAAATTGGGATTAAAAGTTTATGATTTAGATTTTAGAGTATAAAATTTAAGATAAATTAATTAATTTAAAAAATATAAAAAATTAATTTTTAGTTAGCCAATATTAAACTTTCCTTTCATATTAGTCCATGATAACAAGAGGGAAACATCATACATTCAGCTCAATCAATCAAATGAAATCCTTATTCATATCACGTTTTCATTCTATTACATTTCAACATATTGCATTCTTTCTAGAAACAAATTTTGTTACGATATCTCACTATTTGATAGCTAATAAGATCAATATAATGATTGTGTAAAGATTCTTCTGTTTTATCCATTTTACACACACAGGCTTCATGTATATATAGGAACCATCATTCTTTGTACTTTTTCAGTGAAAAATATTCAAAATACAACAATTTTTCATCTTTATTTCTTCATTCTTTTGAGTCTTATTATGGTATTAGAACTCTTCTTGAGTTCTATAAATATCCATATTTAAAACAGCCAACACCCTTTCCTTTTTACATACATCCCAATGAGAATCCCATTTCTGTCTCACTTCTGTGCTTACAAGAAACAACTATTATTGCTGGAGTCGTTCTTTAACCATGACCATAATCTCCAAAAGCAAACTTGGCTTCCTTACCGGTTCTATACCATCATCTTTACCTTATGAGCCCCCCTTTTTTTTAGCTTAGGAGCGTTGTAATAATTTTGTCTTGTTTTGGTTATTTCATTCTCTATCTCTATCCATTATTTAGAATGTCATCTACCTTACTACTACTTCCTCTATCTGGACTGATTTGAAAGAACGATTTTTTCAAGTGACTTTCTCAGAGTTGTTGAATTGCAAGAAGAGGTTTATGCACTCAGACAGGGTAACCTCTCTTTCACAGAATTCTACACCACCTTGAAGTCTCTGTGAAAAAAGCTTCATAATTATTGCCCTCTGCCTCTTTGTAACTGTCCTGCAAGAATGCATAAAACACAAGATTTCATCATTCAATTTCTCAAATGTCTCGATGAAAGGTTCTTATTAGTGGTCATATCCTAGGTCCTTCTTGGTCCTCTGCCACTGGTGACTCAAGTTTTTGTGCACCAGCAGCAACATCATGACCTGGGTTGGGGCCTTTCTTTGCTCCAACAACACTCTTTCAAGGCCCTTGTCAAAAAGGCTTAAGCTTCTTCATCAGAATGTAAAAACAAAAAGATCCAGCCTTCTAATGACCTTGGACTCTCAAAGTCCAAGTACACATTGTCTTTGTTCTTTAAATCCATTTGCTATTTTAAATCATTTTTCGCATCAAAATAATTTTTTGGACACTTGAATCATTGATTTTAGTAATATATATCACATTGTATTAAATTTATCTTAGTTTATTTTTATTCTAAAATTTCTCTCATTACTGTTCACTTACTCACTCGTGCACAAGTTATTGCCTTGTACAAAGGTGTTGTAAACTTTTTGTCGTCTTTGATTTTTTGTGATGTTTTTTATTTGCCTTCAATTTTAATATAATTTTAATTTTTAAAATTATTTTCATGTTCAAATGTGAATTCACTTTTTTATCTTTTTTTTGCACATTACAAACCAACAATTCAAAGACGATTGATTTAAGTAGAATAAGAGAGAAATTATATGTTTTTGAAATTAAAACACCTTCATCAATAAATCATCATCTACACACTCTATATATACCATTCATTTCTCACTAATCACTCTTTTAAATTTATGACATTTTCGTTTAGTACATTTTTTTTGGAAAAAAAAAGACTAAATTTTTTACATAGACAATTTTTTTTTTATTTCTATATACTATGATGAAGTTTGTAATATTTGTTATCTCTCTAAGCAAAAGAAATTTTCTTTTATCAAAGCTTCAATAAAGTCAATGCAAGTTTTGATTTATTACATTTTGATATTTGGAGTTTCTTTCGACAAAATTTTATTCACAATTATAAATATTTTTTTAACTATTGTTGATAATTTTAGTCGTTTCACTTAGATTGTTTTATTAAAATCAAAAGGTGAAGTTCAAAATTATGTAAAAAATTCCATTGCTTTGATTGAAACATAATTTAATTTTAAAGTCAAATGTATTCATTTAGATAATGAATCTGAATTCTTTTGCATGATTTTTGTTCTTCTAAAGGCATCATTCAAGACATTCATTAATATACTTGTGTTGAAATATCCCCAACAAAATGAAAGAGTAAAACATAAGTACTAACATATTTTAAATATAATCGGTACTCTAATATTTTAATCCAATTTACCTCTATCTTTTTAGTCTTATGCCATCATTCATGTCGTTTATTTTTTTAATCCAGTGCCGCTCTTCAACAATTAATTTTCAAACACCATTCTAAGTTTTATTTCATCATTCATTGAATTATCATGAAATTTAAAATTTTTAAGTGTATGCCTTATGTTTTTACCTCATAGTAGATAGATCAAAATTTGATTCAAAATTAAAAAAAAAAAAAAAACTATTTTTATCGGTTTTCAAAATGCATTCAAAGGTTACATTATTTATTTTTTAAATAAAAAAATTGAGATTTTCAAAAATATAGTTTTTTATAAATCTATTTTCCCATTAGTTCACAAAAATGCACAGCATACTCATCCTGCCGAACAAACCCGATTGATAGAATCACTTTTTCCTCTCCTATTAATTTTCTAATTGGCCACATCCACCACTTCTCTTAGCCCTTTACAACAATTTGAAACAACCACTCTCCACCTTAACCCAATTAGACTTTCAATTAGACCAATACAACTCATACCTTTTGATTCAACACATCCTCCACCCTCTCTTCCAGAAATACGCCACACACTGCCAGAGTTCTATCACTGACAGTCACAACGACACCATCAACCACTTCCTTACCTTTCAGATTATTTGTGTAATTCCTCTTTTACTTATGTAAATCCTTCTTCCTTCAGGTGCTGTTTTCCTTTAAACACTGTTATGTCTTTTTCTTTCCTTTCACCTTTCGTCATCAATTTATTATCTCTACATTCTGGCCTAAGCTATTAAGGATGCTAATATTCATTCAAATTGGCGCAGTGATATGAAATATGAGTTAGATGTCCTTGAGTTAAACAACATTTGGCTGCAAATGGTATATCGGAACGAGCGTAAGCCATATAGTTTCATTGATCGGTACAAAGCACGTCTTGTAACTAAAGGATTTACAGAAATTGAAGGTGTTAATTTCTTAAAAAACTTTTTTCATGTCGTCAAACATGTAACTTTCAGAATGGTACTTACTTTTGGCATCAATAAAGCACTGATTTATATATTAATTGGATGTTAACAAAATGCCTTTTTATATGGGATCTTTATGTTTAAGTTGTTTACATGTCTTTACCTCATGAAATTGTATCCACTCGTCCAAACCAATGCTGCAAATTGTTGATATCACTCCTAATTGTATGTGGTATCAATTTGGTGTTTGCTACGGTACAATTTTTTATTTTTTTTGATATGTTTTGCTTTGTTTTAGAGGAGAACACTAATGAGTAGGGGAATTGGAAAAGATGAAGAAAGATTGATTTTTAGTTTTTTTTATATGTTTTTGTTTTGTTGTTTAAATTATTTGAAATTATAAAATTAGGATTAATTGAATTTTAAAATTTGATTAATTTAAAAGGGTATTTTTGTCTAACCAAATAAGGTAAGAATATTTAAGATTTTTTATAAAATTAAATAAAAAATATATTTTTATTTTTATTTAATTAAAGGGGTGTATTAGTAAAAGTAGTGATATAATATATATTTAAAAAAGAAAAAATTAAATGGTGATGTGGAAAATAAATTCCATGTGGCTTGTTATTACTTATCTATATTTTAAACGTATCGGTACATATAAATTTATCATCGTACCGTAGCAAACACCTCAAAAATTTTATACACTCTTAATTTTTCATGGATATCAACTGACAATACCATATTATAGTTTATTTGTCAAATTTATTCTTCTAGTTTATGTTAATGATTTAATTTATACAGTAAATTTAATTTAATTTTTTATCTTGCTGCCACTAAATCTATTTTGCACCGGCATTTTAGAATTAAAGTCTTAGGTCCTTTAAAATATTTTTTTGACATTGAAGTCTCAACTAAGGGGATTTCACTATCACAGACAAAATTTTATTTGGATCTTTTTGAAGATGGTAATTTATGAGATGCTAAATCGGTTCTGTTTTTATAGATAGTACCACAAGATTATATTAAGATAATAATTTCTTTTTTTTCAATACTTTTATTTATCATTATTTGATTAGTTGTCTCATCTATTTTACTATGATTCGACCGAACATTATGTATGTCATATAACAATTGAGTCCATTTATGGTAATTCTCACTCAATCCTATTTCTAAGTCACTAAACGTGTATTGAGAGAGAGTGAATTTTCTCAATTTTGTTTTTAATTGTTTGGTAAAATATAATTTTTTATCATTTAATATGTTCTCTCATATATTTTTTCTTAATTCTATTTAAAAATTATAATGTGTTATGTGAGAGATCACACTTTGTTAAATAATTAAAAAAAATTGAGAAAATTTATTCTTGTATTAAGATATTTAAAAAACAACCCTAAAAAAAAAGATTTTTTTTCTCTAAAAATTCTGAACTTCAACCTTTTTATTCTAATGACTCTGATTAGCGGGATATTCTGACACATGAAGATCTTTGATTAATTATTATTTTTTTTTGGACTAACTCTTTAGTTTTTTGGAAAATCAAGAACACCGTTAGGTGTTTCTCCGTTGAGGCTAAATATCTAGAGGTTATTGTCATTTGATCAGACAAAATACTTAAATTAAAATGATAAAACTTCTCCTTGTTTCATCTTTTAGATAATTCACTGACCTTTTCACCAAGACATTATCTCTTCAACTTTTTTATCTCAATATTTTTAATGGTATTATACGGAAACGTATTAAACCTCCATTCCACAATATCCCACAATAACAAGAAGGAAACATCAAAACAAGCTATACGTTAAGCCCAACCAATCACAGAAAATTCTTCTTCACATCACTTTTTCATTCAGTTACATTTCAGCATATTTGCACTCCTTATAAAAATAAAGTTTGTTATGGTGACTCAAAACAGCTAATTAGATCACTACAGTGATTGTGTAAAGATTCTTTTATTTTATCCATTTTACATACACATAGACTTCATGTAATATAGGAACTACTATTCTTTGTAATTTTCCGGTGAAGAATACTCACAATACAATAATTCTTTGTCTCTATTTCTTTCTTCTTTTAATTCTTATTAGTCAATATTAGTCAATTTTAAAATTTATATTTATAATTTAAAAGTTAGAATTTAAAATAAAAAATAATTTTAAAACAATTCACTAATAATGTTAATAAAAAAATTAATTTTTTAACATTATATTTTTTAAATTGACTAATATTAATTAAAAAATTAACTTTTTAATATTACTCAGCGTAATTATTAAATCTTAAACAAGTTGCCACGAGGGTAACGAGATATATATTATGGAAAATACTAGTTGTACAATATTAATCAGCCTTTAATCAGTTTTTAATCAGATTTAAATAATATTTAATTATTTTTTTAGTGTAACATGTTCCTATTTTATAGATACATATCTATAATTAGATTTTAATTTAAATTTAAATTTTAAGACCCACCCACTTCATTGGTGGTTACTATGACTTTGCTTTACTTTCGTAACTTCACATAACAAATACAGTTTTTTAAATTCCTTATTCTACGGGACATTCACACGCATTAGTGAATCGTAAACCAAAAAGGAAGCTACCAGCTGAATTCTCCATCTCGTCTTCATTGGTGAAGACTATCACCACCTTCCAGCTGAAGCACTATCTCAATTTACATTGGTAAAATGTATCATTATTTTTCACACATGTGTTTATGTAATTTGTTAAGAAATATCATGTTCAACATTTTTAATTATATTTTAATTTAAATATAAAAACACTGCTGATTTAATTGAAACAAGGTTGATCTTATTTAATTTTATTAATAAAGTTGTTGCAAATAAAGTAAATTCTACGTAAGTAATTTGAACAAAGAAGCAAAAAAAAATATGGAGTTTAAGAGAGAAGATGTAGTTGATATGGTCACAAAAATTCTGTTGTTATTTATCAATTATAACACATGTGATAGTATGATATTTTATTCAAAATATTTTTAAAACACATCCAAAATCAGGCTAACCTTAAATATTTAAATTTAAACGTTAATAATACAATTAATCTTTTGATTTTTTATTCGATCAAATGAATATAATATTTATTATTTAAATTATTAGTTGAATTTTTTTCGATACTAATTAGTTTTCAAAATTATTATAATCAACAATTAATTTAAAATTGTGTTGTTATTTTTCGATTATAACACATCTGATAGATTTTTACGATTTTAGATGTGTTTTAAAATATTTTGTATATAATATCATACTATTAGATGTGTTATCATTGAAAAGTAACGAACAAATCCAACCAATAATTTAAATAATAAATATTAGATGCATTTTATCGAATCAAAAATCAAAAGATTTAATTGTATTATGTACGTTTTTATTTAAAAACTAGAATTTAACGATTTTGAAAACGTTTATATCTAAAAACTAGATTTTTATCATTTTAGATGTGTTTTAAGAATATTTTGTATATAATATCATACTATTAGATGTTTTATAATTGAAAAATAAAAACACAATTTTTTATGACTATATCAGCTACATCTTCTCTTGTAAACTCTAGATTATTTTTTGCTTGTTTACTCAAACTAATTAAGTACACGTCCTGAATCGTAATAATCCACGCTAATTACTTGTACAAGTTCTTATTTTTATTCTCATCCCAACAAATAGATGTATTTCTTTTAATCTCAGTGTAACAAGCCCATGCAACCAACCCAACAAGCTAATTGACTATGAAAGCTATGCAACAAAAATAACATCTTTCTTAATCCATTCTAAAAAGTAAAAAACCTTTAGAATTTTAAAAGTTAAATTTTAAATTTTGAGTAATTTGAATTTTAAAAGTGTATTTAAATTATAAAATATTATTATATTAAATATATTAAATTTAAAACAAAAATTTAAGATTTAAATTTTAAGTGTTGGTTTGATTTAATTTGAATTTTAAATATGAATTTAATTCTTAAAGACACTAAATCTATTTATAATTTTTAGATGTGTTAGTTTTATTTTTTTTTGAATTACTGTAAGAAAAAGCTAAAAATTGTACCATATTTAAAGGATACCTAGTTGAACCGATATTTATAATGTTAAATTGAAGAGACAGAAAGTATTATAAAATAGCCAACGAGTAATAGCTCAAATGGCATAGTCTCCTCATACTCAATTAAGAGGTTGGGGGTTCGAGTCTCATATCTTTGGTAAAAAAAAAAAAAAAAGTATATAAAGTAGGGTTAATTTTCTCTTTATAGAGTGGTCATCACTCATCAGTAGCTTTTGCCTATAAGGCCAAAGATAAAAACGTACATTTCAAACTATTTACCGTCCATCAGAGAAGTTGATTGATACAATCACCTTATAATATGTATATTATGTGGAACACCTTAATTGGCCTTTTGGCCAAGATCAAATGCGTATTATTTGGAATTGAAAAGAGATTACACCAATCACTCAATGTTGTATATGTTGATTGATTTATTTATTATATATCTTCTATTATTGATTTTTTTAAGGGCAATTTACGTAAATAAATTGTTACACCTTTAAAATTATGCAAATACATTATTTCTAAAATAAAGACGTAAATATATTGTTTCATGTATCTATAGAAACCGCTACTGGCAGTAGCGGTTTACACAAACACAAAATCCGCTGCTATCAGCCGCGGATTACGTTAAAATGTAGCAGCATGGAAATCGCTGTAGTTTGGCGCGGTTTCTGTTTGATTGGAGTTGGTGATCATAAACCGCTACTGCCAGTAGCAGTTTATGTGCATAGGGGTTCGTGTGTAAACCGCTAGAGGCTATAGCGGTTTACGTGGAGAGTGACTGCCTACCAAATTACTCATTTAGAGAGTGATTTTGAGGTTGGTTAGAGAGAGAAAATTCTAAAGAGAGGTTAGAACAACAAATCTCTTAAACAATTAAAATGATTCCAAATGAAACTACTCATGATTGAACATGCCAAAAAATTGTAAATTATGGTAAAAAATATTATTTTTATGGAAATTATAAAAAATATTTGTTTATGCTAAATTAAGTTACAAGAAGATTAAGAGAAAGAAACGGAGTATGTATTTTTTCAATCATATGATATATATGGATAGAGAAGTAATTTAAAAAAAAAAATGTACGTTTTAGTGAATTTTTTACTAAAAATAAATTATTTTATCATTTATGAATTTTAGAAGGGATGAAGATAAAAAAAAAGAAAATTAGTCTTAGTTTATATATTTTAGTACTCTGTGAGTACTCACTCTTTGATTTGCTATTTTGTCTCATTTTAATAATAAATACAAATAAAAAATTATTACATGCATATTTATATTTTTTATTTTATTCATCAAAATTATGATGCTATCACTATTATTTATCTAATCAATCAATTATAAAATATAAATAGTTTTTATTTTTTGGTATAAGACAACAAAGTTGCACAAATAAAAAAAATTCATTTAGCTAGAATCTCAAATGCAAATCAACAACAAAGAACACAACCCATGTTCCAAACTCTCCGAATCTCTTTTGTATGGTTGATATAAATAAAAGAGAATAAAGTTATTTTGAAAAAGAAAAATATATGCTTTAGTGAACTTTTGGCTAAAAATAAATTATTTTATTATTTATAAATTTTAAAAAAGATGAGAATAAAAAAAATTAGTCTTAGTTTATATAATTTAATACTTTGAGTACTGTATTTTTTATTTATAATTTGGTCTCATTTTTAATAATAAATACAAATAAAAAATTTATTACATGCATATTTATATTTTTTAAATTATATTGTAAAATGATAAATTAAATTTTTTTATTTATGATTTTATTTAAATAGTATATACCATTAATTATTTATTTTGTAATTATTCTTTTAGATAAATATTAGTTTTACTATTTGTTTTCATACTCAACGTAAATGGCTGCGATTTACGTATGTTAACTAATACACATAAATTGCTACTGTCAGGGCCAAGCATTAACAAACAGAAACCGCGACAGTCTCTAGCAATTTCTGTGTTCCCCATGCGCATGTAATCCGCTGCTGGCTATAGCGGATTATGTGTTTTGGTAAACCGCTACTGGCAGTAGCAGTTTCTATAGATGTATAAAACAATGTATTTGTGTCTTTATATTTAAAACAATGCAATTGCGTAAATTTGAGGGACAAACAATTTATTCATGTAAATTGTCCTTTTTTTTAAATGACTGTATCATATTTAGAATTGAAAATATTTCAAATTAATGTTTAGATTTATTAGCTAATATATATTTTTAGAATATATATTAAAATTATTATTAATATATTTTTTAAACTTTTTTTAATAAATACAAAATAAATATATATATTAAATACTTAAATTTCCATATATTTTTTATAAAAGAATTTAAATAAATAATTTTAACATACATTTCTTAAAACACATATTAACTAAATAATATTTTATTTTATTTTATTATAAAATTTCATGAAAAAAAGTATTTTTAATAACCAGATATTAATTCCGAAAATAACAAAAACAAACATTTTAATTCGGATAGGAAAAGGATAGTCAAACATTATAGAGTAAAACGAATTAAATTAAGGGGCCCTCTCCTATCAATAATAATCAATGTAGCGTACAAAACTTATGTTACAATCTTTAATGAATTAAGAAAATATTTAATGTTAGTTTTAACTTTAAGTTTATTTTGGATTTATAAATAATACATTAATATTTATGAAATTATATACCATGAATACTAATAATATTTTAAAATTAAAAATAAAATTTTTCATTATAATATTTTATTTTAATTTAATTAGAATAATTTTATATTATTTTTAATTATTTTATTAAAATTATTATACAAATAATAAAATTTTATTAATTCTCTATAAAAATGATACTATTTTTTAAGATATCACTAATTTTATTTTATCTATTAATTTTAATATAAATTTTTAATTCTAAATTATTTAGCTCTTTAAAAATATAATTGTAGTACGTATATATTAAAATTAATCATTAAAATTAGTTACTAATATAAAATACATATTAGAATATAAATATACGTTCAAATAAATTAAATTATAATTATATAAATACATTGATACTGATTTTAGTAATTAATTGTAATGTATAAACAGTATTTTTTTTTTATACCAAACGTGATACATATTCCTAAAACATTCGATGTGAGGACTCATTCAGCGTCACATATTACAAAACCATCTTGACTCATCACTCTTGAGCATCGTCACACAATTATGGAGAAGAAAAATCCATGCATAGTGATGGTTCCTTCCCCTGGTCTGAGCCATTTGATTCCACTTGTTGAGTTTGCAAAGATTCTTATTCATGACGATGAAGAGTTGCATGTGAAGTTGATGATTCCAACACTTGGTCCTCCTTCTTCTTCCATGAACTCCATCCTCAACAAAAACTCTCTCCCACCAAACATAACCTTCACTCTTCTTCCCCAAGTCAACGTTGAAGACCTCATCATCACTGATGAGGATCCTCCACCTGCAACTCAGATGCAACAAACAGTGAAACATTCTCTTCCTTTCCTCCATCAAGAACTAACATCACTCACTTCCACCAATCACAACATCCTTGCAATTCTCTTCAGCCTCTTCTCAACCGATGTTCTTGATCTTGCCAAGGAATTCAATCTCTTGTCCTATGTTTTCTTTGCCTCTGGAGCTTTATTTCTATCATTCTGTCTTCATCTTCCACACCTTAATGATCAACAACAACAACATGAACATGAACATGAACATGAAGAGTCCTTGTTGTTCCACCACCAGTTAACAGAAAAAACTACTGTTCATGTTCCAGGTTGTCCTGTGCCGTTTCAGGTCCATGATATTCCACAACGAGCTCTCTCTCAAAGATCAACCCAAGCCCACAAATCATTTCTTGGTGTTTGCAGAAAGTGCTCACTGGTTGATGGTGTTTTAGTCAACACTTTCACAGATTTAGAAGCTGATTTAATAAGAGCCATAGAAGAACAAGCCAAAAATAGAGAAAATACTAATAGCCCTTTTGTTTACCCTATTGGACCAATCATTCAGAGTGCCACCAGCAATCAGGTTCATAGAAAATTTTTAAAATATTAAGAGATAAAAAGTATAGTTTATCTTTAATATTTAAGTATATTTATCTCTGTTATTTAAGTATATTTTGTATTTAAGGTATCTGAATATTCAGAGTTTATGATGAATTCTAATACAGGTAAACAGGTTAGAGTGTTTAAGATGGTTGGATAATCAACCACCAAGATCAGTGTTGTATATCTCTTTTGGAAGTGGTGGAACACTTTCTCAAGAGCAACTCAATGAGATTGCATTTGGATTGGAACTGAGTGGACACAAGTTCTTGTGGGTTGTGAGAGATCCTAGCAACTTTGGTGGTTCTGCATATCTTAATCAACAAAAGGAGGATCCTTTACGCTATTTACCATCAGGTTTTGTGGAGAGAACCAAAGAACAAGGCCTAGTGGTTCCATCGTGGGCCCCACAAGTTGAGATCCTTGGTCATGGATCCACCGGTGGGTTCTTGAGTCATTGTGGTTGGAACTCAACGCTTGAGAGCATTGTCCATGGTGTTCCCATGATTGCATGGCCATTGTTTGCTGAGCAGAGAATGAATGCAGTGTTGCTCAAAGAGGTGCTTAAAGTGGCACTCATGCCAGAGAAGGTTGTTGATAATGATGAAGATGGGATAGTGAAAAGAGAGGAAATTGCAGGAGTTATAAAGAAAATGATGGAGGAGAATGAAGAAGGTTTGGAAATTAGAAAGAGAATCAAACACTTGAGTGATGCTGCTGCTGCTGCACTCACCCAAAATGGTTCCTCTCATAAGGCATTGTCTACTCTTACAAAGAAATGGAAATGTAGCATTTGAAATTTTTTTTTTTTTTGAAGTGACAATTTTAATAAGGTGGAAACTCAAATATCGAGAATATATTGAATTATTTAATAGTTTTTAATAAAATTATGTTTGTGTGAAAAATTTAATTAAAAATAATTTAATTAAATATATTAAATTATCTAATAATTTTATTTATTATTTTTACTTGAATTTAATATTTATTTCATGTAAGTAGTGAATTTTTTTATTTTTACCGAAATAAATGACAGCTTTATAACGCTCAATTCTGCAATTTTTGGTCTTATTATATATAGGATCATGATCTTATTAAGCCTTGTTGACATGCATTGTACTTTTAATAATAGAAAAGTATTAAGGGCAACAATTTTTATAATTTATAACTATCAATTAATTATTATTAATATTTTTAATGATATAAAATTATATTTAACAATTTAAGATTACTTATTTTTTTACTAGTTAAATATTGATCAAAATTTAATAATTAATAAAAACTGCTGACCTATACACTTTCTTCTAATGATATAATGGGCTGTGGAAAAGCTACTATATGTTATGCTGCTGGTGGTAACGTATTTGACTTAGTGCGTGATTAATGTTTGATTATACTCAACGATATATTCAATTAAATTTTTGAAACACTACTATAACACTGATATAAATATAGGATACATGACATGACAATGGGGACACAATATTTTAGAAGTATCAAAATTATTCTAAAAAAAAAAAAGTGATATCAACTACTATAACACCGATATAAATATAGGATATATAGATTTTTTTTAAATATTTTAAAATTTATTTATCTAAATAAAATAATATATCTGACTAAAATAAAAATTTATATATCTTATTTTTATAAAGTTTAAAATCTCAACATAATAAACTCTTTTTTGAAAAAATATTCGATACAAAATTTTTTTAAAGCATATTTATATACTCTTAGTTTTTAGTCTAATGAATTACGAGATATAATGAGAAAAAAATTGCTTAAGTAAAACGTGAAAGATTATCTGACCTCATTTCTTCGACAACATGGGTTAGATTATGGTACATGGCAAATTTTTTTTTTTTTTTTATCAAAGATAGGAGACTCGAATTCGCGACCTCTTAATTAGGGCTGTTCATGGATCGGATCATATCGGCAGATCTGCGGTATTTATCCGCATCGGATCGCGAATTTCTGTGCTGTATCCGCGTATCCGATCCGCGGATCCGTAGATTCGCACAAAATAATTAAAAAATAAAAAATAAAATATATATATATGTTAGTTACTTTGTGTTGCAGCCACCTAACCTAACCCTAATCTCATTTTCACATTTTGCACTTCACGTCTTCACCCTTCATCCCTTCCCTTCCAGCCTTCCTTGTTCCTTCCTTCACGGCGTTGAAATGTGAAAACCAGAAACAAAGTGAAACCCAAATCTCCAGACCCCAATCTCACCCATTCACCCCCAATTTCTGAAACCGTTCACCCTGCCGTTCACTCCCTGACCCCCAATCTCTCAGACTCTCACCTATTCTGCCGTTCACCCTGCCGTTCACCCCCTGACCCCCAATCCCTCAGACTCTCACCTATTCTGCTGTTCATCCAGCCGTTCACCCCCTGACCCCAATCTCTCAGACTCTCACCTATTCTGCCGTTCACCCCTGCCGTTCCTGCTTGCGTTGGTCGGTTTTCTCGTCAACGTTGACCATGATGTTCAGATCCTTGAGCAGGCTGTTATGGCGTTGAATCTTGGATCTGGATCTGGATAAAATCAAAGACAGCGAGCTTTGGTGGAAAACCTTGATGCTCAAGAACCAGAGCAACACTAGCAGCAGCTGCTTGGATTCTCTGGTGGAAAATCCCCAATCTCTCACCCCTAGGCCCTAATCTCTTCACCATGTTCAGGACTTCAGGTAATTTTCATGAGTAACCTGCTGAATCGTTTGAGCAATATACCATATGGAATCCCCGCCCCCTGAAGATACTCAAGATACTAGCTTTTCTTCCGATACTACACAAAATCCTAGTTTAGACATGAGTGACATTGATAGCATTATGATTGAAGACCCTATGAGTAAGTAGAAACAAACACAAAGGATAAAGTTAAGTGAGCTCAAGAAGAATGAGATAGATATGTATCTGGAAGATGAAGTGGCAGAAGATTTTAGTGAATTTGATATATTGAGATGGTGGAGAGGAAAGACTCTGAGGTATCGAATTCTGTCTTGCATGGCTAGAGATATATTAGCCATTCCTATTTCTACTGTGGCGTCTGAGTCAGTTTTTAGCACCGGAGGTCGTGTCCTTGACCCTTATCGTAGTGCTTTGAGTCCCACCACTGTAGAGGCTTTAATTTGTACTCAATATTGGTTAAAACCTGCTAAGATTTTGGTTGAGCTTGATGAAGGAGATGCTGCGGTTGATTCAGGTATATAATGAATTGGTTCATTTATTTTTCGTCATTCTTTATTCTTTATTCTTTATTTTATCTCATTGGCTTTAACATATTTGGTTGTTTAATTGAATAGAATTTTCTGGAGTTACTAGTGCTGGAGATCTTGAAGTTCAAAGTCAATTACATCCTCTTGAACCATCTTAGGTATTATAAGTTTATAACTAAGTACTTGTATTAGTGTATAATAACTTAGACTATTTTTTTGTTCAATTTATTCTAACATGTTTCACTAATTTTTCAATATGTATTATTTTAATAGGAATACACGATTCATGGTTGCTGCTGATGTCTGCTGCCTGCTGATTTAAGAAGGGATGGATCAAGTTGTTTTATTTTTAAGTAGCAAGAAACTTCATTCTTAATGTTCTTTCAACAATCTTAGATTTTAGTGTGTTATAATCTTGGATCAAGTTGTTTTATTTCTGCTGATGGTTGATAAGCATTTGCAGATTGTTTAGATTTTAGTGTGTTATAATGTTGCTGTTTTATTTTAAATGAGGCTTTTAGTATTTTAGTACTTGTTGTTTTCACTTATTGGAAGTGTTTGTTGGAAATATTTGTTATTATATTTACTTATTTGTTAGTTTGTATGTTTTAGTTAATAATTGTTAAACTTGTTATTTATGTATTGTATTATTTTATTTTTGTTATTTAGAAAAAAATTTGATTAAAATTATTTTAGGAACAAATAGATTTAAAAGTGTGAAAGAAACATTTTTTATTGAATTTTTTACTTAAAAAGATAATAAAAAAATGAGCTTAATTATGAGGATATATCCGCAATCCAATCCGACATTCAAAAACGCGGATATTGTATCCGATCCGATCCGATAAGAATTGTGCGGATCGGATCGAATTTTCGGCCATATCCGATCCGATCCGGTCCGTGGACAGCCCTACTCTTAATTGAGTACGAGAAGACTATGCCATTTGAGCTATACCTCATTCTCATTGGCATGGTGTATATCAAATTTACTGAGAGAATATAATGCAAATTTTTATTTTTTTATGTGACGGTAGATGACTAGATGAGAGAGAAATTAGAAAGTGGGCGATAGGTGTCTTTATCAAGCATTATTTGCATGATTGCATCTGTCCTTATTTGAGTAAGGAGATTTGACTATTTGTTCTCTTTCATATCTAATACTAAACTATTAATAGAGGGTTGTTAGGTAGTGAAAATCCAACGTGTCATGCTAGAGAGAACTTGAGAGTTGGACATTTTATGGTATCCTTTAAACAGTTAGTTTATGTGTGGTCTCTCATTCAATCATTTATTTTTTTTCAAGTAAACTTTGCTTCTTAAAATAACTTCTTCCTTCAATTAATTCTCCTTTATCTTCTACTTCAATATTTATTTCCTCTTCACCTAACAGGTATCAAAAACCTAAAATTTTAAATTTGAATGGCAAAAAAAGGTATAATTATTATAACCTAGCATTCATTGTTCAGTTTGTATAGTTATTTCAATGTCTTTAATATTTTCTGACAACTCCTCCTTTTATTCTCTTTCACTCCCAATAATGTTATTCACTCTTTCATTTCAATTAATTTTCTCCTTCTTTTTTTTACCTGTTTTTCTAATTTTTTAATAAATTTCAAATTTTGAATTTAACTGCCATACATCATACGAATCACTCTTACTTATTTATAACCCCTTAATTTTATTATTCACTGCAGTTTTGTGGTTGCTCCTCCATTTTCTTATTTTTCAATTTGTTATCGTGGTGGTGATGGAGGGCGTTGTAAACATGTAGCATATTTAGAAAATTTGAAAGATTCTCCAGTAAGCTTCTCGGTACATTTTTCTCTCTCAAATTCATGGTTTCTTTTCTGTTTTTATAACTGAGTTTATGTCAAATCTTGAAATTTTTTGTTTTTTGTTTTATTTTTCTTTTTGTCTCCTATTATACCGCAACGTGGTTGCAGTTGTTACGCTCGGTGAAGAGCATGGTGGTGGATACAGGGGAGGAGGCAATGGTGGTGGTGCTTACTACAACTGCGGTGGGATGGGTCTGATGATTAGGACTTTTGTGTGGTTTAGAATTCTCAATAAATTCTCGTTGCAATATAGTTTCTAAACCAAGCAATAATTCTTTCATACAAAAATTTGTTTGTCACAAGTACAAACCCCTAAAATCTATAAACCGAAGTATTCAAACATTGGGTCGTTCTCCCTAGGAATTGTAATAAAGTGCCTTGTTATTGGTTATGGAGCTATGTTTGGGATTTTTGAGATATTAGACATGAAAGGTAAATGGCAATAGAAGTAAACTAATAACTAGAAAGCTCTTGGCAAGGTTATGAGAATTAGAGGTCCTATCCTAGTTATCCTCCTCAATTGTGACCACAATCATCCATTGCTACCACTTAGTTAACCTCTAACCATGGAGGAAAGTCAAGTGGATGAATCAACTTGATTCCACAAGTCCTAGCCAACTCCCAAGGGAAAGACTAGTTTTAGTGGTATCCAAATCAATTAGCAACTTCTAATTATCAATCTACAAAGGAATTAGATAACACTTGGGAGGCACAAAAGAAAAGCATAGTAAATTGATAACAAGAATAAAATCTAGCAACAATTGAATGTAGGAAATTAACAACAACAATCAAAGAGAACAAGATCTACATGAATTACCTCAAATTGTATTAAGAAAAAATAGAATGAACAAGAGTAGATCTACAAACAAAATAGAAGAAAGTAATAACAACAATAGAAAAGTGATGAATGTAACAACATAGAATTGAGAGGTAGAAGAAGAAGAAAGCATGAATTGAAACCTAGATCTAGATTATTGAACTAAACCTAATCCTAATTCTAATCCTAGAGAGAAGTGAGAGCTTCTCTTTCTAAAGCTAAAACTAAAACTAATCCTAATGTGTGTTATGATAGATGATCCCCCTTCCTCCTTCAATCTTTGGTCCTTTTGAGTGTTTTGGCGCCAAAGTTGACTTGGATTGGGCCCCACAGGCCTTGAGAATTCGCTGGCCACATTTTCATTAAAAAATCATATATCAGCACCGACGCGTACGCGCACAGCACGCGTACGCGTCCATGGGCAACTTCGCAAGGTGCACATAAGCGCCTGGTGCGCGCGTGCGTCCATGGCCGAGTTTAACTCTTTGGATTTTCATGATCTTCTCCACTTGCATGCTTCCTTCCTTGCTCTCTTGATTCATTCCTAGCCTTTTTCAACCTGAGATTACTAACAAACACATCAAGGCATCTTATAGAATCAAGGGGAAGTTAAAGTTATCTAATCAAAGACCAAAAAGCATGCTTTTTACACTTAAGAACAAATAAGGGAGAGATCACAAAAATCATGCTAATTCATTGGCTAAATGTGAGAAAAGGTTAGCAAAATGCTCTAAATCCAATACAAGATAAACCCTACAAAGGGGGTTTATCAACCTCCCCACACTTAAACCAAGCATGTCCTCATGCTTGACCAAGAATGAAGCGAAGGGGTATGACATTTATTCAATGCAACTAAACTTCCTATATGCAACTATCTAAATGAATGCAACTAACTACATGAATGCTAATGCTTGGTCAAAATAATTCAACTTCCAAGAGAATATATATATAAGCATAAGAGCTAGAGTAATAGAGATCAAGTCCAAACCACAATTGCATTGAATTATCAAAAGGATTTCAAACTTGCAAGAATATAGATAATAGGGGTGAATATATGTAATTGAGCTATTGAACCCTCACCGAATGTGTATCCGCTCTATTCACTCAATTGTTTGGGGGTTTATTCACTCAATTCTCTCCTAATCACATTTTCCAAAATTTGTTCTTCATCTAACAATCAACAATCATTCAATGTATGCATTCATTCATCATGAGGTCTTTCTCATAGGTTGTAATGGGGTTAGGGTCAAGGTAGGATCATATATGGTTAAGTGGACTAGAGATTTGGATCTTTGATTAACCTAGACTTTCCCACCTAACCTATACAATGACCTATACAAATTCTAATCTATCCTAACCAACCATCCTTCACTTTTTACATACTCATGCATTTTCTTTTGGTTTTCCCAACACTTACACATTGACTCTTATTGGCCTTTACTTTGGGGGCATTTTGTTTCCCTTTTTATTCCTTTCTTTTTCTTTGTTTCTTTCTTTTCCTATTTGTTTTCTTTCATTTTCTTTTCTTTTCCTTGCTCTTCTTTTTGTTTCCTTTTTCTATTTCCTTTGTTTTCCTCATTTTTTTTCAATGCATAAGGTCTATACATTTTAATCAATACATGAGTATGTACTCAATTTCCCAAATACAAATACAAAACACTCTTTTATCCCAACCAATGTTCCTAATCTCCCCAAACTTGAATATAAGACACTCTCACTAGCCTAAGCTAATCAAATATCCAAACAAGGGACTTTATTGTTTTCTGCTTTAGGCTTGTAATGTGCTAAAATAAGAACAATTGGGTCAAGCGTAGGCTCAAAATTGGTTAACAATGGAGGGTAAAAGGTAGGCTATTTGGGTGAGTGAGCTAATTAAAATAATGGCCTCAATCATATAAATACATGAATACAAGGAATAAATGGACATATAGAATCAAGCAAATCAAGGATCATAATCATAGGGAGAGACAATCACACACAAGAATGGAAAATAAGTGGTTATAAAATGTAACCACATCAATAGGCTCAAATCTCACATGCTTGTGTTCTTAGCTCAATACATGCTTCACAAAGTATGAATTCAAGCAAGTTACAAAAAAATTTCAATCAATTGGGTTGTGCTCTATAGATGGATTCCTTTGAAAATTTAATCATTTTGACTAAGCTTATTAATGCAATGTTGTGATTGATAATTTATGAAAATTCCTTAGTTTACCCTTTTCTTTTTCAATCAAAACAAGTTTCATATGAAAAAGAGTTAACTAGGTCTTAACAATTCCAAAATAATTTCTAATTACAACCACAAGCTAAGAAGATAACTATATAAAGAAAAAGATAACTATATAAAGAAAAACCCAACTAAAGTATGAAATCCAACATCCACAATATCTACATCCAAAATGAAAGAGTATGCAACATAGAAGTATCCAAAATATCTAAAGCAACCAATATATACAATAATGTGCAGAATAAGATAGCTAGGAAAATATAACTAGGAAAATAGCCAAGATATTCACCGATCTACCGACGATGCCAACGGTAACCTCCCCACACTTAAGATCAAGCATCGTCCCCGATGCTAATCCTCAGGCTCAGGGAGAGGTACGTCGGTCGGCTCTGGCTCTGGCTGGGGTTGTGGCTGAGGTGTCTCCTGAGTAGCCTGAGTCTGTGGTGCTGTCTCCACGTGAACCGGCTCCTCCTCATGAGTATCCTCATCATGTAAATCCGCATACTCCTCCTCGTGGGTCTCCTCATCTGAACCGGAGGACTCTAGAAGAGGGGGCAGCTCAAGGCCCTAGGCCACGAACATCTGGTCAATCCGGTCCAGGCGACGCATGATCTGGCGCTTGCTGCGCTCTATGAACCGGAAGAGCGCTGAACCAGTAAGTAAGTCGGCTGAGGTACTGGTGGTGGTAAAGGAAGTGCTACAGCTGCTGCTGGTATAGATGTTCCTGCTAGGGCTGATGACGAAGAGGGTCCAGCTCCCTCCTCTGCTGCTCTAGCCCAAGATCTGTGCCGGGAAGGAGGCTTTTTGTTCACCCAGGACCCCTATGGAATGGTCTCCGGCTCCTTCTCAGGGAGCGGTGGGGGCCGTGACACGTCCTCCAGTAGCCACTGGACACCGGCCCGCTGAAGCATCTGGGTGATAAGGACGGGAAATGGAAAGATACCTCTGATATGGGCCCGCCACATGAACCGCCTGATCAGCCGAGGGAAATAGACCTCCTTCCCCTCTAGCACACAGCTGATCAGGATCAACATCGCCATAGGGATCTCTGAGAAGTGGGTAGTCGGCATGAGGTAGTGGGCAAAAATCTGTTGCCATGTCTTGGCCTCCTTGCTCATATAGGTAGAGCGCATGTCCTTGGGTGCCTTGTTTTCGCAATCCATAACCCAAGGAGCCTCCGGGGTAGCTACCACTGCCCTCAAAGCATCAAAATCGAAAACCAGAACCGAGTCAAGGGTGTGGCGGAAGAAGTTGCAATAGAATTCCTGCACCCAAGACCGGTTCACCCGGCTAAGTTCTCGATCCACAAAGTCTAAACCTATCCTTTCAATGCGGTTATTAATCGTTTGCCTCAAATCGAATGGAAGGGCCAACCTCTTTTCAATGTTCAAGTTCTTTGAGTTATAACTTAGGAACCGAAGTTCACAGTAGAGATTCGGGAACTTGACTGAATCCTGGGCAGGCAGGGATTGGTTTGCTCTCTCCCCACAGGCCTTGAGAATTCGCTGGCCACGTTTTCATTAAAAAATTATATATCAGCACCGACGCGTATGTGCACAGCACGCGTACGCGTCCATGGGCGACTTCGCAAGGTGCGCGCGCACGTCCTTGGCCGAGTTCAACTCTTTGACTTTTCATGATCTTCTCCACTTGCATGCTTCCTTCCTTGCTCCCTTGATTCATTCCTAGCCTTTTTCAACCTGAGATTACTAACAAACACATCAAGGCATCTTATGGAATCAAGGAGAAGTTAAAGTTATCTAATCAAAGACCAAAAAGCATGCTTTTTACACTTAGGAACAAATAAGGGAGAGATCACAAAAATCATGCTAATTCATTGGCTAAATGTGAGAAAAGGTTAGCAAAATACTCTAAATCCAACACAAGATAAACCCTACAAAGGGGTTTATTAGGGTCACATGGCCACGGAGGAGAAGACAGTTCATCTTTTCCTCTGCTGGTAAATGCTTTTTCTATGACCTCATAGAGACTAACATTTTGTCTTCCTGGTATGATATCCCATTATCCCTTCTTTCCATCTAATTAAATTGTATTGAGATTAGATTTTGAAGAAGTGGTAGTTGAGTTTGTAGCAATTTCTGACCTAAAAGCTTTTATTTTCCAGCTCTTCTATTTTTTCTCTGATTCCTAGCGCAGTGTTCAGAAAACTCACGGCCAAGTCTAAAAACAAGCTTTGATTACTTTCGATTCCATAAATTTGCTATTTTGAGGTTTTTCGTTTGAGGTTTTTCAATTTTTTTTCCATATTCTGAAATTTTGTGATTTTAATTTGATTTTATTTTTTCGCTTCAGTTGCATTTCCACTGCAATGTGAGGAATCCAACATGGGCATCGATTATGTATAGGGTCTTCATATGCATCATTTTCTCCGCTGTTCGTCGCATCTTCGAAGTGCATATTAGCTTCCTTAGGAAAGTTTCTTTGTTGATTGTTTAAATTGTGATGATTTCATGATAAGTTTTTTCGTGGATGTTGGCATTAGAAATCTGGTAAGACAAGTTAAACAGCTTGCTCTTCTTGCTTGACACTCTGGTAAGTAAGTGGAATGTATTTCAACTGTCTTGAAGAGGAGAGCATGAGGGTTGGGTTCTTTAAGGTGTTATATATGCAATATTTGTTCATCTGAGCTCTGCCTCTTCCATTCAGTCATCATTCATTTATGGTATTGTAAATTTTGCCCTTTGGCTTTAATGACTCTGACAATTCCTTCCTTTAATTTCTCTTTCAATACTAACTATTTTTTATTCATTCTCACCTACATTTATTTTCCACCTCTTCAAACAAGTAAAAAGAATATGAAATTTCAATTTTGAATTAAAAAACAAGTATATTTATAATCTCCTATTTTCAGTCGTTCTTCTGGTGCTTGCTACAGCTGTGGTGGGGATGAGGCATATGGCCAAGGATTGCAACCAAGGAGGACGCAGATGTGGAGGCATGTACGGCGACGGTGGTGGCAGCGGATCCGCTACAACTATGGGGATTTTGGGCATTTTACAAGGGACTTCTAAACAAGCTCTTTGAAAACAAGGTTTGATCACTTCTGATGTCCAGATTTTTAATTTTGAGATTTTTGGTTTGATGTTTTTCAAGTTTTTTTCTGATCTACTATATTTTTACTTTTTTTTATTTTTAAATTCATTTTTTATTTTTTCACTTTAGATGTGTTTCGATTGCAATGTGAAGAATCCAACATGAGCGTCCGTTACGTATGACTTCTTCATATGCATCGATTACTCTGCTGTTCATCGCAGTCTAAGAGTGCATATCAGCTTCTGGGTACATTCCTCTCTCTTAAATTCACGGTTTTCTTTCCATTTTTGTAACTGGTTTACTTCAAATTTGGACTTTTTTATTTTTGTTTTGTTTTTCTTTTTGTCTCATGTTATATGAATTCATGTTCATAATACTGAAAAAAATTCGAGTTTTTAGCTTCTCAAATTTGTTGTTAAAGTATTTTTTGGAAGGAAAATGGATGGGTGGATGAGAGTGTCATTCTGAAGCATAGCAACGGAGAACATTTTTCTAGCTTTATCACTCTGCAGGCTTCCTTCCTCACGAACACCTTTTTAATTTATTTTATTTTTAAATAACTTTGGCTAAAATTGATCAGAGCAGCGAACTATTTGTGTTTGAACATTAGCTCCTGAGGCATTGATATGAACAGAAAGCTTTCAGCTTATTTTGTCTTGGTTAGGTATTTTTTTCAACCGTTGATGTGTGCATGTGCCTTTAAAGTATATGCATACTTCTAGAATTTTTATGTTTAAATCTTAGTAGAAATTATTGTCATAAAGGATGCATTTGTTTGTGATTTTGGGGGTGCAGAAAGTACCTTTCTTTTTTTCACAATTTTAGTATTGTTTAATATGTGATGTGGTATAGATGTTGTGGATGCATGCAATTTTGGATGTGAACATTTGAAAATGTTACTGTATCTTAAATACTATGCAATGTGCATTCTCTGACTGAACCAGTGAAATTCAAATTCCATATGGACTTTTCTCTTATATGGTACAAATGGGGATGGATTTACAATTAGTAAAGCAGCAGATAAAATTGAAGGCATTCATGGTAAGTCGCTAAATGAAGCTGAGGTGGCAGCAGCTATTGAAGAGAAAGAAACTCATGCTTTTGAAATTAATCCTTCTCAGGTAACTTAGTTGTGAGCTTTACAAAGATATTATTTTGTTCTTTTACTGTTATACCAATTTTTTTTTTTTTAGTTTTCCATCATTATTATTATGATTTGTTGATACTATAAAACAATTTTCACTATATGTAACAGTTATTTGAATTATTTGTGCACTTTCAATCGTTGTTGAAGCTTGAGTTTATATCAATTAGTGAGAAAGACATCTTTAATGAATAAGGTATTCTTTGGTATTTGATTGTCTTCAAAATTATTTATCTTTATTGATTCTTATTGTATTTTTTTGTGATTTATTTTTGTATAGTTTAACGGTATACCAAGGAGGTTCATATTCTTATATTTTCCTAATAAATATAAGAACATAGGATTTTTTATACAAAAAAAATTATTGGAGCAGATTTTTTATCAAAAGAGGTGCAATAAGAACATAAAATTTTCACCTTACATGTTTGTGATTGGTAATTATTTATACTCTTATTTCTTTTTCCTTTCTTGGTGCTTCTATGTGTGTTTGAGTATATCTATATACATCAGTTAGATAATTAGAAAATGTTATGAATTTTAGAGATTTAGTTGACCATTGATAGAAAAATGTTATGTGTTAGATTATCATATGACCATTTGTATTTAGGTCCTCTTTATTAGGCTTTGTGCATTGTGTATACAGTTTTCTAAAAAAAATAATCATTTACGTTTTTAAAATAATTTAGGACTAAGAAGTTCTTGAAAGACTTGTTCATGTAATTGATAAATTTAATATCATTCAGTTCTTAAGTAATTAGGTGGGCAAGAAAATTCTATATATCTACGTGTTTTTTATTATTGGTTTTTTGAAAGAGTTGTGTGCTAATTTTGATTTGCCTATATATATATAGTATTTTCATTCTTTTTATTTGAAGGATATAATTTTGGCTTTAAAGATTTTTTATTATCATATTATTTTAAATTAGTTTATAACAATCTATAGAAATAATCTTCAGTGCTTTTGGTTTGTTATCATATTATTAAAGATTTTTTTTTTTTTGCAGTTTTGGTTTAGTAGCACTTGCCTTTTTCAGACTTTGATGGAGGGAAGAAGTAATCTTCAGTGCTTTTGAACAATTTGCTATACAAGTGATACAATTGATACCCAAAAAAGTACTTTGAGAGGCTTCTCAATTTCAATCCATTAAAAAGTAGTCTATATATACAAATTAAAATTTGTTGTATGATTCGTTTTCATTGTAAATCTAATGAGAGACCAATATTATTTCTAAAGTTTATAGAATATATAAGTACATTGTTGACATATTAAGTAATTATTGACACTAATAAAATAGAATACCATGCCTTTGTATTTATTTTTAGTATGATCAGTGACATTTTGCAGTTTTTCTTGCGAGATTAAAATAAATGAAACAAGTTGAATACATATTTTAGTATTGTAATAATCATGGTTGTAATCTTTAACAAATTGTCTAAAACTTTAATAGAAATACAATATGATTTTTAATATTTTATAATTTATCTTTTTAGTATATAAAAAATTAATACATGTTTAACATTTAATTCTTTTAACTATTATAAAGATAATTAAATTTATAATTCAATATGCATTATGTGTTTTATAATGCATATTATCAATATTACATCGAAGCAATATTTTTTTTATTAGAGACTAATATTAGAGTATAATTAATAAATCATGGTTTTAATGAAATCCTAAATATTTCTATATAATTATTAGAGTACTAACATTTTTCTATGTTTTTTTATTATGTATTTCTAAATAAAATAACCCTTCATTCATTTTATGTTTAATTTCATTTGCTTTCTTATCAACTTTTGTTTGTTTTTTTTTTCATGCTTTTTAGATCCTTTTGTTCCCTAATGCATTTATGGCCTTTGTGTACAAGGAGATTTTTTATAATCTATGACTCGGAATATTAAATTTTTTATGTGTAGAGAAATCTCTATTTGTATCATTCAGTATTATTGATTAGTAAATTGTGCATGACATTTTTTAAGTTGAAGTCTTGATATTTTTTATTAGGTAGTTCAATGTTTAATAGGAGGTTATTAGGTAATTTTATCCAATGTTAAACCTATTTTTTTGTTGATTGTTCAGCAAATATATAAATTGCATTTTTATTATGTAACATGATATGAAGAAATTTTTTTACATTAGTAACAAATATACAAGGAATGATTTTCAGTTTCTTATTTATGTTGAAAAATTTGTATATGTTAATTTAATTCGATTAAGGACAAATATTAAAATTTTTAAGTATAATTTTGTTTGATTATGATACACACTATATTATGCATAGATGATATATTTTGTTAATTCCAGTACTAAACATTTTTCGTGCATCGCACAGGTACGGCTCATTCACTAGTAAATTTCTAAATATTGGATTTTGAATTTTTGTTTTTAGATTTATTATTTTCTTCATGTAAATTGACAAATTCATTTTGCTATTATTAAAAACAAAAAAGTTATTATGGTAATCATTGACTTTTCTTTCATGGATAATATTTTTTTCACTATATTAAATTTGTAAACATTCTATTGTACAATGATTGTAACTTATTTATATTTTAAATTAATATTTTCTTAAATTTTCTAATTCTACTTAATATGTCTAAATTTAAAATTTATTATTTTCATTTTCTACCCTTCTAATATCGAAAATTAATTTTTATCTTAGAAGAATTATGGTATAATTTATCGATGTAGAAGTTTGAAGTGATTTACCTGAACGTGTTGGTATAGAAATGTTTGATAGTTCATATCACACATGACACATGTTAATTATATCGGGATGGCTTCTTAGTTTATGATTAAGTTGCTAATTATTGTTCAATATTTGATCACAAATGACATTAAAAAATAAAGTTGATGTGTATTCACATATAAAAGCAAAGTAGCTCATCAAAAGAACATCGTCTTGTCATTGCTGCTGTTGGAGGGGGAGGTCAGAGGTGGTGTTGGCCGCTAGCCACCCCAAGAAGAGAGTGGGGAAGAAAAAGTTCAGGGAGACGCGCCACCCTGTGTGTATTATAGCGTGCGGCAGAAGAATTCTGACAAATGAGTTGGCGAGGTGAGGGAACCAAACAAGAAGATGAAGATATGACTAAGGAAGATGGGTGACGGAAGAGCAAGAAGAAGAGTAAAGGGTGTTAGAGATATGGAGGATCATGGACACCCAATTAACCTTTTGTTTTTTGTAAATTACGATTAAATACATTAAAAATTCTTCTTGCTTTAACTTTTTGACTATATTCCACGAAAAAAATTATTTCTTCTATTTATATACTTACCAAATTTTTTAATTTCAAATTTTAATAATGAGAATTTGAACTTTTTTCGTTGAGAATCTGAACTACTTAAATATTAATGTGCATCCACATTATCTTTATTACAACATTTCTTTTTGAATGACCATTTACAATTATATCTCGTTAAAATCTTATTAAAGAAAAACTCAATAGAAAAAAATTTTAGTAAAGAAAAAAGAGTACAATATCTTTTGTGATGAGCAATGTCACATTAAAAATCTTGTTAAGAAAAACCTAATAGGGAGAAAAATCCGACTAAAGAAAAAAGAGTACAGCCTCCTCCTCTTGTCAACATACATTATTTAATATCTCGAAATCGGCGCATCCCAATTTGATGTACCAATCTTTCAAAGGAGGATTTTGGAAAGTGACTTTGTAAATAAATCTGCCAAATTATCGCTTGAGCGGTTTGTTAGACATCAATTGTTCGTTGATTTTGAAGGTCATGAGTGAAGAAGAATTTGGAGCTATCAATTGTTCTATTACCTTTGATGTATTCACCCTTAAGTTGAGCAATGTATGCTGTATTATCTTCAAACAGAACAATTTGAGCTATTCTTCTATCAGTCAGTCCACATGATGATAAAATATATTGAATTAAATTCTTGAGCCAAAATCACTCGCGACTTGCTTTATATATCGCTAGTATTTCAGTATAATTAGAGAATGTTGCTGCTATCATCTGTTTCGTGGCCTCCATGATATAGCTGTATCACCATATGTAAATAGATATTCTGTTTGAAATCTTCTTTTGTATGGATCAGACAAATATCCTGCATCTGTATAACCAACTAATTATGACTTGGATTCATATGGATAAAAGTATAAAACAGTCACATATCAACTGTTCCATGAAGATATCAAAAAATTTATTTGATTCCATTCCAATATTTTCTAGTTGGAGAGGAACTATATCTTACTAGTAAATTCACGGCAAATGATATGTCAGGTCGTGTATTATTAGCAAGATATATTAGTGTTCCAATGATACTGAAATATGGTACTTCAAGACCAAGGATATCTTCATTTTTCTTTAGGATGGAATTGATCATTTTTCACATCCAAAGACCTTACAATCATTAGAGTACTTAATGGATGTGATTTATCATATAAAATCTCTTCTAGATCTTTTCTGTGTATGTTGTTTGATAAATAAAGATCCCATTTTTTGTATGCTCGATCTGCAGGCTGAAACAAAATTTAGTCTTTCTAAAATTTTTCATCTCAAATTCTTCTTTTAGAGCTTTTATAATTGTTGGAATCTCTTTAGAGATTCCAATTATATTTAAATCATCAACGCACGCAATAATTATAATGAATTTAGATACAAATTTTTTTATGAAAACAGATGGGCAGATATTATCATTCTTGAATCTGTTTTTGGTCAGATATTCAGTAAGACGATTATACCACATTCTTCTAGATTACTTTAGACCATATAAAAGATCATTACAATTTAACTAAGTATAACCCCTGTAAATATTTATTGGATGATTTAGATATCTTTAGTCCTTCAGGACTTTTCATATATATATATATATATATATCACGATCTAATGATCCGTATAAATAGGCTGTCACCACATCCATTAGATGTATATGTAGTTTATGGTATGCAGATAAAATGACTAAATAACGCAATGCTATTGTATCTACTACAAGGGAATAAGCTTTTTCATAGTTGATGCGTGAGCATCTTCTCTATCTTTTCCTAGTGAAATTGCATTCAAATTGTTGAGTTTAATCAAGATTTAATTAACTTTAGCCACTATGAATGCTACTTTGAGTTGTTTGCAATTTCTGTTTATTTTAGGTAGCATTTGGATGGATTTGACGGAATTTTGTAGCAGAAAAGGAAGAAAGCGAATGATGCTGTCAACCCCGACCTCCTTGCACTCAAACATAAATAACTTGAGCTACAGAGGTCCAATTGATGTGATTTCAGTGGCATTGAAAAGCTAACTTTCAGAACTTTCTAACGATATATAATAGTGCATACTTCTTTTCCACCATTCTCAGCCTCCTCCACGTTGAACTTGAGCTTTTTCAAGTTCAGCGTGGAGTCCAACGCACCAAAGGAGTCCAACGCATATCACCCCACGCTGAACTTGAAAAGGCTCAAGTTCAACGTGGACTCAAGGGGAAAACCAATGGAAGCAACACTGCCTCCTCCATGCTAAACTTGGGAATTTTCAAGTTCAGCGTGGAGTCCACTTACAAAGGAGGAATCGCACATCATCCCACGCTGAACTTGGAAAAATCCAAGTTCAGCGTAGACTCAAGGGAAAGCCAATAAATTAACACTGCCTCATCCACGCTGAATTTGAAATTCCCCAAGTTTAGTGTGGATCCTCAATACTCCAGTGGTCCCCATGTACGTCCAAGGGCTTGTACGAGTAGCTAAATTAATTTTGATTGAATTTGTATTTTATTTTAAAATAGGAAAAGATATTATGTTAGTTTTAGGAAATATATTTTACACTAATTAGGATTAGATATAAAAGAGAAAAGAATCAGCCCTTCGGGTCTCTCTCTTCTCTTCTACCTCATTCCGCAATTTATAGTTTTTCAGAATCCTAATTTTCTCTCTGAACCGTGAGCAACTAAACCTCCACTGTTAAGGTTAGGAGCTCTGTCTATTGTATGGATTGATACTATTATTTTCCTATTTTAATTCATGTCCTGATTTATATTTTAAGAATTGTTTTCGTTCTTTATCTTATGAATTTGGGTGGAATGGAAGTATGACCCTTGTTCTAATTGAGTTCTTGTATAACTTAAAAAAGCTCTTTACTTGAACAACAGTTTGAAAATATATTCTCCTAAATTTCTAATTATATGGACTTGACGGGATACGAGACATATAATTCTCTTATATTTGGGTAATTAGGGTTTTTGTGGCATATAAACTAGAAATTGAACTTCACCCTCTAATTGGAATTAAGTGACCAAGGAATTGGCGGTTGATGAATTTTAGAGGAGACTAAAAAGGTCTAAGGAATTAGGGTTTAGTCATATACAGTTTGCCATGAATTAAATCTTGCATGATTAAAATAGTTAGTAAAAAACGTCAATCCAAAAAATAGATAACTCTGAAGCCTTAACTGTTTCTCCATATATTATTCACAACTTGTTTACTGCTTGCTTTCTGATATTCTAAATTTACTGTTAATACTTTTGAACTCTCAAACACCGTTTTCTGTTAGTCTAACTAAGTAAATCACTTGATCATTGTTTCTTAATTCATCAATCCTCGTGGGATCGACCTCATTCACTTGAGGTACTACTTGGTACGACCCGGTGCACTTACTTGTTAGTTTGTGGGTTATAAATTCCGCACCAAGTTTTTGGCGCCGTTGACGGGGATTGACTGTGATTGACAACTACTGGTTGTTTGATTTCTTAGATTAGGCGTTTTTGCTTTAATTTCATTTAACTTATTTCTTTAAATTTTCAAAAAAAAAATTATTTTGATTTATTTTATTTAAAATTTTTCTTTTTCTTAATTTTTGAATTTAAGTTTGGTGTCCCCTTAGTTGTTTTATTCTTCCTAGTTATTTTATTTATTGAGTTTAAATTTTATACTCCTTTTTTCTTATTAGTTATTTTATTTTCTTAATTATTCAGTTTATTTTTTTTATTTTATTTTATTTTTATTTTTGTTTTATTTTATATTTTATTTTATTTTTCTTTATGTTTTTTTTCTTTGCTTTCTTATTTACCACATGGTGCGTTTAATTCTTTTTGGTGTTTTGTGCAAATAAAAATAATAGAGAGAGATCACATGGGTTACTACTCACACCCAAGGAGTGATTCTTATTATTGTGGATGGAAGAACTACCCGAATTTTGGTTGGTAAAGTCAAAACCAAAGAAACTTCAGTGCTCCATATTTCAACTATCAAGAGCCACCATCTCCCTATTTATACCAAGAACCATCCTCTTTTTACTCTTATCAAGAACCATCTTCTCCTTCTTATTCATATCAAGAGCCATCATCTCCTTATTCATATCAAGAACCATTAGCTCTTGAGCTTCTCATGAAAGAATTCATACATGATATAAGGACGAGTGTCAAAAATATAGAGAAATATGTGTAGTTGTTTATCAAGCCCCAAGAAGAGGAACAAGCAAATTCCTTCCCAAGAGATATAATGCAAGATCCTATGGAAGAAAGTGAGAAAATCAATCAAAGAAGTTCATACTCCAGTGAATTAGAGAACTTTCCACCCTCACACATGGAAGAAGACAAAGATGCACAAACAAATGAGGTTGTAAGGGATGAAAATAATTATGAAAATTTACACTGCAATGAAGAAGAGAGTGGCATAGAAGGTGAGTTTATTGAACCACCAATTCAAGAAATTCTTGATGAAGGGTACACTCTAACTATCACACAACATCCAAATTTTGAAATCAAAGAAGTGAAGGCAACCAAGAAAAGTACTGAAAAGGGAATTGTGACCAAGAAACAGAAGAAAATATCTATGAAGAAGAAAAGGTCAGCGAAAAATAATCCAACATCTACCCTAACAAGCAAGGTGAATCAAGCTAATCACAATAAAAAAAAGCTTGTTTGGAGGAATTTATATCAAGGGGCACTAATTTTCACCTCTCCCCCCTTGGAGACATTTCTTTTAACCAACTGGAAGAAGAGAAAGAAAATTCAACTATCAAGTGTCAAGCTAGTGACATTAGAAAAAGCGCTTGTTGGGAGGCAACCCAACTACTAGTATGCTTGGTTTTGCAGTTACTTTAGTTTTAATTTTATAGTTATTTTGATTTTAGCATTATAGCTATTTTAGTTTTGGTTTTAAATTACTTTATCTCAATTTTTTTAGAAATTTTCATGATTTACATGTGTTTTGGTCATGCAGAGAGGTTAGAATAAGAACAGGAGCAATTAAAAAGGAATTTTTGATACCCTGGAGTTTTTCTTTGCTTAGGGACAAGTAAACTTTCAAGTTTGGTGTTGTAGAGTGCGCTCTCTATTTAGCTTATCATCAGTGGCACCATGGGAAGATGGATGTTCTTCATGGAGGAGCACAGCCGGAGAAATGAGATGGCCACCAGCATAACTGAGGTGGTTGAGTTCCTTTCATTCTATTTCCTCTTCTGTTCTTATTTTGTTGTCTTCTATTTTCTGTTGCTTTGATTTCTTGCATGATCTTTAGTGCTTTCAGTTCTTAGATTTAGTTGCATTCTGTTATTTGCTTTTAGCAAAAAAAAAAAATTTGTCTCATGTATCACTTACTGAACTTGAATCTAAAAAGAAAAGAAAAGAAGCGATGTATTACATGAGAAATTGAGTTTATATTTAAGAGTAGTCTTATTTACTTAAATGTGGTGATATTATTTATGATTTTGAATGCATGATATGAACAATGCATTTTTGAATTTGAATCAAGGGATGTTGATGTATAAGGAATATAAATTTTGAGAACTATTATGAATTTTCTTAAATTAGTGAAAGCTTAATCCTTGAAGCAAAAGAAACAGTAAAAGAAAAATAAAAGCATGGTCCAAGGCTCTAAGCATCAATGACTTAGGAGTTCAGACATGATTAAATGCTCAAAAAGTTATTTCCTTAGTCATATGCTTGTGGTATTCTTGTGTCAAGTAATCCTTGAGACAGAACATCTAGAGTCGAGGCCAAATACATTTAGCAGAGTATGCCAAAGGCTTTGAGCACCATTGTTTGGGAGTAACTGAAAGAAAAATCAGAACTTAAAGAGAGTTCCCCAGTCAAGTGCTTGTGGTGTTTTTTGTGTCAAGTAAAGCTTGAGACAAAACATTTAAAGTCACGGCTAGGCCCAAGGTGTAAAGCACCAAGGAAAAGAGAATAAAATGGAATTTGCTGTGTTCAAGGATTAATCCGAAGTAAATAGATTAGAGTATATAAACCCCACTTTGAGAAGAGACAGGAGCTTTATTGAATACTCTTCTCTCATGCAAATTCACATCCTGAGCCTATATTAGTTTGGTTGCTTGAGGACAAGCAACAATTCAAGTTTGGTGTTGTGATGCGTGAGCATCTTCTCTATCTTTTCCTAGTGAAATTACATTCAAATTGTTGAGTTTAATCAAGATTTAATTAAATTTAGCCACTATAAATGCTACTTTGATTTGTTTGCAATTCTGTTTATTTCAGGTAGCATTTGGATGGATTTGACGAAATTTTGTAGCAGAAAAGGAAGAAAGCGAATGATGCTGTCAACCCCGACCTCCTTGCACTCAAATAGAAATAATTTGAGCTACAGAGGTTTAATTAACGTGATTTCAGCGGCATTGGAAAGCTAACTTTTAGAGCTTTTTAACGATGTATAATAGTGCATACTTCTTCTCCAGCATTCTCGGCCTCCTCCACGTTGAACTTGAGCTTTTTCAAGTTCAGCGTGGAGTCCAACGCACCAAAGGAGTCCAACGCATATCACCCCACGCTGAACTTGAAATAGCTCAAGTTCAACATGGACTCAAGGGGAAAACCAATGGAAGCAACACTACCTCCTCCACGCTGAATTTGGGAATTTCCAAGTTCAGCGTGGAGTCCACTTACAAAGGAGGAATCGCACATCATCCCACGCTGAACTTGGATTTAAAGCCAATAAATTAACACTGCCTTATCCATGCTGAACTTGAAAACCCCAAGTTCAACGTGGATCCTCAATACTCCAGTGGTCCCCATGTACGTCCAAGGGCTTGTACGAGTAGCTAAATTAATTTTGATTGAATTTGTATTTTATTTTAAAATAGGAAAAGATATTATGTTAGTTTTAGGAAATATATTTTACACTAATTAGGATTAGATATAAAAGAGAAAAGAATCAGCCCTTCGGGTCTCTCTCTTCTCTTCTACCTTATTCCACAATTTACAGTTTTTCAGAATCCTAGTTTTCTCTCTGAACCATGAGCAACTAAACCTCCACTGTCAAGGTTAGGAGCTCTATCTATTGTATGGATTGATACTATTATTTTCCTATTTTAATTCATGTCCTGATTTGTATTTCAAGAATTGTTTTCGTTCTTTATCTTATGAATTTGGGTGGAACGAAAGTATGACCCTTGTTCTAATTGAGTTCTTGTATAACTTGGAAAAGCTCTTTACTTGAACAACAACTTGAAAACATATTCTCCTAAATTTCTAATTATCTGGACTTAACGGAATACATGACATATAATCCTCTTATATTTGGGTAATTAGGATTTTTGTGGCATATAAACTAGAAATTGAACTTCACCCTCTAATTGGAATTAAGTGACCAAGGAATTGGCGGTTGATGAATTTTAGAGGAGACTAAAAAGGTCTAAGGAATTAGGGTTTAGTCATATACAGTTTGCCATGAATTAAATCTTGCATGATTAAAATAGTTAGTAAAAAAAGTCAATCCGGAAAATAGATAACTCTGAAGCCTTAACTATTTCTCCATATATTAATCACAACTTGTTTACTGCTTGCTTTCTGATATTCTGAATTTACTATTAATGCTTTTGAACTCTCAAACACCATTTTCTGTTAGTCTAACTAAGTAAATCACTTGACCATTTTTGCTTAATCCATCAATCCTCGTGGGATTGACCCTCATTCACTTGAGGTACTACTTGGTACAACCTGGTGCACTTGCCGGTTAGTTTGTGGGTTATAAATTTCGCAACAATAGTCTATACCGAACCTTTGTGAAAAATCTTGTGCCACAAGTAAAGCTTTGTACGTACAACTTTATTTTTCTCATTTTGTTTTCTTCAAATACCCATTTGTATCCAACAGGTTTTACATATTTTGGTGTACGGACTACAGGTTCAAAAACTTCACGCTTTGTAAGTGAGTCTAACTCAGCTTTCATAGCTTCTTCTCATTTTGGTCAATCATTCCTTTGTCGACATTCTTCAACTATTATTGGCTCAAGATCCTTATTTTCATGCATGATGTGTAATGCCGCATTATATGTAAATATTTCATTGACAATTCTTTTATTTTTCTTTTATTTTTCTCCTATAAAGACTCAATTTATTGAGATCCTATCATTTTCATAATTTTTAGAATTTTCAGGTACCTGAATATTTTATTGCGTCAAAATTATATAAGAATTATGGACAACTACAAGTGTCTTTACTATGTCTTTATCTTTTTAAACAAGAATAGTAATTGCCTCTTTTCTTTTTCGAAGATTTTTGTCTTTAGAACCAACAGACCTACCACGCTTCCGAGGTGAATTTGTTTCGGTGGCCATTTTTTCGACTGGAATATCAATTCAAATAGGAGCATTTTCAACAGGTATATAGGATGTAGTTATCCTTTTCGTATCAGAAAATGCATCAGGTAATTCATTTGTTATTCTTTGCAAATTTATAATCTTTTAAACTTCTAGTTCACATTGCCTTTATTGAAGATCTAAATGCATCAAGGATGATGCATTTCAATTAAGTTCCTTTTCGAGAAGTTTATTCTCTCCTCTTAATGTTTAAAATTTTGATTTATCAAAATGACAATATGCAAATCGAGCTTTAAACATATCTTCTGTTTGTAATTTGTATCTCAAGATACCTCACTATAGAGGGAGAATCATATTCTACATAATTATCTAATTATTTTGGGGTCCTATTTTGGTACGAGAATGTGGAGCAATTGGAACATATATCGCACATCCAAATATCTTTCATATTATTTGAAATGTTCCATTTTTAAGAGTTTAGTCCAATTTAAATTATTAATATTTTTATTATTTTTAAAAAATATATTTTTTTATTTACAAATACATATATCTCGTTTACACGGTGTTAATCGAAATATTTACTTTCGAAGGATTAAGCTGATTCGAAATGTTGGTAAAGTATCGGAAGGGAAGCAGAGGCCGAGAGATACACGTGCAAGTGTTGGGTGGAAAATATTTGACACGGACTCGATTTTGACACTTTGATAAATTGAACAGTTATTCAAAATGGAGAATCGAGCGGTTTCTCGAATGAGGAATCGAGCGGTTACACGAGTGGGGACTTTGAAGGCTTTCTCTGAGTTAGGAATTTGTTGGTAACGCTCATGGGCAAAGGAGTGGGAACAGTTATTCCAAAATCCGCACGCAAGGCAACATCGTGCAATTGATGGTCGGTTATGGAAGCAAGTTATAAATATGAGTAAGATTTAGGAGATAGAGGTTGGAACTTTGCTTCAGAAAAACACTCAAGCACACTCACATTCCAGCGAATTTCTGAGTCTACGTTCGAGTTTCTTTTCTGTAGGGTTCCTTCCATATTTTTATCTTTTCAATTTAAATTTTTCTGCAAACTTTATTTTTCAAGCAAATTTATCTTTCAAGCATTGTTTAATTTCCATGTCAAATTTACATTTCAGTACCTTTAATTTCCATGTCTAAAGTCCTTTGATTCAATCAAAGGCATCTTAATCGCTTTCTTCAAAATTCAATGCAAACCATTTCGATTTCAGTCAGTTTTACTTTTCGAATCTTTTATTTTACACTTCTTTTAGTCCTTTGCACTTTTTGAATTCATTTCCTATCTTAATGCTCATCTAATTCGAAGACCTTTAATGCACTTATAGAAAAAGTGGTACCTGCAAAAGAGGAGTAGGTTTCGCTCTCAGACTATTAGAATCGAACCACCATCGATTTGCTAAAAATCGACAAAATAAATTAGCACGCCTGGTGGGACAGTTTTAGACTGAAGTGTGTCAAAAGATTTTTTGGTGTCATTTGGTGTATACAATTGAGAAGTGGAAGAATTATTCACATGGCTGATGAAGTGTCAAATGTGAATGGTGGTTCATCCACCGATGACAACATACCAGTAATTGTGTAGTCTTCGGATGGTACTTCACGTTTAGAAGGTTTGGTTGTAAGTGAAAGTACAATACTTACTAGTGTACAAATTGGAAATAATGAGCGTAATATTCGCCCACATGGTAATCTACCACCATTCCAGCCTCCAGTAACTACTGGTTGGCCTCCTTATGGCCTTCCTCCCGGTTACACTCCACCGGTGAGTGGTTTTGTTCCTCTTATTCGTTTTGGGAGTATAAATGGAGTAAATAATTCTCAAAACCTGCAACAGCATTTTGAATTCTCTCGTGGTTATAATGTGGACTCTATGTCGAATGCCTCTAATTCCATGGCGGTATTTCGACAGCATGTAGAGGAAAGTCATCATGATTTGGTCAACTTATTGACTCAACAAATGACTACAATTCTAAATCCTATGATGGCTGATCACGAATCGAAATTCGAACGTCTTGCAAGACAAGTTGAACAGATTGGTCGAATCATTGATTATGATTAAGGTGGAAGGCGTGATGTCAGCGGGACTAATGAGGGATTCGAAAATGTATTCCAAAATGAAATAATGTTTTAAACAGAGAGAATCCTCAGATAATTTCCCACGATCAAAATGCAGATGATGTTCTAGCCCGATTAGGTGCTAATCATGGTGGTGAACGTTATCAAGTCACAAGAATTGTAGAAGATGTACTTAATCGAGTTAGTTTGAACATTGGGTTCATGAACCAACCCCATTTTGTGTCTGCTTTCCCTCAAGTTGTTCAAATGACTGAAGTGCCAAGAGGGGTGAAAAATCCCAAAATAATTACAAAATTTGTAGGGGAAGTGGGAGAGTCGACTACTGAGCATGTCGCTCGATATTTGATCGAGATTGAAAATCTAGCCATTAATGAGAATTTAAAAATGAAGTTTTTTCCTTCTTCATTAACGAAAAATGTGTTTACTTAGTTTTCAAATCTCAGACCAAATTCGATAACGACGTGGAATCAATTGGAAACTGCTTTTCATGCCCAATTTTACCGAGGGGAGTTGATTGTAGCAGTTACTGATCTAGTTGCTTTGAAACAAGAAGATGGTGAAACCATTGATGATTATATGATACGTTTTAAAAATGCTAGAAGTAGATGTTATGTGTCATTACCTGAGAGTGAAGTGGTGAAAATAGCAATTATAGGATTAGGATTCTATATGCGTTGAAAACTGCTTAATGTACATATACCTGACTTAGCCCATTTGGCTGAAAGGGTTCATCAGGTCGAGCTTATGAAGAATGAAAAGGAGAAATATAAGAATGAACAAAGGTAAAAGAGTAAATCTTTTACTCGAAAGGAGAAGGTTGCTTATGTGGCCATGGATTCCTCAGAAGAGGAGTTCAATTTTGAAGCGGAGGTAGATCTGGCTGAACTCATGAAGGGTCCTCTATATGTTTGTTCTTTACTTAAAATGCTCCCTAGTAATGAAAAGTTGAATGATTCAAAACTAAAGAGTGGAAAGAAATATATTTTTGATATCTCAAAATCTGATCAGATTTTTGATGTGTTGCTTAAAGATAAACAGTTAATTTTGCCTGAGGGTAGAACTTTACTTTCGGTGAAAAATTTAAAAGGGAAGCCCTATTGTAAATTTCACCAAGCAACCAGTCATTCGACTAACAATTGTGTTCGTTTTAGGGACTTGATACAGGAGGCCATTATGGAAGGTCGTTTAAAGTTTGATGATGGGAAGAAAAAGATGAAAGTTGATGTTAATTCTTTCGATGCTGAGGCCGGTTTTGTTGAATCATATTTTGGAGTAAATATGGTTGGAATATTTTATGATTTTGACGTGGCTCTAGTTGAGTCACAAGTCCGATCTGAATACCCTAGTGTAGGGGATGGATTATTGGAGTTCCTTATGTAGCAAAAAATTAAAGATCAGGACGTATCTCTGTGTCCTTGATGCAATGCTGTGTTTGATGCTGAAGCTGCAGCAATTTTCGAGAAGGAGAGGATGAAAAAGGAGTTGGCTCATAGAGAGGAGCAGGCTAGTCAAAAGCAACCAATTAGACGAATGAAGGGACAAAGTTCCAAGGCTCCTCAGCAGAATGTTGTCGCACCGATGAGCCGTTCTCAGGCTATAGGAGTTCAATGGATTCGAAATTGTCAAGAATTTCAGAGTCGAGATGCCCAATACCGACGGAACCCACAGTGGGGACATCGGAGGCCTCCTCGAGGTCAATATCCTTACCACCGTTGTCGATTCAGAGGGTATTCAAGGGGTAGAGGAAGACGGGATCTACCACAAAATAAGAAAACTAATTCTGGTAAAGGCAAGGGGGCAACACTTTCGGTGTACTCTCGAATAGTTTTTCCTTCTGATGGGGAAACATGCCCAAAGGATATTCCTTCCCCTGCGAAGTTGGATAAAGGCAAGGTGATAGCTAATACCCCAGGTGTTGACAAAGACAAGGATGTTGACTTGGATGAAGAGTATTTTGAAGAGGGAGATGATGAAATGGTTAGAACTATTTCAATTATTCCAACTAAATAGTTGGGTGAGTATGAAGGCGACCCTGAAGAAGACTACGACATCAACATGGATGCTGAAGAAGCTTTTTCTTTCATTCGTTATGAGGATGAACCAGGGTATTTTTTGAGGCCTTCTGAAAAACAAAAATCTCATCTTCGCCCACTTCATATTACTACTACTTTGAGTGAAATTAAAGTAAATAAAGTTTTAATTGATGGTGGAGCAGCGATAAGTCTCTTACCGGAGATGATGTTAATGAAAGTTGGTAAGCATCCTGATGATTTGGTTCCTACCAACATTGCTGTAACAGACTTTCGTGGTGCTTCTACTCCTGCGAAAGGTCTAGTTACTTTGGGGGTGAAAGTGGGGTCTTCTAAGCGAAACACTATTTTTGTGGTGGTGCATTCGAAGGCAAGTTATAATGCTTTACTAGGTCGGGACTGGATTCACGGAGTTGGAGCTCTACCATCTACTGTGTATCAGAGTTTCCTCCTTTGGACAAAAGATGGAAAACCTGAAATTGTTAAGGCTGATTCGAATTTGTATGTCGAACAGCTACATGTCGATTTTAGGGTATATAGTCCAAAATTAAAGCATTTAAATGTTGACGGGGTGTTAAATTCTTACAACTGTGAGGGCTGCTATTTGTCTTTAGAAGGTCTGACGGTAAAACTGCGCTATCCACATCTCACTGTGCCCCCAACTGGTTGGGATTGTTCGTCTTAGAATGGATTCGAGACGTTGTTCGATGGAACATGCCCAAAGTGTCTCAGATTATCTGGTAATTTTAAATAATTAAATAAGTAATTTCCCTTCAGTAGAAAATAAAGTTGTTTCATCTGATGAAGTTGAATCATTTAGGAACGTAATTTCTTCTTTTAGTAGCAACAATTCGATGTCTTCAATCGAATTTAGTCATGGTTTAAGTTTTTCTTCATTATGTAATTCAAATGATATTTTAAGTCAAACTGCTGATAAAATAGCAGAGGTTCATTGTATCGAAAATGAAGCTATTTTTAATCCAGCAAATGATCAATTTCATTCTATTCCTAATGAATCTATTGATTTATCTTTTGATTGCATCTATGATTTAGAACCTTTGGGTTTTAAAAAATATTCAGTAAAAGATGGGGATCACTTAAAAGGATTTAAGTCCCAAGATCCTTTAGAGGAAATTAATTTGGGATCTATTGATGATGTTCGAATTACTTATATCTGTAAAGATCTAGCGGATCCTTTTCGAGCTGAACTTTTCTATCTTTTACATGAATTTAAAGATTGTTTTGCTTGGAATTATCATAAGATGCCTGGTCTCGATCGTTCTCTCGTAGAATATCGATTAGTATTAAAATTAAATGCTCAACCTGTGAAGCAAACTCCTCGACATTTTGCTCCATAAATCAATCAAAAGATTAAGGAAGAAATAGAACACTTGATTAAAGCGAAATTTATTCGAACCGTGTGTTATGTTGAATGGGTTTTGAATATTGTTCCTCTAATGAAGAAAAATGAAAAGTTAAGGGTGTGTATTGATTTTAGAGATTTGAATAATACCACCCCGAAAGATGAATATTTCATGCCCATAATAGATATGTTAATTGATTCTACAGCAGGGAACGGCATTTTAAGTTTTATGGATGATTATTCAGGATATAACCAAATCTTCATTACGAAAGATGATGTGACCAAAACTGCTTTCCGTTGTCCTGGGGCACTAGGCACTTATGAGTGGGTAGTTATGCCTTTCGGTTTAAAAAATGCTGGTGCAACTTACCAATGTACAATGAATGCCATATTCCATCAGTATATTAGGAGATTTATGGAGGTATATATTGATAAGAGTAAGGTTGACGCAATTTTAGCATTGTCTTCTCCTAAGTCGAAAATAGAAGTGCAATCGTTCCTGGAAAAAGTAAATTATCTTCGAAGGTTTATTTCGAATCTTTCTGATTGAAATCGAGTATTTGCACCTTTAGTAAAGCTAAAGATTGATTCACAGTTTGAATGGACACATGAGCATCAACAGGCATTCGAATCGATAAAGGCTTATCTATCTAAAGCTCCAATAATGGCGAATGTTCGCCCACATAAGCCCTTGAAATTGTACATTGCAGCATCTATAAACATAATTCAGTGTATGTTAGCCCAAGATGATGAGAATGGACATGAACGGGTGATTTATTACCTTAGTCGAGTTTTGACTGATATCGAGGCAAGGTATTCCCCAATAGAAAGATTGTGTTTATCCCTATATTATGCATGCATGAAATTAAAGTGTTATATGGTAGCCAAAACTGTCAAAGTTGTTGCACAAACTGATCTTGTCAAGTACATGTTGAGTTTTCCAATGTTACGAGGTCGTTTGGGGAAATGGATGTTAGCTTTGACAGAATTTGACTTGCAGTATGTCCCAGCAAAAGCTATGAAAGGCCAGGTTATTGCAGATTTTTTAGTTGATAACTCGAATAATCTGAATGACCAGGGGACAAATGTACTCGACGTTAAAGTTGATTATTGGAAGTTATATTTTGATGGATCAAAGCACAAGGATGGTGCAGGGGTAGGAATTCTCATTGTGTCACCGAAAGGAATCCCATCAGAATTTTTGTTCGAACTAAAGTATCCTTGCTCGAATAATATGACAGAGTATGAGACTTTGATTTTAGGCTTGGAAATCTTGATCGGGAAAGGTGCTTTAGAAGTCCAGATCCTAGGGGATTCTCAATTGGTCTTGAAACAATTGTCAAAGGAGTTTAAGTGTAACAATGAGAGGTTGCAGAAATATTTGACAACGGCTTGGTGATGACAAGTCATCTTAGCCTAGTTTCACTAGTCTTTTTCTTTTGTTTTCAATTGTTTTTATGCACTTTCTTGAGCCATAAGCAAGCCAATTGGGTAGAATTTCATGTTTCCTTTGATTCAATCAACCATGAATGAATTAATACAATTTCATGAGGTTTTATGCTATAATTGTCATATATTATGAAAGAATAACAATCTCATGATTTTGAGCATAGCTTTGATGTGTTTGGTTGATTGATGATAGGTGAAAAGAGCTTTGAAGAAGGTTGAAGAAAGAAGGAATGGCTAGGAGCAAGAGAGAACAAAAAGCTTGAGCCAAAGTTTGCCTCAAACTTTAGCTCAAACTTTTGGAAAAGTTGAAATCTCCCTGGAAGAAGCAAAAGCTTGTGCCAACGTTTGCCTCAAGCTTTTTGGCAAACGTTGGCACCACACACCAACACCCTGGAGGAGAAAAGCTTGCGCCAACGTTTGCCTCAAGCTTTTTGGCAAACGTTGGCACCACACACCAACACCCTGGAGGAGAAAAGCTTGCGCCAACGTTTACCTCAAGATTTTTGGCAAACGTTGGCGCCACCATCAACACACCCAGGAGAGCAAAAGTTTGCGCCAACATTTGCCTCAAACTTTTTGGCAAACGTTGGCGCCACAAGGCATGCAAGGAGACTCAACGTTTGGCTAAAAGTTTGACCTCAAACTTTAGCCCAAACGTTGATAGCAGCAAAAGGGGGGCAGCTGATATGAAAAGCTTGAGCCAAAGTTTGCCTCAAACTTTGACTCAAGCTTTTATGATTCATGGCCCGGTTCACAATAGGTTTCTCTCCAACTCCAAGAGCAATCAACAGAGGCTTTTATCAACCCAATTCCATCAAGAGCAAAGGCCCAATTCAAGGCTTGAAGACCATTTGAAGAAAGTGTATAAATAGCTTAGGATTTAAGTTTTCGGGGCTTTTTTTCCGTTTTAGTTTTGCAAGAGTAATTTTGGGAGAGCTTTTGGTTTTGAGTTACTTTGAGTTTCTGAGTCTCGGGGAAGGAGAATTGAATTCTCTTTCTCTTAGTTTTCTTGTTTTCAATTTCATTTACATTTGTCTTGGATCTTGGGTTGGAGAATTGAAGGAATTCTGTTTCATTCTCACTTTGAGATCTCTCTGTTTTATTTACTGCATAATTGAATTTCAATTTCTGTTCATTGCCTCTTCTTCTACTCATTCTGCAATTTACTTTTCTTTATTTCTTGCAATTGAATTCTGAATTTGGATCTAGGAAGGCGTTGAGATCTAGACTTGGTTATCTAGTCTCTTGGGTCCTGAGATCTGGAGTTTTCATTTTAATTTCTCTGTTGGTTACCTTGAGCTCTTTTGTTTGCTTTCTGCATAATTCTAGAATTTAAATTTCAATTCTGTCTACTGCTTCAAGCTCTCTTTTCTTTTGCAATTTACTCTTCCTTGTTTAAATTCTGCAAACCCACTTCCCAACTCCCTTTATAATTCAAGTAATTTACATTTCTTGCACTTTAAGATTCAGCCATTTACATTTCTTGCAATCTAAGTTTCTGCAATTTACATTACTTGTTCTTTAAGATTCAGCTTATTTACTTTCTTTGCTCTTTAATTTTCTGCAATCTACCCCTCTCCCTTTATTTTCCATGCAATTTAAATTCTGTTAATCACAAATCACTCAACCAAATCTTGATTCGCTTGACTAAATCAACCACTAAACTAAAATTGCTCAATCCTTCAATCCCTGTGGGATCGACCTCACTCACGTGAGTTATTATTACTTGATGCGACCCGGTGCACTTGCCGGTTAGATTGTGTGTTTGGAATTCGTTTTCCGAAAATACTCATCACTTGGGAATTGTTAACTTCTTTCCAAAAAGTCTCACTGGTCCATATTCCAAGGATCCAGAATGAAATGGCTAACGAGTTGGCCCAGATTGCTTCGAGGTACAGGATAGGCCCAGAAACATTAAAAAAGTTGGCAAACATCCGCCAAATATTGGTGCCTGTGGATAAAAGAGAGGTTCTGTGTGTGGATGATTGGGAAGATAATGATTGGAGGAAACCTATTACTGAGTACTTAAAGAATCCTAGCATTCGAGTCGATAGAAAGATAAAATTGCAAGTAATGAATTTTGTCTTGATGGTTGATGAGTTGCATAAGAAGGGAATCGACGGGAGTCTTTCGAGATGTCTAAGTCAAGAGGATAAAGACATTGCTCTAGGCAAGGTCCATAAAGGCTTATGTGGTGCTCATCAGGCTGGGATGAAAATGAAATAGGTACTATATCGAAATAATGTCTATTGGCCCTCCATGATCAAAGATTGTATCGAATACGCAAAGGCGTGTCAAGAATGCCAAAGGCATGGGTCGATACAACAGATCCCAGTGTCTGAGTTGCATTCGATTATTAAGCCATGGCCGTTTAGAGGTTGGGCTCTGGATCTAATTGGATTGATTCACCCCTTTATCAAACTTCATAAATTTATTTTGGTAGCAATTGACTATTTTACAAAGTGGGTCAAAGCAATTCCTTTAATAGAAGTTGGGCAAAATGAAATAATAGATTTTATTGAGGAACATATAATCCATCGATTTAGAATTCCTCAAACATTAAGTACTGACCAAGGGATTGTGTTTACTGGTCAGCGAATTAAAAATTTTGCAGCTTTGAGGAATATTAATATGGTTACTTCAACTCCTTATTATGCACAGGCCAATGGCCAAGTTGAGGCAGCAAATAAAGTTCTGATTAGTTTGATCAAAAAACAAATCGAAAGCAGACCCCAAACTTGGCATGAAACTTTAAGTCAAGTACTGTGGGCTTATCAGAATTCACCAAGGGATCAACAGGAACTTTACCTTATAAATTAGTATATGGCCATGATGCAGTGCTACCATTGGAAATCAATCTTAACACTATGAGAGTGTCCAAGCAAGATGATTTTCCAGTTGATGATTATTGGAATGCAATGTTTGATGAGTTGAATGAGTTAGACTCAGAGATGAACTTAGGATAGCAGATAGAGTTGAGTTTAAGGTTGCATCATTTATCCATTCAGCAGGTGAATGATCCAGAAGCTTGAGAAGGGCCAAAAGTTGTTCCCGATCACCAGTATTGGGTTCAAGTGGAAAATTGGAGGTAGAAGGGCCTGTGAGTGCAGTGGTAGAAAGAGACACCCTATCTTCCCGAACAGCCTGATTCAGGATGGTAACTAATGTAATCAGGTCAGCATCTGTGGATTCAGAAACTATGCCCAGATCTCCAGATCCTAAACTAGGAGGAGTCAAAAGTTCAGCATCCTTGAGTGGACTGGAAGTTCTTTGTGGTGAAGGGATGGTTTCCAGGACTCGGGATGGAGAATCTGAATCAGGGACAATAGTTTCAGGGACTTAAGAAGGAGAGTCAGAATCAAGAGCCACCTGGAATCCAGTCGAGGCTTCAATTTGGTTTAATGGAGAAGAATGTTCAACATTTAAAACTTGTGTTGGAGAATGATGAGCATGTTCCTCTGTTAAATCAACTATTTAGGTCTCGATTGAAGTTGGAAGAGCTACCTGGAGGGGTTTAGCAGATTCAATAGTTTGAATTGATGAATGAGACGCTTGCTGCCCTAAATCTTATTGATGTGTTTGTTGTGGTTGGTCAAGTGCAAGAGATGAGGTGATTGATTGAGCAGCAGTAACAGGCTGACAATATACATCAGTCAGGGTTCACTTTAATTGAATCAATATATACTCAAAAGATAATATAATGTTACCGGAACAGGTCTTCTTCTTCGAATTAAAGGAGAGCCCGAATCTAAATCAATTGTATCATCTGACTTCGAGGATGCAGCAAGGAGATTTTGAATGGATGGTTCACTATTAGCGAAAGAACTATCGCTTGATGGTGGCAATTGTAGCTAAAGAAAGATTGAAATCAAGAAGAGTGCAAGTAAATATAGTATTCGAAGAATGTTGATTTAAATATATATATATACAAGTAAAAAATAGTTACCTTTCTGGAGGTCCTTGAAGGAGTCCGTCGAATTTTCTTTGCCGGCTGTCGTGAAGAAGATGTGGCTTCAGTTTTCCTTTTTGGAGGCCTCTTAGGAGAGCCTTCAGTAACAGGGACCGCTCGAACAACAGAATTCTTGATTTCTTCTAAGGTACGACTGTACTTAGAATAGTAAGTAGTCCACCAGTCAAAACAAGATTTGGTAATGAAAGAGCTACGATCATAAACAAGATGATTATAGCCCTCTCTATGTTGTTGGTTTTTTGAGAGACAAACATCAAGCTCTTTCTTTGAAGCCAAAGTAATGTGGCAAAAGGGTTTACTGTTCTTGGGGAGTGGAGTTGGGATAGCTTGGGAAAAGCCTAGCTGTCTAGCTGTATAATGAGGGACATACAGAGTTGCTTTGAAATGTTCTTTTTTGTGTTGAGGTAGCCCTGTTGGAATCATTTGCACAGCTAGTAGGCTTGCCCAACTCCTGTTGACAAGTTCATTTTCTTCAGTGTCATGGGGGAAGATGAGACGATCAAGCCAGGCAGGACCACAATTTCGACGCAAAAAAGGGGTGAAATTGAGGTCCTCATTATGGAAGTTTTTACGAGAGTGGAAAAGGGAGAAAACAGCCCAAAATTGGTCTTCATCCGATTGAGCCTCTGTAAAATTTGGTTTGAAATTAGCCAATCGAAAGCCTTCAATGTGCAGTTTGTCCGAAATGCCACCTCCAGGCTTTATCATGTGCTTCTCAAAAATGGCATTGAGCCAAAGCTGGAGAAGCCAGAGAGGACCTCCCGTACTAATCAAGTAATTGTTCCGAAGACAATTGACGAACTGGCCAAGTTCTTCAAAAATATGTTCTAGAAGCAACTTGGCCAAATTGAGGTTGTTTTCCTCATGAAGGAGGACAGCAAGAGGGAGGAAAAGTTTCTGCATTTGAACACTTTGAGAGTAGAAGATTATTGCATTCAACCAGTAGAATAAAAAGGCCACGTGTTCATCATCTGTAACATGGTCATTTTCTGTGCCCATATGGTGAGCAATGAAGTCACTGTAGGAAGTCATGGGGGGAATGTTGTACTGTTGCTTAGGTTGCATGTCAGAAGTAAAATCTGGAGAGCTAACTAGGGAGCCCTATGATGGCAGCTACATTGAGAATTGACATACCAATCATCCCACAAGGAAGGTGGAAATTATTAGTAGTTCTGTTCCAGAAAGGAGTTACAGCCCCAATCATCCAAGGAAGCGTTGAAGGAGAAAAGTGAGAAAGTGTCAGAAGATCTTGAATCCCAAGAGCTCCCCAAGCAGAGTTCTTCACTGGTGCGAAACGCTCATGCTAGACCGTAAAATCAGTTCCACGAGGGGTGATTTTAGGGTTATTCCTGAAAGGTTTTTGATTGGTAAAAAAGGAGATGTCAATGTCTTGATTAATCAATAAGTCTTCCCCTTGAGCATTGGGAAGTAAGGGAGCCTTTTGTTCGCCCTTTCTAAATTTTCAATGGGACCAACAAAACAATGGGTGTCATCACCCACAGTGAAGGGGATAAGGATTCTGGGGTCATCAAGTTGGAGCTGTGGGTCATCGATAATTTCATCATTGACCTGGTTTAGCACGTGTAAGGCCGGAGGATCCAGTGGTTGCACCATAGGATGCTTGCCTTTATCTTGAGCAGCAATGTGAGATGAAGAAGCAATTATTGATGAGCAATGGAAAGTAAAGGACAAAAAATAGAAGTTATATAAGAAAGAGGAATGCAAGAGAAGTTGAGAGAATAGGAATTCGAGAAAGTTGAGCAAAGATGGAAGTGTTGAATTTAAAGGGTGCTTTGACTTAGCCGTTATTGTGGAGAGAATTCAAAAAGAAAGGAGATAACTTTGCGAAGAAGACGAAGTGGTGGAGAGAGAGGGAGAGAAAGTGTGAATTGTGGGAGACATGTCAAACGGGCCAGAATTAATGGAGAAGGTAAATGGCAATTATGATAAGTTAAAGTGACTGAAGACTGGATTAGGATTAAGTGTTTCATCTTCCAAAAAATTACTTCGAAAGCAAACACATTAATCCTAGGGGGGCAATTTGTTAATCGAAATATTTACTTTCGAAGGATTAAGCTAATTCAAAATATTGGTAAAGTATCAGAAGGGAAGTAGAGGCTGAAAGATACACGTACAATTATTAAGTGGAAAATATTTGACACGGACTTGATTTTGACACTTTGATAAATCGAACAGTTATTCGAAATGGAGAATCGAGCGGTTTCTCGAACAAGGAATCGAGCGGTTACACGAGTGGGGACTTTGAAGGCTTTCTCTGAGTTAGGAATTTGTTGGTAACGCTCATGGGCAAAGGAGCGGGAACGGTTTCCTGGAAATCCGCACGCAAGGCAACATTATGCAATTGATGGTCGGTTATGGAAGCAAGTTATAAATATGAGTAAGATTTAGGAGATAGAGGTTGGAACTTTGCTTCAGAAAAACACTCAAGCACACTCACATCCCAAGAATTTCTGAGTCTGCGTTCGAGTTTCTTTTCTGTAGGGTTCCTTCCATATTTTTATCTTTTCAATTTAACTATTTTGCAAACTTTTTTTTCAAGCAAATTTATCTTTCAAGCATTGTTTAATTTCCATGTCAAATTTACATTTCAGTACCTTTAATTTCCATGTCTAAAGTCCTTCAATTCAATCAAAGGCATCTTAATCGCTTTCTTTAAAATTCAATGCAAACTATTTCGATTTCAGTCAGTTTTACTTTTTGAATCTTTTATTTTACACTTCTTTCAGTCATTTGCACTTTTTGAATTTATTTCCTATCTTAATGCTCGTCTAATTCGAGAACTTTTGATGCACTTATAGAAAAATTGGTACCTGCAAAAGAGGAATAGGTTTCGCTCCCAGACTATTAGAATCGAACTACTATCAATTTACTAAAAATCGACAAAACACACGGTAAACGAGATATATGAAAATTAAAAAAGTACACATATTTTATTTTCACTATAAACAAAATATGTACAAAATTATCTCGTTTACAGTGTAAACGAGATAAGAAAGGTTAACGTATTTTTATAAAATTATTTATTTCAATAAATAAATTATTTATTTAATTTATTAAAATAAAAAATCCTAAAATCAGACCTACTAATTTCTGTACTTTATTTGTGTGGTATTCAAAAAAAATTGCAAGTATAGCCTCCATTTTCATTTTTTATTTGAGTCAACAAATTTGACCGTCTAATTTATTTAATAATAATTTAAAAAATTAATACCATATTAAAAAAAACACCAATTATTCCATTGTCATAACACATCATTTTCATTCATATTTGATCCGTCACCTTATAACTCGATCTTTATTGTTATGCATTATGAGTTATAACTCGGTCTTAATTATCATTCATTCTATAACCAACACCTTCATTACCGACTTAATGACCATTATTCTGACTTAATGATCAACGGTCATACCATCAACTCTATTCATCAACTCTATGCCTATAAAAGGCACCAATTTCTATATACATCATATATTCTAGATATATTTTAGATACATTCTAGAGACATTCTAGATATATTCTATATTCATAGAATTATTATAATATACAACACATGATGACTTCTATTTCATGTCTTACATTCTATATTCATAGAATTATTCTTATACCTCTTAAACGCTTACTGACTTAAGCTTCGGAGTGTCTTTTGCAGGTATCCACCCCCTTGTTCTCTCTTTACCGACGTATACCTCATCTTGACGGAGAGCTTACAATTATTCACCGGCGGACGAGTTATATACCGGCCAATCTCAGCAAGAACAATTGGTGCCGTCTGTGGGGATCGAGTAAAATAATTCCTACTCCCCTCAGGTTCATAAAACTTGAATTACATTCAAATTTTTGAACCAATTTCAACAATCTCGTTTAAGATTTTATTTAATACATTTTATCAAATTTTAATCTAACGTATCATAATATTTCACATGTCATAATCAATCCGAGAACAAACTCGGCTTTCAACCAATCCGACAAAAAAAACAAAAAAAAAACAAAAACTCAGTTTTCAATCAATCTAAGTACAAACTCACCTATCAATTTTGCTAACTTTTTCAAAGTTCTCTACTTACACAAGTAAAATTATATATTTTATTCAACATACTTTTGCATTTATATTTTGTGTAACTAATATTTACTGATTTATTAGTTATATTCAAATCTCAATATATGTTCTATACAATAATGACATATAACAACCATGTCAATTACATTTTTATTTCATTATGTATTATATTCTTATTGCTTAATGATTTCATTTATACAATTAAATGACGGTAATGATGAGTTCAAATCTTAAAATTGGATTCCATAAAAAATTAATTGTATATCAATTGTATATAACTGTTACACTATTCATTTTATGCTATTAACTTTTATGTTACTATTTGTTTAATACAAAAAGTTAAGCAAAAACACATGCAAACATTCAAAATTTACTATTATTGCACGAGGAATATTCTTCGTCATACTGTAACTGCTAGAAGCATTATACTAAATGTATAATTCAATAACTGTTATCTTATTGTTTTATTATCAAATTAAAGCATGTCCTACAAAACAAAATTCAGATATTCGCATTTGACATACATGTATGACATTCATATATGTCGTCTTCTTCTCTACAATTATCAACTTTCAAGGTATATTTTTTTTACTTTGAACTATTTTACTTTTATAATATACATTATTCAATATATGTTACGACTTTATACCTATTCATTTTCTCAATGTATCTTATTCATGTCAGACCTTCACTATAAATTGTAAATATTCAATAACTAATTGCTTTGAGCGAGAAATTTATCAATAAGTTGTTGTGGGCCGAAAAAATTTCCAAGACAATTAACCATTATATCCCCGGATCATACAATCGATTCCATCAATGGATATCTATCTCTGAACTTTTCAGTTCACATACAATCAAATGCTAAAATTGTTCTTAAGCGGAAAAGTATTCCCCCACACAACTATCTTGATCGAATGACTCTTATCACTCAATTATTTTTTGAATAAGTGCTGACATAATAACCCGACTAAGCTTGGGGGCTCACCATATCATTATTCACTTATCTTTTAACCGAGTTATAAATCACTTTATTTTCTAAGCTTAGCCTGGATCATATGATTGGCAGACAAAGCTTGGGGGCTATGATCCGTCACCTTATAACTCGATCTTTATTGTTGTGCATTATGAGTTATAACTCGGTCTTAATTATCATTCATTCTATAACTGACACCTTCATTACCGACTTAATGACCATTATTCTAACTTAATGATCAACGGCCATACCATCAACTCTATTCATCAACTCTATGCCTATAAAAGGCACCAATTTCTATATACATCATACATTTTAGATATATTTTAGATACATTCTAGAGACATTCTAGATATATTCTATATTCATAGAATTATTATAATATACAACACATGATGACTTCTATTTCATGTCTTACATTCTATATTCATAGAATTATTCTTATACCTCTTAAACACTTACTGACTTGAGCGTCGGAGTGTCTTTTGCAGGTACCCCTTGTTCTCTCCTTACCGATGTATACCTCATCTTGACGGAGCACAAATATTTACCGGCGGACGAGTTATACACCGGCCAATCTCAGCAAGAACAATATTAAAAAAAATAGCCGATTTGCGAATTATTATTATACGTTTAATTAATGGAATGAATAAAAGAACATACATAATTTATCATCTTAATTTGGGTCTACTCATGTCATCTTATCTCAGCTCTGATCTTGATGATGAATATATAATGTCTTGAATCTGCGCAAGAGCTTACATTATGCACTCTTTTCCCCTAATAATTCATTCACTCACTATAAAATCTCTCTTCATGAAATTAAATCTTCACATACAAGCTCCACATTAATTATTAATCACCATATTATATACGCAATAATGGAGAAGAAAAATCCATGCATTGTTATGGTTCCTTCCCCAGGACTTAGCCATTTGATTGCACTGGTTGAGTTCTCAAAGAGATTACTATCATTTCAAAGAGAAAATTTGCATGTGAAGTTCATAGTTCCAACACTTGGTGCTCCTTCTTCTTCCATGAAATCCATCCTCAACAACTCTCTTCCACCAAACTCATCATTCATCATTCTCCCCCAAATCAACATTGAAGACCTCACTGAGAAATCTGATCCTGCAACTCAGATGAAAGAAACAGTGAAACACTCTCTTCCATTCATCCCTCAAGAACTCACCTCACTCAGTTTCACCAATCACCTTGTTGCTATCTTGTTCAGTGTGTTCTCAACTGATGTTATTGATCTTGCAAGTGAATTCAACCTCTTAACTTATCTCTTCTTTGCAAGTGGAGCAACACTCTTTTCATTCTGTTTTCATTTTCCACAACTTGATCAGGAAGCTGATGATTCCTCTAAGAACTCCTTGTTGGAGTTAATAGATCCTGTTCATGTTCTTGGTTGTTCTGTTCCATTTCAGGTCAACGATCTTCCTAATCCAGTTCTTTTTGAAAGATCAAGTGAAGTCTACAAATCATTTCTTGCTGTGGTAAAGAACTACTCATTGGTTGATGGTGTCATAAATAACACCTTCACAGATTTGGAACCAGATGCAGTAAAAGCTTGGTGCGGTATTTGTAACCCACTAACTTACTGGCAAGTGCACCGGGTCGTACCAAGTAATACCTTACGTGAGTAAAGGTCGATCCCACGAGGATTGATGGATTAAGCAACAATAGTGTTTGATAGGATTAGTTAGACAAATAGAAAATGGTATTGAGATGCAATATAAAAGACATTAAACAATATAAAGAATATTGAAGAAAGGCAAGTAAATACTTTGGAAAAAAAATATGGAGAAGATAGTTAAGGCTTCAGAGTTATCTATTCTTCCGGATTAACTTTTCTTACTAACTATTTTAATTATATAGGATTTAATTTATGGCAAACTATATGTGACTAGACCCTAATTCCTTAGACCTTCCTAGTCTCCTCTAAAATTCATCAACAGCCAATTCCTTGGTCAATTAATTCCAATTAGAGGGTGATGATCAAATTCCAGTTTGTATGCCACAAAAACTCTAATTACCCAAAAATAAAGGGGTTATATGTCACGTATCTCGTTAAATCCAGATAATTAAAATTTAGGAGAATATGTTTTCAAGCTATTGTTCAAGTAAAGAGCTTTTCCAAGTTTTACAAGAACTCAAGTAGAAAGAGGGTCATACTTCCGTTCCACCCAAATTCATAAGATAAAGAGCGAAAACAATTCTTAAATTATAAATCCATACATGAATTAAAATAGAAAAAGTAATTAAATTAATCCATAGAAATAGACAGAGCTCCTAACCTTAACAATGGAGGATTAGTCGCTCATGATTGAGAGGGAAAATAAGGATTCAGGTAAAATGTACTGAGTTCCAATCTGATGGATCTCCTAGGGAAGGAAAGTTTCTCCCTTTTTATAACTAATCCTAATAAAATTTAAAATCAAAATATCTAAAACTAAAAATAATATCTTTTCCTAAAAATAATATTTGAATTTAAATTTAAATTAATTAACAAGTCTTCAGCTGATGGGTGGGGACCACTTGGCTTCACTAGGATCCACACCTAACTTGGGCTTGGCAGCATGAATTGGAGTTTAGTTGAGTGAAGTTGCGCCTAACTTGGGCTTTAGTGCGTCTAACTTGAAGTGGGCAGGACCAATCTCGCGTATTGTTGTTGTGTCTTGCGCCTAACTTGAGAAATCTCAAGTTAGGCGCAGCCTTGGCAGCGAGTTCGGAGAAGAAGTATAGACTATTATATATCGTTGGAAATCTATAGAAGTTAGCTTTCCAATGCCACTGAAATCACGTCCATTGAACCTCTGTAGCTTGAGTTATTCAGGTTTGAGTGCAGAGAGGTCCGGGTTGACAGCATCATTCGCCTTCATCTCTTCTTCTGCAGAAACGCCATCAAATCCAGCCAAATACTACCTAAAATAAACAGAATTGTACAAGACTCAAAGTAGCATCTATAGTGGCTAAAAGATAATTAATTCTTGATTAAACTCAACAATTTAAATGCAAATTCACTAGAAAAAGATAGAAAAGATGCTCACGTGTCACAACACCAAACTTGAATTGTTGCTTGTCCTCAAGCAACCAAAACTAATATAAGCTTAGGATGTGAATTTGCATGAGAATGAGAGTTCGCTTAAGCTCATGTCTCTTCTTATAGTGGGGTTTACAACTGCAATCCTGAATAGTTTTGGCATCTCACTTTATCCTTTGAAGTTCAGAATGATTGGCATCTATAGGAACTCATAATTCAGATAGTGTTATTGATTCTCCTAGTTCAATATGTTGATTCTTGAACACAGCTACTTTATGAGTCTTGGCTGTGACCCTAAGCATTTTGTTTTTGAGTATTACCACTGGATACATAAATACCACAGACACATAGCTGGGTGAACCTTTTCAGATTGTGACTCAGCTTTGCTAGAGTCCCCAGTCAGAGGTGCCCAGAGCTCTTAAGCACACTCTTTTTGCTTTGGACCACGACTTTAACCACTCAGTCTCAAGCTTTTCACTTGACACCTTCACGCCACAAGCACATGGTTAGGGACAGCTTGGTTCAGCCGCTTAGGCCAGGATTTTATTCCTTTGGGCCCTCCTATCCATTAATGCTCAAAGCCTTGGATCCTTTTGACCCTTTGCCTTTTAGTTTAAAGGATTATTGGCTTTTTTTTTTTTGCTTGCTTTTTTTATTTTTTTTTCTTTATTTTATATTTTTTTTCGCAAGCTTTGTGTTTTTCACTACTTTTTCTTGCTTCAAGAATCAATTTTATGATTTTTCAGATTATCAATAACATTTCTCTTTTTCATCATTCTTTCAAGAGCCAACAATTTTAACATTCATAAACTTCACTATCAAAAATATGCACTGTTCAAGTCATGCATTCAGAATCACAGAAAGTACCACCACATCTAAGTAAATAAGACTATTCTTCAATATAAACTCACTTTCTCATGCAATACATCACTTCTGTATTTTTTTTATTTGAATTTCAAGCTCAGTGAGTAATACATGAGACATGTTTTTGGAATTAAAGCAATTAAGAGAAAACTAAACTAGACCTAGGATTCTAACTAATAAAAGATCATGCAACAAACAAAGCAAAATAGCAGGAAACCGGAACATAACATAATAAAAGCAGAAAGGAATAAAAAATGAAAGGAACTCAACCACCTTAGTTATCCGAGCGGTCATTTTATTCTTCAGGTTGTGCTTCTTTGTGAAGATGATTCACCTCCCTTAGTGCAATAAAAATAAACAGAAAACCCTTAAGCGAAGTGTCAACACCAAACTTAAAGGTTTGCTTTTCCTCAAGCAAAGAATAATTGAAAATAAAAATAAATAGTAAGAGGAATCTCCGCTTTCTGTTCTAAAATAGCTGCATGATCAGAAAAATAATAAAAACTCAATAAAAATCAAATAAGTAAGAAAGCTACTACTACGAAGAATAACTAAGGATACGAAATTATCGGGTTGCCTCTCGACAAGCGCTTCTTTAACGTCACTAGCTTGACGATCAGCTCCTCTAAGGAGGGGGATCATAGGGGCTCAGCTATTCACCCCTTACTTTGAACTTCTTTCCTGTGTCTTCATAAATTAGCTCAATATGCTCCAGAGAGAGGATTCTGTTTACTGTATAAATCCATGCTGGAGTCTGAGTCAACACCACCTTCATTCCTGGGGAGAAACCTTCAGTGGGGATCTTTTTGTTTCTCCATCCCCTTGGTATTTTCTTCTTTTTGAGAACCTCCTCCTTGGTGGATGATGCATTTCCAACACCAAACTTAAGTTTGATGTCAGGAGTAATTTTTCTGATTCTCACCAAAGGAGGTTTGAGTTGCAGACTCTGCTGTGCATTATTAGGGGGTTCTTGAAGGTTTGGATCAATAAGCTCAGCCTGCATGCACCTCTCTTCTTCACCTATTGAATGTATATCTTTGAAGACATGAAAGACCAGTTGCTCATTATGCACTCTAAGCACTAATTCACCTACTTCTACATCAATTAGAGCTCTTCCAGTGGCTAGGAATGGTCTTCCTAGAATTATAGAGGCATTCTCATCTTCCCCTATATCAAGAATTACAAAATCTACTGGGAGGAAGAACTTACCCACTTTGACCAAGATATTCTCCACTAATCCGTATGCAGGCTTCATAGATTTGTCTGCCATCTGTAATGCTATCTTTGTGGGTTGTGCCTCTTGGATATGCAGCTTCTTCATCACAGACAAGGGCATTAAATTGATGCTTGCTCCCAAATCACATAATGCTTTCTCAAAGGTTGTGCTCCCAATGGTGCATGGAATTTGAAAGCTCCCTGGATCTGGCATCTTCTTTGGTAAGTTATTCTGAATGATGGCACTGCATTCTTTAGTTAGGACCACTGTCTCATTTCCCTTTAAAGGCTTCTTCTTTGACAACAGCTCCTTCATGAACTTGGCATAGAGAGGCATTTGTTCCAAAACATCAACAAAAGGAATATTGATTTGTAACTTTCTGAAGACTTCCAAGAACTTTGAAAACTGCTTGTCCTTGGTCTCCTTTTGAAGTCTCTGAGGATATGGCATTTTTGGTTTGTACTCAGGAGCCTTTGGCAATGTAGGATAAGTGTCAATAGAGTCTGGGAATGGGTTGTTCGCACGCTTTGGAGGGGCGTGCTCTACTTCTTCCTTCTTCTCCTCTGGAGCTTCCTTTTCAACTAGCTCTTCATTGGCCTTGGTCTCAGAGCCAGCTACTTTACCACTTCTCAATTGAATAACCTTGCAATCTTCTCCTGGGTTCACCACTGTATCACCTTGAAATGTACTTGCCGACCTCTCAAGTATTTGCTTGCTCAGTTGGCCCACTAGCACCTCTAAGTTTCTAATAAAGGCTATGGTTTCCTGCATAACTTGTGCTTCCGTACTTGCCACTTGTTCACTTATTACGGTGATAGCCTTACATTCCTCTCTTGGATTTGGAATTATGTTACCAGGAAGGCTATTAGTGGTCCTCTGATCAATTTCATTAACTTTTGTGGCTAATTGACCCATTTGAATCTCCAGGTTCTTGATGGATGCTCTGGTTTCCTGTCTAAAACCTGTCAATATTGCTTCCAAATCATTGTTCTGCTGGAAACTGCCCTGAAAACTATTGTTGAAGTTCTGAGGTCTCTGAGGTTGATCTCTCCATCCAAAATTTGGGTGATTCCTCCACCCCTGATTGTATGTCTTAGAATATGGATCATTGTTGGGATTTCTAGGATCACTCCCCATGTAATTGACCTGTTCAGAAGAAGATTGAGCATAATTATAATTATTATTTTGCATAAAGTTACCTGCCGTGTCATAGGAGACTTCCTATGGTGGATTTTGGGTGTTGATAATTGAGACTTGCATGCCACCCATCTATTGAGTAAGTAGATTTATTTGCTGAGACATCAGCTTGTTTTGAGCAAGAAGAGCATTAACAGCTTCTACTTCTAACACACCTCTCTTTTGAGGGGTCTCAGAGTTCACAGGATTCCTGTTAGATGAGTATAAATATTGGTTGCTTGCAACCAATTCAATCAGCTCAATAGTCTCCTCTGGTGTCTTCTTCTTGTGCAGTGAACCGCCTGCAGAAGTATCTAAGCTCATCTTGGACATCTCACCCAAGCCTTCATAAAAAATATCTAGTTGGGTCCACTTGGAGAACATGTCCGGAGGGCATTGCCTAGTCAGCAACTTATACCTCTCCCAAGACTCATAAAGAGTTTCACCCTCCTTTTGCCTGAAGGTCTGAACTTCCAACCTAAGCTTAGTCAGCTTCTTTGGTGGGAAAAATTTAGTGAGAAATTTTGTAACAACCTTTTCCCAAGTATTCAGACTCTCCTTTGGTTGTGAATCTAGCCATAGCTTTGCTTTATCCCTCAGAGCAAACGAAAAAAGCATGAGTCTATACACATCTGGGTTCACTCCATTTGTCTTCACAGTATCACATATCTGCAGAAAATCATATATAAATTGATTTGGGTCTTCGTGAGGAAGACCATGATACTGGCAATTTTGTTGCACCAGGGTGACCAATTGTGGCTTCAACTCAAAGTTGTTTGCAGTTATAGGAGGCACCACAATGCTCTTTCCATAAAGATCTGCAGTAAGAGCAGAATAAGAGCCAAGCACTCTCCTTTGTTGATCATCCCCCATTCGGATTTGCCACATTGGCATTAGCATTATTATTAGGATCCATAGTGGATTATGTAGCCTTGCAAATTCTTGCTTGTTGTAAACGCCGCCTGAAAGTTCTTTCAGGTTCAGGATCAAAGTCTAAGAGATGTTCTTTGTCTCTATTCCTGCGCATAAACAAACAGAAGACAAGAAAAGATGGGACTCTCTACGTCAGAGTGCAGAGAAGTCCCCGTGAGGTAACCTGTGTAAAATAATAAAATAAAAGTACTAAATAAAATAAATAAATAATTTTCAAAAATTATAGGTAGAATTAAGACAAAAAAAAAGTTGAAAAGAACCAGAAAAATAAACAAAAAATAAATAAATAAATAAATAAATTAACAGGACATCAAACTTAAATTCAGAAATTAAGAAAAAGTATTAATGTTAATTATTTATTTATTTATATATTTTTTTATTTTTTTTAATTAAATAAAAAATAAAAAAAAAAGATACGGTATAAAGAGGAGGGGGAAAGTAAACGAAAGAAAGAAAGTGTAAGGAAAAAAAAAAGAAAAATATGACGTAAAGTTTTTTTTTTAAAGGAAAAGAAAAAAAATAAAAAGAAGTAAAATAAAAAAAAAGGAAACAGGGAAACGAAAACAAAAGAACGGAAGAAAGAAAAAAAAATAGCAAAATCAAGAAAATTAATATTAATAAAATAAAAATTATCTAATCTAAGAAATCAAACAACGAGTAGTTGTCAATTACAATCAATCTCCGGCAACGGCGCCAAAAACTTGGTGCAGTATTTGTAACACACTAACTTATCGGCAAGTGCACCGGGTCGTACCAAGTAATACCTTACGTGAGTAAGGTCGATCCCACGAGAATGGATGGATTAAGCAACAATAGTGCTTGATAGGATTAATTAGACAAACAGAAAATGATATTGAGATGCAATAAAAAAGACATTAAATAATATAAAGAATATTGAAGAAAGGCAAGTAAATACTTTGGAAAAAAAATATGGAGAAGATAGTTAAGGCTTCAGAGTTATCTATTCTTCCGGATTAACTTTTCTTACTAACAATTTTAATTATGTAGGATTTAATTTATGGCAAACTATATGTGAGTAGACCCTAATTCCTTAGACCTTCCTAGTCTCCTCTAACATTCATCAACAGCCAATTCTTTGGTCAATTAATTCCAATTAGAGGGTGATGATCAAATTCCACTTTGTATGCCACAAAAACTCTAATTACCCAAAAATAAAGGGGTTATATGTCACGTATCCCATTAAATCTAGATAATTAAAATTTAGGAGAATATGTTTTCAAGCTGTTGTTCAAGTAAAGAGCTTTTCCAAGTTTTATAAGAACTCAAGTAGAAAGAGGGTCATATTTCCGTTCCATCCAAATTCATAAGATAAAGAGCGAAAAAAATTCTTAAATTATAAATCCATACATGAATTAAAATATAAAAAGTAATTAAATTAATCCATAGAAATAGACAGAGCTCCTAACCTTAACAATGGAGGATTAGTTGCCCATGATTGAAAGGGAAAATAAGGATTCAGGTAAAATGTACTGAGTTCCAATATGATGGATCTCCTAGGGAAGGAAAGTTTCTCCCTTTTTATAACTAATCCTAATAAAATTTAAAATCAAAATATCTAAAACTAAAAATAATATCTTTTCCTAAAAATAATATTTGAATTTAAATTTGAATTAATTAACAAGTCTTCAGCTGATGGGTAGGGACCACTTGGCTTCACTAGGATCTACACCTAACTTGGGCTTGGCAGCATGAATTGGAGTTTGGTTGAGTGAAGCTGCGCCTAACTTGGGCTTTAGTGCGTCTAACTTGAAGTGGGCAGGAGCAATCTCGCGTATTGTTGTTGTGTCTTGCGCCTAACTTGAGAAATCTCAAGTTAGGCGCAGCCTTGGCAGCGAGTTCAGAGAAGAAGTATGGACTATTATATATCGTTGGAAAGCTATGAAAGTTAGCTTTCCAACGCCACTGAAATCACGTCCATTGGACCTCTGTAGCTCGAGTTATTCAGGTTTGAGTGCAGAGAGGTCCGGGTTGACAGCATCATTCGCCTTCATCTCTTCTTCTGCAGAAACTCCATCAAATTCAGCCAAATGCTACCTAAAATAAACAGAATTGCACAAGACTCAAAGTAGCATCCATATTGGCTAAAATATAATTAATTTTTAATTAAACTCAACAATTTAAATGCAAATTCACTAGGAAAAGATAGGAAAGATGCTCACGCATCAGAGCTCTACAACAAGAACAAAATAATAATGGAGAAAAGAATGTTCCTTTTGTTTACCCAATTGGACCAATCATTCAAAGTGAGACAAGTAATGAGGTAAACAAGTTAGAGTGTTTAACATGGTTGGATAATCAGCCACCAAGATCAGTGTTGTATATCTCTTTTGGAAGTGGTGGAACACTTTCTCAAGAACAACTCAATGAGATTGCATTTGGATTAGAACTGAGTGGATACAAGTTCTTGTGGGTTGTGAGAGCTCCTAGCAACTTTGGTGGTTATGTATATCTTAGTCAACAAAAGGAAGATCCATTACACTATTTACCATCCGGTACTTTATTTAAATTTAGTGAAAACTTTTCGTCTAAAATTGATAGTTGAAAACTGTTAGATAACAATTTAGTTAAACATATTAAACCATCTTTAAACTAACATTCATGATTTTATACATTTATTCTAAGACAATTAAATAAATACAAAATATGATAATTTTTTATTGATTTGGACTGTTTTTGAAAAAATTTTGTTACCATCAGGTTTTGTGGAGAGAACCAAAGGACAAGGCTTGGTGATTCCATCATTTTGCCCCACAAATTGAGATTCTTGATCATGGTTCCATTGGTGCTTTCTTGAGCCATTGTGGTTGGAACTCAACTCTAGAGAGTGTGTCACATGATATGCCTGTGATTGCATGGCCACTGTTTGCAGAGCAGAGAATGAATGCAGTGTTGCTCAAAGATGTGCTTAAAGTGGCAGTGAGGCCAAGCTAATGAAGATGGGATAGTTAAAAGAGAAGAAGTGGCCAGAGTTGTGAAGAGGATCATGGAGGAGAATGAAGAAGAGTTGGAAATGAGAAAGAGAATCAAAGAGTTGAGTGATGCTGTTGCTGCTGCACTTAGTGAAAATGGTTCCTCTACGAAGGCATTGTCTAGTCTTGCACTGAAATGGCAAAGCATTTGAGTAACATGTCAGTATCATTGAGATATTTTCATAGATATTTTTTAGTTACTTTTCTCTGTGTGAACAATAATAATGCATGTAGCTGTCATGCAAACCATCCACTTCTTGAATAGGTAGTGGGATAATGCACATCCTATGCATTTTTTCTAAGATGAATTATAGCATACAGATGTAAATTCATACAGAGACATACAGATATTTATTTTAAACCATATAAATTATTATTTAATAATGTTAGTGTCACTGTTGATATACATGTGTAGTTATTTTTAGGTTTAATTACTCTATTGGTCCCTATAGTTTCGTGAAATTTTTAATTAGGTCCCTATACTTTTTTTCTTTTTAATGGAGTCCCTGCACTAAATTTTTTTTCAATTAAGTCCTTCTTAGTAGTAATCGGCTTAATTTTATAGGGACCCAACTAAACAAAAAAGAATTGGTATAGGGACCTAAATAAAACAAAAAAAAAGTATAAGGACCCAATTAAAAAAAAAATTTGGTACAAGGACTCAATTAAAAGGAAAAAAAGTATAGGGACCTAATTAAAAATTTCGTGAAATTATAAGGACCAATAGAGTAATTAAACCTTATTTTTAACCACAAAAACTTAATCTGTACAAAATAAATCTTTACAGTAGTGCTTCCCTTTTTCTAATAATGAAGTTTTTGTATTATTAGTTTTTTTTCCTAAGTTAGGAGTGAGATTCGAATTCGAGAATGGAGGCTAGAAGAAAGGCTCTAGTGACTTGCTGTGCGAAGTGGTATGTCAGAAAAGAGATCCATTGGAAGCAGATGTCCCGATCTCAACATGCTCGAGAAATGGACAAGAACACTAGGTACTTCCACAACATAGCATCAGCAAGAAGGAGGAACAACCGAATCGATTCTTTAGTAATTAATGGAAGACTGATACGGAATCAGGCCAGAATAAAGACTGCGATTATGGGCTTTTAGAAATTACTGTATAGGCAGGAGCATGCTCCTTTGGTTGGGATCCGTGAGGGGCTGGTCAAGAAGATTGATGAAGACAAGGCAGCAGTGTTAGAGGAAATGCCATCAGTCGAGGAAGTACGAGAGGCAGTTTGGGATTGTGAGTCCAGTAAAGCACCGGGTGGTGATGGTTATAATATGAACTTCATAAAGAAGTGTTGGGGTGAGATTGGACAGGAGTTTACTGCAGTTGTATTGGGCTTTTTCTAGACTGCTATGCTACCAACAGATGCTAATGTTACTTGGGTGGTGCTAGCTCCAAAATTTATGGGGGCTAAGGAAATCAAAGACCTTAGACCAATTAGTATGGTTGGCTGTGTTTATAAGGTGATATCCAAAGTCCTGGTAAGAAGAATGCGGTTAGTGATGCCACAGTTAGTGGGGGAGACTCAGTCTGTGTTTGTTAAGGGCCACAAGATACATGATGGTGCGCTCATTGCTTGTGAAACGGTCCAATGGCTGAAGTTGAGAAAGAAGCAGGTGGCTATTGTTAAATTAGACTTTCAGAAAGCGTACGACAGAGTGAGATGGAGTTTCGTGGATATAGTGCTACAGAAGATGGGGTTTGGTATTACATGGAGGACTTGGGTGAAAGAATGTGTGACTACAACGTCTATATCGGTGTTGATCAATGGTTCACCATCCAAGCCATTCAAGATGGAGAGAGGACTCAGACAAGGAGACCTCCTCTCACCTTTCCTATTTGTTCTTGTTGTTGATGTGCTGCACAGGATGGTGGGAGAGACGGTAAGAAATAAAAGAATTTCTCCACTGCTGGTGGGAAGGGACAATATAGAACTATCGCATCTTCAGTTTGCAGATGATACGATATTGTTTTGTCCACAGGAAATGGAGACGCTTGTGAATTATAAGAGGCTCTTGAGGTGCTTTAAGTTAATGTCTGGCCTGAGTATCAAACTTTGATAATTCGAGCATAATTCCAATCAACTGTAAGAAGGATTGGGTGACGAATATGTGTGGTTTGTTGGGATGTGCCGAAGCTATGTTACCTGTCAGATACCTAGGAATTTCTCTTGGTGCTAATCTTCGGCTGGTAAGGACTTGGAAACCAATCATAGACAAGGTTGAAGAGAAGCTAAGCTTATGGAAAGCTAGATCTCTTAATAAAGCGGGTAAGTTGGTCCTCATAAAATCTGTTCTCAATAGCCTGCCGATTTACTACTTAAACTTGTATAAGATGCCAAAGGCAATTGCAGAAAAGATAATTCGACTGTAGAGAAGATTCTTGTGGTGTAAAGAGGATGGGAATAATGGTATACCACTAATAAAGTGGGAGGTAGTTCAAGCTCCAAAAAAGCTAGGTGGCTTGGGGGTGGGAGATGCTTTACTTAGAAATGTGGCGCTTCTGTTTAAGTGATGGTGGCGCTTCTCAAAGGAGGAATGCCCACTGTGGAAGAAAGTTGTATGCTCTTGTAATCAGTTGGACCCAACTGTAGTGCTGTCAAACCAAACTTTGCCATCAAGAGGGGGCCCATGGAAAGATATTTGCCAGCTTAATATAAAGGAGCAGCAGGTAAGAGATATGATGATCAGTGGTTTGTCTATGGAGGTGGGAAATGGTAGAAGAACTCGTTTTTGGGAGGATGCTTGGTTACAAGGTGGACCTTTGAGAGCTAGTTTTTCGAGACTCTTCTCTGTTTCAAATCAACAAGGGTTCGTAATAGGGGACTGTGGGTTATGGGATGGGGTAAAGTGGGTATGGAACTTCCAGTGGAGAAGAGAATTGTTCCAATGGGAGTTAGAGTTGCTTAACCAGCTTCATGACCGGCTTCGGGTTGTGAGATTGTCGAGTGATAAAGAGGATTCAGTTATTTGGAAATTTGACAAAAAATATATTTTTTCTACTAATTCCTTTGTGCAGGTGTTGCAGTGAGAGACTCTCTCACAGGACATCACGGGTTACAGCTTCACTAGCTCTATTTGGAGAGACTTGGTGCCTCCAAGAATTGAACTATTTGCATGGTTTGTCCTAATAGGCAAGGTCAACACGAAGGAGAGGCTAAGTAGGCTCGGCATTATTAATCATAATGACAATATATGTGTTTTGTGTAAAAAGGATATAGAATTTGTACATCACCTCTTTTTTGCCTGTGAGTTTACGTGGCAGGTGTGGTGTGCTTGGTTGAAGTATGCTGATAGAGCATGGGCCATTCCGGGGACCGTTAAAGAGTTCTTTGAGAGTTGGACTGGTGTACCAAAATGCAAGTCTGAGCGAAAGAAATGGCTGTTAGGTTTCTTTGCGGTTATTTGGAACCATAGTTGTAAGAACCGGACCGGACTGGCCGGTTCGACCGGAAAATCGGTGAACCGGTGGTCTGGCCGATTCGATTTATAGTTTGAACCGAACACGCAATTAAACCGGCAAGAACCGGACGATTTGTCAGAAATCGGCTAAAATCGGCCGGTTCGATACAAATGTACGAACCAGCCGGTCCTATGGTGCTCCCAGCATTTCACAGGTCTACGGTGCTCCAGCCGTCCAGCGCCTCATGGTAGGCTCGAACATTACTCGTATGCTCCTTTCCCTCGCAGATCTTCGGTGCTCCAGCAGTTGAATATTGATTTCAATATTAAAAAATGCATGCTACAGGACTCAAACTCATGTCTCTCTTGTTGCACTCAACAAGGTATGCCACCAAGCGGGAGTGGATCCTCTCCAGTGAATAAAAAACTGGATGGTGTGCAGTGTTTAATCTAACCATTCACCACATTCTCTCTCTTATTTATTTCTGGTCCCACTATTAAAATCAAAGGTGAGAGATTGCACTGTATTTTGTCAAGTGTTAAAAAAACTGGAGATGATCCATTTCGCTGCTTTGTCACTTTTATACTTTATGTGCTAGTTAATATATATATATATATATATATATATATATATATATATATATATATATATATATATAATTGAATTGTTTTATATTTATTTAATTTAATTTTAGTTTTATACTCACCTTTTTTTTAATATATAATTCTTTAGGATTTATACTATTATTAAAATGTTAGTTAATATATTTATTTTAAATTTTTTAAAATATTAAGTTAAGTAGTATGTCTTCGAAGATTTTGACTTAGGATTAATTAGTAGAGATATATAAGCATCACTATTAAATTTCACATAATAAATTGATAGATGGACATAACGTATCCATGGTTTACTGTCGTGAAGGACCAAATTGATACTTTATTTTTTTCAAGGACTAATTAATCCAAAGTAAAAAATTTCAAGAACCTAATTATCACTTTACTAATTTTTTTTTACTATTTTATATTTTTTATTCATGTGAAATCGGTTTTATCGGTTCAACCAGCGGTTTATGATTGAACCAATAAACCAATGAACCAGTAACTTGACCGGTTCGATCACTGGTCCGGTTCTTACAACTATGTTTGGAACATTTGGTTGGAGCGGAATAGCAAAGTGTTTCAGAACTCAGAGACAAGTGTTGAAAGAGTAAAGATTAGGTCGTTTTTGAGTTACAAGGAATGGTGTGGAGTTGATCCGTTTGGTTGTTGATGGCAATGCCGGAGATGACAACGGATTATACCGTTTTATTTGTGCTTATGTTGTCTTTTTTGTTATACTTTCTTTTGCTCCACTTTACTGTGTTGAGCTCCAATTGTTCAAAAAAAAAGTGAAGATGGAGAGACTATATCATTTGAGTTACATTTCGTTATCATGTATTATTAGTTTATTAATTATAAATAAAAATAAAAGTTTATTTTCTTATTTCTTTTCTAATTATATTCAACAAGGGATTATGGTAGACAAAGATGGCAAGTCTATTCAATTAGGAATAGAGTAAAGTATCGTTTTTGTCCCTAACGTTTGGGGTAAATTCTATTTGTGTTCCTAACGTTTAAATCGTCCTATTTGTATCCCTAACGTTTGTAAAAGTGATTCAATGTTATCCTGCCCTCAATTACACATAATGAGCGCTTTAGTTTGAGTTTTAAAAATCTCTTCTTGAAGTTAGAATACAAATGTCTGGGATAGAATCGATGATCTACTCCGAAAAATAGCTCATCAAATGTTGAAATTAATTCCTACAACATTTACATAATTCACTTTTCTAGGACATAATTGAATCTAAACACAAATAATGGGTATAATATTAAAATCGACCACACCCAAGTGAGACCTAATTGAGAATGAATATATCCAAGTGAGAATAATTGAAAAATATAATCTGATTTGTTAGTATAATTGATAGTAGGATAACATTGAATCACTTTTATAAACGTTAAGGATATAAATAGGACGATTTAAACGTTAGGGACACAAATAGGGCTTACCCCAAACGTTGGAGACAAAAACGATACTTTACTCTTAGGAATACAACAATAAAATTGAAACATAGGGAGGTTGGTCCAAACCACAAAGTTTTATTATTGTATTTAACAAAAAATTAATGTATTTGATAATTATTTTATATAATTACATTTACATTTATATAAAAATGAGATAAAAATTAAATAGACCTCTTTTGTCTATTTTATTAAAGGTCAATTGACTTTTAAAAAAATACTTATTTTTTATCTTTTTTAAAAAAATATTTTTTAACAAACAAAAATTATTTTATATTTAGATAGATTTTTTAAAAAAAATTTAAATACTCTTACTTTTTTAAAAGTAAAGTATTGTTAGTTTTTAGAAAAATAAATAATTTATTTTTTTAAATAATTTTTTTTAAAAGATGTATTTAAATAAATTTCAAATTGAATAAAAGTACTTTATTTCTTAAAAAAAATCATTTTTTTATTAAAAAAAAGTCAATCCAAACAATTCAGTATCTCTATATTATATACACTTTTAACTACTGGCTGCTCCTAATAAATGACAAATCTCTTTTCTTCATCTTCAAGTTGCTCACCAGTAATTTTATTGACTTGAACCTAATCTTATGTATCATTCTACCTTATCTTATCATTTTTCTAATTGATTATACACAAACTTTCTTTATTCATGTTAAAGGTTAAAGGTTAAAGGTGACCCTTCAACCACTACAAAATGATCATCAATTGGAATTATCGCTTAGCCTTTAATAAAACTTATATTATTAATTATTGCTTAGCCTTTAAAGTTTAAAGGTTAGTGACCCTTCAACCACTACAAAAATAATCATCAATTGGAATTATCGTTTAGCCCTTAAAAATTTGTCTCCTCTTGTTATCACTGATTAACATGGCTAGATACAAAGTATCATTACAATTAGATGATTCATATATTATGATCAACATATACCATGAGGATACTTGGTCTTGATGTTATTTTATAGTTTAATTATTTTATTATTTTTTATAATTTTATTAAATTTTTAATTAATTTTTTATTTTTTATTTTTTTAATTAAATTCCTATAATATATTATAATTTGTAATTAAATTTCTCTCATCACAAAAATATTAAAATTAACTGAATATTCTATTAAACAAAATAGAATATTTAATCAAATTAATAAGTGATAGAAATTATTCTACCTATTTTTAAATCTAGCTATTTTTTTAAGTCAAAATCTGTATACATCTTGAATATGTAAAAGTAGTTCTAAATCATTGTCTTGTCATTTCACCTGTTTAACTTGACTTATTATGGCACTACAATAAGAGGTTCTACCCTACCATCCTCAATATGTAGCAGTTAGCCGATCATATTAGTCGCTATCAAATAATTAAGATATTAATATAAAAGATATTAATGCGTATTATGGGCTTGTTTGGGTGAGCTTCTAAGAAAAAATCTTTTTTTGAGTTATCTTTTTTTAAAAGATCTTATAGAGAAGTAAAAGTAATTTTATGTTTGGATATCTCATGTAAAAAGGTCTTTTTATCAATCAATTATGTTTGGGTATAACAATATAAAAGTACTTTTTTGTTTATTTATTACATGAAAAACATCTTTTTTTTATTTTACTAGTGCTTTTATTTTTACTACTAGAAATTTACCAAACACGTTAAAAAATAAAAAAAGATCTTTTTTTATTAAAAAAAAGATCTTTTTTTAATAAAATAATAGCGCCCAAACATGCACTATATACTACTTAGTCGCTATAAAATAATTAAGATCATACAATACACATTTTAGTATCAAAATTACTTCTTCACCATTTATTTCATCCACTTTCATGGATACTTTGTTGACTTGCGGAACCTAATCTTATGTATCATTCTAGCCAGCATATCTTATTATTTTTCTAGTTGATTATACACAAACTTTCTTCATTCATATTAAATGCTAAAGGTGATCTTTCAACCACTACAAAATGATCATCAATTGGAATTATTGCTTAGCCTTTAATAATTTTTTTTTTTTTGGTTTACCCAAACGGTATCCCCCAATTCGACAAGTTAAAGGTGATCTTTCAACCACTACAAAATGATCATCAATTGGAATTATTGCTTAGCCTTTAATAATTTTTTTTTTGTTTACCCAAACGATATTTCCCAACTCGACAAGTTAAGGACTAATTCGTTGTGGATCTGAGCTCCATTTAAGGGTTTGCCGCTGGCTAATGAATTGCTACATGCACAAGGTAGGGTTCGAACTCACGACACTTGCTTAAACGGACGAGTGAGTTGACCACTCGACCAACCCAAGTTAGTTACCTTTAATAACTTTATTTGAATGTTATGATAATGGATGAATTTTATTTGTCTTTACTTGAAATTCTAAGAAAGCAGTCCTAAAAAACAAAAAAAATCATTTATATTCCTTTAGTTGGGCTTTATACCATTAGGAATTAGGAGTTTTGAAATTAAATGTATTTGGATCAAAAACTATTTTTTATCATAAATGTTTTTTTAGTGGGCAGAGTGGGAGGTCCGTTACAAGCATGAAGATAACTTTTTATCCATGACCAAAAAAAAAAAAATTTTTTTATCCATCTTCATCAAAAGAAAGTGCAAAAAGCTAAAGATAAAAGAGAGATATATAAATTCAACTAAATTGAATTGGTCTAGTAGTTAATTTATTAGTCTACTTAACTAAGATGTCATAATTAAATTAACTTGTATATGATTTTTTCTCATTACTCTTCAACATAAGATTTACATACCCTATCAAAAAACTATAACTACTGCTATTTTTCTAAAACTTTCTGCTTAACCATGCAGCAGGAAGTAAAGGACAAATTAAATTCACCAGAAGAAATTTCAAATTCAAAATATAACCCTATTATAATAGAGAGATTAATGATAGGACAGTTAAGTGTACAAGTATTTCGAACAAAAAAACACATTTTAATTGCTCCGGTCAATTTTTGTTGGGTTAGACTTCAAAATTCATTAAAGAAAAAAAAACACACCTTAATTATTTAAATTTACTATAATTTAGAATTACATTTTACCATTTTTTCCTACTTTTTTTTACCATTGCCGTGCTCAGCGCCACCGTTGCCGTTCCACACGAATGTTACCATCGTCACTGCTCGACTTCCACACACGCTGCATTGGACTTCTAATAGAAATATTTTTTAATTGGACTGTATTTTTTTTTAATGACTGTGTCTAATGGAAGTGTCTATTACATGTATCTTCTTATACATATATCTTCTAGTGGAAGTGTTTTTGATCGAATTGAGAAGGTGGAAAAGAGATAGAGAGAGCACGCTGCGGTGGACGGCGGCGATGCAGATCGTGAGGGGGATGGTCCTGCGGTGGTCCTGAGGGGCAAAGTGCACGTTACGGCCACAGGGATTGGTTGCGGAGGGCACCGTCACTGCCCAGAGGATAGTCGGGGTGGAGGCCGTGACGGCGCAGGCGCGGGCTTGGCCTGGAAATGCGAGCGGCGAGGATACCATAGGCAAGTATTGTGCGTGCGAGTGCGGTGCGGATCAGAAGGCGGTACGACGAGAGAGAGGCGATGTGTGCGGTGCACTGTGGAGGCGGCGATGCGGCGGTCTGCGCGACGGGAGCCGGGGCACTTCGGAAGCTGCGATGTGGAGATCTCGTGATCGATGAGAGAGATGAAGACGTTTAGAAGAGGTTGCTGTTGCCTTATTTGCCTGATTCTTATTATTTGAATTGAAATATGTTTAACGTTGTTGAATATTCAAATTTTAATTTTTAAAAATTTAAAATTAATAATTATTAATTAAATTTGTTATAACTTTTTTTTTCAAAGGTAAAAAGATATTCATTAAAATATCAAAATGAATACAAGGAGTTATTCGGTCCTATCTTGGACATCAAAAGCCACTTTCTGAACTGGGGGCTTTCCAAAAAATCCTTATAACTAAGGAAAGATTTTAATAAAACAACTGAAGAGAAAGAAAGGGAAAGAGAAAGAGAAGAGAGAAAGAAAAAGGCACGCTAAAGCCTTGTTCTTGTTTGGACCTCTTGTGACAATTTCATGGCTTGTTCCAGAACTTGTTGAAGAGAAATAATATTGTTCTCAAAGATCTTTAAGTTTCTGGCTCTCCAGTTCACCCAGCATAAAACTGCCACGAACACCACATTCTTCATCCCCTGTGTCGTTTGGTTCGACTGGTGTACCCATGCGACCACCACTTCCAGAACGCTTGAGTTCCCAATGCTTGGACCAAGTGGCTAACCGGTGAAAGCTGCCATGTTTGGTTTGCGAGGTGGCACTGGATTAAGCAGTGATTGACTGATTCTTCCTCTTCCTCACACCTAGGGCAGACATTTGGGATGCGGTGGAACCTTTTATTCAGTCTTCCTCTCACAGAAAGTCCATCATGGCAAGCCTTCCAAATGAACACTTTTATTTTTGGGGCGCATCGCAAGCTCCAGAAGGCTTTCCACATCTTCTTATCTCTGCACACTTCTGGTAATTGCTCCATGGGTGGGTGAAAAAAGTGGTACGCAATTTTGTAACCCGTGGCTATTGAGTATGTCCCAGATGCTTCTCTGGCTCAGGTTAGTCTATCATCCCCTTCTTCGATTTCTGTCTGTAATATTCTAGTTGCAATATCTGGATCAAAGTTTGCTGTTATTGTGTGTTCATCCCATTGCCTGTTGTTGTTAATGAGTTGATTGACCCATTCGAGTTGAGTATTAGGGATCTGATTTTGCATAGTAGCAATAGGTAATGAGTTTTGATCCAAGGGTCTTCAAGAATTCGCACTGAGTTCCCCCGACCAATTTTCCATAGCAGACCTTTCTCCAAAACCTTCCTCCCTTCAAGTAGGCTCCTCCAAGCCCAGGATGAATTGTGACCTGTCTCAACTTTCAGGAAAGTAGAATACCTAAAATATCTTTCTTTGTAAAGCTTAATAACTAGTGAATCGGGTTTAGTGGCTATTCTCCATCCTTGTTTGGCTAGCATGACTAATTTAAATGCTTTTAGATCCTTGAATCCCAGGCCTCCTTGGTTCTTCTCTCTACTAATAACATCCCATTTAATCCACCACTATTTCCTTTCCGAACCCTTTTGCCCCCACCAAAAATTCATTATCTTCCTTTGAACTTCCTCTAATAAGGAATCAGGTAATCTGAAACAACTCAGAGTATAAAGTGGACAGCTGTTGCTACTGCCTTGACAAGCACTTCTCTTCCGCTTACCGAGAGCAAGGATCTTTTCCAGTTTTGCAATCTTTTTTCTACTTTATCTTTGATATAGTTGAAGGTGTTCTTCTTAGATCGCTGTATAACCGCAAGCAATCCCAAATATTTGTCTTGGGCACCAACATGGGGAATATCCATTCTCTGCGCTAGATCGTCTCTGACTTGCGGGGGGGTGTTTTTGCTGAAAAACAGGATGATTTATTAAGATTTATTTGCTGTCCACTTAGCTCATTATAATTTTGTAGCACTTGAATCGGATTTTGGCATGCATTCTCGTTTGCTTTGCAAAATAGAATCGAATCATCCGTGAATAACAGGTGGCTGATTTCCGGGAATCTACTGTTAATCCTCAATCTTGAGATTTCTAATCTCTGTTCTCCTCTGTGGAGCAGATGGGAGAGCCCTTCTGCACAAATAAGAAAAAGATAGAGAGAAAGAGGGTCGCCTTGTCGCAACCCCTTGCATGGTTTGAAAAAACCATGTGGTTGACCATCCACAATAACAGAGTAGGATACAATAGTTACACACTCCTTCATCCACCTAATCCACTGATTGCAGAAACCCAACTTCTTCATTACTTCCCAAACAAAGCACCACTCTACCCTATCGTACGCTTTGCTCAGATCAATCTTCAAAGCTACTTCATAATCACCTCTTCTCTTATTTTTCAAAAAATGCATCAGCTCATGAGCAATTAAGATATTATCACTAATTAGTCGACCTTTAATAAAAGTACTTTGATTTTCACTAATCACCCTATTTAAAACTCCCTGCATACGGTGAACCAGTACTTTCGAAATAATTTTATAAAAAATACTACTCAAACTGATTGGTCTAATCTATGACATAGTGTCGGCATGTGAAACCTTAGGAATTAAACAAATATGGGTATGATTGAAACTCCTTAACATTCTCCCACCACAAAAGAAACTTGAAACCGCATCTACCACATCTTTTTTATGATATTCCAAAAGAATTGGAAGAATTTACCTGTGAAACCATCATCACCCGGAGCTGAAAAAGGGTTGATGGAGAAGGTAGCTTTCTTGATTTCCTCCTCTGTGACCCTCTTTGTAAGCCTCCTGTTAGTCTCCTCTTCCACTCTCATTTTCATCTCTTCCAAATCCTCCATAGCCCTTCTTGGATTAGAAGTGGAGAAAAGCTCACTGAAGTATACTTGAGCAATGTGTGCCATGCCTTTCGGATCAGCTGTGTAGGAACCTGAATTGTCTTGGAGTCTATGTATCTTATTTTTTCGGTTTCTGCTCTGAAATTTTGCATGAAAAAATTTTGTATTCTGGTCCCCCATTGTAGCCATTGCACCCTAGATTTCTCCTTCCAGTATATCTCCTCTAGTTCGTAGGCATCTGTTAATTCGGCCTCTAAAAGTTAAATTCTTCTCTTCTCTGCCAACTCCCCTTTAGCCTTCTCCACTTCCAGCTTTTCTCTTATCTCAGTAATTCTTTTTTGCGAATTGTGATTATTACTCCGCTGCCACTCAACAAGCAAATGTCTGCATTTTTTTAGTTTGCAGCATAACTTATACATTGGTGAGCCATCCGTTTACAGCTGCCATGTTTCCTTTACAATCCTTATAACTTCTTCCTGCTCACACCATCTTTCTTGAAAACGAAGCCTTCTTTTAGCTCTTCTCTCTTCACTGTCTGACTGAAGCAAAAGAGGGCGGTGATCTGATCCTGTATCTTCTAGATGGATGATTTGTGCATTTGGGTAGTCTAGTCTCAGTTGCGTTGAAGTTAAGCATTTATCTAATCTTTCTCTAATAAGTTCTCCATCATATTGCTTATTGCTCCAAGTGAATTTGCTCCCCACATATCCTAAATCCACCAAATTTTCACCACTAATAAAGTTGTTAAACGCCTCAATAGAAGATGTCGATTTTATTCTCCCACCCTCTTTTTCATGATGAGCAATTATTGCATTAAAGTCACCTATGACCATGAAATAAGGGCTTCCTCTTCTGACCATCTCCATAATCACTTCGTACTGAGCAGTCCTACGGTTGTCATCACTGTGAAGGTGAACTGCAGCCACTTCCCATTGTTTTTGAAGTGACCGGTCAGTCTAAATACTTTTCCTTCGCCTTAACATGAGATATAGAGAAGGATTTGGATGTAATACAGACAACCAAACCTAATAATTGTATTAGTAATTAATTTCACGGATTGAGAAATCACAGAAAAATAATTCAACAGTTACTCCAAAACTTCTAGTCAGCCGATGCCACAGAATGAAAAACTAAAAACAAAAGGAAACACCTCCTCTGTCCTTGTGAATTCCTTTGCAGCATCAAGAGCATGTGTTGACAATAAGCTAAAGAGAATATCAACAAGATGATTGGTGGAGCTCAGTGATGTTAGTTCTTCATGGAGGAATGGAAGAGTGTTTCACTAATAACCTCTGTATTAATCCATACTTAATTAGATAATAATAATAATAATAATAATAATAATAATAATAATAATAATAATAATAATAATAATAATAATAATAATAAGAGACTAATCTAATAAGTATTTTGTACTTTAATTAAGAAATTTTAGATTTAAGTCATATAAATAATCAAATATATTTTTTTATAAACTATATATGATAAAAAATATTTTATAAAAGAAAATTATGTACTAGAATTTTTTTATATTTCTATTATATATAGTAGAAGTAACTAATCATTATTGAGTACTCTCTTTTAGTGTTTTGTCAGGGTTTTACCAGTGCTCTGCTAGGATTTTATTAGTGCTCTATTTAGAGCTTTGATCTCGTGGAGACTCTTTACAGATAAGGTGTTTTCGATTGGCATAATTGACAATGTCCTAAGGATGATATGGGGTAAACCGGAGGGATTCCAATCGATTGAGAGAAGTCCTAATCAATTCCAATTCTTCTTTGAGAATGATCTTGATATTCTCATAATTGAAAAAGGATCTCCTTGTCTCTTTAAGAATTATATCTTGCATGTGAGAAGATGGGTTGAATCGGATGAATAGGACCAGAAAAGCATTACTTGTTTTCCAATCTGGATCCAATTTTGGAGTCTGTCTGAGCAGTTTAAAACTATTCATGTTGGAAAAAGACTTGGAGAGAAAATTTAAGAGGTGATAGACATTGGTTTTTTCTCTGTTCGTGGAAGAGAATCTCGAATTCTCAAGACCAAAGTCTGGCTGGATGGTGATAAAAGCGTGAAAAACAACATTCGTATGGCTGAACTGAATGGTAAGGTGCTGAAAATTAGATTGCGATACGAGAGGATTAGAATTTTCTGTACCTACTATGCTCATTTAGGACATGATTACAAACACTGTTCTAAATTCATGGAGGATTCATTAGTGGGCGCTATTAAACAGGATCGTATTGGTGAGCGGGTCAAAGCAGATCAAGTGGGCAAGAGGATCGAATATGGAGGAACTGGTGATAACTTTAGCTTCAATAACTCAAACTCAAGCACTCCCCAAAGAGACAAAAAATAACTCTATGGAGACATCTGGAGGTAGTAAGGAGGATGATAATTTTTCGGAAGTGGTTTGGCAGTCAATTGAGAAGACTAGTGAGGCATTAGTCCTGCAAGATATTGCTAGTACTATAAACACTGATGAATTTGCCCCACAGAACTTACCTAATGAAGGAATGACTAGCAGGAGTTCTAAGTAGAAACAACTTGCTAGATAAGAGACGGATTCAAGTAAGCTGATCGGAAAAACAAAAAGAAGAAATCAAAGGAAGGAAAATGAAAAATGAGGCTAAGAAGATCTGTATGGTTGATGATATGATTGCTGAAACGAGGGTGGAGAGTGCTAGCCGTTCAATGGCACCCGAAGAGATATGAAGCTCATTACGTGGAATTGTTGGGGTTTGAGGAGACCCCTAACAATCCACAATCTCAAAGGGATGTCATAATCCCATTCTCTCGAGATGGTTTTTCTATGCGAAACTAAAAAACAATCTCGACAAGTTGAAATGAAGTTGAGGTCATGTGGTTTTATAAATTGGAAGACTATTGATCCAGTGGGTATCGCCGGAGGCTTGGCACTAGCTTGGATGGACAATGTGGTAGTGCAAATAATTGATAGTTCAGATTTTTTCATCGTGGCTTTGGTGAAATATACAGCCGTTAATGTGGAATAGAATCTCGTTGGTGTTCATTTTAGTAGCCATGAACAGATCCATTCAACACAATTTCAAGAGGTGTTAGCAATCTTACAGCATCAACAAGGTAACTCATGTATTTTAGGAGACTTTAATACTATTGTTGATTAAAGTGAAAAAAGTGGAGCTAGTCTTAAATTACAGTTTTCTATAGCAGATTTTAATTATTTTATTCGTGATAATGCTTTACTTGACTTGGGAATGATTGGTAGACCTTTTACTTGGAGTAATAGATAGAGAGTAGGGGAATTGATTCAAGAATGACTAGATAGAATCTTAGTGGGAGAAACATGGCTGCAATTGTTTCCTATTCCAGCAATTCTTAGATTGTCCAAGACAGGTTCAGACTATGCCCCTCTCCTTTTTTACACTAATCCACAAACTGAACGTTCAAAAAGAAGATTTAAATTCCAGACCCGATGGTGTGAGGAGGATTCAGTCCAAATTTTGATTAGTGAGGTTTGGAACACAGAAATTGAAGGCTCCCCCATGTTTTGACTAGCTCAAAAGCTTAAACTTGTTCGACATCGACTGGTCAGAGGAGTAGTCTTTCAAACTCTAAAAAATAAATTGATGAAATTATAGGACAGCTAGAAGAAATGAGGACATCAGGTTTAATGGGAGGTTCTGAAATCATGGAACTTGAGCAAAAATTAGAGAAGACCTACTTGAATGAAGAGCTCTATTAGAAGGATAAATCTAGAATTAAATGGCTAAAAGAAGGAGACAAAAACACTAGCTTCTTCCATCGAAAATTTAAGGCTAGATCTAGGAAGAACAAGATTTGGAGACTCAAGGCTGAGAATGGAGAGTAGGCTACTTCTAATGCAGCCATCGCAGGGGTGACAGAGGAGTATTTCAAGGACATCTTTACTTCCACCAATCAGGCAGATCCTGGGCATTTTTTCTTAGACTTTAAGCCTAAGGTTACAGTTAGCATGAACCGTAGGCTATAACGTCCGGTCTATTTTAAGGAAGTAAAGAAAGCTACCTTTAGTGTACACCCGCAGAGTGCTCCAGGGGAAGATAGGATAACAGCTAAGTTCTTCCAATTTTACTGGGATACTGTGGGCGAGGATGTATTCAAGGTAGTTAGAAGTTTCTTTCGAGGAGGGTGCATTTTAAGGAGTTTCAACCACACTAACATCTGTCTCATTCCTAAGATTCCTGATGCTTGTGACATGTCCCAGGTACGACCCATTAGTTTATCCTCTATATTCTACAAAATCATCTATAAGATACTGGTTCATAGATTACGAGGGTGTATGAATAAAATTATTAGCCCTAATCAGAGCGCATTCCTAAAGGGGAGACTCATTTCAGATAATATCCTGATAGCACATGAGTGTATGCACTATCTCAAGTAGAAAAAGAGAGATTTAGAGTATGAGATGACCCTTAAATTTTACATGAGTAAAGCATATGACAAGATTGAGTGGCAATTTTTATGGTTTATCATGAAGAAGATGGGATTTGATTCTACATGGATAGGTTGGATTCATGAATTGGTAATGACGGTTTCTTACTCTGTGGTTGTGGAAGGCCAACCATATGATTTTTTTAAACCAAATAGAGGCATCCGTTACGGTGACCCTCTATCTCCTTTTCTTTTTCTATTTTGTGCAGAAGGTCTCTCCTTCTTGCTACAAAAAGCAAAGCAAAATTAACACATTCAAGGGATCCAAATTACAAGAAGATGTCCTAAAGTTAATCATTTACTTTTTGCAGATGATTCTATATTATTCTGTAAGGCATCAGAAGACAATTATGGGAGGATGTTAGATTTATTAGGGGACTTTGAAAGCTTCAGCAGCCAAAAAGTTAACCTTAATAAATATGCAATCTTCTTCAGCAATAACACTCCTCATGATATACGCACATCACTTGCTATTAGCATGAATATTTCACACATTGGAACTCAAGACAAGTATTTGGAACTGCCTTCTTTAGTAAATAAATCGAAAAAGGCCACATTTTCTACTGTCAGAAAAAGGGTTATAAAAAAGGTTCAAGGCTGAAAATGATGTCTTTTATCTAATGGAGGAAGACAAGTATTACTAAGGGCAGTAGGAGAAGCAATCCCAATATATACCCTGTCTTGTTTCAGACTTCCAGATAATCTAATCAAGAAAATCCATGGCATTCTTAATCAATTCTGGTGGGGTCAACAAGCTGCGGAACATCGTATAGTTTGAATTAGTTGGGATACAATGACAAGGGCTAAAAAAGAAGGAGGGCTTGGTTTTAAAGATCTACGTGCACAAAATTTGGCTCTCTTAGGTAAACAATGTTGGAGAATTGCCACTAATCCTGATTCTTTATTATCTAGAATCTTAAAAGAAAAATATTTCAGATATAATTATATTCTAGATGCAGAATTGGGGTCCTTACCTTCTTGGGGATGGAGGAGTATCCTTGCAAGTAGAAGTGTCGTTGAAAAGGGGTTAAACTGGAGAGTTGGTTCTGGAACAGCAATCCAAATCTTTAGAGATCCATGGCTCCCACCTCCATATCCATTTTCAGTACCAGCTCTTACAAGTCAGTCCCAAACTAGACATTCAATCTTCTTAGTTTGTGATTTGTTCTCTGTACATAAGCAATGGAATCAGTCCCTAATTAATTTAATATTCTCTCAAGATGTTGCCCAGAGAATTCTATATCAGTCCCTAATTAATTCAATATTCTCTCAAGATATTGCCCAGAGAATTCTATCTACAGTACCAGGAGAAGGGGAGGATGAAATTCAATGGACACTCAACAGATCCAAGCTATATGATATAGCTTTAGAATATAGAGTTGCTTACCTTTTCCACCATGTTTCTCTAGAATTTTGTCCAAATATCATGCAACAACCGAAAATCTGGAATTTCTTTTGGAGTCTGACAGTCCCACACAAGTTTTAGGTATTCGGGTGGAAGTCCCTCCATGAAAAACTCTCCATCATGCAGCTCATAAATCAGCGATTCCCAAGTACTTCATGATATGGAAAAATTTAATTCCGTAGTAACTGCCGGCAAGTATACCGGGTCGTATCAAGTAATAAAACTCACTTAGAGTGAGGTCGATCCCATGAGGATTAAAGGATTAAGTAATCAATAGTTAGTTGATTATTCTTGTTAGACGGTTCAATTTGGAGTTATGAGAAACAAGGAATGTAAATTACTAGAAATTAAAATAAAGCAATAAAGTGTGTAACATCCTCACTATCAGAAGTCACGTTTCCGGCTGCGCTACTCTGATAGCAAGGAGTATTACGACTACTTTACATACTAAATACTAAAATAGGAGCCTGTGACTCGATACTGTATCGCTGATTTCCTTGAAAACCGAAAATAAACACTTTATCTTAAGAAAAATACAAACATGCATAGATTCATATACAAGTCTCCTTACATAATAACTCATAATATAATATACATATAAAACATACAATTCCTATCCCTCTTACAAACTTGTAATAACAAAGACGAGGGAACAAAATAATCTAATTAATACAACAACATATCAACCAAACGTAGTATAACTCTTCTTAACGCTTCTTCATCCGGTTCCTGAAAAGGTAAAGCTGTAGGGGGGGTGAGAACCTAACCACACGGTCTCACCACGCAGTTTCAAAGTTGTCATAAGAAGATATTCAATAAAAAAACTGTTTTCAGATTCTGTGATTATCATTGTCTTATAAATACTTCTAAAAAATCCAATAGCTAATCGTTTAAAACCTTTTCAAAGAGGCAGTGTTTAACATTTTCAGAAATTCAAAGTCTTTCCTTTCTCGTAAGCAAATCTCAATCAGAAACCAACCACACAATCAAACAACACAGTTATTAATTCAGCACCAAGGTTCATTCTCAAATGTAGCACGCCAGGACAAACACAGGCAAGACAGACAAGGAAAGCACAAGTAGGTAGCAGTTACAGCAAATAGTTTAAGTAGCAGTTAAGAACAGTTTAGCAATTAGGCAAACCAAAACAAGTTCAAACCCAAGCAAAGCATACAAATGCATATGATGCATGCCTGTCCTATGGCTGATGAGGCTCATCTGTCGGTTATCCAGCCAACCCGACAAGTCTGAATTGTACTTAGACTGTCCCCCGATGTGCATCCCCAAGAGTCTATGCATAGCTTTTTCTCAAATAATCAATATTACTCAATGGGGGTAACATTCTCGGGAATTTATATAGTGCCCAGTCACACACTTACATCGTAGGGTCAACAGAGTATCGAGTTTTCAACCTGGTACACGTGGTGGCAAGCCACGACACTTAATCCAGGGAACCTCGTATCTCAGATATTTCAAATTCATAAGCCACATAAATAATTCATTCATTATTCATCAATATCTAAGCAATTCTCAATATCATCATCATTCGTCAATCCATATCCCATTTTCCAAATTCATTCAAAAATCATATTTCAAATCAATCCTCATCATCCTTCTTTCCGTTTCGTTCACTAACAATTCTCAATCCAAAACATAACTTTATCTTTGATAAATGTAGTCTTAAATCGTATAATGCTCAAAATTAAACCTTTTAAAATAACTACTTCAAATGAAACTTCTAATTATATAAAATTTCGGCAGCATCTCCTCTAAAACTCGGATTCTGCCACCCTTTTCGGGTCCCATCCAAACATTTCTCAAACCTTTCCAAAACCTCAATCATTTTCCAAGATTCGGCTAGTTCCAATATCAAATAAGTTTCAAAGCGAATCAGTGCCCATAATAAATCTCTTTTTAAAATCAAACCAGCTCAAATACTAAATCATTTATAAAGTCACTAACTCAAAATTAAACCATTTCCAAAGCCAATTCCTTTACATCATCAAAAATAGCTTCAAAACCAAGAAAAGCCATTTTTCATAATAATCAACTAAATAACCTTTCAAACTAATTTCTTTTCAGCAATCACAAACTACTCAAGCAGTCAAGCAATCAGTCATTCAGTCCAACAAACAACCACATTTAGAAGACAATTATAATCACAGGCATATGTTCTCTCACATTAATATCTATTTATCACAACTCTGTAATATAAATTAGATTTTAAGAAAAACCCTACCTCATTCGCGATTCAATTACGCGACAAACTGCATTTCTATTCTTATCCCACAACAACAGCATCAATACCGACCGTTCCAGCAGCAGCCACAGCCTCTAAACACAACCTTAGCTCAATCCTAAAACATTAATGTCGCGTAAAACTCAATAATCTATAACAGAACATCAGCTAAAAGAGTTTGGAACAAGGAACGACTTACTGGGCTCACGAATGATCGAGAAAATGGAGCAACAGCAGCCCCGATGACAACGCAGCACCTTGATGCTATATGCAGCAGCCATAGAACTCAGCAATCAAGACCCGTAACTCGATCCTATGACACCAAGACCTCAGATCCTCAAACAATTTAAAACAGAAATACTAATTTAAAGATTTCAGAACGCATCGCTTACCCAAACAGACTTAGGCCTCAGTGGTGGTTTTTGGTGGCAGTGGCGGTGGCGTGGAGCTCCAGCGACGCAGAGGCGCGGCCAGAAGCTTCAGCAGCGGCGGATCTGGCGACGGTTCAGACGGAGACGGTGCCGGCAACGTGAGCGGCGACTGGGCACGGCGGCTGGACAGGTCGCGGCCTTCCCTGGTTTCTCTCTCTCTCACCTGGGGATCCTCTCTCTGCCCGTCGTTCTGCTTGACGGCGATGGACTCCGAGGCGGCGACGGTGGCGACACGTGCAGCAGCAATCCATGATGATGACGTTGGCGGCGCTGGCTTCATGGCGAGAAGGACGGCGGCGACGGGCTTCACGGCAGAGACGACGATGACGACCGGAACCCGCGAAGACGACGACAGACCCAGCTTCGACGACGACAGCTCCTTCGCGAGCTCCTTCCCTCTCTCCTCGCGTTCGCCTCTTTCTCTCTCCTCCATTGTTGGCTATGACAGCAGTGACTAGCGGTGGGCTGGGCGCAGCTGGGCGGTGGCGGGATGAGCTCGACGGCGAGGCGTGGTGGCGCGGCGGCGATGCTCCTCCTTATACTCTTCTCCCTCACCGATCTCTCTTCCCCTCTGCTCTCCCGTTCCCTCTTTCCCCGTTTCTTTCTCTTTTTTTTTTTCATTTCTTTCTTGGTTAGTGGCTGAGGTTTGGCTGAAGGGTTTGGGGGGTGTGGCGGTGGTGACTAAGGGTTAGGGTGATATTTTGGGGATTTAGGGTTTTGGTAAAAATTAGGTATAAAGATAATTTGGTAATTTTAATAAAATTAGAGCATAAGATATTAATATTGAAAAACTAATTTAATCTCTAAAGTTACTTTAAAATATTATTTGTAGTATAAAAATACTAATTGATTTTCAATAAATTACTCTAATTGAAAATTCATGATAATATAATTAATTTCTCTTTATCTTTAACTTAAAGTATTAAATGATATAAATTAAATTGTCTAAAATCAAATCTTATAAAATTCTTATTATTTCATAACCACTAATTTTATAATTTAAATATAGAAAATAATTCAATAATTATAAAATTAGACAAAATTCTAATTTAAATAGCCAAACCTCATTATTTTTAAATTTCTAGAACTTTAAATCATAAGTAGAAAAATAATCCTTAGGAATAGAGTTTAGATAAAAACCTTAATTTATTTCAAATCCAATTAATTGCCTTTAATTATTTTTCAATAAAAATAATTTCTGAAATTAAAACTATAAATAAATATATATAATTTGAGATTAGTTCAAAATAGGACTTTTCAAAAGTCTTGGGTCTTACAAAGTGCAATAAAGTAAATAACATAAATGTAAAGTATAATAAAGTAAAGTACTGAAATATAAAGTGCAGGAAAGTAAATGTGCTAGAAATTAAAGATAAAAAATATTGGGGATTGGAGATGTTGATTCCTCTTGAATCAATAGGTCTCAACTCCTTCTCAATCATGTAAAGTAGATCTATAGTGGATTATGAGTAATTAAACCACAATCTCTTGGTGATTTAATTTCTCTTCACATAATCAATTGTCAATCTCTTGATCTAATTGCTCATGAGAAGAAGTGAAGTTCAATTTCTAATTCAAAGGCCACACGACCCTCAAGACCTCAATTCAAAGTGGTTACATGTCACATACCGGACTATGAGAGAAGAGCCTCAAACTGAATTTCATGACTCCTTTCTCAAGTTTATCATGTAATTCAAGTAGATCCAATCCCTCTCTCGATAGTAATTAGATCTATGAAACACAAAGACTCTTTCTTAGATCAACAAACATGATTTCTAATCTCATACTACATAATTCCAATGACCCCAATATTAGAGCGGTTACATGTCATAATATCAACTCTAAATCAAGATCAATTTCATTATGCAAAGAGAGTTCAAAATGAATTCTATGATTTCTTCTCAAGGTTCACATAGAATTCTAATAGATCCAAGTTGATCTTTGAAGAACGAAACTCTCTTCTATGTATGAAGATAGAATTAAAAAAAGAAGAAGAAATAAACATCAATTCAATTAAAATTGAAACAGAGCTCCTTTCCCAAATATAGAAATTAAAGACTCATAATATTTACAAAGTGATATGGAAGAAATAGAGAAGAGAAATGTGGAAGGGAGGGGTCCGAAGACCTAATCCTAAGGGGAGTGTGCCAATTCTCAGAATATCGAATTGCTCCCCCCCCCCCGCGGCGGAATTTTCCCATTTTCTACAACATAAATCAAATTAAAGAGGTGAAAGCAATATACAATTTAAACACAAAAATACTCAATAATTAAGTATGATTAATTAAATTTTAATATGAAAAAGTATAGAAAAATACAACATGATGCGCAGTCATCACTTCACCAATTTGTCCCATTTGCAATGCTAAACCAGAATCCTTGTTACATTGCATCTTCAACTGTCCAGATGCTTCAGAAACTTTGAGCAAGAGTCCAACAGCGAACCTGACTCCAAATTCGAACTGCATCTCCTTTTTCGATTGGTGGAGATTCCAAATTGTTGCCCCAGGTTACCGATCTGTGAGTAAGAACTCAGTCCGTTTTACTTTGATTATGGCCCGGCATATATGGAAAGAAAGGTGTAGGAGGGTGTTCGAACGCCAATCTATAAATCCTGAAAAATTTCTGACAATTACTACCAAACAAAATTAGGAACTTGTAAACTTACCCACTGAAATCCCAACTTAATTCCAACTTTGCTTTCTTCTTAGTTTCATTTTTTTATTGTGCTTCGCTAATGTTTAAGCAAAAAATTAAAAGAATTCCACTTTTTTTTAATATAGTCCTAAATTTTGTACAAAATATTTTCTTTCATTTAAAAGAAAATAACTTACTGTCTTTTGAAAAAAAAAAATAATCATTATTTAGTTGATATATAATCTTGAATTACTAAAAGTATAAAACTGAGATCATATAAAATTATCTACAGGTTTAACTAGTTGAATTAACCAAATTCTTTTGGTGCTTAATCACATGATAATCATTATTTATTGGTTTTTAGAAAAACAATTTTTTTAAAAAAAAACACTTTATTTCTCAAATTATATATCTAAATACTTCAAAATTTAATAAAAAAAATATATATATTTTTAAATACTTTTTAACTGAAGAAAGACAATTCAATCAAAATACTGTAAATTAACCAAATTCTTCATAATTGAACACGCGATAAACTGATCGCCTTGGTAAAAAAAATTCACTAAATTGAGTCAATGTTAATAGGAATATTGTATACTATCATCAAGAGAAAAATATTTTTTTTAATTATTTTATTCTTAAAATAGGAATTTAATTTATATGACTATCGTGTGTTTAGTTAATTTTTAAATAATAAATCTAAAATTAGTTATATATATATACTTGGTTGTTTATATAATTTTTTTACAGACAAATATAAAAATTAAATTTCTTAAATAATTATCTAAAAAATTGTATTATAAATTATAATTATAATAATATATTTGAAGGTGAATGTAATATCTTTACATAAAAATAATAATTAAAATTATTATGTAATTTAATATATCTAATGTACTTAATATATGAATATTTTAACTATATATGTGTTTCGGTAAATAGTTATGGAGAGTGGATAACATTAACAAAAAGAGCAGAGCGCAGCACTTGAACTCTGGTCGGAGAAGACAAGGCAAGTGAAGGCCATGGTTCCACTCTCACTCACACACTGTAATTGCAACAACCCTTCTCTCCTTCTCTTTCTTTCTTTCTTCTTCTTCTTCTTCTTCTTCTTCTTCTTCTTCTTCTTCTTCACACTTTATTCCTTTTCTTTTGTGGCAGTTACAGCCCCCCTCCCTTGTGCTCTTCATGGAGCTAAACAATTAACTCTCCAATGCACAAATCATGAGCAGGACATGTAAGACTGACCCTTCACATTCTCCTGCGATTTATTGCTTATTATCCTTCTGTTTTTTGTTTATGATTCTGTGACAGATTACAGGGTAGTTGCATATCTGAGAAAATAACATTAAGGAGGACACTTGTTCTTTCTGCTTTTGTATCAACTTGTGTTTTTCCAACCTTATCTTCTTATGCCAAGACTAAGACTAAGAATCCATATGATGAAAAACGCCTCCTACAACAAAATAAACGGATACAGCAAGAAAACAATGCACCTGAGGATTTCCCAAATTTCATCAGAGAAGGTAATTAACAATGTGATTCTGCAAATTTTAAGTAAAATATGTTACTTTTTGAGTCAAATAAGGAAACAAAAATGCTATGTAAGTACATGTGTAGTTTAACTTATTTTTAGTGTGTATTTTGTATTTCAATGTGTATTCTATATTGATGGCTGATCTTGGCGTACACCTAGCATGATTGACAAGGAAAATTTGTTTGTTGTGAACCTCTTGTGTATGATTTTTTAAGTAATGATCTGATTTATTGATGTACATTTCAGGTTTTGAAGTTAAAGTAGTAGCACCGGATAACTATACCAAGAGTGATTCAGGGCTCATATACCGGGATTTCGAAGTTGGTAAAGGTGATTGCCCAAAGGATGGTCAGCAGGTTTTTCTTTTGTTTTTCTTCCCAATCTGCTACTTCCTAGATTGTTCTTTGTGATTCAATCTTAAGTTCATTGTTGGGGCAATTGTTCTTCAATTGCATACTTATTTGTTTCTAGGAAATAGGAATAATTTGTGCTGGTTTGAGCTAGGGGAAAATGGATATTGATGTTTGAGTAGTCTCAACTCCAATGGAGTGTTTTTGGAGTTTCAAATCTGATGTGAACATGAAGTGAAAACGATTCGAAATTTCACTTTGCATTGGTGGAAAACCAATTAAATTTTGCCACCTTCTATAAAGTTTAAAATGAATTGGAACCAAACATTAGAGTGATAGATTTTATATTTAGTCTCAAATCACTATTTATGACATGTGGTCTCAAAATGAAATTGAACTGAGACCAAGTGTTGGAGATGCTTATGTTGTTGGTTTGTAGCTAAACCTGGTTTTTGGCTCAAGTGAAATCAATAGATGATGCTATACTCTTTCTGTCATTTATGTCTTCTCAAGTGTGATTGAATGAAAAAGGATGAGGTGAATAGTGAAAGTTGCCAATATTATAGCTTTGAAGATACTTAAAAAGTATCATTTTCACTTTTCGGCATTGCGAAATTGCAACTTCTAGGCCGTTAGGCACTAACATTTTTAAGTTGATTTCAGTGCACAAAATATATTGATCAGTTTGTTCATTACCTGATTACTTGTTCATGTTTGGCAGGTAACGTTTCACTATGTCGGCTATAACGAATCTGGCCGTCGTATAGACAGCACTTACTTACAGGGTTCTCCTGCCAGAATCCGTATGGGGACTAAAGCATTGGTTCCTGGTAAAACTTCAAATCTTAGTGCCATTTTTTCCCTTGAGAAATGGATGTGAAAGATTATTCATTTTGTTCTTGAGAAAATTTTTTATTACTTTTTCATTTTTTTTTCTTCTGATGCAGGATTTGAGGAAGGAATTAGAGACATGAGACCAGGTGGGAAGAGAAGAATCATTATTCCCCCTGAACTTGGGCCACCAGTGAGTTCTAACATGTCTCATTTTCTTGTTCTAGAAACTACTAGATAAATATAATATATAGCAATAGCAGTTGCATAATAGTTCTAGATTTCTCTTCATTTATGTTAGAACTGAAATCTTTTACTGATGCACACTCCTTAGCCGAAATCTCCCCCGAACTGTCACAGTCACAGCACCAAACGCATCGGAAGCTTTTCGAGTCCACCTTTAGTCTTATACTGAAGAAATTTGACCGGATATTGAAGTCTATAAGTTGGATCCAGAACTTAGAATCCTGCCATTCTAAACAAGATTGAACTATGTTAAAACAACTTTCTTCCTAACAACTAATTAATCAACCTATAATAAAATGAAATAATGTACTATTTTTGGGACTTGTCAATTGTCATTGATCAGAACTATGTTGGGATTGCATTAGCATATAGTTTTCAATACTATGCAGCTCTTAACAACAGTACATCAATCTTAGTTCTTCTCTATTTTATGCTTCCAAAGCAAGTAATTTCTATGATCTGATTGTTTTTTGTGTTATGCAGGTTGGACCTTCAACCTTTTTCAGCTCAAAACAATTTGAAGTTTTTGATGTTGAATTATTAAGCATACAGAACTGTGAAAGGAGGACCATAGCTTTCTACTCTGATGTTGTATGCAACTGAAGTTCCTTACTTTATTTGTTACCTATACCTTCATAATTTCTTACCAAAATGGTTAACTATGGAAGATTTATTAAGGATGAGTTGGAACTTGGAGACATAATTGATTATTTGTAATTTATTTTCTTCTTGTAGAAAGTTAAGATAAAACCATGTTTCTCTAGAAATAGGAAATCATGCACATTATTGAAAGAACAAAAATGTAATGTAAATTATGCATACATTAATAAAATTGTTATAATTAGAAGGGATAATTGTTATAAAAATGAATTTCTTTTACCACCAAAATCTGTCATTAAATATGTTCCTATTTTGACTCCTCAAATTGCAAAATGTATTCTGGATCCATAGACTTCTTCACTTGCCTATTCTTGCTCCGCAAATTCTTGTGCTATGCACACGTGTTTTTTATGAGATATCCTCTTACATATTATTATTCTAATCATTGTTTTAATTTTTAAATAAAGCAAAAAGGTAAATATAAGAATTATTTTTTATAACATACATATTAAGGAAAGAAAAAATATGACAAAGTTTAGTGATTTTTATTAAAAAAGAAAATGTAGTTAAAAAATGTCAAACAGCCTATTAATTTAAATTAATAAATATTTTAAATAACATAAAAATTCATTATTAAATCCAAATTATCAGTTGAAGAAATCTCTTATTTTAAACCGAGTTTAGCTAATGAGTACTCAAATAACATTTAAAAAAAGGTGCAGAAAAAAGAAACATTCATAAAGAAAAGTAAACATTTTTTTTTAATTTCAAATACACCTTTTTTTTTTATTTAATTTTAAGAAATATTTGATTTGATGCGCGACGGTTCTGAATTTTGGCTTGGCGAAAAAGAATCAGAACAGAGAAAGGTTTCAATTCATTGAATTAAATAGAATTAATTTATTATTGCTGAGGAGTACGACAGAATTAACGTTTCCAATTCCGAAGGAGAAACAAACACTAAACCAAAAATTTAGTTAAAAAAGTTTGTTCCTTTTTCTTCTTTTCTTGGAATTCATAAGGGAGCATTCTGTAATTTTATTCTTCTTTTAGGCCACCTTGGCCATGACAACAATAAAGACGTCTTATGGTTTAATAGAATACACAAATTCAATTATAATTTTAGTCTTTATTTTATTTTATTTTATCTTTATCTTTATCTTATCTTTTATTTTTCATAGGCCAATGTTCTATATATACTTAGTTTTACCTTCATAGTTTACAATCTTCAATCGATCAACAATCAATAAAATTTCTTCATCTTTTCTTTTCTTTCATTATTCTTTCACAATTTTATTATCTTTGCCTAGTACTCTTTTCGTTTTATTAGGATAGTCTTTATCTTATCTTATCTTTATCTTATCTTTTATCTTTATCTTATCTTTTATCTTTCATAGGTTAATGCTCTATGTATACTTAGTTTTACTTTCATAGTTTACAATCTTTAATCAATCAACAATTAATAAAATTTTTTCATCTTTTCTTTTTTTTTCTTCATTATTCTTTCACAATTTTATTATCTTTACCTACTCTTTATGTACTCTTTTCGTTTTATTACAAGTGTTGCAAAAATCTCGACTTTTCTTCAATTCTTGATGTTTTGCTTTAGATTTTGGTTTTTGGGTAAATTTTTTTTCTCATTTCTTTTGGTAATTGAATTTCTGTCTTTCTTTTGAATTCTGTTGATATTGTACTTGTAACTAACGGAAAATGAAGGTTAGAAGATTGTGTGTGTAACTGAAATTTTGTGCCTTGAACTTGAATTTGGTTTATTGAATTAGTTTAGAGTCTAGACTTTTTTCTAGGAGCTTGTTGATTCTAATTTAGGGATAATAAATGTTTTAATTCTAAAAATCATTCTTTTCAGATTGTATTTGACAAATTACTTGGTATGTAACTAATTGATATATATAGATATTAGATCATGACATGCAAAGTGAAACCAAATACATATAGGTATAATATGGTGTGTCATTCATTGAGGTTTTTCCTAATGTTTTTGTTTTGTGGTTAAGTACTAAGTGCTTGTTTGGGCATCATTATTTTGATAAAAAATGATCTTTTTTTAATGAAAAGAGATTTTTTTTTTATTTTTTAGTGTGTTTGGCAAATTTCTAGTAGTAAAAATAAAAGCACTAGAAAAATAAAAAAAAAATATCTTTTTTGAGAAGATATAATTTACATATTTTTTTAAAAATATTTTTTTTTCTTAAAGAAAGATGTTTTTCTTGTAATATGTAACAACCACCCCTTTTAGAAACAAAATTAAATTCAAAATTTGAAAATCAGGAGATCGCCTCCGTTTGAATTTAAAATTATCCCAACCACACTATCACCAAATGTATATAAATAGGGGTGCACCTATAGGTAGAAAATCACTCATCTCAAATACTAATCCTCTCCCTTCTACACAAGAGGCAAGCTCAAAGAAGCGTTAGAAAAAGAGTAGGGAATTATGTTTTTTCTTATTTTTACGTTGGCATGTAGTATGCTCTATTTAATTTCTTTCCATCCATGCATGGCTACTATCTTTCATGTGTCTTATGTCATTAATTATCCTTTACTCATCTTTTATCCACATTGATCATGATTATCTATTATGTCATTCATGCCCTATTGATCCATTAATATATATCCCATATTTTCTATGTGCATTTACATGACCTTTTATACCATTATATTATTATTATTCCTTTAATGTTGAGAGTACGTACTCCTTTATAATGTTTTTATTTAACCTACAATAATTTTACTATGTGCATTTACATGTCTTTTTATATCATTATATTATTATTATCCCTTTAATGTTGAGAGTACATGCCTTTTTATGTCTTGTTCAATGTACCCTATTCTATTATGTGCATCTAAATGACCTCTTATATCATTATGTTATTATTACTCCTTTAATTTAAGGTCAAGGGTACATGCTTTCTTATAATATTTTATCCAAGTATTTAAAATACCCCATTCATATTATGTGCACTTAGATTATATTTTATACATTATATTATTAATATTTTCTTAGGATAAAAAGTACATGTTTTCTTATAATTATTTTATTCAACTAATTAATATCTCCTATTTTATTACGTAAAATTATATGAACTTTTATACTATTGGATTAATAATATTTCTTTTGAGTGAAGAGTACATATCCTCTTATAACTATTTTATCCAACTATTTAAAAGTATCTATTAAACGATGATTGAGAGAGTGACAGCTGTCCTAAATAGTTTTGTTTTTTCCTCCTCATAATAGGAGATATTGGTAGCATTTGATTGACTGTTAACACATCACACGAATTGCCTTTCGTTGATCAGCCAAATGCTTTGATTTCAAATACTAAGCAAAACTCATTAGTGGGAATTTTTCCGAAAAAATTTTCGAATGCGTGCAGCGGTTCACTCCACCCGCAAATATATCATATAGGTAGAGTAAGAGGGTATAAGAGTTGGATAAAATAGTTATAAGAGGCATGTACTCTTGACTCAAAAGAAATATTATTAATCCAATGGTATAAAAGTTCATATAATTCCACATTATAAAATAGAGGATATTAGTTAGTTGAATAAAACAATTATAAGGAAACATGTACTCTTGATCATAAGGAAATATTAATAATATAATGTATAAAATATAATCTAAGTGCACATAATAAGAATGGAGTATTTTAAATACTTTGATAAAATATTATAAGAAAGCATGTCTTAACCTTAAATTAAAGGAGTAATAATAACATAATGATATAAGAGGTCATTTAGATGCACAATAGAATAGGGTACATTGAACAAGACATAAAAAGGCATGTACTCTCAACATTAAAAGGATAAAAATATAATGGTATAAAAGGACATGTAAATGCACATAGTAAAATTATTGTAGATTAAATAAAAACATTATAAAGGAGTATGTACTCTTAACATTAAAGGAATAATAATAATATAATGGTATAAAAGGTAATGTAAATGCACATAGAAAATATGGGATATATATTAATGGATGAGCATGAATGACATAATAGATAATCATGATCAATGTGGATAAAAGATGAGTAAAGGATAATTAATGCCATAAGACACATAAAAGATAGTAGCCATGCATGGATGGAAAGAAATTAAATAGAACATATTACATGCCAACGTAAAAGTAAGAAAAGCATAATTTCCTACTCTTTTTCTAATGCTTCTTTGAGCTTGCCTCTTGTGTTTGCACACAGAATATATTTTTTGTAGAGAGAAAAGGGAGAAGATTAGTATTTGAGAAGTGTGATTTTCTACCTATAGGTGCACCCCTATTTATATACATTTGGTGGTTGGGATAATTTTAAATTCAAACGGAGGGCCGTTACTAGATTCCTATCTATAAATTCAAAATTCTAAGTTCTCTCTTAACTGATTTTCAAATTTTGAATTTAATTTTGTTTCTAGAAGAGGTGGTTGTTATATAATAAATAAACAAAAAAATACTTTTATATTGTTATACCCAAATATAATTGATAAATAAAAATATCATTTTATATAAGATATCCAAACATAAAATTACTTTTATTTGTGTATAAAATCTTTTAAAAAAAGATAATTAAAAAAAAAATCTTTTTTTAAAAGCTCACCCTAAAACATGAGTTTATATTGATTGAATAATGAGTAAGGATATGTGAACATTATAGATTGTGTGATGCACAAGAATGGGGCCTGACTTGGATTTGAAGAAGTCAGGGAGTATACACTCCCCTGCATTTTCTCGACAGAAGGTTCCGGAGCCTAGAACCGACTACATTGGTGATGCTTGTGGCATGGAAACATCAGCAATTGAACAAATTCATTTTTCTAGTGAGAATGAGAATGTAGAAGTTAATATCACTGGACAGAAGAAGGTTCCAGAGCCTAGAGTCGACTACATTGGTGATGGTTGCGCGATGGTTCCATCGCGAATTGAACAAACTCATTTCTCCAATGAGAATGAGAATGTAGAGGTTAATATCACTGGATCCACAAATTCTGGACAAGCCTTGGTGGTGGAAGATTCTCGTGAGGATGCCACTGAGAGTTCTAGTTCTTTTGGTCATACAGAATCTGACACAGAGAACGTCCCATCCTTCAGTGACCCTGAAGTCGAATCGTGTCTTTGTGCTGACAATGCATCCTCATCCATGTCCAATGATTATTTTGAATCACCTCCAAGAAGGTATAGTTCACTTTGAATCGTTGTTGCATCAGTCTGAAAAATGTAATAAATGACGGAATTCACATCTGTCTGCATATTTATCTATTTTCCTATACATGCATATACATGTGTATTTAAAAATGGATCAAATTGCATTAACCATTCAGAAAGAAAGGGGTTACAAGTCATTGGAGAAAGTTCATACACCCTCTAATGTGGCGTTGTAAGTGGATCGAACTGCGTCTGAAGCAACTTCAGTCTCAAGAGCTTAAGTATGAAAAAGAGCTTGAAGCGTACAATTATAGAAAGCAGCTTGATTTTGCACACCTAACATTAGATGGCTCTGATATCAAATCGGTACCTATATCTGGTCGGAGGCATAGGAATAAAATTATGAAGAGGAAAAAAAGGAATAGAGTTGAAGAGAAGTATGATTTAGCATCGTACATGTCTAATCATAGTTTATTCTCTTACTATGGTATGGGATTTCTTCATTTGTTATAGTATATTAGTGTATTTCTCTATGTTTTTGTTCTTAGTTCTGATGTCTTCTTTTACTTGTCATTTTCCAGAACAAAAAGATCGCACTGTTGATACTTGTTTGAAAGATGTTCATGGTGCTGCTAATGGTGAGTACAAGTAAAACTATGAATCAAGGTCAAACAAACCCAACTAATTACATATGTGCCTTTCTTCTTTATCGTTATGTATTGACTTATAAGCATGTGATTTCTTTCTTTATCTTTTGATTCCATGAGATTCTACATTTCTTACCTTGCTTTCTTATTTTAGGTGGTAACATTGATGATATTGAGTTCAAGTTGGATGATCTGTGGTCTTATGTTGACTATGAAAATAGTGATAAGTCATTGGATGACATCATTCAAAAGATTGAAGCAGTACAATCACAAGTTCACAAATTGAAAACTCGAATTGATAAGGTAATTAAAGAAAATTCAGGAAAATTTGATTCCGGAACTCAATTGGACAAGCCTGGGACACCTCAGCATGAACCCGGGTATCAGACGGTAGATCCACTTATCCCTGGAAATGCATCATTAACTGATGAAGGGTTTAATCTTCTTGTTGAGATGACTGATAAGCCTCGGATTGAGGACTTGCGAGAAGAGGTAAGCTTTATATGCTAAAGCAATTTCAAGATTTAGATTTGCATTTTTTCCTTTTAACATTTTAAGATACTTATGCTCTATGAATCAAGTGAATATGGTTCGTTCATTTATGCGGCTTGCAGTCATGCTTCAAAATGTCACTCTTCCATTGTAACTTTTCCATGAATCATCAATATGGCTAGATAATGCCATATTCCTTGATTAGAAAATAATTGGTATGTGCATATGTGTAGTTAAATTTGCATTTGTGGATTCTTTCGACCTGTTGTTTTCCTGCGGTGTTCGGATTTAGTTTTAAAGCCAGATGGAGTCCTATTCTCCTAAACCTTATTCATATGTACTTCTTGGAAGAACTCTTTGGCATGAAATTTCCACCCTCATTTCCTATGGCAGCATTAGATTTGTTAATAGTATGTGTTACAATGTTTACTTTATAGTTGTTTGGAATTTTGAAGTAATAAAATGTTTGTTGTAGGATCAATTATCCAACTAGTATAATGGTGTATGTTGGAAGGACCAATTCTAAACAATCTTTTTGCATAAATTTTAGAATCATTACATACATTTTAGTTATACTAGCCTTTTCTTAAGGTGCAGATCAAAGATGGGACCCTTATACAAAATCAAGAAGCTAAGAAAGAGTTGCAAGTTTCTGAATCTGACTTTTCTGTTGAGGATGTTGTGCCTAATATTCATTCTACTTTAAAAGTATGCTCCACATCAAAGTCAAATGTTCCTAAGAACAAAAGGAAAAGAAGGAACAAATCTGCCTCTTGGAACCGGATGTAATTTGGGTAAGCTGAATCTAAGATAGTTGTTAGGCATCTGAAAGGAACTGAGAATTTCTCAAACATGTTGCAACTGATGTGCTTCTGGTTTTATGTGTAAATAGTAAATACTTACCATATCATCTATATTTTCATACTCTTACACCTATGGAATTGTTTGTTCAATTGTACATGATTGTGAATATGATAACAGGATTCAGCTCCATAGTCCATACCTTCATATTGATTTTTTTGTCATTTTGCTTTGGTTTTTGGGTTTTAATTCGTCTTAGTTTGGTTCTAAACAGTCCTTTCTAATTTTGTGGTCAAATTCATTAATTAAAATTGAAGGCCAAATTATACTTATACTTATTTTTGTCATAGTTAGAGTTTAGCAGCTAACATCTGTCTTAAAAACGCATGTTAAGATTACTCATTGAAAAAGATTTTACAAACATATAAAGTGTAACTTTTCAATGTATTTGTTGTGTATTTATTAAAGTAAAATATTTAAAAACCTTTACTAATACTAATTACATTAAGTTAACTCTTTAAAAGCATGTATACTAATTTAATCAAAACTCTCTACATAGAGCTTTGACTTTTACAACAATGGAGAATTTGTAACTATAACTAAGGCATGGAGAAACAATTATGATAATACAAGCCACACAAAGAATGTGCACCAAAGAGTAAGGGAAACTGCAGCACAAGAATAAGTTGCTAACATGATAACTGAGCATTCACCTTCACCACCTCCAAATAATTGAACCATTGTACCTGACATATATATATACAGAATTCAATTATTTGATAAATACATATATATGGCATGGCATGACTGGAATGTTCAATTATCATACTTACTCATGGCTACTGCAGGAGGAAGAGCAAATTGAAGTAGTAAAAGAAATTGATATAATGGATCATGGTGGATCAAGCCAAAATGAGTAGCACCTTTAACAATTCCTATACCTATTGCTGGCAAGGCAATAAATCTAACTATAGTAATCCCAATAACAAGTGGAAGTTGCTTTCTTACTCCCTCTAAACCTGAAAATTAAAACATCAAATTATTTTAGTTTATACATATCATAACATTTATCTGCAATAAAGATGAAATGACATTATTCTTGCTTACCCTTAACAAGATTTGCACCAACCAACAAGGTCATTGCTGGAATTGCTGCATCCCTGCAAACCAACAAGAGATTACAACCGAATCATTAGTTCAACCGGTAAATTACTAGTTGAACCGACTAACCTGGTCATAATTAAATAAATATAAAGAGTCTCGAATACTTTGTATATATATATATACTTACCCCAACATGACTAAAGAGTCTTGAATCACAAAAAGAGGTGCATTTTCATCAACTAATACTTTTCGAAATTGAGGAACAATTCCAATTATTAAACCAATTATCTGCATAATGAGGAATTGTATATGTCTTTGTTTAGGTAGTAGAACTAAAAATATACTAATTATATATATTATATGCTTTATTTAGGCATAGTTGAGACAATGAAAGAACAAATAGACACCAGTGACATACCGTTCCAATTGTTGCTGGTGCAAATAGTACCTTCAAATTGATCTTTTCTGCTAATACCTTTATCTGATTCCTAATTTTTTCCTTTGTTGATGATATCTGTAAAATTAAACTCTTCAATATGTAAGATCATAATTTCTATCACATTTATTTCAACAATCCATACCAGATTTTATTAAAGTAGTAGCATTATGTGATGTATATCATCCGTGAGCGTATTAAATAGTCGTTAATCACTGTCAGTGCATGCAAATTAAACTCGTATAAGTATATATAACTATTATGTAAGAACTTATGTTAATAAAGTACCTTTGCTATTTGTTGGTGAGACACTACAGATTCAATTTCAAGTTGCTTCACATGATCATTAGTTTGTGATTTGTCATCAACAGTGACCAATTTTGAAGGGTTTTCTGAATCAATATCATCATTTTCTGTTGCAATGATCACTGCTTTTACTTTTGAATCATCAACTGATGAAACCTTGCTTGAATATATGCGGACTATGTTGTATACATAAGACCAAATGTAAATGCTTCCTAGCTGGGGAAAAAAAATAAAAGAAAAGAAAAAGAAATAAACTTGGTGAAAAAGGTTCAAAACAACTTAGAATTGCATAATGAGGCATAGTTATACGAGGTTAATTTTGATGCATTGATATGTAAAATATTTTACACAGTCAATGTAAAAGATATTTATTTTTATTAATATGATATTACGTATTTGAATGTACGTGTAAAATAGTTTTATACACTAATAATATATTAAAATTAAGAGAAAAAGATAAATAGGTTCTGATTTTTTAATTTAAAGACACATACGTTTCTGACTAATTGAAAAACAAAAATGTCATTCATCTTCTAAAATGCGAGACATTTAAGCCTATTCATCCAAAATATATAAGGTCAAATAGGTCTTGGAAAGGACTTAGATATCTCGCTTTTTAGAAATTGAATAACGTTTTTGTATTTTCAATTAGTTGAAGACTTATTTGTTTTCGAGATAAAAGGTCAATGACTTATTTATCATTTTATCATATAATATAGAAAGAATTTTAAGTGTATCAATTAGTACACCGATGTTCCAATAATTTTAACTATTAATTACAATTATAAAAAATATATAATATATATTGATTAAAATCAAATTATTTAAATACCAGTATTTTGGATATATTTAAAAGCTTTCCTATGATATATACATTTGAATTATTTATTGAGCTAGTGACATACTGCCATTGAGAGAGAAGCATATGCTAATGCATTCTTTTTGCAAACATCCACATCTCCAAAAGAGTTGTTTCTTTTTTTACAGACAGCTGGAACTATAATAAGAGGTAAATTTCCCAGATTCCCTGCACACAAATAAAATTGCTGTACTTTTAGGTAATTATTCCAGTCTTGAATGATTTTTTTTTGTTGGTATATGATTTTATTTATTTATTTATTGGTTGTTTCTTTAAAAGAAAATCATTTGAATTTTCCTACCTGCAGCACAACAACCTAAGACAAGGCCATGAAGATGAAGAGGAACTCTGATTATTTTAATAAGTAACCATCCAAGAGCTGTTCCAATAAGAAATGTGAGAAGAACATTCACCGGCATGAACCACCTACATACATAATTCAAGAAAATATCAAAAGCTTGTTCAACCTAAACAAAACTTTAATTTTTTTTAATGCTGTATAAAAAAGGTGTACATGTATATCTAATTATATATTGTTAGGTCAGAAAAAATATTTTTCTTTTCATTAAAGAAATAACAATAAAAATTAACAAATATAATTTAATAATTATATAAAATATTTTATACAATTGATGTATTAAAATTAAATTCACTGCCACTCTTTCTGTTTTTTTTTTTTTACCAAAAATAACATAAATTTTAAAATATTTATTCAGATGTCACCGTTTTATCATGTTATTACCACATGTTACAAAAAAAAAAATAATAACCACTGCTGCCATAACGAAACAGTAACAAATAGATAAAAAATGAAAAAAAAAAATAAAAAATAATGTCATCTAAAACAACAACAAAAAAAGCCAAAAAAAAAAAAGATGGGGGAAGGAAAAAAGACTTACAAAATAACGACGTTCCTTAGAGTTATGGTTTTTGCGAGGCTGCTACAAACAATAGCAGGCCCAAACACATAAAATACCATCTGTGATTATCCACAAAATTTTATTCAATTATTTGTAAGTTTGAACTTAAAATAAAAAAAAAATGATGTTTAATTAAGTTAAGAAAAATAAGCAAGTGTCAGCAGAATTTATTGTTTTTGACCATTATATTTAACCATTAATCTAATTTTTTTAGTCTAATAATTCAATGACATTTTTAACCTACACTTTAAATATTGATAACTAACTGCGCGCCACAAAATAATAAATTTTGTTGGTGTTTTAGCATTTTTCTTAAGTTAAAATAATAATTAATAAGAAGAGAAAAGAAAGAAAGATCACATGATTCAAGTTTTTCCTGGCAGTGTCCCCAAGTATACCAAAACGCCGAATGGCAAGAATTGTCCCAAGAGCAGTGATCAAAAGCACCTTTACAACTGGCATTAATGCAACCATGAAAAGGTTCCAGAACTCCATTTCTTCTTCTTCTTCTTCTTCTTCTTCTTCTTGGCTGATCCAAATGAAGTTTCAACTTCTCATATATATTAACATCACATATGACACAATATATAATGCACACATAATGCCTAAGCTACGAAGAAACTAAGAACAACTAATTTAATTAATTAGCTGCAGTAGTACAGTAGTGAAAACTGAAAAAAATCAAAGAAATGAAGAATAAAACAGAACTCCATTATTATTATTATTATACCTGATATACTTTGTTTTCGGCCTGCACTTCAGTCTATAATTTAAAACGACTTGCTTAGCTTAGCTTTTATATATATATAGTGTGTGGGTGAACATCGGAAAAAGTTACACACACACTTATACCCCACTATATCTAAAAAAGTACATGACAAAACCAAATTGGCTCTTGTTACATACACAAAATTGGCCAACTTTCATATATACAGCGAACACAAAAAAAATAAAAATTAAATAATCAATTATGGTGTCTGATCATACAAGGGTCTAAATAAAGTCATTTTCAAAAAAGTTACACGCATTAACCTACTCGATCTACTTGAGAAACAGGTATCACGAATTGTGTTTAATGGGACTTGCCCGACTTAACTTTTTTTCTGATATTATCTATAAATCAGTAATTACCTTTATGTGGAGTAACTTTTCATATTATAAGAAAAGAAATATTCATTACCTACCGATAAAGATTTTAAAGTGATGATCAAATCATCATAACTCTCCTATAAATATCATGTCGAGCTCAAGTATTTTTTAACTTTATTCTACATATAACTTGCTTAAATTCTTGTTAATTTAAGCATCGAAATTTCTTATATATATATATATATTTTAATTGCCATTCTAGAATTATCGTAAAGTTATCTTAGACGTCTTTACCACCATCTTCAACCTCATCGTTATTTAAGACCCAATTACTTACAGTCAATTTTAAGTACATTCAAAATACTCTCTTTAATTAATTTTTTATGAAAGAGTGGGAATAAAAGTGATATAAAATTATTAGAATGTTGACTACAAAATATTTTTGAAAATTAAATTAAGTTCACTAGATTATTCTAATAGTTAAAGAATTACTAGTAGATATTTATTCAGACTTCTTACCATAAATGTATAATCCTTAATTAGGTTTAATCATTTCAATTCTAATAGATATTGATGAGACCATAAGTACCAATTAGTTAGGGTGACTTATTTAATATCAACAGTAATAATAATGAATGGAAGTATTAATATCTAAAGGAAAAGTATATGTAACAAGAGGTAATCAACCAAAAAATAAATAATTTAATTAATTTATAATTATATTTAATTAATTTTATTTGTTTTTAATTTATAATATTTGATATTAATTGCTTCTCATCCCAAATTAAAATTCTGAATGATATGTCGGAGAAATAGGGGCGGGGATCACGGAACTTTCAACAATCCCAATTCTTAGTATATAAAAAAATTTATAAAATATATAAAAGAACATTCATTTAGTATGAAAAAGAAACATTCTAATACTTAGTAGAAGAAATATCCTAATACCTAGCATAAACACCATTCACGTAGAGATTTTGAATTCACACAGAGGCATTTGGCTGATACCCTCTTAGTTCCTACCATTCTTGATATCTAAATAATTAAAAGTAATTAATGAAGAGGAAGAGATAACTTGAGAATCAAAGTTAACGCGAAAAAAAAAAAAAAAGAACCGGGTACGTGGAAATGACAATTTAGTTGGCGTTTGCGTTAGACTACATGCACTTGCTAATGGAATTCCATAGCGGATAGAATAAAATAAATTAAGTAAAGGAAACACAACAATCAAAAACTATATACAAGGTAAGTGTTAATTTCGTACATTATGTGCTACAAAAGATAGAGTAATGTTTTCCACTATTTACTCTTTCAATTCTAACCATTGTTTCCCTTCTTTCATTTTTCACCCCACACGTTACATCAAAAGGTTGATCCCTTCTTCATTCTTCTTTCTTCTCCACTACTAACAATTACCACTCAAATATCAAATATCTTCTTAGTTTCTTCCATATCATGCATATATATATGTCTCTTTTAATTTGTTATGTTTTGCAATGAATATTTCCGGAAATTTTTTAATATATAATGCAAAAATAAATGCATAATTATTATAGTTCAAGTTAAAATAAATTATGAGCTACTAAAAAGGTAAAATAGAGGTGGCTTGTGGTGTTGGTGTCTAATATCAAGATCGATGCCCTTTGTCTACATTATTATTTAAGACATTTATTTTTATTTTTATTTTTATTTTCCTGTGAAAAGGATTTCATTTGACAATGATGGTTGATGATGACTTAATCAATTGTCTTATCTCTTATTTATAAATAGAAAACGGTGGGGACTAGTTAGCAAGATACACTACTTCGGTTAAATATGGCTAAGAAGAAGCTAAGGATATCTTACCTGAAATTATATTAAAGACTTAAATCCCTAAAATACTTGCAAATGTGATATGGTAGGAATTATTGAAGAGATCATCGTTTATATGTGTCTGGAAAGGAGAAGTACTCCACCTAGAAAACACATTTATTCAATTATAAATTATAATAAAATCACTTATTTGAAAATTTATTAAATAATAAAAAATACATAAATAATTATATATATACAGATATATTTTTTGTTGTAAGAGTTTTTTTTTTTTCAATTTTGCATGAATTTTTGAATAAATATTTTTTTATTTTGTCTTATACTAATTTTTTTTATAAAAAAATCAAAATATTAAAATTTTAGATTATAAAAATTCTGAAAATATATAAAAATTTCACTTATTCCAAAATTTTTATTTGATAAATAGAGGTATGTAAATAATTATATTTTTATTGAAAATAAAGTTACTACACTTAATAGATGAAGTATTTCCTAACTAATAATTATTATCTTCTATAATAAGGAGTGCGATCTACTTTATCTTTCTTATTTTTTAGATATAATTTAGTAAAATTTTTAAATTTTGAAAGTAACTTATCAAAATTGACTTTTAAAAGATAATTTTAAAAAAGTTTAGCCATCTATGTTTGATAAGTTAAACTAAAAAATAATTTTTAATAATTAACACAAACAATAATAATTATATTTAATAAAATAATTTTTTAAATTTAAAAGGATCATAATAGACACAAATAAATTTAGATATTTATTAATATATAAATTTATATTAGATTTTTTTATTTTGATAAAACACAAATTAACTTTAAAAATTCATCTTTAAGTACTTAAAAAATATCTCTAATTTTTAAAAACTACAAATATAAATATATAATCTTTTTTATTTATTAAACACAAAATAAAATACTTATATTTTTAAAAATACAAATATTTTTTTCACAAAATTTTACCAAACCAAATCTTATTCTTTTACCAAGAATTCAAGAAGCAAAAAAATATATTATTGTTGTTGTATGCTATATATCCAAAGAAATTATAATGGAAGAAGGGGGTAACATCTTACGTATAAGCTTCTTATGATTTCTGAGCTTCCCTCCTATGCTTTTTCTCTGTCCCTTCACCTTCCTTTTTTTTTTCTAGCCTCTTTTGCTTCCTTTATTTTCCATAGTTAACTATATATAGTTTGTATGTGTTGTAGCATTATTTAGGAGTACTTGGGACAAAAAAGAACTTGTTGTCTTATATCAATGATTTAGTGGAAGTTCTGAAAATTATCTATGAAATATAATTCAATTTCTTCATTTATTATAGGAATATTATTAGACACGAATGATTAATGTTGTTATGACTTATGGTGCATCTATCTCATGGTTGGTTAAGATGTGCATCACATAGCCTAATTATAATAACTTCAATATATTTCAGTTATTTGTAAAATTCATGTAAATTTTTTGAAGATAATTTATCTACCAATTTAAAATAGATTTAGTTACTTTGTTAATTTCTATATATAATTTTTTAAAATTTATAATTAAATTTTTATTTTTTTTATTTTTAGATTTCTATACTATTTTTAATTTTATAATTAGATCTTTATTATCAGTGTAAAAAATAGGGCAATCTACCTAATTAAATAAAATGAGTGAATCCTTTATCGATATACACAAAACAGAAACTTCTTACGTGCATGTACAAAACTCATTTTTATGTAAACCGTGGAAGCTAATTACGGTTTCTAGTTTCTAAGTAAACCGTTGGAGGCTAGGAGGGTTTATAGTTGGAAGAGATTGGGCATAATCCGTGGCTGCCTCCCACGGATTAGTAACAAAAAAAAGGTAGCATAAACCGTGGTTGCTTCCTACGGTTTATGAAGAGGAAGCATTGAACGTAAACCATCCTTGGCTATCACGGTTTACATGTTAAGTAGTATAAATATATAATCCGTTGATGGTCATAACGGATCATTTGTGCTTCACAAAAATTGTTGGAGCTTGGGGGTTGAGAGAGTTTGAGGGAGAGGTTTGAAGGTTTTGGTGAGATTTGGGTGGTGGAGTCATGGAGGACGAAGCTTGTTTGTACCGACTAAATAGCGTTGCTCACGTGGCTGGATACATCGACGAAGATGTTAGTTATTATTATTATTATTATTATTATTATTATTATTATTATTAATATCATTTTATTACTTTTATTTTTAATTTTTATTATGACTTGATAGTAGTAGTAGTAGTTGTATCATTATTACTATTATTATTTTTGTTACTATTATGATAATGGTAGTTATTATTATTACTTTTATTTTTACTAGTATTGGGAGCTGTTAGTATTATGATTATTGTTATTGTTAGTGGAATTATTCCTGTTGGTATTGTTATTATTCCTATTGTTTCGTTGTTGTTGTTATTATTTATTAGAGAAAATAGAAAACCAAAGTCGGTATCTAATAATTTTTTTTAAACTATGTTTGATGTTATTAGTATTGGTCGTATGTTGAGGAATTTTGTTACCCACATTTTGCAGCCTACTAGGGTTATTAGTGGCGTTAGGAGACAACAGAATATGCCTTTACACAACTGGATTATACCGTATTTGGAGACCGCGGGCTTGTATCATTTGGCTAGGCTGAACAGTCACTGGTTCTGGGTTGATGAGCCTCTACTTAGCGCATTTATTGAGCGGTGGCGTCCTGAGACCCACACCTTTCATATGCCATTTGGGGAGTGCACTATCACTTTGCAAGATGTGGCATATCAGCTCGGTTTGTCGATCGATGGGGAGCCCGTCAGTGGGTGCCTGACTGAGTTTGAGAATCTGATGGAAAACGAAAGACCGGCATGGGTGTGGTTTCGCGAGTTGTTTGGGGAATTACCTCCGCAGAGTAAAGTCAAGTAGATGACAGTGTGCTACACATGGTTCCATGAGAGGTTCCGGGTTCTCCTAGCAGATGCTAGTGAGGAGACCGTGCGTATATACGCGCGTGCTTATATTCTGATGTTGTTGTCCTCTCAGCTGTTTGCGGACAAGAACACAAACCGGGTCCACCTTCGCTGGTTGCCTTATTTGGCATCGTTGGACGAGTTGGGCAGATATAGCTGGGGCTCGACGGCACTGGCCTGGTTGTATAGATGTCTTTGTCGTGGGACAAACAGAAATATTGTTAACTTGGCCGAGCCACTACAGCTTCTACAGTCTTGGATTTTCTGGAGGTTTCCCACTTTGAGGCCTAGTGGGTTTGATGGATTCGGGTTTCCGCTTGCATCCAGGTACGGTTTAATATTTTCGGTTCATAACTTATTCAACATCATGTGTTCTTGTTGGTTATGACATGATTTCAATGAAAATTGCAGGTGGGCTACATATCTACCGAGGAATGATGCAGGGGATCAAAGAGTGGTGTCTCCACGCCTTTCTTTGGATCGATTGTGTGTCCATGATGTGAGTCATGTAGTTATTGCTCTTACTTGGACTGGTTTATGTTAAATCTGATGGTCTTACCTAACTGTGTATGTGGATTGGCACCTGTGTCATCATCGCTGTCCCCAATGATATCTACAGGCTCCTGGTCAGAGTCATTGTCACACATTGCATTCTCTATTCGATCAGGTTCTCCAAAATCTTGAACATCATGAATCATGCCACCAGGTGCCCACCTCATATGCCTGCTCACCAATGTTCTGAAAACCAGACCGGACCGGTCAGTCAGACCGGTTTAACTGGAAACCGACGTGAAAAACGGTCCGGTCCTGCTCCTAAAACCGTCATTTTCAAAATCGTTGAAAAACCGTTGAACCGGACTGAAAACCGACCGGTTCTTAAGAAACGACGTCATTTTCATTTTTTTTAAAAAAAATTAAAAAACCCCACCCCCCACATGAGTCCCTCACCCGCATACCCCCCCCCCACCCGCACAGACACCAAACACCCACACACTCAAGCCCTAAGGTCCCCAGACGGCCAAACCTAAAATCCAGCTTCGTCAATGGAACTGCCGTCGCCGTCCGTGGTTGTCGGCATCTCCACGGCCTCCTCCTTCCCCTGTCCTAAATCCATACGGCTAGACCTTCTCTTCTAGGCTTTCTAGTTCGGCACGTCGTCCTGTCTTCGTCGGTAACTTCGCTGTTCAAGGCTTCCAGCTGCTGCGTCGTCGTGTCGCCGTTGTTGTCCTGCTGTCACTGGAAGGTTAGTGAATTTGTTTTTTATTTTGAGCTGTCAAACCCAAAAAACCCTTAAGCTGCTTGAGGTTTTTTGGTTGTTTCCATTCCAACACAGCCTTGGATGAGAGAGCGAAAGTGAACCTTGGATTTCTTTTTCCCCTGTTTTAATAAGCTTTTCATTTTTTTTTAAATTTGTGTATTGGTCTTTTGTTATTCAGCTTGTGAAGTTGTGATTGCTTTTAAGCATTTATCATAAATTCAAAGTTGTAGTACTTTGATGGAAATTCTGAATGGATATCAAAAGCTTATTACAAGGGACTCATAATTGCGAATCGTGATGGTGACTATTTGAATATTAGTTCATCCTTTATCATACCCTATATTTGTGATAATAATTATATTTGATTCGATTATTCGGTTGTAGCTCATTTTCGTCGACATGTTTCTCATATTTTCATTTTATTAAAGAAATTTGAGCTAATTTGATTGTAATCTTCACATTATCGGAATAATAACGAAATGAAGGATGATGGGAAGAGTGTTGTTTCCGCTATGGCCAATAATGAAAATCAATTTTATAAGAAGATTCTTATTTTTTGTTCCTGAAATTTTAATTGAATTAAATCCATTTAGTCAAATATTCAAGTTGTAGCAGCACTTCATTGCTTCAAAGTTCAAACAAAACTGAAATTTCTGAAATTTTTGTTCAAATTTTCTTGTAATATTTTGTAATATTTTGTATGTTTGTTGCTGTTTTGTAATTGCTGGTTGCTGGGTGCAGGTTTAGTGTCATCACTGATTTGGAATGTTCTATAATGTACAATGTTTGTTGCTGTTTTGTAGTTGCTGTTTTGTAATTGCTGGTTGCAGGTTTAGTGTGATTATTAGTTAATGTTTTGTAATGTTTGGTGCTGAAGGCTGATTGTTGAGTTCAGATATAGTTGTTTATTTTGACTTGGGTAAAGAGACTTATGGTCATTTATAGTTGCTGGTTTTGCTGGTTTTGGAATGTTGAATGCTGATTTTGCTGAAATATTTTGGCCACTAGAGCTTCTTTGATCAACTTCTGCTGAGAATATGCTATACACAGGTCTATGATCACTTGATCAGAGAATCTTGACTCCCCACAAACGTAAGATAATTGGTGAAGGCCTCTCCCATGCCATAAGATTCTATCACACCTTGAGAAAAAAAGCATGCATTATTTTGATTGTTTTGTATTTCCATTAACCACTTCTCTGATTGATAAATCTTTATGTTGACATTTAATATTTGATATTTCTTTATACTATTTAACTTGAGTTTGTATATTAATAAGACTATATGAATTTGATTGATGACATTTAAGGTAGTTTTTTAAATTTAAAAATTATTTTAATATTTATATTATACTATAATTATATTTTAGGATGTTTATTTATAATTTATTTATTATTTTATTTTAAAACGGTTTTTTCGGTTGAACCACCGATTAAACCGGTTAGACCAGTAAACCAGTGAACCAGTAGCTAGAGCGATTTGATGACCGGTCCGGTTTTTCGAACCTTGCTGCTCACAGACCCCTGGATTCTCCAAAGGTACAGAACCAACAACTTCTGTTCGATCTAAATCAACCGCGAATGAAGGAGATGCAACCAGCGGAATAGATGGTCTGACCGCAGGCATCAAACTAGACGCACCTCCCGCGGTAGTCAAGCTATGAACTGGAGCTGATGCCCCAGAACTATCGACACCAACCTCCAACTTCGCGAACAACTCGTGTATTCTGACCTCCGAAAAACTCCTAGCACAATGAAATAGAACCCTAATATCTTCATCAGCCGCTAGCACAAAGGTATCATACTTAACACCGGTCGAGACAACTGCGATGGGAATCTTGTAGAATAGCTTCTTCACCCACTTGCTACCAAATACCTCAAGCTTCTGCAAGATGCTGTTCTTTAAATCTGACAAAGTGCTTGATGAACTGATGAAAACACTCAGTGGTTCTCTGTCAGTGAACTTCACACCAGATTTTTTGCTTCTTTGGATTTTTCCAGAACAATGCACTAAGACAAGAAAAACTCTCTTCCTCACTTGCCATTGTGACAATAATCTCTTCACCAGCTTGAATCTCACTCACATATATATAGAATTTCTCTCTTCATAAACCATTGTAGCTAACAAAGGTTTATGCCTATTCAAACTCCTTCATAAACCGTTGCTGCTTACAAGGTTTTACATTTGCCTCCCTTAGTAAACCGTGGTAGCTTGCCACGGTTTATGACATATTTCATTCACAAGTAAACCGTGCCTAGTAGCCACGGTTTATGTATTAATTTGAAACCGTAGTTGACTCCAACAGTTTACATAAAAATCAAAATACACATACACGTAAGAAGTTTCTGGTTTATGTATATACGTAAAGCATTCACTCAATTTATTTAATTAAGTACATTGCCCTAAAAATATTAGAATTAATAGAATATTTTTTTCACAAATTAACGATACCCATAATTAAGAACCTAATAATTAGATATTTGACCACATATTTTTTAAAAAGAATATTTTGTTAATTTTAACGTTTTTGATATAAAAATACCTAATCACAAAATTAAAAATAATATAAGAATTCAATTAAAAAAATATATAAAAATCTAATTACAAATTTAATAAACCTATAAAAATTACCAAAATAATTAAACCTTAAAAATAAACACTTATTTAATATCAGAAAGAGTAATTAGAATTGTTATATATACACCACTAATATACTTATTTTTTTATCTTTAAAAAATAATATAAATTTTAAAAACACTTCTATATATATTATTCCTGTGCCTTTTAATTTTTACTCATCTTATTCTAACTTGTATTGTCAATTTGTTAGTGTTGTCACTGACACAGCCTAGTGCCATGAAATTTATGAGTGCAACTTCAACTCCAATCCTTATCTTTGTGACGGCGGTGTCTCACCCACCCTCACAGCCGCCGCAATTCTAAAAACATCTTTTTCATTACATATCATCACAACTCATTATTTTAGTTATCTAATATGTATAATTGGTGATATAGAAGAATCTAATGTATAAATTGTTGTTCTTAAAACTTGTTTTATATATGTATTTTAAAGAAGTTATTTGCAATTTCTAGAGTTGAATTTAAAATCTCTTTGTTATAATGTAAAGTAATTCTTATATTGATTATAATTTTATTAAGGACTTAATTAGCTGGACACACATGATCAACTTACTAATTAAAAATAAATTTATTTAATTTATGTCTTAAGAATATATGTTAAGAATATAATAATAGAAAGTTTTTAAGTTTTTAATGAATTTAATATATTAGAAATATATTTTTTTTTCAATAATTATTAGTTAAATATTTTTTTATGGTTAAATGTTTTCAATAAATATATTTATTATATTATTTGTTTAAATATAATATAGGGTAAAATATATTTTTTGTCCCTGAAGTTTAGCAAAAATTTTAAAAATACCCTTAAGTTTTATTTTGTTTCAATTTTGTCCTAGAAGTTTTCGATTTGCATCAAATATACCATTAACGGCTAAATTTTCAAAAAAATTAAGACCAATCTAACAATAATGCATGAAAACTATGCTTGATTTGCTTGTGTTGATGGTTGTTCTTATGAAATTGTTGTTGAATTGGTCTTAAATTTTTTGAAAAATTAGCCGTTCGGGTATATTTGATACAAATCGAAAATTTTTATGACAAAATTAAAACAAAATAAAACTTTGGGGTATTTTTGAAACTTTTGTCAAACTTTAGGGACAAAAGATATACTTTACCCTATAATATATTAGTTAATCGAAACGGTTTGAATTCTGCAACATCAAATTCGATACCAGAACCAATTAAAGTTAGGTATAATCGGATTTATTTTATTAAATTTAAGGTGGAAACTCAACTGCAGTCGACTTCACGTGAAGTTGATAGGCGACACCTGTTAGATGGAAATTTAGTCAAATCATCTAACGGCTCTCACTTATCAACTTCACATAAAGTCGACTGCACCTGAGTTTTCATCTAAACTTAATTATTCATTGAATTGATGAATAGATTTAATCGGATTATCCGTAGTTGCTTACCCTCCTAAAAAATAAATAAATACTAATACACTAGTAATAATACATAGGGTTTGAAATGTATGTTTATTAACCTTTTAGATGAAGAATAATGCATGAGGTTCAAGAGATGCAACTTTGATTGCGAAGGAACGAAGAAGAAGTAGCTGTAATGGGTTGTTTGATTAATAAAGCACGTGCGTAATTGTTGGTGCGTGTTTGGTGCATGTATTGTCTCGTTCGGTATTATTGGCGCAAATACGTTTTTTGCACTTTCACGTATACTAGCATTTATTAAGATTATTGTAATGTTGTTCATACACGTAACATGTCTTCCAATGAAATTCCAATCAGATAGAAAAAGAAATAGAGCATAATAATGTTTGTATTTGAACAAAAAGAAGATACTATCAAAGATCAGATAGAGTTGTTTAGTTTTGGCTTAAGAGAAAGCTTATTTAATTCAAAATGTTATATAAATACTAAAAATAAGTTATTATATATTTATGTTTAAATCCATGTATTGTTTAAATCAATTTTAGCTTATATTTTATATTTTAATATATATTTTATATTAACAATTAACTTTTTAATGACACATAGCACAATTGTGTTTAATTATATAGAATATTAGGGCTCTCTTACTCTTGTTAAAGCGTGACAATACAGAGACTAATTGAATTAATTTGGGTTGGTCAAATAATCAATTTATTCGTTCGTTTAAGTAAGTATTAGGATTCAAATCACATCTTTTGCATGCAGTAATTTATTTACTAATGACATACTCTTAAATAAAATTTGGATTAATCTTTAATTTATTAAACTGAAAAATACCGTGGACAAACAACCGAAAAAAAAAAATAGAGAGGCCAATTGAGATGGCGTAGATTTTTAGAAAAAGCATTACAATAGAGATAGAGAGAGTTTTCATTCACATTATTAGGGTGGCAATTGGCAAAGGGTAAATTCGTGTAACTTGCTAACAAAAACAACGACGACAATAATAATAATAATAATTATTATTATTACAAAATATTTTGTCAATTATTAAGAGCTTTTTTAGTTCTCAAATTTTTTAAAATTTGTTTTCTTAAAGAAATGATTTTGTTTTTATTTGTCGAATGTTACTAAATAGTATTTAAATATTTGTTAGAATGGGTATATTTAAATACTTGAATTCATATTTTTATTTAAATTAAAATTAATTTTCTGTTTTTTTTATTTATTTAACATTTATAAATAAATTATATCTTGTATTATATTATACGGCGTAAATACACACTATTTTTCCTAATTTTTTTTTTAGTTTCTAACAACTTGCCAGAGTTTTTTTTTTTTTCTATAGAACAACTTGCCAGTTAATCTACCAAACATTGTAAAAAACCGGCATATTGGCCCTTTTTTTGGTCAAAGCCCATTTTGGGCTCTCTTTTTTGTCAAGGTTATTATATTGGGTTAACTGTGAATTTTTGTGCGTGGATTAGGCCTTCGAATCGAATGTGGATGTGGATAAAAGTTGACGGAAACCCAACCAAAAAGGAAAAAAAAAAGGTTGACGGAAAAATTAATCATGAATATTTTTGAAAAATGCAATTAAAATTAAACGGTGGACTATTTAGGCCCAATTTGGATAAACATACTTTTGAAAAAATAGTTTAAATAATAAATACTTATATTAAAAGTAGCTTATAAATAAGTTATTTTGTGTTTGATTTTTTAGTTCTAAAAATGTTTATTTTAAGAAAAAAGTGATAAAAAGCTTTTTATTATGAGAGAAGTCATTTTTTTTAACTTCTCCTTAAATACCGAAATAGTTTTTTAGAAAGTTGCAATTTTAGTTTGAAAATTGTACTATCCATTAATACTACATCTTTTCATAAGTTAAAAGTTAAAAAAAGTCACTTATGAACCTATCCAAACGGCCCTTAGTCTGGTTACTGATTCGTTGAACTCTATTTTTCCAAGACTAATGATACAGACTAATGATATCAAGTATGTTTAACGTCTCATTTTCATAGAATTAATTTTAAAAATAAAAATCCATCCATTTAAAGCGAAGAAAGGGGTTGATCCGACAAATTTGACCCGTTTAAACAATCTTACATAAAAATTATTTATTCAATGAAAATAAAATATTTAGACAAAAACGAATCCACATAAAAAGAACAAACGTGACCATATTACATCGCCCTGAGTTAATGGAGGGCCTTATGTTTATTGATCAAAAACACATAATATATATCGTGATAACAAATAAAGATATAGTACATAATTATATTGAAGAGATTCTGCTTACCTTGCACTTCAAGGCACTGAATATATGCAGAGCACTCTTGGAGATTTAACACTAACAGCAATGGATGAGTTGCAAGAGAGAAAATGAACAAATGGAAACTGAATTGCATTGACAATTACAAAAGATAAGTCTGGTAGAGATATAATTATTTATATTGTCTCCTTCTATCAATTCAAAATTTTGGGATGAGTGGTGTCATAACATGATATTATGATATCAGAGCTTTATGTCGGAAAAGTCTATAGTTAGATTTTTGGTGAACTTCAAAAGATAAAAATAAATAGCATAAGACAAATAAAAGAAGAAAAGAAGGCTTATGTAAAAAAATAAGTAAACATATTATTACTTAAAAGAATAGGTTAAAAATATAACTATTCATGTTGCCTCTTTTTATCAGCTTAAATTTTTAGGAGAACTACTTTTTTTCTAGCTGATACTCAAAAATTAATCTTTATTAACTACTTCTCTCACTGAATTTTGTACATCCATGACACTCTTAACACGTATAAGCTTTACTAGTATTTAAATAAATGACTGACATTGTTATTTATAAATAAATACATGATGACTGATTTAGTGACAATTTTTTTTTGTATGTAGCATTTTTGATAAAACAATATATAAAATAGCTGATTGCATTTTTTCAAGTTTGATGAAGCTCTCTGAGATTGTAAGGTCCTGCAAAGTTGTGATCTCCATTCCACATTTGCTCAGCAATTTGATGATAAGCTTTCTCTGTTGGATGAGCAGCATCAAAGATCAAGTATTCTTTAACATTCTCACATAATTCATACTCTTTCACACTTCTTTTCCCTCCACAGCTTTAAAATCCCCCTATAAGGACCAGCACCACAACATTCTTCTTGCTTTCCTTGAATCCTATTAAATGTTTCAAATAGTTAAAAAAAATGCGTATATTAGTTATATTATCTTTAATTGCATGTTTAGTTTATTTATCATAAGCAAACAGTTAAGCCTGATTATCAAAGGGATGAAATTTAAAAACAAATACCATATTTTGAAGGATCTTTTATCCTCTCACTAATGGCAGTGTGGAAATCAAGATATGAATACTTGAATCCTTGTAGCTGAGTTTCTAGCTTTTGAAGGAGTTCCTTAAGTGCAACATTGTGTAGCTGAGTAATTTCCATAATCTCTTCAACGCAGCCATCTTTATTGATTTCTAGATTAAGTGCTTTTGCTACGGGTAAACACCCTAATGGAAAAAGGTTTAGAAAACCAAACTTTCTTCCTCCTTTCTTATATATTTCCTCAAAAATAAAAAATCCCAATAAACATATTATTAACTATAATCCAATAATCAAAGTATTAAGTAAATAAATATTAAAATTACTACTCACGTAAATATATCTTTATGTAAAGATGATAACTAAAAATTGTTATACAATTTGACATATTTAATTAAATTACGTAATATAATATATGTTAACATCTTAACTATTATGCCAATAAATTATAACTCAAATGATATAATCTTTTTTTTTTTTCGTCTAGAAGTATCGAGTTCGAATCTCACTCCTACCTTTAACAACAAAAACATCTTAACTATCATCCTCGTACGAAAACATATAATTAATTTGGGGTCAGTTAATTAACTAATTAAATAAATAAATAATTATTAGGTGCTTACTTTGATGACAATGGTCAAGTTGCCTAGAATCATATCCACATGGACTTGTGGAGGGTACTTTTGTAAAATGATTGAATAAATATTTGGAATGAAAGGAACAAGATAATCATTGGTCCCTATACTAAACAAGTAGATAGCTTTAGATATCAATAATGTCCTAGCTTCTTCATCTCTCAATTTCTGCTTCAGCAATGTTTCAACTTCAATGAAGTATTTGAGTTGGCTACTAAGGTCAATCACCTGAAGAATATAATATAATCACATATATACATATATGAAATTCATCACTAGAGAGCACAATTTTAATATATATATATATATATATATATATTAGGGTAAAGTATATTTTTTGTTCTTAAAGTTTATTAAAAATTTTTAAAATATTCATAAATTTTATTTTATTTTAATTTTGTCCTTGAAATTTTTAATTATAATCAAATATACCATTGACAATAAAATTTTCAAAAAATTCAGGACGAATTTAGCAATAATGTATAACAACTATGTTTGATTTGTTTATGTTAAAGGTTATTCTTGTGAAATTGTTGCTGAATTGATCCTAAATTTTTTTAAAAAATTAGCTGCTAAAAGGATATTTAATGCAAATCGAAATTTTTTGGGGATAAAATTAAAACAATAAAATGTAAGAATATTTTTAAAATTTTTAACAAATTTTAAAGATAAAAAATATACTTTATTCTATATATTATTGCATACCAAGCCTTGATTCGTTTCCAGAAAGAGCTCCAGAGAGAGGGGAGAGAGAGAGAATTGATAAATTCAAAATTTCATTTGAAGAAGAGTAAAAGTTTAAAACGCATTCGAAAATTTTTTCGGGAAAATTTCCGCTAATGAGTTTTGCTTAGTATTTGAAATCAAAGCATTTAGTATTTGAAATCAAAGCATTTGGTTGATCAACGAAAGGCAATCCGTGTGATGTGTTAACAGCCAATCAAATGCTACCAATATCTCCTATTATGAGGAGGAAAAAAACAAAACTACCTAGGACAGCTGTCACTCTCTCAGTCATCATTTAACAGTGCTAAATAATGTGTGAATTTACTGTGTGGCTAGTTAACTATTATATATTAATAGATACTTGTATAAAACATATAAGTCACATTGTGTATTAGCCCTCGGATAAATGTTTTAAAAATAAAAAAAATAAATAAACAAATATATAGAAATAAGACTAAAAAAATTCGTTTATTTTTATCATTTCTAATTCTTAAATGAATAGAAAAATTGACAAATTTTATCATGGAATGAAAAGTTTTTATTTGTATTTTTTATTGTAATCACTCTCTTTTTCAAAAATTATATTTTTATTTAAAATATTTTTATTTTTCAAAAGGATTATTAAATGAATTTAGCTAATATGATGTTAAAATTATTAATTAAAATTTTTTAATAAAAATATAAAATTTAAATTATTAAAAATTAAAAAAATTATTATCATTATCTTAAAAATTTAGCTAACATGTATTCTAAGAAAGTAAGAATACATATTAAAATTATCAATTAAAAAATAAATTTATAAAAAAATGCAAAATTTAATTTTCAATGTAGTTTTTGCACATTTATTTAATTAAAAATTTAAAAAATTCTACTAATAAGATTATTAGCATATATCTTTAAAACACATTATTGCTAACTACATCCATAAAACTTTGAATGTATGTTTAGAACATGTATTAACCAAATCCTAATTATTATATTACCAATTAAATCTGGGATCAAGCGTCCATCAGAAACTCTTCCAGAGGGGTCCTTAAAGGAAGTGAGGCCATAAGGCCAGAAATTAGCCTGCATGTCTGTTGTGGTATTAATGTAGTTGTACTGTTGTTCCCAACATCAAACAATGAATCTCCAAATATGAATAATGGAACATGCTCTTCTTCTAATTCTGCCACACAAATTTGGCCATGGCTTATGGCCAGGTTTATTGCATAGCCAACCACCAAAGGTAGTAGTAGTTGAATCCTTGATGAACTAATTGCCATGCTCATTTATTATTATTATTTTTGGTTCATGTTATTAATGTTGCAGGTGTGAGGAGTGTATCAAGTTAGTCCCACATCAAAGAAAACAAGAAAGAGTGAGGAGTTTATAAAATGAGAGACTCATTAACTTACTATCCTAAGATTTTGAGTTGGATGTAGTGTCATCTCATCTTATCTTACTAGTTGTTTATATAGGCAAGGGTATTTTAAAATTGAACCTCCCAAAACTTGATTTGATACATAATCTACTTGCTGATTTTATATAAATACGTAACTGTATTCTGAGTCCCATGTTTTAATCCACTTTTTGTCAATGTTCTTTGCCATGTGTACTTTTCAAAATTTAAATTGTATATGAGAAAATAATTACATTGGAAGTAGTGTTCTATATGTATTGTGCTACTTGGTTATATATATATAAAACAGAATATGGTTAGCTAACTATATTCACTAACTAACTAACCAATAAAACCAACAATTAATCTCCTAATGTCTTATAGGAATAGCATTAGATGGACTAGTAGTTGAAGTTGGGGGTGAATGATGAATTTGAACAATGCTGCATAAGAGGGATAGTAAGAACACTTCAAATGGTGACATTGATTCAAGAACATCAGTAAGAAGTGTATTAATTAGAAAAACATGTGGTAAATGCATCTTCTCAAAGTTCTTAAGGGAGGGATGTTGTAGTTAAAAGGAAAGTTTATGCATTTTGGTCATATAGATTAAACAAGTGTAAATCACTCGTACTAAAAGTTTAATTTTTGCATAGGCATCATTATTTTTTATTTCTTTTTAATACCATGTTATGAAACTATTTATTTCAAAAATTTATGATAAAAAAAATAATATAAATAATTATATCTCTAATAAATAGCACACAAATACATATTATGAGACTAAGGATTAAAAGGTGATAATAAATTGCACGGTAAAAGCCAAAACCGTTTTTATTTCATTCAGTATATGGAATTACAGGGTTAAACAGCACACGAAACATATGTACGTATATAGCGGATGAGTAATACATACATTTTATTTAATTAACCAAAAGACAATGCAAGAATAACAAAATAAGTTGGTAAATCAAATAATGATGAGATATATATATATATCTCTTGAAGATTATTATTATTGAGATGAGAGTTGAAAGAGTGTGTTGAGATTGTAAGGCTTATTGAGAGTGTAGTTGGCATCCCAAATGAGCTGAGCAAAGTACTGGCTAGCTTTATCCGTAAAATGACGAGCATCAAAGAAGATATAATCATTTGGATTGTCACATAATTCATATTCTTTGATCCCTTTGTTCCCACCACACGCATCTAATCCTCTTAATGCTCCACTTCCACAACATCCCCCACTTCCTCCTTTGAAACCTTCATTTTAATTATTCCAACATGCATTTCAATTAAGGGCATATACTAATAATAATTATTGTATTTTAAGATTTTAGCATTTTGCATAAGTGGTGCTGTACTTGCTTTATAATTATTATTATGTCTACGTAATTTAAAAGTTTGTACTTGAATTTTTATATTATTTTAAATTTTATAATTAAATTTTTGTTGTATCAAAAATTTTAGAATTAACAAAATATTTTAAAAATGAAAGGACATTCAGGTTTACAAATTTAATACTTAAATGTGGGTGTCCTTAATTTGAAAAAATAAAATTTGTTAATTCTAACGTTTTTTTACGATAAAAAACTAATTACAAAATTTAAAACAAAATCTAATTGAAAAATTTTAAACTATAAGAACTTAATTATAAGTTTAATAAAACTATAGAAACTAGTAAAATCAATAATTTAACATAAACTAATTCTAACTTTGATCCAACTAATCTGCTCAAGTCACTACAAAAAAAAAACTATTTTGAAAGTCATTAAACAGTTATTTTAGTGGGATATTTTTGTCATTATTAATTATAAAAAATATTTAATAATTAAAAAATATATTTGACTGTCATTTAATTATTAAAAGAATTTTATTATAATAATTTTATTAATATTTTTTTTATAATCAGTAATAATAAATGTCAATTTTAAGAATTTTTTAAATATAATTGTGCATTATTCAATTGAATCAAGTTAAAAGAACCGCATGGCTGAATAATAATACCATATTTTGAAGGATCTTTGATAACTGGAGAAAGTGAAGCATAGAAATCATGGACTGAATATTTGAATCCACTGAGCTGTTTCTTAAGCTTCAGAATCATCTTTGAGAGTTGAATATTATGTAACCTTGCAACCGCTGAAATCTCATCAAAGCATTTGCTTCCATTGTTCTGAGCCCTTATGCTTGGAGAACACCCTATAGGACCCACATTTAAAAAACCAAACTTTCTTCCACCTTGCTCATAAATTTCCTATATATCAAATAAAGTTTATAATTATGAACAAGTTTATAATAAAGATATATCTACCTAGCAATAATGAAAATATATGTTTACATACTTTAATGGCATTTGTAAGGTTTCCAATGACAAAACCAACAAATTGTTGTTTATCAACCGGCAATAGGCTCACAGTGGAGTTTGTAACATTCAAAAGGCCACCATAATCATTGCTTCCAACATTGAGAAAGTACACAGATCTTTTGAGCAGTGCCTCTACTTCTTCATTTCCTATTTTCTCCCTTAATATTTTCTTTACATTTTTGAAATATTTCACCTGGGTGTGAAGGTCTATCACCTATATATATATCAACAAAGAAAATAATTAAAACCTTAGCTTCATTAATATAATATTCTATTCCAATCATTCATGGTATGTGGTCCATATCACCACTTGTACTTTACATTCTATATTTCTATGCTTGATAGCTTGAATATTTAATATCAGTAAGGTTTAATTACTTTGTTGCTTCCCATAATTTAGTAAAATTTTTAATTAGGTTTCTATATTTTTTTTTAATTGAGTTCCTACACTAAATTTTTTTTTTCAATTAAGTCCTTCTTAGTAGTAATTAGCTTAATTTTATAGAGACCAAACTAAAAAAAAAGAATTGGTATAGAGACCTAAATTTAAAAGAAAAAAAAAATGTAGAGACCCAATTAAAAAAAAATTTGGTGCAAGGACTCAATTAAAAAAAAAAGTATAAGGATCTAATTAAAAATTTTGCGAAACTATAGAGACCAACAGAATAATTAAACCTATCAGTAATTATATATATATATATATATATATATATATATAACTGATTTGTTTACTGATTTTTCGTATATATAAAATAATTGTTACAATAAACATAATATTTTAAGAAAATATATCAAAGTACCCTTTAAAAAAAATATGATTTTATTACGGGAATATGAGATTATTACATATCCTTGAGCAGTTTGAAGCAGAGCACCAGATCCCCCAGAGGCAAAATTGACTCCATAGGTGAAATCAGGATTTCCAGGATGAAGATATGGTGGAACCAGAGGCAACTTTGCAAGCTCAGCTACACACACATTATTAACTCTTCATTAGTCAAACTATTTATGTTGTTTTCTTCTGTCAGTTTAAATTTTTGAAAAAAAAATGATATTATAATAAAATATTAAAATTTTAAGTTCAAAATGTTTAGAATTTAATTTTTTCTAAATTTTAAAAACAAAAATAAATAAAAAAAATTTATGTAAAATTAAAAAAAATTAAAAAAATTATTTAAAAATATATGTAAAAATATAATAATTTATATTATTTTTTTGTCAATTTAAATTTTTAGAAGAAATAATTTCGTAATAAATAATATGTGAAATAATAAAAATCCGTTAATAATAATTAGAATTCTCACCAATGACATCTGGAATCATACGTCCATCAGAAAATCTTCCACTTGGATACTTGAAGAGGGTTATTCCATAGGGAGGATAATTTGCCTGAAAAGGAATTGTTGTATTGATATAATTGTTGTTTCCAATGTCAAACAATGAATCTCCAAATACAAATAAGGATGCATGTTTCTTGGGTAAGCATATCTGAGCCTCACTTGTGTGGATAATAAGAACACTACTCAAAGACAGCACCAACAAAAACATTAAACCACCCATATTATCTTTTGTATGCTTTATGCTTGGTGTATACATATGTATATATCAATCCCTATCTAAGTGGGTTTATATAGATAGATGAATATAGAAGCATTAATCATTGCAAGGTTATTACTTGTAATAAAAAATGAAAGTACATGCTGAGAATCTTTCAAAGGCTGCCAGCATATATGTATGGTACCAGGTAAATACTAGCGAAAATAATGTTTATTGAAAAAATTTTAAGTGTATCGAGAACACCGATATTCTAATTATTTTAACCGTTGATTTTAATTAATATATATTACATATTTTTTATAATTTAAACCAAACAGTTAAAATAACTAAAATATTAGTGTTTCAGATACACTTAAAATTCTTCCTATGTTATATACTTTATGTGTGGTAATCAAGTCCAAGTATATTTTAAATCGTTCTAAACTAATATATATAACTTTAGAAAAATTAAGTACGTGGATCGAAATTCTTAACACTTAAAACTAGTGAGTTAATTCCTCAATTAACTTAATGTAATTTTTTTTTGTAATTAAATACGTGGATTTCAGCAAAAAAAATTAAGAATTCAAATATTTTTTGCATCATCTTTTTCTCATAGTTATGAAGAAGGTGTATAATATTAGGAAACGTTTTAAATGTACTATGATTTTTGGCTAATTTTCTTTGGTTACTAAATATTTCCGTTTCAGATGTTACAGTAATTTGACTAATTTTAATAATTGATCTTAATTATATATATAATTATTTATTGAGAAAAGTTGTATCATAACTAGATTAATCATTAAAATTAATTTCACTATTGAACGCAATAACTAAAAACACTAGAAGAACAGGTAGAACTTTAGTATACTTAAAATGCATCTTGTAATTTTATCCAAAAAAAAAAAAATGCATCTTGTAATATTTTTAAAATTAAGCACATCTTCCAATGAGATAGTGACATTAACAACATTTTTAGTCAGTGTGTATATGGTACCATGCATAACTGTACGCTTTGAATTTAAAATCATAAATGCTCAATTTCCTTAGCTTCTCAGAACTTTCATTTTTTTTTTTTTGCAGAAATTAAATTAATTAATGTGCAGCTTGCATATTTATTTATCTAACATTGGGGAAGTAGTCATATATATGTCGCAACTTCTAGAATATTATTATGTACCTTTTCAACAAATAGTGATTTATGCATCAGATTTATAATTATTTAAAAAATTCATGTGAAATTCTAATAAATTAATTCAATTTCTAGAATTTTTCGTTATTCTTAAATTAAAATTTCCGATCTTTCACGTAAAAAAAAAGCACTTTGTATAAAATTATCAAATTAGAAGAACGGAGATATTATTTTTCTAAGCATGAAATTTATAAAAATGTCTTAAATTTTTATACTAAATAGTTTTTTTTTTTCAATTGAATCGTCGACATCCTAATCTTATAACTAGAAATTTAACTGAGTTTAATCCGACTAAAGTTTCAAAGAAAAAGAGTACAGATCTTCTGAAAAAACTTTTTCATATCATTACATTTCATAATTATATTCATGGCCACAGAAGAATTGCTTTATTTTTTGCTTAGTAGAGAGTTGACATTGCTAAATTCATTTTAAATAGAATTATATCCATATAAACCATAAAGATAATAATATAAAATAAATAAAAATAAAGATTTTCAGCCATATGTACAGTAAACTAATCATAGTGTATTAATAGATACTAACATACCTATTGATTTACTTATCTCATTCATCAAATGTGTATATAAAAAATAAATATTGAATTTTTTTTGGTGACTATAATAAAGATTATTGAATTAGTTGAGATGACAAGTAGTTTATAATTTAACAAAAAAAAAAATTGAATTTAAATCTTGAAAATGAAATAACTGTTTATAAATTATATATAATAAAAGATATTTTAAAAAGAATTAGATACCAATCCATGTTTCATTATATATATATATATATATATATACTCAGCTGAGATTATTGCATGCATGATGGATAATCAAAGGGATTTTGGATATTTTTGTGAGAATACAAAATTAATTTTAATATTCTTTGCCAGCAACTAGTGGTCAAAGACAAGTCAAAATAAAAAGATAAAAGAAGAAAGTAGAAAGATGTATATATGCAAAGTAACACTAAGTTGCAATGGTTGAAAAGTCAAAGAAGACATTAGTAAATGTAAAAGTAGTATTTGTTTACATATTGGTTCAATAAATAGGTTGGCCTTATCCTTACAACTTGCCCAATAAATGAACCAAGCGTATATTGGAACGTGATTTGATGCTCCAAAATTGTTTCGGATTTTAGTGTTTTTTTAATTAAAAAAAAAAAGAAAAAAATTTGTATGGAGTTTTAATTATTAAAAAAAAAAAGAATTAACATTAAATTATTAAGAAAAGAGAAAAGAATTAATATTAAAATTTTATTTGGACTAAATTTTTTGTTTTAATTTAAATTTATTTTATTTTAAATTGATATTAAATTATTACAAAATTATGACAAAAAAAGTTTTAAAGAATTAAAAAGGCAATTTTTTTTATTTTAAAAATTTTTTATTTAAATAAACGTACTCGTATTATTTTAAAATTAATACGAATAAATTTATTTAAAATCTATAAATATTTTTTTATATATTATAAAAAATTATAATTTTATTATTTTATTATATTATTTTTATTATTGTCTAAATTATTATTTAATTTTATTTATTTTTTATCTATAAATTTTAATTGCGTTATCATGTCTTATTAATTTTAGTACCTAATCATTTTGACATGTTAATCTTAAATTCAAATCTAAAAAATGAAAAATATTTTTTTTTATAAAATATCTATTGTTTACAATATTAGAAAAAATATTTTTGATGATAAATTTTTAGTGATTATAATATTATTAATTATTAAATATATTTTTTTTATTTATCTGCTCTTTATGTTTTAATTTTAGAGGCCTGTTACACATACAAGTCTTTTTGGTTTACAAGTCTTACAAGTCCAATAAAACACAAGCATTACACTTAATTAACGCATTACACACTTTCACATTCAAGAGTAAATAAAACGCACGTTATTCAACAACTTTCTGTTTCCAAAGCGCACCACTACTCACCATGCATTATGAACGACTCTTCTTCTTCTTCCTCCATGAAAACAATTTTCTTGCCAAATTTGAAGATAATGGAACTTCAGAAATACACTCAAACGATTACAGAAATACACCCCAATGATTATAGAAATACACCCAAAGGATTACAGAAATACACCCAAACGGTTACAGGAATTCACCCAAACGATTATAGAAATACACCCAAAGGATTACAAAAATACACCTAAAGGATTTAAGAAATACACCCAAAATTCGTTGAAGTACACCTTATGCATATTTCAGAACTCTTTCTCTTTCTCCTCCTCATCTTCTGCTGCTTCTTCTTCTTCAAAAACGATTTTAGAGCTTGATGTCAAAAAACAATGGAAATCGAGAATAATGAAGAAAGAAAACAGAGAGAAAAGCACGTAAATGAAGAAGAAGAACAGAAAGAGGAAGAAGAACGTGCAAGAAGAAGAAGAACAAAAAAGAGAAAGCAAGAAACGAAAGAAAAGAAGAAGAAGAGGAAGAAGAACATGCAGCAAGAAGAAGAAGGAGGAGAAAGAGAAGGCAAGAATCGAAAGAAAAGAAGAAGAAGAAGAGGAAGAGAAAGAAGAAGAAGAGGAAGAGAAAGAAGAAGAAGAACGTAGACCTTGCATCGCATTTTTAGGGTTTATTCGTTAATTAACTTGTAAAGCATACAAGCCCTAACGGCTTATATGCAGAGCTTTTATGTTAATTTTAATGCGTTAGTGGTATTGATTTATTAGTCAAATCAGATCAAATTAGTCAGAAGTTGCTAGTAATAATAATAACATCTGAATGTTGGTGATTTAGTCAAACTCTAATTATATATATTAGAGATATAATTCTCTTTTTATCCGTTTAAATTTTGGAGAGAATTGATTTTATGGTATAGTATGAGAGTTTCTATGATTTAATATAAGTCTAAAATTTAATCTCACACAAACCTAAAAATATTTATTTGTGAAAAAATACGTTAGAGATATAATTATTTATTTATTTTTTTTATCAATTTAATTATCTTTTTTAAAATGATTTTAAGATATAATGTCAAAATTTTTATGATTAAAATGATTTTTTATGACAATGTGTCTCTTCTTTGTTGACTCTAAAAAATAAAGTTTTAGCATAAGCTAAAAAAGCAAATTCTATTCAAAATTTATAGGAATTCAAAAAGATTTTTATGTGAAAAAATATATCGTATTAAAAATATAATTATTCACGTATTTTTTTATTTATTAAAATTTTTAAAATAAATCTTTTGATAATTATAATAATAATAACGATAATGTTAAACAACAAAAAAACAGTTAAAATTTATTTTATTTAATATTTATTAATTATTTAATAATTAATAAATATTAAATAAAATAAATTATCGCTAATTTTAACTATTTTTTTTATTACTAAACAATGATAATAATGTAAACTATTTTATTTCATTGAGTATATAGAATTACACTGTAAGACGCAAAAGGGCGGCTAAATGCAAAACATATGTATATGATGAATTCGGATGATTCTGAATTATGCATATATTTTATTTAATTAACCAAAAAGATAAGAATAACAAAATATATAACTCGGTAAAGCAAATAATAACGAGATATTATATATCTCTTGAAGATTATTATTGTTATTATTCAGATGAGAGTTGAAAGACTTGTTTGAGATTGTAGGACTTATTGTCGTACATTATGATTCAAAAGGTCAATAAAAAAAAGAGAAAATGTACATGATATTTTAAGTGATAAAATATATCAAACTTAATTTAATTTACATATAGTTATGTACCAGAAATATCCTTAGAAAAAAAATTATTTTTATATATAGTTATATACTAGAAAATGATTAAAAAAATTATTATGAATTAGGGGCATGCGTAATTTAACTATGTAGATATATTTTTTTATGAGGTGTTAGTTTTTGTATTCTTTTTAAATTGAATTGGAGGGTGCGATTAATTCTTTATGATAAAAAAATTAAGAAAATGTAATCAATTAGTAGGTTAAAAAATTTTGATATGAAAGCAAAATGAGTGATATATTTTAATATAGTAATTTTTGATTTTTTTAAAATTGTGGGAGTACATAAATCGGATCCTCCGATTTGTGTTTAAAAAGTTGAAAAAAATTAAGAGTATATAGATCAGAGAGTCTGATTTATATTAAAAAATTGAAAAAAAGTACACAAATCGGACTATGTAACATTGCAATTTTTTGCATCAATTAATTTGTCTACATACTCCCTAGCAGACTAGGATAGCAAAGAGAAAGAATAGACACCTTGTTGAGATTGCTGGAACCTTAATATTTCATGCAAATTTTTCAGCTAAGCATTAGGTTCATAGTTAATGAAAGTCCATTTTTTTATAGTTAATGAAAATCCATTTTTATAAAAAATAACATACCATCTCCGCTTCCATCTCTGCGAACCCATCCCCGGGCCGGCGTTGACTACGCTAGCCCCGTGCATGTCACCCGCGACGCTGCCTCGGCCCTGGCCCTTGCCGTCGCCTCCGCATGCAGTCCCTTCAACATCCTCCGCAACATCAACCGCCCACATTAGAAGGTCGTCCCAACACCTGTTTTGAAAAAAAAAATAAGAATAATAATAAAGAACTATTAAGAACTATAAAGAACTAACGTATGCCAGAGAAATCTTTCATCTATCAGAATGCATGTTTGCTCTTAATAGAATTACGAAGAATAAGTGAAAAGGATCCAACACATGACTACATTGGAAACAAAGGTCTTAATATTGTGTCAAAATACGAATTCCCACAAAAGCTTAAGCGAATAATAGATCATGTACTCACCAAATTCGGGTTTAAAACCCAAGTAAAGCCTTTCTAAGTATAGAACGAAGAGGGGCAGGAGGAGGATCACACTTAAGCCAGTTAAGAAAATCCGAGTTGGCTAGATAGAATTGCCAGTTAAGAAAATCCGAGTTGGCTAGATAGAATTGTCATTGCTGGGGCTATCTTAGTACATGGAAAAACAGTTTTGGTGCAAGGACTCAATTAAATGGAAAAAAAGTACATGGACCTAATTAAAAATTTTGCGAAACTATAAGGACCAACCAATGGAGTAATTAAACCTTTTTTATTTGCATCAACTATACCATTAGCCGCTAATTTTTCAAAAATTTTAAGATCAATGCAACAATAATTTCATAAGAACAATTTTTAACACAAGCAAATCAAGCATAATTTTCATACATTTTTGTTGGATTGGTCTTAAATTTTTTAAAAATTTAGCTATCAAGAGTATATTTGATGCAAATCAAAAAATTTTGGGACAAAATTAAAACAAAATAAATTTTAAAAGTATTTTTTAAATTTTTGCTAAACTTTAAATATAAAAAATATATTTACCCTTATTATTTTGTCTTAAAAAAACCGTTTCTCATACAATAATATTTGAAATAATTATCTTTAATTTGATAGATTAAATTAAATTAAATATGAAAAGATATATACTCAAAAATATTTGAGAGATTATATTACGGCACAATTTTTTACAAACATATACTTAGAAAAATAAAATATCTCTATTCTTTAAAAATTTTCAGTAAAAAAAATCACTTAATATGAAATTATTAGTTAATTAATAATTTTATATTAATTAATTTTTTTACTACAAATTTTTTAAGCGAAATAAAAAGGAGTTATAGAAATCGAATTAGTTACCCGAATTTCATATAAACTTTTAAAAAATAATGTGTTCATAAAAGATAGAGCTAATACATAATCATGTGTTATTTATTAAAAAATAATATATCTAATTGTTAGACATATAATATTCTAAATAGAGTAAAGTATCGTTTTTGTTCCCAACGTTTGGGGTAAATTTTATTTGTATTCCTAACGTTTAAATCGTCCTATTTGTATCTCTAACGTTTGTAAAAGTGATTCAATGTTATTCTGCGTCAATTACACATCATGAGCGCTTTAGTTTGAGTTTTAAAAATCTCTTCTTGAAGTTAGAATACAAATATCTGGGATAGAATCGATGATCTACTCCAAAAAATAGCTTATCAAATGTTGAAACTAGTTCCTACAACATTTACATAATTCACTTTTCTAGGGACGTAATTGAATCTAAACACAAATAGTAGGTATAATATTAAAATCGAACACATTCAAGTGAGACCTAATTGAGAATGAATTCATCCAAGTGAGAATAATTGAAAAATATAATATGATTTGTTAGTATAATTGATAGTAGGATAACATTGAATCACTTTTATAAACGTTAAAGATACAAATAGGACGATTTAAACGTTAGGGACACAAATAGAACTTACCCCAAACGTTGGGGACAAAAACGATACTTTACTCTTCTAAATATTATGAATTCACTTCTCTAGCTCTAGAGTTAAATTAAAGTTAATAGAAAGAAGTAATATGCTCTTTTATGTAAAAAGAAAAGATTGAATTTATATTTTGTATTGAATTTTTTTTCGGAAATAATAAAAATTGAACTGGTTATTTCGGTCATAAAAATTTTAATATTAAATTATAAAATTATTTTTATAAAAAATTTAAATTAATAAAAAAAGATAATGAATATTTATTATATCTCTAATTTTGTAATCATATATTAGTTTTTTATTTCATTTTATAAATTATAAATAATGGAACTTGTTTTTAGGGCTAATAATTGCTTGTTGTAACTACCTTTTCAAAGGCGGCCAGCAATCCAGCATATGTATTTACGGTACCAGTCGAAAACTAGAAAATGTTGTTTATGTTCTACGCTTTAGACTCTCTCATTGGATATAGAAGTTGTGATCAATTTTACTAATAAGTATCGTCTCACATATATATGACTACTTCCCACGTTAGATAAATAAATGCAAGCTGCACATTAATTAATCTAATTTCTTGAAAATTCATTATTGAAAATGAAAACTACTGCAAGCAAATGCAACTAGAAGACTAGGGGCTCGTTTGAAAGCTTCAAAAGCTACCTTTTTTTTTAGTTTTTAATTTATAAAAAATAATAGTATTAATGTGAAGTACAAATTTTAAAATTAAATTGTAACTTTTTAAAAATTTATTTAAGTATTTATAAAAAAATAAAAAAAAAATTTCATAATAAAACATTTTTTTATCATATTTTTTTTAAATAAATACTTTTAAAATTAAAAAATCAAATATAAAATAATTTATTTATAAATTATTTTTAATATTAGTATTTATTATTTAAGTTATTTTTAAAAAAAATTTTAATTAAACTATTCACCTAAATTAGACCTAAGTATATTAGTAGATATAACCTTATTAATTATAAAACAACAAAAATAAGAATGAGTTTGATTTGTGTTTTTAACTTTTATAATAAAAATAAAAAATAAAAATTTAAACGAAACGCACCCTAAAATTCTAAGGAGCTAAAGAGCAAAATTGAGCATTTATGATTTTAAATTTCAGTGGCGGCGAGCGTACCGTTATGCATGGTACCATATACACACTACCTAAAATTGTTGTTAATCACTACCTCATTGGAAGTTGTGTTTAATTTTTACTAACAGAAAAAGATGATGCAAAAGGTCAAAAAGTTTAGAATAATTTATTTTTTGCTGAAGTCCAAGTACTTAATTATTGGTCAAAGGAATGAAGATGTTTAATTAATTTTCTTTCTCACTGCATATATTAACAAAATGAGAAATAATAAATTAATAATGTCTCGTGATAGCTCATAGCTCCATGCCTCCGTGCATTTTATTAATAAAATGGAAGTAGCTGTCCGGTAATATGCAAAGAAAAGAAAACAGGGGGCAGAAGTAGTAATGGTTCATTGTGATGAGTTTCATTAAATTGTTCATTAATTGCAGGCCCAGCAAAAATTTCTTAGCTCCAATTTATAGAATATTCCAGTAGTAAGTGTGAGGCTCATTTTTTTGGTTATGGAACAAATATTGGTGTTGTTGAATGAAATTGACATATGAACAATTTTTTTTCTGTTATGGTATCAGGCATAAAACGTAGGTGAATGTTATGATGATGTGGGTAGTATTGTTTTATGACGCTTGCTTTTGATATAGTTTTATAATCTTTTAGGAGACATTGTCTGATTATAGTCAGTAATTCTTCTGGAGTTGTCCCCTTTTATGACATAATTAGCTCAATGTAAATTAATTATAATAAAAGTGATTTATTTGTTGAGTTTTTTTGTGGGTTTAAGTGTCATTTTTGTCATTTTATGAATATAGAGTTCAATTTTTATTATCACATTAAAGTAATTTGCAAAAATTTCACGACCTTAAGAAGGAAAAATAATTGCATGACAAATAATAATAATAATAATAATAATAATAATAATAATAATAATAATAATGTTCACGAAAAAAATTTAAATCTCTTGTTGGACATATTAAATTATTTTTATTATTATATTATTTAGTCTACTTTATGCATGTTATGTAAAGTTCTACTATTCTTTATTTCTTAATTTTTTATATCAATTAGCAAAAAGTTAAAAAAAATTTTAAGTACGTTTAAATTTGTCACATTTTTTTATTGAATATATTCAAATATATCATGATTATAAAATTATTCATAATTTTATATTTATATTCTTAGTTTTTTTCATTCTTATTCATTTTTTTAAACCCAAGTAAATTTAAATTTGGTATATCTCCTTACTAAGTATATTCAAATATATTATATTTTTAGTATTTTTTATTGTCATTTATTTTTTTAATTTTTTTTTAATTATTTGCAATTCAAAGATGCTATATAAAAAAGATAAAGTATGATAACTAAAACAAATATAAAAATAAAAACAACAAATGAAGATGTAATTTCAATTCTAATATAAAAGGTCTATCTCTTTTTTAAAAATAAATAAATTTAATTTTTTAAAATAAAAAATTATATTTTAATTTTATTATATTTTAGTTGAATAATTATATAGAATTATATACAAATTATCAAATAAATACTTTGCAAAATATTTTTAATATAAAACAATTTAAATTTAACATTAATTTACATATTCTCTACTCAATCTCTAAATAATATAATTCTTATTAGAATACATTATATAGTATAATTAATTTATCTCTCCATGCATCGTGCGGGTCTCGTTCTAGAAAGTTTTAAACATCAGTAGCCAAAGCTGAATTAATGAAAACTTCCCAATAATTTTTTTGATTTTTTAATTTATTTTCTAACCCGACAAGTTACTAATCCATCGCACGAGACTTTCTAATAATTAAATAGAATATTCAATAGGGGTGGCAAACAATTCGAAACCCAGTGAGCTAAATAGCTAACTCATTTGCCAATTGAGATATATTTCAAAAGTTCCTTGTTACTCTAAGTCTTATTGTTTGTTTGGTTGAAATTAATTTATAAAAAAATATGGACTTCAAATTTAAATGAGACGATATTAATTTAAAAGTTTATAAATTTTGAAATTTAAATCTGTTCGGTTCTTCAGATTCCGGATGGGTCGGTGGAGCTCTAAAGTTGCGACGGTAAGAACCAGCCTTGATCTGGGTCTAGAGGATGAGAACGGAGATTTCGCGACCTCCCGAGCTGCTACGGTAAAAAGGGGGATGCCACCTGCAATGACACTTCGACACCCAAGTCAGAGATGGTACATATGGCTAGGAGAGTAGTGGGATAGTGACGTACCTTAGGGTAGAGGTAGGGCCTTTCCCATATATACCCTGTCAGTAGGACGGGTCCCACTAAATTGGTGTCTTTCCTAGAAATTTCTTTTCAAACTGTCATGTGGGTGGCTGCTGGGGAGTAGGTGTTCGGGTCGTGGTCCAGACGTGCAATACCCATCAGGCCAGCTGCTCAGGTCGGGTGGTTCCGTTCGCTAGGCCGTAACAAAATCTAAAATGTTAAATGTAACCTAGGTTTTTTATTTAAACTAGAATTTTTTTTAATAATGATTACAGTTTTCTAAATTTAAATTTTTGTATTTTTTTTTCGGTAAAAAATATTTGTTTAACTATCAATCCCAAATGAATTTATTTATATGTATTTGTGTTAATTTACACGGGCCGAAAATCCGAAAATATAGGCCAAAACAGTAATTTGATGATTTTACATTTTAATATACTTATTATTTTCATTTTACATTTCTTTTGGTTTACTTTCATTTTACATTTCAATTTAGTTAAAATTATTATTTTCTTGGCCCAAAACTGATCATTTTCTTGACTTCAAAATTTAAAATCTTTCATCCTCCAAAAAATCTTTATCTGGACGGTCTCAAGTAATAAAATAAGATTCAGTCCATATTACTACTAAAAATAACCCAAAAGAGTATACAATTGTCCAAAATTGCTAAAACGGACCCACTTCATTAATTATAATTATTAACATCGCATTAGTCATAACTACGTATTCCAATTAGAGAACAGCTAACAGTGATTCTTCTAACATAGCAGATACCTTGTCTGTGCCCATAACAACCACACTAACAAGCGGAGCAAAGCAGAGGATGCCACATCCTTTTTATCACGAGAAGAACATGAATACCTTCATCACCATAGCATTCAAACTACGTTTTACTTTTGGCTCATTTTTCTTTTTTTTGTTCAGGAAACAAAACAAACGCTGCCTGCGTTTTGTTTTTTGCATGGTTTTTAAATTTTTTTTTATTTTATTTTAGCCCAAATACAGCGTGTATTTTGTGATGGGCAGTAATTTTTTTTTTTGGAATAACAAAATGCAGCTTGCATTTTGTGTTATATTTCAGCTTTTTTTTTTTAGAAATGCAAAACGTAGACTGTGTTTTTTGTGGTGTCAGATTATTTGTTTGGAAAACAAAAAACGCAGGTTGTGTTTTATGAAAAAAAATATTTTAATCAAGCGGCCCACCTATAAATACGAAGCAAGACTTATCCAAATGACCTCACTCCACTTGTACTTATCCTATTCTTCTTTCTTATACATATGTTGTAGTTATTAGTTTTTTTGGCAGTTAGGTGTGTCAAAAAAATCGGATTAGGTGAGGTTGAAGTTATGGAAAATATTGCAAATTTGTGAGTATATTATAACGGTGAGGTTATACCAAACACACATGAAGGAGTGACTTTTGTTTGTAAATGTCCGTTGTCATTTGCTGTTCCATGTACCATGAGTTTTGTCGAGTTGCAAAATGGGCTTTGTAATAACATTCAAAGCCACATTTTGAAAAGAGTGAGCAACCTTTTATACAGAAGTCCTGTGCAAGTATTTGGTGGGCTAATACAGTTTCAAATAAATGCCCATCACCGACGATGCCAGTATGCAGCAGATGTTGTGTATTTATCAACAAACCCGATTTCACGTGCCGATGATAGAGCTGTACGTTGAGTTTGAACAGCAGCCAGGGTTGGGCGTGGTCGGCGAGGAGGTCAATATTGATGAGCTCGGGGATATAGATTGGGAAGAAGATAATAATGACAGTGAAGAAGAGTACGAAGCTAACTATGAATTCGATGACGAAAACGACGACAGAGACTTGGCAGGCAATCCGGCGGTGAAAAATGAAGCAAATGCGATTGTAAGCCAGCACCCATTTGGTGTTCCATCTTTTATGCAGACTCTAGATCTCAAAGCCATGCATGCCTAAGAATTTTCTGAGTATGCGAATACGGGTATGTTATGATTATTAACTCAAGTTTCCTATAGTGTTTATTTTATTTGCCTTGTCTGATTGATGGTGGTGAGCATGTCGCAAGTGAAGGCAACGCTGCGGCGGAAGATGGCGAGTTTAGTGTCGAATATAATTTGGTTCGAGAGAGTCAGTGATATCTGCAATCAAAAGCTACACTATCTCTAGAGGAGTTGATTACACTGTGTATGAGTCTGAGCCGCAGACATGCTATGCGAAATACAAGGGGTATGGTGCAAGGTGTGATTGGCTTATCCGAGCTAGCTTGATTTGAAAGAAAGCTTGTTGGGAGATCAGGAGATACAATGGCAAGCACACGTGCACCGTGGGCACGATTTCACAATATCATGCCAAGTTGGACTCGGACACAATTGCATATGCCATTAGGCCGTTGGTCGAAGAAGACCCCTCGATAAAGATGAAGTCTGTTATTGCAGAAGTTCAATCCAGGTTCAAGTACACCGTGAGTTACCGCAAGGCTTGATTGGCAAAGCAGAAAGCTATGGCAAATATTTTCGGTGATTGAGAATTTTTTTACCAGACTCTACCAGTACGGTTGAAAGCAACGATGGTGAAGATGCCAAGGTCTCGTGTTCAAATTAAAACGCTCCCCGTTTACTGTGAGAGTGAGGAGGTTCAAGGTGTAAGAGTTCTGCACCACATTTTTTGGAGCTTCTATCTGTGTATTGTAGTATTCAGACACTGTAAGCCACTAGTGCAGGTTGATGGCACGCACCTGTACGGAAAATATAAAGGTGCACTTTTGGTTGCGGTTGCACCCTGAGACACACCGGCATCCAGTCCACTGCCAACGTCAGGACTACCGAAATCTGTCATGCTCGCACCACCAGTGTCATACAAACTGGACCACTCATCCCCTGAGCACTCGCTCCACCAAGATCATACTAGTGCAAGTCGTATCCCAAATCTTCCTCTTCCTGCTACGGATACTCATTCAAATCAAACAACTGAGAGCGTGGTGTTGCGAAAGGACCGGGCGAATCTACATGGCCCCTCGATTGATCAAAGTCGAAGTCACTGGCATGGCCTGAAGTGGCGCGATGACCACTAGACTGCTGAGATGTAGCAGGCCCTTCCTGCGGTGGCATATGCCGGCATCTGATACCAGTGCTCATATGCCGGGACCTGATAGTGGTGCTCATATGCCGGAACTTAATTAACAATTAATTATAATTAATAGTAATTACTGATAACAATTTATAAACCTAAACAATAATAAATAATTACAATTTATAAACCTAAAAATTAACAACAACAACAACAACAATACCTGAAACTGCTGCTCATGAGGCGGGACTTGCTGCTGAGAATCAGCTGGTTCTTTCTGTTGCTGCTGTGGTTCATCGGCGCCAACCTCTTCGCCTGCAACTCTATCTGAGAGTCGCAGGTGAATCCCATACTGCTGTGTGTACCACTCGTAGTACACTGGAAGAGGATGAAAGTCTATAATCTCCTCGCCTAACTGCAATGTATTATAGCGGCCAGATCTCCACCTGTTAACCCATTGACTGTAAATCTCTCTCCAGTCATGGTTCTGTGCTCCTGTCAGCCGCTTGTAATGATCACGACCAAGGTCGAACGCTGGGCCTGGTGGAAGCTGTTGCATCCCAAACTGTCGTCTAACTCGCTCTGTCGGGTGCCATTCTATGCACTCGAATGACACTAGCGGCGACTGGGTGGATCACATAACCAAATGGGCAGCGAGTACATCCGGAACCCCCACTTTCATATACGGCCGCCATATAAACTGCATATTAGTTACCACGAGGCCGATTAGAAAAATTTTATGAATAAAAACATTGGACATTAATGGTTACAACTTACATCGTCAACTCCCATGTCGTCGAGTCCTTTCCTAAAATGCGCAGTAGACCTCCGTATATATCTTGTATGTCGGCGCCAATGACTCCACCTAACAAAAAACAGTAATAATAATAATAATAATAATAATAATAATAATAATAATAATAATAATAATAATAATAATAATAATAATAATAATAATAATAATAATAATAATAATAATAATAATAATAACCAATACCGTCGCTCAAGTGGAATACCAACATCGCCGAGCTGATTGCGGGGTATAGGTGCGCTCCCACGGCCAAACAAAAAGCTGTATCAGTGGGCCATCCATCTCTTTACAGTTGTATCGTGATGCATGACACAACGATCTGTATAGGTGTGCCAGACTGTCTGCCCCCAACTGTATCCTGAAATTCGGTGGAAATTCCGAAGTAGCAGTAGAAACTTTGAGTTCAATGAAGTGGTCGACTTATCCGGAAACACAACTGTTCCGAGCATGCAGAAAATGTGTGCCCGGACATACGCTAAATAGACTCCTGAGTGTCACACGGCTCGGTGTTTCTGCACTGCCGGATCCATGCAATATTAACCTTCTCCAACACGTGTTCTTGCAGACCGAACTCCCGACCAAAACACGCAATGCAGTTTTCCACCAAAAACTGGTGACTGCTGTCTGATATACCCGCAACGGCCTCCCCATTAATCGAGAGACCAAGAATATAGCTCACATCTTTCAGCATCACCGACTAGAAGATGAAATGTGTGAGTCTCCAGCCTCCAGCGTTCTACCAAGGCACTTAGTAGTGCAGAATGACATCTCATTTCGTCTACTCACAAAACGTGTTGAAACCCAATAATTTTCAGTGCTGCTGTAGCTACCTCGTTAAAGGTATCGAGCGGATCGAGTTTTCTGGACAACAAATTCCTGTTAACCTGCAAAAAAAATTATTAAATTCTAAATAATATCAGTTAATAATAATAATAAAATGGTAACTAAACAATATTATTACTATTATTATCTTAAAAAATAATAATAAATTATTAAAAATAATAAATATTATACAATATTCTATAATAGTTAACAACCATAATAATAATAATAATAATAATAATAATAATAATAATAATAATAATAATAATAATAATAATAATAAAAACGGTAACTAAACGATATTATTACTATTATTATCTTAAAAAATAATAATAAATTATTAAAAAATAATAAATATTTTTTTATTATTCATTATTAAAAAATAATAATAAATATTATACTGTATTTTATGATGGCTAATAATAATAATAATAATAATAATAATAAAAACGGTAACTAAATAATATTATTACTATTATTATTTATTTATTTATTATTTATTATTAAAAAAAAATAAATATTATACAAATAATAAAAAAAATTTATTAAAAATAATCTATTAAAAAAAAATTTATTTATTATTTATTATTAAAAAAATAATAAATATTATACAATATTCTATCATGACCAATAATAATAATAATAATAATAATAATAATAATAATAATAATAATAATAATAAAAAATAATTAAACATTATTTATTTTTTATTACAAAATAATAACGATTTATTATTATTATTAGACAGTATTATTTTATTTATTATTAGAAATATTAATAATTTATTATTATTATTATCTTACACAGTATTTTATATTATACTACTCATGATAATATTTTTTCATCATAATAATAATAATAATAATAATAATAATAATAATAATAATAATAATTAAATTGTTTATTAACAAAATTCAAATAAATATATTTATTTATCATAAAAAATTTTTTAAAAAATTACTTACCCATTAAAAATGATCCAAGTACTCAATAATATGATCTTTAGGTCTAGTAAAAATGTAAAATCACAAACTATTTTCTATTTAAGAATTAAATGAACCTAAGTTTTCTACTCTTCTTCTTCCTCCCACAAGCTTCCTCACACAACACTTTTCATTCTTCAGTAATTCCCTCACACAACACTCTTCACTCTTCAGTAACTCCCCCTTCTGTGTTTTGCATTTTAAACACCCCCTACAACACTCTTCTCTAACACGTAGCGTGCATGCAACTGGAAAGACTGTCAAACGCAACATGAGTTTTGGCTTGGCCAGCTGCCAAACGCAGCTTCCATTTTTCAACTTCCAACATGATCAACAAAGCAGGTCTGGTTTGCACACAGAGGACAGGGACACGTTTCGAGCTCTCGATCTGCTTCCCTGCCAATCGGACGCTACGTTTTGCATGTTGTTGCAGCTTTCTGATTTTGGATTCATGTAAAATGTATCCTGCGTTTTGCAGGTGACTCAGCTTTTTAGTTTTTGGTATGGCAAAACGTAACCTGCGTTCTAACTTCAATAGATCCATATTTATAAAATACACGCCAAATCACAATATAATTGCACATCTCCATTATTACTTCCATTCTTAAATTAATTTCTGGTAAGTGTGACAGAGAAGAGAAACTAATTTTATATCAAAAAGAATAAAATGAAATAAATGGTATATAAGATGAAAGATTGTAAATTTATGAGAAATTGTATACAACTTTTAGTTAGTTAATATTAGTCTTTTTTAATTCTAAAAACTTTTATATTTTGGAGAATTAAAATTTAAAATATATAGTTTAGGATTTAAAATTTAAGATAAATAAAATAATTAAAAAAACTTATTGATGTTAACTGAGAAAAGTTAGTTTTATAATAATAAAATAAAATATTTTTTTAGTCTTTAACATTTAGTCTAAGATGTAATTTCATTCCTAATGTTTACAACTTTCTATTTTTATTCTAAACATTATATTTTGTCCAATTTTAGTTAATTAGTCAAAATTATTTTTTTTTAAAAAAAACATCTTTTTTTTCTTTTATTATTCTGTGACTTTTGTTCTCAAATAACTATAGCTACTATCACCATTATAATTACAATTTTTGTCGTTGTTTAAAAAAAATTATAATGAAAAAATGATATTTTTAAATGATTTTTTGTTTTGATCATAGAATTAAAATAGGATGAAATAAAATAACAATAAAATATTTTAAATTTTAAAAATAAAATTATAATTTAGTCTAAATATTAAAAATTAAAATAATATTTTATTCTAATATTACTCTAAATTTATTAATATCTTTTTTTTTTTTGGTATGCATATGTTGAGTTGAGTCTATCCATTTTGTTTGACGTTGCTTTTTTATATTTTTGGTCTTGGATGTTATTTAATTTTTGTGGTGTACTTCTATAATGTCTCTTCAGTAGTCGAAGCTCCCCGGTGGCCCAACATGAATAACCATATGGTTTAAATTTCGTCTAAGGCTGCGGAAAAGAACAAGTGCTTGCTCATTCAAGCAAACACATATATCCAGTCCAAAAACAAAACAAAAAATATACAACGTTTTGATACCTCCAAAATCATTGCTAAATGTAATAGCAAAGAGGCAAAAGTGAGAGATTAAGAAAAATCAAGAGTAAATAACGTAGCCACAAATTAAATCTGGTTGAATGAGAAACCGTGGAAAAAAAAAACAAGAAAAAAAATAAGAAAACGAAAAAGTAAATAACGTGGTTTTGGGGTAACTTGATATTCGAATCAATTTCAAATGTGAAATCTAATATACTAATTAAATATTCCTTTTTTCTTTGGAACCATGCACAATTCTACACACGCCGCCGTGATTGAAATCGTAAAGTCTCACTTTCCTAGTTTCCTTAATTAGTTTCTCAGAACTTTCATTTTTGCTAACAAAGTCATATTTGCTAGTCTAAATAAAAGTGAATTATATAATAAAGATATAAGTTTATAGATTTTTTTTATACGATAAAAGAGAAATTAAAAATACTAGGATTTACATTTTGAATATTAATAAAATAATAAAAAATAACTATAAAAAAAATTATATTTATATAGTAGAGTGTCCTCAAAATAAATTACTTACATATTACATTTGTTTTGCTTCCAATAACTTTTATCGTGTCAATCATGAATTTTTCAAAAATTAATTAATTAGAATTTTGTTAATTTGTGTCTTAACTTTTAACATAATTTTCAAAATCGAATCAGACCGACCAGTTCAACCAGATTAATCGAGAATCGATCACCAGGTCAGTTCAGTTAGTTTTATAAACCGTTTAGCAAAAAATCAATCAGAAAATCGGTCGAATCGGCGGTTAACTGGTGAACCGTCAGAATCGATCGGTTTTTTAAAAGATTTTCGGTTCAAGTACTCCATCCAAACGGCGCCGTTTTATACTTTATTTAAAAAAAAAAAAAAAAAAACCCTAAATGGCTACCCAAGAACCCCAAGACCCCCAACCCACTCCCACTCCCACTCCCACTCTCACCCCTCTCAGCGTCTCCTCTCTCAAATTGAAGAAAGCTTGAGATTGAAAGAAGAGGGAGAACCCTAGCCACCCACAGCCACCGCAGCCACTTATAGTCACCCAGCCCGTAGCCACTGCAGCCCCCAGAGCCTCGCATCGTTTGTCATCGCTGAACCCTTCTCTCCCTTCTCTCTCTCTCTGTCGCGCTCTTTGTCTCTCTGTTGCTGCTTCGCTGCTCCTCGCCATGTATCGTCGTCGCCGCTTCTCTACTCCTCGCCGTGGGTCGTCGTCGCCGCTTCTCCACTCCTCGTCGTGGGTCGTCGCTGCTTCTCCCTTCCTCGTCGACGTTGTTTCTGCTTCTCTGCTTCTCTGCTTCTCTTTTAGGTGTGATGTCTTGCAGTTTATCTCCATGTCTCTTTTACGTTTCTACTTCTCTGCTTCTCTAAGTTTTGAGATATTAATTTTTGGAATTTTTATTTGATGATTCTGAAATTATTGATGATTATGAATTTTTAGAATTTTGAGATATTATTGATGATTCTGAATTTTGATGAATTCTGTCGTTGATGAGTTATAAATTCAATTGTTTAATTCATTAATTTTGCTGAGATTGATTTTTAAATCCAATCTGCTGTACTTGTTATTTTGGTGAATTATTGTTTTGCTGTTATTGATTCAAAATAGAAACATTGCCACAATTTTACATTGAGTTGTTTATGCGGATTTGTTCTGATTTTGGATTGGTGACTCTGGTTGCTGATTGTCTGATTCTAAATTGTTGATGGTCCTATGGTGTATGCTTCATTGCATTGTGCTGAATTGCTGAAATTTCTCTGATTTTGAGATGTTTATAGTTTGACTCTGCTGCATTGTGTTTATGCTGGAATTTTTGTTTATGATATTTTTTTATATATATATTTTGTTGATTATTTGTGAATTTTAATCATAAATTATGAAAAACTGTAAAATTTTAAAATTTATCAGCTAAAAAATTATTAAATTCAAATTTTAAAATTATATATTAAATTTTTTATAATTTTATTATATATTTAATTAAATAGGTTGAACCCCGGTTGAATCCTGGTTGAACCTCTAAATTATTGAACCAATCACCCTATCGGTTCATTGACCGGTTCGATTCTCGCAACCTTGCTTAAGAATATAAGTTAAGTATTTTATAAAAAAATATATTATAAAATGTATTACAAAATTTAATATTTTTACGTTTTTAAGGCAATGAATATATTAAAAATATTAAAAAAATTATCATTATATTTTTTAAATTTAGTTAAATTCAATTAATTAATAAGTAGTTTGCATTTGTTTATCTAACATGTGAAATACTCATATATATATAGTTTAGAACGAAGATGTTTAATAAAATTGATCACAAACTTCTATGTATCTAATGGGATAGTCTAGAGTGTTGGGATGAATTGAATAGATCTTTAAGTATAAATTTTGATACGTCTAAATGCAATGATATATAGACACTATAAAAATTATTATTATTGGGATAATAATTTAGACACATAATTAACGTGAAAAATCTAAAAATCAAATAAAAATCATAGGTCAAACTTTTTAAAAAAAATTTACTATATTCAAAATAATTACACAGTATATTTATACCACATTTCTCAGCATGCACTTTCATTTTTTTTCTTACAAGACCATGAATAATGTAATTAACTTTATTACAACAATGATTAATGCCTCTATATCTATCTATCTATCTATATAAACCTACTTAGATAATGGTTAATACAAACATAGCATAATATGGATGGTTTAATGTTTTTGCTGGTGCTGTCTTTGAGTAGTGTTCTTATTATCCAAACAAGTGAGGCTCAGATATGTTTACCCAAGAAACATGCATCCTTATTCCTATTTGGGGATTCATTTTTTGACAATGGAAACAACAATTATATCAATACAACAACTTTATATCAGGCAAATTATCCTCCCTATGGAGAAACCCTTTTCAAGTATCCAAGTGGAAGATTCTCTGATGGACGTATGATTCCAGATTTCATTGGTGAGATCTCTCATTATTAACTGTTTTACATAATTATTCATAAATGATTTGAGTAATTAGGAGTTAATTATTGATGTGTAGCTGAGCTTGCAAAGTTGCCTTTGCTTCCACCATATCTTCATCCTGGAAATCCTGATTTCACCTATGGAGTCAATTTTGCCTCTGGAGGCTCTGGTGCTCTGCTTCAAACTGCTCAAGGATATGTAATAATCTCATATTCCCATAAATAAATAATATAATTTTTTAAAGATACTTTTATTATATAGAAGTTAACTTTATTTTGATATATTTTTTGTCTTTTGATGTTTGTGATTTTTTTAAAAATATTCTCAATGTTTTTTTATTTAATTTTGTATATAGTGTTTTTGATTAACTTAATTTTATCTCTATTATTTTTAATTTGTGTCAAAGTTACCCTTAATATGTTTTTAATTTTGTCTTTAATGTTTTAGTTGAAATTTATGTTTTAAGATAATTTTGACACAAATTGAAAAGATTATAAATAAAACTAATGAAATTAAACATTAAGGATATTTAAAAAAAATTATAAATATTAGACACAAAAAAATATATTTTATTTTATTTTTTTAAAATATTATATATTATAATAATTATATTATGTATATATTAATAAAAAGTAGTTATCAAATCAGTTATCTATATTAAATATATGTTAAAATTTGAAATATACATTAAAAATATTAAAATAAAAAATATATAATTAATTTAATGACTGACTTTTTTATTTTTTATATTCTAGAATCTTGACTTACAAGTGGTGATATGGACCATATACCATGCATGATTGGAATAGAACATTAAATTAATCAAGCTAAGGTTTTTAATTAATTTCTTTGTTGACATATATATATAGGTGATAGACCTTCACACCCAGGTGAAATATTTCAAAAATGTGAAGAAAATATTAAGGGAAAAAATCGGAGATGAAGAAGTAGAGGCACTGCTCAAAAGATCTGTGTACTTTTTCAATGTTGGAGGCAATGATTATCGTGGCCTTCTGAATGTTACAAACTCCACTGTGAGATTATTGCCGATTGATAAACAACAATTTGTTGGTTTTGTCATTGGAAACCTTACAAATGCCATTAAAGTATGTAAACATATATTTTCATTATTGCTAGGTATATATATATATATATATATATATATATATATATATATATATATATACTTGTTCATAATTCTAAACTTTATTTAATGTATAGGAAATTTATGAGCAAGGTGGAAGAAAGTTTGGGTTTTTAAATGTGGGTCCTATAGGGTGTTCTCCAAGCATAAGGATTCTGAAAAACAATGGAAGCACATGCTTTGATGAGATTTCAGCAGTTGCAAGGTTACATAATATTCAACTTTCAAAGATGACTCTGAAGCTTAAAAAACAGCTCAATGGGTTCAAATATTCAGTCCATGATTTCTATGTTTCACTTTCTCAAGTTGTCACATATCCTTCAAAATATGGTATTATTATTCTTCCATGAAGTCCTTTTAATTTGATTCAATAATAATGCACAGTTATTAAAAACATTAATTCCGTTTGGTTATTATTAATTATTAATTATTAAAAAGTATTGTTAATAAAAATGGTCAATTATTTTTAAACTATTTTGAGTATTTTCTAGTAATACTATTTTTTTGAGAATTAATGACAATTAAAAATATCTTATTGAAATAACTATTTCTAGTCACAGTCAAAATTGTTCTTTTTTCTTGGCACGAGGGTGTGCTAGTAGTTAGATAAGTCAAAATTAGCTTAATTACTAAGTAAGTTCAGCGCCACATGTGCATAATGCCAAAATCTTAAAATATCATGATTATCTATTAGTATATGTCATTAATTATGTTAGAAACTTAAAAAAAAATTAGAAAAAGAAGATATGTATTTTTTTTAAGTGTCAATATAATACAAGGTATAATTTATTCATAGGTATTAGTTAAGTAAAAAAATAAATAAATAAATACCTAATAAGATAAATTCTGTCATGAAATTTTAAAGACCATATTTTGAATTTACGTAAAAATTTTCAAAATTTTTTTATTTTTTGTTTATTTTTTTTAAATAAAAAGATCAAATTCTAAAATTTTTTAATAATATTATATCATAAAATTATTTCTTTTAAAAACTTAAATTTATAAGAAAAACACACGAACAGTTAATTTTTAACAAATTTAAATATGAATTCAAGTATCTAAAAAACATTGTAATTAATATTTAAATAATGTAACAAATTGAAATGTATATTGGAATTGAAATGAAGGTTACAAAGGAGGAAGTGGGGCATGCTGTGGAAGTGGACCATACAGAGGAGAATATACGTGTGGGGGGAACAAAGGGATCAAGGAATATGAATTATGTCAGAATCCAAATGACTATGTTTTCTTTGACTCCCATCATCCTTCCGATAAAGCTTGCGAGTATTTTGCTCAGCTCATATGGAATGGCAACTACACTTTTAATAAGCCCTCCAATCTCAACCAGCTCTTTCAATTTTATTCGTCAATAATCTTTTTTTTATATATATATATAATATGTACAATTCGAAATTATTGATCTAAATGGCATATTGTTATTTAAAAGGTTAGATTTAACAGTGTTTATATAATTTTCTAGAGTATTTGAGAATATTTTAGATGGTTCCGGAATGTTTTAGAATATTCTAGAAGGTCTCGGAATACCTTAAAAAATTTTAGAAGATTATAGGAGGTCATAGAATATTCTAGAAGAGTCTTGATGTATATAAAAATATGAAGAGTAGTATAGAATAGTCTAGAAGTATTTAAAAAGTTGTAGTAAGATAGATATTTGTAATGAAGATTCTAGATGATTAATCTAAACAGTTGATTAGATTTAATACTAACCATCCATTAAGGAGGTGGATCGCCATAAATAAGAGGTGAGAGTTAGAGTTTGAGTGTGTGAGTCATTTATAACAAACACTTAAGTAATAAAGTGTTCTTTCCATCAAAGCTTCCTTTCTCTTGTGTTTTCATGTGTTCTTAGCTTTTTTAGCTTGCTAAGTATTGAGGGTTAGGCTGACTTGGTCTTAATTCAAGAGGTTGAGTAAGTCCAAGTGCCGGCACTATAACATTGGAGTGTGTTCAAGACCGTGACAATTTGGCATCAGAGCAAGTTTCGAGAGGGAGCACAAGTGCTTTGTGGGTATGACTTCTAGTATAATCATGGAGCATGCTGAGTCTCAAAGGGGAAGGGATACTATTCATTCTCAATGGACAGGCAAGAACGTCCGCTCTTCAAGTGAGTCTAGAGGTAAAGACTCTAACTTCTTAGAAGAGAGAGATTCTATGTTGGAGAATGTTTTATCCTCTATAGATGAGCGCTTTCAAATGACAGAACATGACAAGGAGACCCCTGAGACTCACATGTTAGGAGAACTAGATGTTTTCAAAGAAAACATGCTCCAAATCAAAGAGAAGCTTGAGAATTCCTTAAAACTATTTGAGGAAGTTTGAGTTTAGTTCCAGGAGGCAAAATCTCGACCAACCATTATAAGGGAGACGACAAAGATTGATCTCCCAAAGTCAAAGGAGTTCAAGGGCGTGAGGGATGCTCGAGAAGTGGAGAACTTCCTATAAAAAATGGAGAGGTACTTTGAAGGCCAAGGGGTGGTCGAAGAAGCAATAAAGGTACACAGTGTAACTCTCTACCTTTCTGATAATGCTACTTTGTGATGGAGGAGAAAGTGCGCAGATATAGAAAATGGTACTTGCAACATAGCCACATGGAAAGATTTTAAAAGGGAGTTGAAAAGACAATTCTTCCCTAAAAATGTGGTATATGAAGCAAGGAAGAAGTTGAGGGAGTTGAAGCACAAGAGTACGATTGGTGACTACGTAAGGGAGTTCACTACTCTTATGCTTCAAATCCCCAACTTAGCATCAGAGGATGCATTGTTCCTCTTCATTGATGGACTCCAATCTTGAACAAAGCAAGAACTACAAAGAATAAATGTTGAGGATGTCGACGAGTAGACCATTGTGATGGCCGAATCACTTACTGAGTATCATATGGGAGACTCTAAACCCAAGTTTTCCTCTAAGTCTAGTTCTACTAAAGGTAGGGAAGACAAGGGAAAGAGTTTCTCCACCAAGAAGAAAGGAAAATACTATTCAAAGAAAGAGTACGAGGAAAAGAAGAAGGCTTTCGTACCCAAAGGAGGATGCTTCGTGTGCAAAGGACCACACCAAATGAAGGACTGTTCCAACCTAGGGACTCTGGCATTTATCATCGAGGAACGAGATGCTCAATATCAAGTAATTGAGTGTGTTGGACCTATCCAACTCATGAATGCTGTGAAGAAAAAAGAGGCAAGTACTACAGAAAAGAAAGGCTTGATGTATGTCAAAATCTTTATCAATAAAAAATCCGTCATGGCTATGATCGACAGTGGTGCTATACACAACTTCATCACGCCTGATGAAGCAAAGAGGCTTAGGTTGAAGATTACCGAAAAGAATGGCTGGTTCAAACTCGTGAATACCAAGAGTTAACCCCTTAAGAGAGTAATAAAAGGGGTTGACATGACTCTTGATTGTTGAAAGGGCCTTATGGATTTCTCAGTAGCACCCATGGATAATTTCAAAATAGTCATCGGGCTCGATTTGCAAAGGAAGGCAAATATAATACATATACCATACTACGACATAATATGCATCATGGAGAAAGGGTCTCCATGCATGGTCCCTACCGTCTCTAAAGTTAGAGGACTACCGATGCTTTCTGCTATGCAACTCAAGAAAGAGTTCAAGAAGGAAGATATTACATATTTAACTATACTACAAGAGGAGTCAATATCCGAAAGAGAAGCCGTTCCCCCTAGAATCAAGGAAGTCCTTGAAAAGAATAAGGATGTGATGCTTCACGAGTTGCCAAAACAACTACCACCTAAGAAGAAGGTGGACCACAAGATTGAATTGGGGTTAAGGGCGGAACTGCCTGCCTTAGCACCATACAAGATGGCAGCCATTTCCATGGTCAAAGGAGATATGTTTCATACCATCAAGGAAGAGTTGCATCATGATCCATTAGCCAAGAAATTGGTAGAATTGGCTAGAGAGGGTAAGAATAAACAATTTTGCCTAGAAGACGACCTTCTCTACACCAAAGGGAGAAGACTATACGTCCCTAAGTGAAAAAATCTAAAGAGAAAGCTAGTGAAGGAATCCCACGACACTAAATGGGCTGGTCATCAAGGCCAACAAAGGACCTTGACACTTATTGAATCTTTCTATTATTGACCTCAAATGAGGGATGAAATAGAGAGTTATGTGAATACTTGTCTTGTGTGCCAACAAGATAAGATTGAAAATAAGACACCAAATGGATTGTTGAAACCTCTGCCGCCGCCAGAGCGACCGTGAAAAGTATATCTTTAGATTTCATCTTTGCCTTACCGAAGTTCGAGCTATTCTTGTGGTAGTGGATCGATTTTTGAAGTATGCTACTTTATACCTGCCCCTACTGACTGCACTGCAGAGGAAGCAGCACAACTATTCTTCAAGAATGTGGTGAAATACTAGGGATTGCCTAAGAGTATCATTAATATGGTTCTAAAAACTGAACCGGACTGGCCGGTTCAACCAGGTTAACTGGAAACCGGTCCCCTAGCCGGTTCTGTTGAAGTGAAAAATCATCTGGTAAAAAACCGGTGAAAAACCAGTCAAATCGGCGGTTAATCGGTAAACCGCTTGAGCCAAACGGTTTTTTACCATTTTTAGTTAAAATATATATATATAAACCCCTCCCTTCTCTCTCGCACACACCCACAACCCACTAACTCAGTCACCACTCACCATCCAGCCCCTCTCTCTCTCTGTCTATGATCTCCACACGAAACCCTAGCCGCTCTCTTTTTCCCAGACCGCCAGCAACAGCAGCCAGCGACAGCGCCGCCGTCACCAACGAACTCTTCTCCTCAGCCAGCGTTGAGCCCCGCCATCGCGATTCTCTTCTCCTGGATCGCTTCACCTTGCGTCGCCAGGTATGCTCGCTATTGATGTCACCGCCTCTGTCTTCGTCGTCGTTGGCCACCTTGAAATCGTGTCTCCATCGGTCCATCCTCATCGTCGATCCCTCTCTCTCGCGCGTCAAGCCTGTGTTCAATCCCCTCTGTGCCCGAGCTCACTTCCCCTCTTCCATCGCCGTCACTTGGATTCCTCCTTCGCCGCCAATCTTCAATTTACTTTTGCTTGCTTTTGTACTTTTATTTGGTTTCTGATTTCTGATTCTGAGTCTGCTAATTTCTACTTAGCTTGAGTTTCTGAATTTCTGAGTTTGTAAGCAGATCCCTACCCTGCTTCAGTTTTCATTTTTGGGAGTTAATTGTTGTTTTTGAATTTGATTATGTTGATTGTTGTTTGTTTGTCTAGGTTAATTGTTGTTTTTTCATTGCTGTCTTCTGCATTTGATTTCTGTTGAGTGCTGCTGTCTTCTGCTTTTTTTTTTCCTCCAAATGTACTTGATACCCTAACAATTCTTGGATCCTTCAACCTTAGCCATTGTGATGATGATGATGAAAAAGCCTTCGCTGCTGTTGATGATGCTTTATCTTCTGCTTTTTAGCTTTTTTTTTATTTTGTTAATTAAATGAATTAATCAGATTTTTGTGATTCTATTTTTGTAAGTTTTAAATTATGTTTTTGTTCTGTTTTTAATTTGTTACTGTAATTTGATTTCATATGTTTTTGTAATTCTGTTTGTTTGTTCCAAATTATGATTATGTTTGTTCCAAATTTAAATTATGATTATGTTTGCAAATTCAATGGTTAGTGGTTATTAGTATTACTGATTTGTTTGTTATTTTTTATTATTAGGTTATAAATTAAAATTTTAAATTTTAAATTTTAAATTTTATGAGGTTAAATTTTTTATTGAAATTTAAATATTTAAAATTATATATTAAATTTTTAATAATTTTATTTAATATTTAATTAAACCTGTCGAATTCCGGTTGAACCTCGGTTGAACCATTGAACCAGTGAACCAGTGAACCAGTCACTTCACCGGTTTATTGATCGGTCCGGTTCTCGCAACCTTGATTATTAGTGATCAAGATCCACACTTCACAGGACGATTTGGAAAGAGTCCATTCGAGATTGTGACCAGACAACATCCGCTTATACCATACTCTATTTCTTCCTCTTACTCAGGAAGAACCCTGGAGCTTATCATATGATTAAGTCATAGGAAGAACAAGCAAATGCCACTCATTCTTACCTCGACAAAGCTACAAAGAAGATGAAGAAATAGACAGATAAGAAGAGGAGACTTGCAAGCTATCAAGTGGGAGATAAAGTAATGATTAAATTTCTTCCACAACAATTCAAAATCTTTCGCAAGGTTCATAAGGGCTTAATCCACAAATACGAAGGGCCATTTGAGATCATTGGACATGTTGAGGAAGTTGCTTACAAAGTACAACTCCCTCCCTCTATGAAGATCCACCTGGTATTCCATATGAGTATGCTTAAACCATATCATGAAAATCAAGATGAACCGAGTAGAGATGACTCGAGTCGTGCTCCGCCTGTGGTGATTAGATCCTTTGATAAAGAAATCGAAGAGATCTTAGCTAATCGCGTCGTGCGACGAAGAGGAGTATCACCAAGTATCCAATACTTGATCAAGTGGAAAGGACTCCCGATAACCGAAGCTAGCTGGAAAGCTCGTGAAGATTCGTGGTAATTTCAAGAACACCTAGATCGCTATCATGAACAGAATGCGACGAGGACGTCTGCCATTAGGTGGGAGAGAATGTCACGGTAAATTTTAGAAGGTTAGATTTAACGGTGTTTGTATAGTTTTCTAGAGTGTTTGAGAATGTTCTAGATGGTTCTGGAACGTTCTATAATGTCCTAGAAGATTTCGAAATATCTTAGAAAGTTCTAGAAGACTCTAGGAGGTCATAGAGTATTCTAGAAGAGTCTTGATGTATATAGAAGTATGAAGAGTAGTACGAAATAATCTAAAAGTATTTAGAAAGCTATGGTAGGATAGATATTTATAATGAAGATTCTGGATGATTAATCTGAATATTTATTTAGTGAGATCTAAAAAATTAAAACATTTAAAAAATAAATATAGTTATTTCAAAAAAAAAACTATATTAAAATATTAAGATTCAAGAAGTGATCCCACAAATCGATTTTTAATTATTGAGTTATATCATATAAATTAAACAATAATAAAAATTATAATTTTAAAAATTTAAAAAATTTAAATTTTAAAATAATTACTATATTATTTAGTGAGATTTAAAATATTAAATTTTTAAATATATAATCAACAATAATTTGATAAACTCGTTTAAATAAAAAAAATTCATTATAAAAAATTATAATTTGAAAATATAAAATTTTAAAATACAAATGACAAATTAACTTTATAATAATTTAATTATTTTTATTATTTTATATTAAAAAAATTTTGTTTATTAAGGTCTAAAAAATAATATTAAAATTAGTACTATCAAAAAATATTTTAAATTTAATATTATGAAGAAAAATAAAATAAATTTATATAAGGACTAATTTAATTAATTTTTAAAATTTTAGGAATGAAAATAACTTATGTATGAACTTTTAAGGAGTATTTTGATTATAAATAACTTTTTTACATGTCAAGTAACACGTGGTATGTTAGATGTCACCGACCTAACATGTCAATCAATCATCTTGTGACATGTGGCATTATGCCACGTGGCACTTAACGTAACAAGTTATCATCTAACTAATAGAAGGACCAATTTGACTTATGTTTTATCTTTCAAGGACTAATATGACTAAAAAAATTATTTGAGGACTAATTTAAAGAATGAATAATCTTTCAGGAACGAATTTGACTATTAACCATTGATTAATTGAAATGGGGTATTTTAAGTATAAAATATTATTAAAATTTCAGTCTCCATCCTCAAAAATTTTAGTCTCCTATATCCCTATTTTTTAAAAGTATTAAAATATTAAAATTTTAAAGACAAAAACTAAAATTTTAGTGTAGATCAACAAATATAATACTGAATTCTAGTCTCCCAATTTCTGTCTCAGAACTTCAAAACAAACGCTACCAAAATATAAATTTTGATACGTCTAAATGCAATGATATATAGACACTATAAAAATTATTATAGGGATAATAATTTAGACACATAATTAACGTAAAAAAAAATCTAAAAATCGAATAAAAATCATAGGTCAAAGTTTAAAAAGAAAATTTACTATATTCAAAATAATCACACAGTATATTTATACCACATTTTCTGGTACAAAAACTTGTATATAGTGTTTTCTAATAAAATACTACAATAATGACTAAAAAATAATAGGGATGATACTAAAAAAATATCTTTGAAGTATAAATAATTCACACCACACAATCCTTGTCATTTATAGAAATGTTCAACTTTGTTCCGAAATTGTTATTGTATACTTTTCAATTTTCGCTAGTATTCACCTGGACACCTGGTACCATATATATTTATATGTTTGCCGCCTTTGAAAAGTTCTCAGCATTTGAAAAGTTCTCAGCATGCAAGATCATGAATGTAATTAACTTTACAACAATGACTATGCCTCTATATCTATCTATCTATATAAAGCTACTTAGATCATGGTTAATACAAACATCATAGGATAATATGGATGGTTTAATGTTTTTGTTGGTGCTGTCTTTGAGTAGTGTTCTTATTATCCAAACAAGTGAGGCTCAGATATGCTTACCCAAGAAACATTCATCCTTATTCATATTTGGGGATTCATTGTTTGACAATGGAAACAACAATTATATCAATACAACAACTTCGTATCAAGCAAATTACCCTCCCTATGGAAAAACCCTTTTCAAGTATCCAAGTGGAAGATTCTCTGATGGACGTATGATTCCAGATATCATTGGTGAGATCTCTCATTATTAATTGTTTTACATAATTATTCATAAATGATTTGAGTAATTAGGAGTTAATTATTTATGTGTAGCTGAGCTTGCAAAGTTACCTCTGCTTCCACCATATCTTCATCCTGAAAATCCTGACTTCACCAATGGAGTCAATTTTGCCTCTGGAGGCTCTGGTGCTCTGCTTCAAACTGCTCAAGGATATGTAATAACCTCATATTCCCACAAATAAATAATATCATTTTTTAAGGATACTTTAATTATATAGAAGTTAACTTTATTTTGATATATTTTTTTAAATGAGATTTATTTTTGTCTCTGATGTTTGTGATTTTTTAAAAATATTTTTAATATTTTTTTATTTAATTTTATCGGTAACGTTTTCAATTTATTTATTTTTTTTTTACTATTTTTAATTTGTATCAAAATTACTCTAAGATACTTTTAATTTTGTCTTTAACGTTTTAGATTAAATTTACGTTTAGAGATAATTTTAACTCAAAAAAATATTAAAAATATATATTATAAATATTATATATTATAATAATTATATTATATGCATATTAAAAATCAGTGATCAAATTAATTATTATATCAAATATATGTTAAAATTTGAAATATATATTAACAATATTAAAATAATATATATATATATATATATATATATATATATATATATATTAGTGACTAATTTTTTTATTTTTTTATATTCTAATATCTTGACTTGTAAATTAAATTTTTAAACATAGAATTATAGAATGTAAAGGTACAAGTGGTGATATGGACCATATACCATGCATGATTGGAATAGAACATTATATTGATCAAGCTAAGGTTTTTAATTAATTTATTTGTTGACATATATATATAGGTGATAGACCTTCACACTCAGGTGAAATATTTCAAAAATGTAAAGAAAATTTTAAGGGAGAAAATAGGAGAAGAAGAAGCAGAGGCACTTCTCAAAAGATCTGTGTACTTTCTGAGTGTTGGAAGCAATGATTATGGTGAACTTTTGAATGTTACAAACTCCACTGTGAGCCTATTGCCGGTTGATAAACAACAATTTGTTGGTTTTGTCATTGGAAACCTTACAAATGCCATTAAAGTATGTAAGCATATATTTTCATTATTGCTAGGTAGATATATCTTTAGTTATAAACTTATTCATAATTCTACACTTTATTTAATTTATAGGAAATTTATGAGCAAGGTGGAAGAAAGTTTGGTTTTGTAAATGTGGGTCCTATAGGGTGTTCTCCAAGCGTAAGGATTCTGAAAAACAATGGAAGCACATGCTTTGATGAGATTTCAGCAGTTGCAAGGTTACATAATATTCAACTTTCAAAGATGACTCTGAAGCTTAAGAAACAGCTCAATGGGTTCAAATATTCAGTCCATGATTTCTATGCTTCACTTTCTCAAGTTGTCACATATCCTTCGAAATATGGTATTATTATTCATCCATTCAGTCCTTTTAATTTGATTCAATAATAATGCACAATTATTAAAAACATTAAAATTTTTATACTATTTTCTAATAATACATTTTTTTTTTTTTGAGAATTGATGACGATTAAAAATATCTTATCGAAATAACTATTTCTAGTCACCGTGAAAATTGCTTGTTTTTCTTAACACGAGGGTGTGCTAGTAATTGGATAAGTCAAAATTAGCTTAATTACTAAGCAAATTCACTAATTCAGCCACATGTGCATAATGCCAAAATCTAAAATATCATGATTATCTATTAGTATATGTCATTAATTATGTTGGAAACGAAAAAAAAAGATTTAGAAAAGAAGATATGTATTTTTTAAGTGTCAAATAAATGAAATAATACAAGCTATAATTTCTTCATAGGTATTAGTTAAGTCAAAAAAAAAAATTAATAAAAAATATCTATTAAGTTAAATTCTGTCGTAAAATTATTTTTTCTTAATTTAAAGAATATCTTTTGAATTTGTGTAAAATTTTTTGTATAGATTTTTTTTATGTTTTTTTTAAATAACAAAAATTAAATTTTAAGTTTTTCGGTTATAGAAATTTTAATATTATATTATAAAGTTATTTTTTAAAAAATTCAAATTTATAATAGAAGAGATTTGAATGAAGAGTTAATCTTTATCAAATTCAAACACGAATTGAAGTATCTAAACATACTATTGTAATTAACATTTAAATAATCTAACAAATAGAAATGCATGTTGGAATTGAATTGAAGGTTTCAAAGGAGGGAGTGGGGGATGCTGTGGAAGTGGACCATACAGAGGAGAAGACACGTGTGGGGGGAACAAAGGGATCAAAGAATATGAATTATGTCACAATCCAAATGACTATGTTTTCTTTGACTCCCATCATCCTTCCGATAAAGCTTGCCAGCATTTTGCTCACCTCATATGGAATGGCAACTACACTTTCAATAAGCCTTACAATCTCAGCAAACTCTTTCAACTCTAATCTCAATAATAATAATAATTTTCAATATATATATATATCGTCATTATTTGCTTTACCAAGTTATTTTGTTATTGTTGTGTTTTGGTCATTATATCGTCATTAATTGTCATTATATGAATAATTATTATTTAAAGCTTGAAATTTGAGAACGACTTGAATTTGTTGTGGTATGAGAGTGATACAATAACAATTTTTAACTTTGTTCTTATATCATATGAGAAATTAAATCGGTCTAACTTATTTCTAAATGAACTTGTCTGCCACTTATAAGAATTATTAGACTTTTAATTTTAAATAATGTGAGACTTAATAATTTTTTAACTATCACATCCCTGCCTTAAAAACTTTGGAAAGATGTATTTATCACGTAAGTTTTTCTAATGAATAGACTTCTTATTAACGTTTTTTAATCAATAATTCATCATTCACCTCTGGAACTTCAACTACTAGTCTATCTAATTCTATTCCTACAAGAGATTAGGAGATTGGTTGTGGTTTTATTAATTAGTTGGTTAGTGATAATAGTTATCCTCTGTAATTATATTCTATTATATATATATGTGTGTGTGATTTGAGCTATAATTTGTTGGTTTGTAAAAATTAAATTTTGATATGTTATAAAAATATTATCTTTATTTAAAATATAGTCAAATAAATAAATTATACTTTTATATAAAATATATTCATAAAAAAGTAGATGGTGCGTACACGTGCATGATGCGCAGACAAGCGACGCGTACGCGTGCATGATGCGTACACGTGCATGTCGCGTACGCGTGCATGAGCCACGTGCTAGACGTATCAAAAATCGATGGGGGTGATTTTTGGGCTATTTTTGACCCAGTTTTTGACCCAGAAAACACAGATTAGAGGCTGCAGAGTAGAGGAATCAGGGAGACACTTCTCATTCACATAATTTTAGGTTTTAGATGTAGTTTTTAGAGAGAGAGGCTCTCTCCTCTCTCTACGTTATAGGATTTAGGATTTCTCTTCTACTTTTATTTGTCTTAGCATTCTAGTTTATTGATCTCCCTTGTTGATTACTTTATTTTATGAATTCTCATATTAGACTTGATTTTCTATTCAATACAATTTGAGGTATTTCATGTTTATTGCTTGCTTCTTCATTTGTTGTTATTGAATCCTTGCTATTGGTTGTTTAGATCTAATACTCTCTTATCAATTTCCTATGTTTTTATCATATGCACTCCAAGTGTTTGATGAAATACTTGGGAGAGTTTTAGTTTAGACTTTTATGTTCTTGGCTTGGGATAGTAACTTTGGAACTCTTGAGTTACTAATGTCCAAGTAATTGATGATTGGAAGCCATTGACTCTAGTCATCACTAATTGATTTAGTGGATAGCTAGGACTTATGGACTTGGATTAATATAGCTCATTTAACTTTTCTTTACTACTAGTTAGAGGATGATTTAATGGGATTGATCCTTGCCAATTCTCACGTTGTGGTTAGTGATAAGTATAGAGATCCTTGACCACCAAACCTTGCCAAGACCTCTTTATATCATTTAAATTTCTCTGCAATTTACTTTCCTTGTTCTTAACCCAAAACCCCAAAAACATACTTTTTCCATAACCAATTATAAGCACACCTCCCTGCAATTCCTTGAGAGACGACCCGAAGTTTAAATACTTCGGTTATCAATTTTATTAGGGGTTTGTTACTTGTGATAACTAAATTTTTGCATAAAAGGATTCTTTATTGGTTTATAAGCTATACTTTGAACGAGGACTTATTTGTGAATTCTAGACCATGCGAGGAATCCGTTCATCAGGCGGCGATGACAGAGCTTGAAGAAGAAAGTAGCGTTGGAGGCTAGGTTTTTTTGAGAGAGGGAAGTAGATGCGTAAGTGAGTGAGAGAGACAGACAGAGGCTTCTTTTTATTTTTTTGGTTGAAAAGTGAAAACCGGTTCGGTCCGATTGGCCAGTTTTCCGCTGGATCAGTGGTTCGTCACCGGTTTTTGGATCAATGGTTTCAGGAGGCTAATCGGACTGTGATTGTTGCTAGTTCACAGTTAGACAGGTCGGATTGGTCGAATCGGTCCAGTTTTTAGAACTATGATTATTTCAATATATCCGTAGTTGTCAAAATCGAAAAATCGAACCGGTAATTGAATCGTTTAGGCTACTGATTCACTAATTTATTAATTTAATCGGTGGGTCACTAGTTGAACTGTATAAATTACAATTAATATATATAATTTAATTTATATATATCTATTCTATTATATAAAAATCAGGTTTTGCACTTAATAATAAAGCTGGCGTGGCATGCTTCTATGGGTGTTTCTTAATTTATTTTTTTAACTCATTAAATACAATTCATTACGATGGCTTAATTATATCAACTAATTGATTTGATTAGATATTTAAGTATCACACAATTTAACATTATGTATACCAATTAGTTGAATATAGTTGTTAGAGTATAATTATGGTCAATTAGATCATTTAACATTATTCAACATATCTGAATATTTATTATAAGATATTACGTCGTTATTATTTCGATTCTCTTATCACCTATAAATACCCTTCTATATTGTATCATTCTAAACAACTTGAATACTTACAAATATTTTTTCTATTGCTCCCTCTTCCCTTTCTAACATGGTATCAGAGCCATGGTATCTTCCTTGAAGAGGATAAGTTGACTTTCTTCTGGTGAAATCATCATACTTTTCATACTTTTTTTTGTGTCATTTTTTCCTTTCTCTTTTGTCAATGCTTTGATGTTTTTTTGACCTCACCGATTAGCTCATCCACTACTTACTTATTCTCATGGAGAAACCATATATCTTTTGTCACCTTCCGATAGTTTGTCATCTCTTTGCACTTTGTCACTTTTCAACAGTTTTCCACCAGTTCACCATCTTTTCATCAGTTTTTCGATAGTTGGCCACTCTTGCGGCAGTTCCGTCTACGTTCTCTTCTGGCAGTTCCGTCTGTGTTCTCTTCTGGCAGTTCCGTCTGCGTTCCCTTCCGGAAGTTCCGTCTGCACTTCCTTCCGACGGTTCCGTCTACGTTTTCTTGTGGCAGTTCCGTATGCGTTTCTTTGTGGCAGTTCCGCGCTTCCTTCCGGCAGTTTCGTCTACGCTTTCTTCCGGCAGTTTCGTCTGCACTTTCTTTCGATAATTCTGTCTGTGCTTTTATCAGGCAGTTCTGTCTGCACTTGTTCTATTAGTTTATGCTTTTTTTATTTAGTTATTTCAAATAAGTTTCAAACTCAAGTTGTCACTTGAGTTTGAGGAGGAATGTTAGAGTATAATTAGGATCTATTTGCATTATTTAACATATCTGAATATTTATTATAGGATATTATGTCTTTATTATTTGGGTTAAGTATGATTTTGACCCTAATGTAGAGACCGAAAATTTATTTCGTCCCCAGCCCTTTTTTTGCTACAAAATGGTCCCAAAGGTTTCAGTTTATTTTAAAATCATCCTTCGGACGAAAATACCCTTCCCCTTCTTCCCCTAAAATCAACCAAATGCAGGAACAGAAGCAGAATGTAGAAACAGAAGCAGGCAGAAGTAGAATGCAGAAGCAGACAGCTGAAGCAGTGAAACAACAACAATGAAACAATAACAACTAGAAGACCAACACCAACAACAACAATGGATAATGAAGCAACAACAAAAACAAAACCAGAAGAAGCAAAAACAGAAACAAAAATAGAGGCAAAAACGGCGAGCGGCGACACTGAACGCAGTTTCCCCTTCTCCATCACAGGCGGTGCGGGCACAGCGGCGCGGGGATCAGGGCGTGGGGCACAGCGGCGCGGGGAGCGGGGAGCGGGGTGCGGGGCACAGATCGTAGGGCGCAAAGAGCGGCGGCGCTACCTTCCCTTCTGGATTCTCTTTCTTCCCTCCCCCCACCCACCTTCTCTTCTCGATTCTCTATCTTCCCTCCCCCCAATTCTCTTTCTTCCCTCACCCCCTTCTCTTTCTCCCCCCTTCTCGTGTTCCCTTTCTTTCTTTCTTTTTTTAATTTTATTTTATAATTTTTTTAGGAAAAGGTAATTTGGTAATAAAAAAAATTTTGGTAAAAAAGACGATTTTAAAATAAATTGAAACCTTTGGGGCCATTTTATAGCAAAAAAAAGTCTGGAGATGAAATAAATTTTTGACCTCTACGTTAGGGACCAAAATTGTACTTAACCCTTATTATTTCGATCTCTTAGCACCTATAAATTCCTTTTTATATTGTATCATTTTACACAACGTGAATACACACAAACTTTTTTTCTACTGCTCTCTCTCTTACCCTTTCTAATAATAATAAATACAATTTAATTTAGTTAGAAGTTCATTGTTTTATAGTCCTATATATATATATATAAACATGATAGAATAAAATTGTAAAAATAATATTTTTATCACTTTGGATATTTTAACTCTTTTTTTTCTCTTTACGTGTAATTTTGTTTTGCGCTAACTTTGTTTATTTAATGATAAAATATACTCATATTAATTCTATCATATAATAGTTTATTTTTCTCCTATGTATTTTGATTTGCATAGTTACTATTGATCTTGCTGTTTTAGTTTTCTTGAATTGTTCTTTATTTTTTTATAACTTGATAATTTAAATAAAAAAGCAAAGAAAGAAAAAAAAACAATGGCCGAGGGCAGAGACTAGAAGCCTAAAGTAGCAACATCATTCCTCGGCATTATTATTATTAATACGAACTTTGTTATTTCTTTTCTAACATTCTTTAATATGAACTTCATTTCTTTTTCTTTATTATTATTAATATTTTTATTATTTTATTCTCTAATTATAAATCTCCTTATAGTTATAATCATTCTTTGATAGAATATTTTTTTGATCTAATAAAATTTTTTCCTATTTTTTGTCAAAAATAATTTATATTAAAAAAAATAAGATACAAATTAAAATTTAAAATTTAAATTTAAATAAAATGTGCAAAAAGGGTAACTATCGAATTCATTTGGTAGATTTAAACTCTTCGTATTTTTTTCATTGAAAATTTAAAATACTATTATAAAATTTTAGATATTTTTTATCTTATTGTTCTTAAATTATACATTATACTGTGTATTTGAAGAGTTTCATCTTTTTTGAAATAATAAGTGTGACATTATATAATTTTTGGAAACAAAGGAATAATGAAGTTGAAGTGAGTAACAAAATTGATTATATAATAAGATACAAATTTTTTGAATTTCTAGCATAATTGACAAATTTTTAGTTTCAAAATAAATTTTTACTTTATTTTTTTATCTTTTATTTGATTTTTTATAATTTTTTATTTTCTTAATTAATTATGATTGTAATAATTCATTATAGATTTGTGTTTCGTAGAAAAAATTTATCAATCATAAAATACAGAAGACTAAACCAAAAAATTTAAAAAATGTTGATTAATCACAAAATAAAAATGTATGAATTATACTTTAATTATGTTGTAAAATACAAATTGGGGCTATTTAAAATTAATTTTTTTACCATTAATGTTAACTTAAATTATAATAAGGTAATAAATAAAAATTGTATATAATAATTTAATTTAATTATTTATACTATCAAAATTATTCTTTATTATATCTCATTTATTTTTGTTCATTGGTGATATTTAATTGTCTATTTTAAATAAAAATTTGAATGGATTGAATTAATTTTTTTTAAATTAGTAATATAATTATTGTGACATTTGCTTTGCTCAGTAATATTTTTTAATTCATTTAATCTGATTAATCATCTCTTTCTTATTTTATGCTAATTTAAGTAATTAAAGTTAATAAATTTCAGTTATTTTAATTCTTGTAACTTTTTATTCTAATAATGTATTTCAATTAATGCAACAATTTTAATATTTATATGTCATTAATAATAATAATCTCATTTTAAAATGACGTTTTATCCCCAATATATATATAATATGTTTAATTGTAGAAAATTTACTTTTTTTTATACGATTAGATTAGACATATTTATATTCAATTTATTTGATTACTTAATTAGAATTAATTATATTAAAAGATTAGATTAAGATTATAGTAGACTAATTATATTGTTATTAATTAATTATATTAAAAGATTAAGATTATAATAGATTATTATTATTTTTTTACTTTTTATTTAGATATTAATTCAGATATTAATTTTATTATTATTTTTTTTATTCTCTTATTCTATGTGTTTATTTTTATAAATCTTACTAAATTAAATAATGTATATCTTCTTTTTATTCCTCTTTTATATACACATAAAATTTATTAAATTATTTTTCTTCTGTCTAATAATTTGTTTCTCTTTCTATTTATATTTCTTTCTTTCAATATTTTATTGGTTCTTATTTTTCTAAATTTTACGTTAATAAATGTATTTGTTCTTATTACACCTAACATTTTTTATTTATGTGTAATATGCATTCTTATATATATTATAGAAATATGATTTGATTCTATTAACTTGCCAAAATTTTTTGAAAAATCTAAAGCTAAAGCACAAAAATATATTTATAGATATTTTATTTTTTAACTAAAAAATATAATATTTTTTGCTATATTTGTTGAAATCTTAAGTTAAATATGAATATTAATTGTTGAAATAGAATAAATATATTTTAAATTTTTTTCATCTAAAAAGAATTTTCTATCGATGTTAAAATAGATAGAAGTAAGTACATCTTTATATTGAAAATACGAATTTAAAAATATTATATTCAATTCTCAATAGTCAACCTCTCATTTAATCATTGTATGTTCAAAATTTTTTTGAAGAACTGAAATAATTTTAGGTATATAATTTTTTGTAAAAATTTAATTAATTCAAGATATTTATTGTCGTTGATTAAAAAAATAAATTGAAATGACAATTTGATATTTTTATACTCTTAAAATATAATTTATTTATTTTTATAACATTCTTTATCATCCAATAATCACATTAATATAATTTAATTCAATAAAATTATTTATCATAATTTGATTGAATAAAAATTCTGTTTTATTTGAAAATTTTAGGATTTCTCAATCTCAAGTTCATCCATGTTAAATCATTAAAAAATATAATTGAGAGCGCAGAAGCATCCCTTCATTCGAGAGCATAATTGAGATCAGAGAGCTTAACTCTTGTGGTTATTTGATCTTTGTCAACCAAAATCTTCTGTATCCCTAATAGGGATGAATCACAACTACTCCACTGTGAAAAAAGAACTACGGAAGCGGGTTTGATGTGTTGGAGACCAAAATTCTGAAGTTATTATTTATATTTGAGTGTGACAATCATTAAACCCTAAAACTCAAATAAAATAGTATATATGATTTTAATCTCATTTATCCAAATAAAAAGTAATAATAACTTATTTAATTCAACATTTATAACAATAAATGAGATCACCGTTATATAAGTCATTTAATGTGAAATTACTTAATTTGTGATTATAATTAATATATGTATTGCTCATAAATATATTAAGAAATAATAATTTCCTAACAATTTTTTACTTGGGCTATACACATATATTTTCCTGAGATAATTACATATTATAAATTTATGCGCAAATCTGAATGTTATTTCTTAGATTAGTTTAATAATCTGGTCTGTCTCATATATTAGTTAGGGTTAAGTACGATTTTGATCCCTAATGTAGAGACCTATAATTTATTTCGTCCTCGGCCTTTTTTGAGCTACAAAATGGTCCCAAATATTTAATTTAGTTTTAAAATCGTCCTTCAGACGGAAATACCCCTCCCCTATGCTTCCCAAAAGCAACCAAAAGCAAGGCGCAGAAGAACCAGCAAATAAAGCAGAAACAAAAGTAGCAAGCAGGAGCAGAATCAATAACAATCAAACAACAACAACAACTAGAAGAAGAACAACAACAATAACAATGAATTATGAAATCAGAGCAAAAACAAATGGGAAGAATGAAACTGAAGGAAAAAGATTTTGCAGTGAACCAAATGGGAAGAGTGATCATAATCCCTGAAGAACGACTTATGGATCCTCTACAACATCATCAACCCCAGCGATTATGTGACGGCCGATACCTCCCGAAAGGTCGACCACCAACTCAACGACGGCAAGAACACCACCGCCTCACGTGTCAGGCTCTCCATCCACCTCAAGGTCACCTGCCGCGACTTCCACAAGGACTCTTCCACCCTTCGCATCTACGGGCGCAACCTCGAGCCCAACGGTTACGTCGCCGTCCGATCCTTCCACACCCTCACGTTGGAGTGCAACAAACCCTTCGAGCTCCACAAGAAGCTCTGGAATCACGACGTCGTCGATGTTCTCTTTCTCTCTCCCTCTGCTCTCTCCTCTCTTGCCGTTAGTGTGAATATGTGTTGAAGAAGAAAGGAGCAGTGACAAGGAAGCAGCAGTGGCGGCAACGGCGTGGAGGTTTCCCACTCTCCATCACAGGCGACGTCGCGACGGCCACCTTTCCCACACCCCCTCCCCCCGCGACTCTCTTCCCTCCCCTTTCTCTTTCTCCCCGGCCCCCATTCTCTTTCTTCCCCCACCCCGTCGTTCCCTTTCTTTCTTTCTTTTTTATTTTATTTTATAATTTTTTAGTTAGGGATAAAATAGTAATAAAAATAAAAAATTAGGTGAAAAGGACGATTTTAAAACAAACTAAAATTTTTGGGACCATTTTATAGTGAAAAAAATGCCGAGGACAAAATAAATTTTTTGCCTCTACGTTAGGGACCAAAATCGTACTTAACCCTATTAGTTATGAAATGACCGCAACTTTTATCACATTAGTGTCGCAACAAAACCACGATGATCGTCATACTAAAATACTCAACCACATAGATCAAATTTGGATGAGAAAATTCAGAAATTACATGCAAAAATGATATCATGCATGCCTATTTTCAACTAGTCCAGTTTGAATAAAAATTCTATTTTATTAGGTGATAGACTCAGAAGAAAATGCAACGACAACACCCGGGCTCATAGCGATGACAACTAAGTGATGAGTCTGCGGAAGAAGAAGAGAAGAATTTAACAGACTCACAATGTGTGTGTGTGAGAGAGAGAGAGAGATGGGGGGAGATTTACCTAGAGAAAAGGGATTTGGTAGGAGAAAGGTGGCGACGGACTCAACAACGACGGTAATGGGATAAGCAGCGATGGCGACATGTGCTGTGAAGGAAGATGAGAGTTGTGAAAGGGTAGGTGGCGATGGGCTCAGCAACGACGATGACGGGACCTATAGGGTTCTTTGTGAAGAAGCTGAGAAGAAGAAGACTCTGGGTGAGAACGACTGGGTTTCTCTTGCATGGCTACAGAGTATGATTGAAGTTGTGAATCACTAAATCCGTGATGTGAGGCAAATCCTAATCCCTAAAAAATGTTTATATGTATATATCCGGGACGGGTACACTCTAAACCTGACCATGCCCTATCCTAAGCAATATCTACCCCGACTTAGGTCAAGTTATTACCCTCCCCAACCGGGTATGAATGGGTTGGGTACCCGTGTATTCGGGTACTTCTGTTAAGTCTAATCACGTATTAATACTCCATTTATTAAGGTTCTACCGCTAGCCAATAGATTGGTAGACGCACAAAGCGAGATTCTAATTTCTAATAGTTGTTTAAGCAGACGAATGAAATAATTACTTAACAAACTCAAATTAATTAAGACAAATACTAATTATTTTTAATATTTTAATATTAAAAATCTTAAAAATTTAATTTTAATTATAACTTTATAAAATATTTATAATAATAATTACTAAATATTTTTTATTTAATTTTTTAATAAAATTTTTTATATAATTTTATGTATTATCCCGTATAGAGTACGGAAACATATACGGATTATATATTAAAAAAAGACAAATGTAATGAAAAGAAGTTGCCAGCCACTATACATGCAAGAAGACCCAAGTTTGAACCTAAAGATTAGTTTTTTTTTGTTAATTGTTGATTTGCGGGTCTAATTGATTCACGCTGGTTTTGGTCGGGTTTTTTTCTTAGTCAGTTAGAATATTAAATCAGACCGATTTAAAACTCCGTTCACCAATTTTTCGATCAAATTGCCAAATTCAATCTGATTTTAATAACTATAGTTATATCTGTTTTTATATTTTATTCTTATTATTCTTGATATCTTGTTTTATTATCATTAAATCACTAGTTAAGTGATTACTTAATAATTATACCTTAAACATTCTTCCTTCTTTTACTTTAATTATTCGAATATTATTTATAAAAATTAATATCTTTTGAATATTTTTTTCGACAAAAAATAAGTATAATTTTTGTTACGAATTTTAATATGATTATCTTTTCTATTTTTATTATTATATAAATATATACACTAGAGATTTAAATTTTTCTAAAGTGAAAAATTAAAAACTTAATTACCCTTAAATTAAGATAATAAAATTTACACGGATCACACCTAATCAAATTTACGAATACAACATGAATTAGTGATTAATTATCTATTTTGTCATTTTACAATTTTTTTTTTCATATATTAGTATTAGGACAACTATTTTGTTGTGATTTCGTTCTTCCATCATAATACCTTTTGTGGACATTTTATTCCTCAAATTGGATAGTAATTTTCAAAAGTAATTTATTAAAAGTAGTTTTTAAAAATAACATTTTAAATATTATAATGGAATGAAGATGAATGGATTAACTTGCCCCACATTACACTAAAGACAAACATAAACATGCGTATGCAAACCAAATCCAAAAAAAAAAAAAAACAATAAATAACATACCCAAGCAACTCGACTTTGAAGATAGTACAGTTCTTAGAAAATCCATAAACTAGTACCCACCCAAGTCTTAGAAATAGGACATGATAAATTAAATCGTACCTTTATTTCTTGCAACTACTAACATATAACAAGCTGAGAACACCTAGTAAATATCATCTTTCTCCTTCAATTCTTTGGCACTCACAAGGTTTACACATTTAAACTTCTTCCTAAGAACCCTAGCCAAACACACCGCATCAACTTTTCCAGTCACCACCAATTTGTCTCTATCATCACCTTCCAATGCCACTGAGCTTACACCTGAATAATAATAATAATGTTGATGATGATTAGTGGTCGTCAACTAAAAACCCGGGTGTTTCAGCATAGCCCGCTTTTCGCAGCAATTCAAAGGCCTCTTTCGGGCCATAACCGTATGCCTCATAAGGGAGTGGCTTGAACTCCCCTCTATCAATTCTGTGCAATAACGGGGTGAAGATCTTCCATGATGCCTGATATAGTTAAGCACATTACATTAGTCTTTCAAGGATATATGAAACATTGTATCAAACCATGTAACAATTTGTTACCTCTAATTCATCTCTACGAATGAATTGTTGCTGATCGCCTCTAATCCTGCAAAACGTGATACAATTGCCATTATTATTCAACTCAAATCTGTTTCTTTCGAACTATCGAACTGATTGGTAAGTCATCCGTTAGTGTTATTATGTGGCTTCGATGTATAATAAAAGAATGCTAGAAAAAATTGATAATTCATAAAATAAGAACTGGGAAAGTGAATATTGATAATTCATAAAATAAGAACCGGGAAAGTGAATATACGTGTCGAGAATGAGATTCTCATAAGCATCCTCAATGGTAACCCCTTCCTTCCGCCAGTAGAGCAATTCCTGTTCACTTTGATGTGTGGACATATCCAAATTACCTAGCTTGTACTGCAACAACAGCAGATATCATGGATTTGTAAAAGTCTTATGCAGCAAATGCATAATCTAAAATTCTAATATATAATGGTTTTAAAATACACTACATTAAATTATCAAGAGAATGAATACAAGAAATCAATAGATGGAGTGCACTTCTTCAGTGATTCGGCAAGAAGATTTAGTCTGATTATTACAAGTTGAGATAAAAATAAAATAATTTTGGATTTAACCGTGCCAATTCCGCATTTAGATATCCCGAAATTTGATTCCAAACAGTGTATTGGGAGATCTATATTTGCTATATGAACATCAAACTTCCAATCTCAATAAATGTATCTGACAATATAGAGAATCGTCGAAACGTAGGCGATCATATACCACAAGCTTCGTGTAAATAGTTTCTAAAGGCTGTAGGCAGATACGAAACCCATTTCTCCGATGCTTCTGACCTAGACATGCACAAGTTTACAGTGAGGATTCGTTTTGCAGACATCAATATTTTGATGAATGAGGTAAAGTATTTACTAGAAAACATTTATATTCACTTTCAAAGCCGATAAAGAACATGTATCTATGCTTGTCATGTTTGCGATTATGGATTATTGAGATGATCAACATCTCAATACTTTTTATGTATGAAGAGATAACACCCAAAAATGAAAAAGGTACGGTACCAGGAAATATCAGGAGAATTTCATGAGGAACATCCTTGAAAATATCATCAGGAACATCCTTGAATTGAACTCGTATCTCTGTTTTTCTAGAATCTAAGGCCTTCCCTGCTCTTAGTATGAAAGGAACACCTGATGCCAAAAAGAAAATCATGGAATGCATGACGACATAATTATGTTTATTTTCCTTTGGGAAGAAAAATGCTAAAGATTTTATCATACCTTCCCATCTTTCGTTGTGTATGCGCAGAATAACAGATGCAAAAGTTGGAGTGTTCGACTCATCAGGTACGGCTGGGTCATCTCTATAGCCCTCATATTGTCCAAGAACAACCTCATCGTCACTAATGGGTACTACTGATTCAAGAACCTGCATTTTTTGTGACCAATAGAAAACACTTTAGACTTTGATTGCATGCTATGGAACATCTCAAAATCTACATAAATATTGAAGTGCAACAACGAAAGGTTCCGGTTATGAAAATATCTCATTGATTCAATTGAAATTTGCAAGTATGAGAACCCGATTTAAAAGGAGAACAAGGATTTTCTGTCTGATATTGATGGCCTCATATCAGAAAAGTCAAATGAAATAGCAGCATAACATGATAATTTTGGCATAAATTGAAGGGAAAATGCGCACACCTTCACTCTCTCATCCCGAATGTGCTCAGGATTGAGAGAAACAGGCCTTTCCATAGCAACCAAGCAGAGAACCTAAACGGTAGAAAAGTGATGAGAAAAATTCAACATATTCGCTATCTTATGAGCTATGATTTAACAGAAGCGTCCACTTGACAAGACAAAATAATTATAACAATGTCAAAGTATATTATTCTATATCATTATGAAAATAAAGAGCTCACCTGAAGCAGATGGTTTTGAATAATGTCTCGGATAATTCTGCCAAATTAAAAGTTGTACACTAATGATTTATACTTCCACAGGCGTAATAAGAGAAATTCTATACAAAACGAATAATAGATATTCAATATTGATGCATATAAAAAAAATGAAAAATCAAAGTTCAACTTTCAATATCATCAGTGAAAGTAAAATTGCTATACAGAAATTCTTTTCATTAGTATCTCTCACTCATCATTTGAAAGCATCATTGAATAATTTGACTAAAGCAAAATTCTACACATACCCATATTGATCAAAATATCCACCATGGACTTCAACTTTAAAATCCTCTTTGAAAATTATCTGCAATGAAATCAGCAGCCAAATGTTCATTTGGTGTGCACATCCAAAAAAATGTTGACAAGATTAACCCTTAAAAGTTACAACCTTGGGTGAAACCATTAAGCCAATTCCGTAACTTTGACTTAAAAAAAGAATCTCACCTGTACATTGTCGATGTTGTCACGGTTCCAAAGAGACGAAAACAATTGATTTGCGAAACGAAGTACCAACTGCCGATATGAATAAAATGAAAAGGGTTAGATAGAGCTCATGGAGCAAACAATAAGTATTAAGTACATCATCATGTAACCACTTTTTACCATTTTCTGCACTAGTTCTTTTCCCAAGTAGTGACCAATACGGTAGATTTGTGGCTCCTCAAACAACTCTCCAATCTGAGTACTTAGTTCTTCTGCAGATTCTAGGTCCTTTCCAAAAGGCTTCTCAACAACAATGCGTGTCCACCCACCAAGATTGGCTAAGAAAAGGCAGCAAATGTAACATCAATAGAAACAAAAGTTAGACATTATTCTTTCCTTTTTAATCGATACATAATAAATAATAACGCATGCAGTCACCCTGTAAATCCAAAATCTACACCGGCAGCAGCTGTATTTATAGCATTTAAACATAAAATATATGTTAGAACCATAGATTATAACTCTTACATTTATTCATGCAACAAGCCTTGATCATCTTGCAAACAGATGGATATACTGAAGGAGGAAGTTCAAGATAGAAAAGCCGCCGAGACGAACCCCCTCTGCTGTTTTTCGAATATTCATGCTCTGAAATCTCTTTCTCCAACAAGCGAAAACCTTCCTCAGAATCGTAAGAGCCACTTATGTATTTGATCTAAATGGAAGAGAAAAAATGAGACAGAATGAACATTTTAGGCTGATCAGAAGTGTTTTTTAGTGAGACTAAAATGAAATTTATATACAAGTACAACAACGCAAACAAGGGAAATGCTAACCAGATTCAGAAAATCCCATACATCTTCCACCTGTTCCGGGGAATCATCTTCGTCAGGAATAAGATACCTGCACGAGTCATGTTTGTTATGCTTATAAACAGTTTAGATACTATAAATTAAAATCTATGAACTAATAGGATAACGCAGTTTCTATAGAACAACTTGGTGAAACAACCCGCGAACAAGAATTCATGAAATGTTGACCATAGAAAAAAGTGTATAGTAAAGATTTCTTGGCTAATTCAAAGGAAACAATTGCAACCATAAACTCGTCTCCATAAATATTTGGAAAAAGGAAGATGCACTTTTCTCTCTGGAAAAAGCCTCACTCTCGCAATTGATCTCTCAGTTCGTCATCAGAGACTTCTGTCCTTGCATAACCAAAAATTTGAACTTCTGTTGGCGGTAGTAATCCCTAAAAATAAATTCACCAAGTGTAAGAAACAAATCCTTCAAGAAAAAGGAAACAACTATTAGAAAATATCCCATCTACAAAAAGAACAATAGCAAAGACTTTGATATATTGCTCTATAAACAGAAGGCACCAACCTTCTCATACAGGTGGAAAAGTGCCAGAAACAACGACTTCTTCTCAGCCAGATCACCAGAAGCACAAATCAAAACAATGGAGAATGAGCCAGTTTCAGATACATTTGAAGACTCTCTTGTTCCCATCCTTTAGCAACTATTTATCACGTATCAAATCAGAAGAAGAACTTAGAATCTCTTCCCCAGAATCTCCCTCATCTTTTTACAAAAAGCCCACTCTACTTACTCAAGAATTAGGGAAGTGCTTTTCGTACGATTCGCTTGCCCAAGTTCAAACTTTTCCCGTGGAAGGACAGGAAAGGGGAAAGCTCAGAGGAGAGAGTGATTCAGCTGCTAACAAGCGCACCAAAGAAAAATGAAAACACCCCTTTTAACTACCAAATTTATCAAAATTGATCCAGATAGAAACAAAAATAAAAAGCTACAAACTTACTTTTATCAAGCAAAGAATATTAGGATCCAAGTGTGAATCCAGAGCAGAACTGCAGAAGAGAGTAGCAAAGTCAAGTCATCAAGATGAACACTACCTTCTTCTTCTTCTTCTTGCAAAAGCCTAAACCTCGATTGATTCTTGGTTAATTATACCGTAAAGATCAAAGATTACAGATATTCCTTTTCAAGTAATGATATATATCGAGTATCGACATGTATCTAGAAGGTGATTGTCAAGCTTTGCATTAGTGTCATTCAGGATTGGATGTGATGGAAGGGCCGGCTTGTAATGAGCCATGGCTGGAGTTGTACCGCGGATCAGGCCTAAAATGGGTATGGGCCTATGGGTGAGTGGCTATGCTCTTTTTGGACCTTGTAGTTTTTTATCCCGAACTGATTGACTGTATTTTTATAAAGCTGTATTTATTGTAATATTAGAGTTAAACAAAATTATAATTTTAAATTATTTTATTAAAATTAATTTGAATTGTAATAATTTAATTAATAAATAAGTAATATGATATGTATTGTTCGTATTTTTTTAGATATGGTATTAAATGATGAGAAAAGAACAAAAAGGTCCTTAACTTTTTGCCTTGCAGACATTTTTGTCCCTGACCATTGAAAAATACTTTTAAGTCCCTGACCTTCACAAAATTTGGACAGATCAGTTCCTAACGAAGGCATTTGGACGGATCAGTCCCTGGCGGAGGCATTTGAACGAAAATGTCTGCGGAGCAAAAAGTTAGGGACCTATTTGTCCTTTTCTCTAAATGTATTAACTCGAATGTAGGTATTAAGTATATAAGAATTATGTTTGAATTAAGAATTCTTTAAATGAAATTATCCCGTTTAAAATATTTAAATTATGATTTCAATCATAAATTACAATTATGATTTAAAAAAATTTCTTTGATATGATATTACATTTTTTTGCACTTTACTATTAATATATTGATATTGCAAGTCTAAATTACAATATTTTACTAAATCTTGACTGAAAAAGAAAATAGTTACGTGTTTCTATCATCTAATTTATCTATCTATTCTATCTATTCTTCTATTCTATTATATAAAAATCAGATTTCTGACACTTAATGATGGAGCTGACGTGTCATGCTTCTGAGAGTGTTTCTCGATTTATTTCTTTTAACTCATTAAATACAAGTTATTACGATAAACTAACTATATCAACTAATTGATTTGATTAGATATTTAAATATCATATAATTTATTATAATTTATATCAATTTAATTTAGTAGTATTTTTTAATTTATTTGTTTTAATATTTTGTTAGTATTTTTTAATTTATTAAACTAAATTTATTGTGTGTACTAATTAATTAATTTGATTAATTTATTAGTCATTAAAATAATAAATCTATAAATAAAATAGGCAACTGAGATATTTTCAACTAATAATCAAATCAAATTAAATCAAATATATTAAGCTAAATTTAAATCATGTGAATTAAGGACTAAATTAAAATAAGATAATTTCCTACTTATTCAAGTTGATTGCAATAAATACAAATTAATTTTGTTAAATAATCATAGTTGTCGGGTTTACTATATATAGATGGCCACACAAAATTATAAGAATCGTGATTTTTATCATTCTTGCTATTTCAATTCTTTTTTTCTTCTTCTTTTTTTTTCCTATATGTATAATTTCTTTTATATATAAATGTACCCAAAATGAGAAAATACGGATGAGTATTTTATTGATTATTTGTTTGATGAATATATCTCAATTTAAGCATTTTACTACTATAGATGGAAGTTGACCTGTAGCAATTCAAAGTAGCCAATGTATTTTTTTATAGTATTAGATAGCAATTCAAAGGTATTTAAAGGTATTTTTATAGCAATTCAAAGGTATTTAAATTATTTTCATATAATAAAAGTGATACGCTTCAAAAAATATTTATATATAATTTATTAACAAATATATGAGATATTTATTATAATTTTTTTTTTAATAAAAATATCATTGTATTAAAGTGATGCATTTTAAAGATGTATAAATGAGATTTTTATTAAAAAAATTACAAGATAGCAAATGCTATTTTATTTTAATTTTATCCTTAATATTTAGTTTTAATTTTACCTTTACGGTTTTAATATGTTTCAATTATATCATTAGTGTGAACAATATTAGTTATAACTAATCAATTATATTATTTGATTTGACCAAAATTAAATAAACATCAAATTATTTAATAAATTATAAATAAAAAATAAAATAAATGAATTTTATTTAAATTATTCTCTTATTATTTTTTATATCTAAAAATCAGAATGTACTTTTACGTATTTTGATTAATAGTTCTTAAAGGAGTTATTATTTTATTTACTAATATTTTAAATTTTTTATAATATTTTCATAAAACTTGATTAATAAGTTCTTTTTCACAATTCTTTTCTTGAATTTTTTAACAAAAATATAACTTAATTTTTGTCTTTCATCTTTTATATTCATTGATTATACAAATTTTTTTGTAGTGTTTTTTTACAACTACATGTATTATTTTTCTGTCTTTTTTTACTTTTTTAAAATTATTTTATTACCTTATTTTTAATTATTTATTTTACTTTCACTCCTCGTATGTTTATTGTATTTCACTTTATTTTTAATTTTATAGTTAACTTTTAATTATATAAAATTTAATAGTTTCTTTTAAAACATGCTTAAATATATTATCTATTATATACAATCATTAGGATAAACAATGAAATATAAATTGAATATATAATTTAATTTTAATTTAAACTAAAAACTAAATGAATTGTCCGAAAAATAGCAACCAATTTTGTTTTTAATTTCTCTATAATTTATTTAAAGGTAAAAATCTCTCTATAACCATTAACATCGCCGATACAAAATTATAAGTCTTTATAAAATAAATAACATATATATAGTTTTAAAGTTATTAATTATAGATTATGGAAAAATTTTTTTAAAAATTATGGATTAACATGTAATTTTTTTATATATATTTTTTAAATTTTCAGACTTATCAATATTTAAGTTGTCTATACATCACTTTTCAAAATATTATGATTTCACAAGTTATAATATGTGGGGTAAATCACCTTTATAAATCATTTGCAAACCAATTTTACGTATATTCCCCAAAGTAAAAAAGGCTATGCGCATGTCTCAATTTACATATCTATGTAAATTAAATTTATGGAGTTTGAATTATGTGTTTTCGTAGTAAATCGAATCTATAAGATTTGAATTACTTGAATACTATCTATGCTACTAAGTGAGTATAAATCGAACCTTATTACTTCAATTTAGTATGCACTATATAAATCGAAATTTATAGATTCGATTTAGTAGGGATGACATCATTCGAATTCTTTGAATTCAATTTACTCTCAAATCACAATGTCAAGTAATTCAAATCCTATAGATTCGATTTACTACTTATTTCCCTAATTTGAATTCATTGAATTCGATTTATGTAAAAATATAAATGGATACAATTAGTTAACGTTTTTGGATTTGGGGGATTTAGGTAATTTTGGGGCGGTTTTGATTTATCAACGTAAATTAATCTAATATGTTATATTAGTTATTGTTATATATATGAAAAATGTGACTTATTTATGCATTATCTAAATTAGAAGAATTTGTAGGAAAATAAAATGTTGTAGAAGAAAATGAATGGAAAAATCAAATTTTCATTATTTGGATCAACAAAAAATTGAATGGAAAACATACAAGTGTATGTGGAGCTCATGTAAATTTTTTCTCTTTGAGAAGAAAACTTACGAAGAAGTGTATACATGGATAAAAATATAGAGTTACCATTTGAATTATAATTTATATATAATATATAAAAACATTAATATAATTTTAGTCTATTTTTTTTTTCTCTTCTTACTTTTCCTTTCCATCCAAGCAAAAGAAAATTTTTCTTCTATTTTCTTTCCATTCATTTTTTCTTCATCTAAACAGCACACAAAAAAATATACTTTTCTTTCCTCATTTTTTTTCTTTCCTTTTATTTTCCATCTTATATCCAAACAATAGCTCAGTGTTTATCCATTTATCTTCTATTAATATTGTTATAACAAGGATACATGTAACTTTATAAAAATGATATAACCTAAACTTTGATTATCTGAGAATTTATTAAGTGGCTAGAATAGCTCCACGTCACGAACCAATGAATGCTAGCAATGGGGATGATCACAAAAACAGTCAAAACAGGTATTTGCAGAGATTACTCCCATTTTGGAGCTAGATTGAGACTCGTGAAATCTTCAAGACCTGCCACGCGAAAATGGATGGGGACTAGGGATGGCAAATGGATCGAAATCCGTTGGGCTGACTTGCATAACCCGCCAAAAAGGCGAGTTGGGCTGGAAATTTGAGACCGTCAAACTTAAAAAGCCTGCCTACCTCGCACTGCCTAATCCCGCTGGGCCAATCTTTTATTTTGTCAAGGTCATTTTTTTACAAACTTCTATGATGTTATTGATCTACAAGAGGATGAAGATGATAATTGAAGATGTTCTAAGTTATATTTTGGATTATGTTTTATGTTTGATTGATTATAAACTTGAAGATGTTTAATTATATATTTTGGACAATATTTGTTTTGCTTTGAACAATGTTGATTTTATTATTTTGTTTCAAAAAATTTGGTTTATAATTATAAAAACTTTAATGTGTGTGAATTTAAAAATTATAATTTTTTTATATCTTTAGAAATTATTATATGTATTGTTTAATATTTAATGGTTTATAAAAAAAAGGAGAGCCCGCCAGCTTACTATTAGGCGAGGTGGGGCGGGCCAATCCGTCAGATAGCAAGCTTTTGGCAAGACAGGGCGGACTTTTCCGTTTGCCACCCCTAATGGGGACACGAACATAAGTACCCATCCCATGGAACCTATTAAATATACGCGAATATAAAATTATTAATTTATCCTAGTTTATATATACATCAATCAATTTATTGAATTTAGTAACCCTAATTTCTGCCTTCAATTCGAATTCTTCCTTTTTCTTTCGGACTCATTTTTTAGTCTCGATCCTCTCTCTCTCTCTAACTCATTTTCTCTGCCTCTCAAGTCCGTCACTACGTCGCTCAGTATCGTTCCAAAAATTATGTTATGTTATTATGTTGGAATATATTTTTATGTTTTCTCTTTTTGAAATGTTATTTTTCATGTCGAATATGTTATAAATTGTGTTGAATTATATTGAATTGATTATTTTATGATTATTATATTATGTCTTTTTGTATTAATTTTTTTCAAAAGTTTTCAAAGAATATTCGTAGATAACTGAGGAGATCTGCATATTAAACAAGAACTTACAATGATGGAAAAGGAACCAGGACATTTTTTCTTAAATAGGAGTGAGGGATGAGAAGGGGACTTCTCACGCTCCGCTGAGTACTCATTACCATATCTAACTAACAACGGAGATCCAACTTGAACCGATTTAAGAGGGGATGCATGGACTTCATCTGCATTGGGCCTTAAGGTAATAAACCTAAGTCGGATTTAGGAACCTAACAATATATTTTAGTTGATCTTGCTTGCATTGAATTCTTACTAGATCAAAATATATCTTGGATTAATATTTTGAGTCATTGTGATAGCAAATACTATACTATTTAATATTATAACACTTAGTATATGTAAAAGTTGGATATATTTACAATACATTTTTTAATTCAAATTAAAAAATTAATTATCTCTTTTTTAGTTTTAAATATTATTTTTTACTGTAACGAAAAAGTGAAAATAACAATAATCACTCACGCAATTAAATTAGATAATCTTAATATATACATGACACTATATATATCAAGAATTATTATATATGATATATAATTTTTTTTCTTTTCTGTAATGACTATTTATATAATTTATTGAATACTTTTTTTATCTTAATATTTAATAAATTTAACATACAAAATATTATTTAACATACAAAATAAATAACTAAAGTCATTATCTAAGACAATAAGTATAATAGTACAAATATTTATTTATTTATTAGTAGTGAAAAATATGTAAATAATATAAATTGATATTTTTTTAGTATAAAAGTAATAATAAAGGTTATTAATTAAGTTAATTACATAATTAAAAAATTATGAAAAATTTCTTAAATAATAATAAAAAATAAGATCACTATTTTTACATATTACAAATTTTATGAAAAAAAAATTTTGGATAATAAATCAATCCTCAATAGATTATACATTAATTCTGTCAAAAAAATTAAATAATTAATATATTGGATATTATTATTTACGTACTAATATAATATATATTATCGATTACTAAGTTTATAATTAATTTTTAATCCAATTTTCGGTAATTAAAATTTAAATGATTGAAATTATTAAATACTAAATATTTTGTATCTAATTAATTTATTTTTTATTAAAATTAAAAAAAAACTTGTTAATTAAATTTAAATTTAAATTTAAATTTAAGTAAGAAAATAAAAAAATATTTTAAATTTTATCTCACTAACCAAAATTAATTTCATAATAAAAAATTACTTTGTACATCATATATATTATAAAATAATATAGTCATTTGCTATTTTTTAATGGTAAATATTATCATACATCTTGTGCTATTCTTGATCATGATGCAGAATCTGTCCCTGAAAAGTTAGTTAGAGGGATTTACAGGCGATTGGACCTGTGGATACTCAGGCTAGAAGGAGTGTACCTTGATGTCATCCTTTTCGAGGACACCCCTTTCAAGATTATCGATGGTAGAGAGCTGGTGGCTAACCCATGGGACATGCCTGCTCCTTATCCAACAAATTTCGCAATCCTCTCGTCTTCCTCTTCATCCTCGTCACATATTCTGACATTGCCTTTGAAGAAGAGTGAGCCCTTGGACCTCTACCAGTCCTTGCGCAATTACTTTGTCCTCAAATACTCCGAGAGTGTGGCAAAGCGACTAGAAGGCCTTCTTGAAAATGGTAAACAAATTGCGTAGTGAAATGCTGCGTGATGACCTCCCTCTACCCATGCGCCGGGACTGCCTCATCCGCTATTTCAAATGCCTTTGCATGATTGAGCCTTTGTTCCCCATGACTACCTCACCCAACCCACCTATCTTTGTTTGGTACAATGCCTTCAACCCACATCAGGACTCCTCTCAGCACAACATCCATTTGGAGAAGGCCTCTGTTCTCTTCAACCTGGGAGCCTTTGGCTCCCACATTGCTCTCTCCTGCGATCTCACCACCCTCCAAGGCCAGCGCATTGCCATAAACGCTTTACATGATGCTGCATATTGGTTCTTAATACTAACGCATGAGGCTGAGAAGGCATCTGCCACCATTGACTTGACAATAAGCTGCGCCCAGATTCTGCGCTAGATAATAACAGCTACGATTGCTGACTTGGAATGCAAGTTTCCTCAACCTCGTTTTGTATCACATTCTGTTGGATGTCCTGTATGAATCGTCATCTACCTTTTCAATTGATCTTTTCTTAGCACATTTGATTTTTGTCAATCTTGATTTGTTAAATTGTTTGATTGCGATGATGTAGGTTTCTCTGCTTTATTGGAAAGCTTTTGAACTGTCGCCATTGGGGCCTTTAGCTGAGACTTGTCTTGTTAAATCCTTGATACCTAATTATCTTGGGTCTAATTTGAGAACCTGCCATAATGAATTTATACCCAAGGTTGTAACTTTTAAGGGTTAATCTTGTCAACATTTTTTTTTATGTGCACACCAAATGAACATTTGGCTGCTGATTTCATTGCAGATAATTTTCAAAGAGGATTTTAGAACTAAAGTCCATGGTGGATATTTTGACCAATATGGGTATGTGTAGAATTTTGCTTTGGTCAAATTATTCAATGATGCTTTCAAATGATGAGTGAGAGATACTAATGAAAAGAATTTCTGTATAGCAATTTTACTTTCACTGATGATATTGAAAGTTGAACTTTGATTTTTCATTTTTTTTATATGCATCAATATTGAACATCTATTATTCGTTTTGTATAGGATTTCTCTTATTACGCCTGTGTAAGTATAAATCATTAGTGTACAACTTTTAATTTGGCAGAATTATCCGAGACATTATTCAAAACCATCTGCTTCAGGTGAGCTCTTCATTTTCATAATGATATAGAATAATATACTTTGACATTGTTATAATTATTTTGTCTTGTCAAGTGGATGCTTCTGTTAAATCATAGCTCATTAGATATCCAATATGTTGAATTTTTCTCATCACTTTTCTACCGTTTAGGTTCTTTGCTTGGTTGCTATGGAAAGGCCTGTTTCTCTCAATCCTGAGCACATTCAGGATGAGAGAGTGAAGGTATGCGCATTTTCCCTTCCATTTATGCCAAAATTATCATGTTATGCTGATATGAGGCCATCAATATCAGCAGAAAATCCTTGTTCTCCTTTTAAATCGGGTTCTCATACTTGCAAATATCAATTGAATCAGTGAGATATTTTCATAACGGGAACCTTTCATTGTTGCACTTCAATATTTATCTAGATTTTGAGATGTTGCATAGCTTGCAGTCAAAGTCTAAAGTGTTTTCTATTGGTCACAAAAAATGCAGGTTCTTGAATCAGTAGTACCTATCGGCGACAATAAGGTTGTTCTTGGACAATATGAAGGCTATAGAGATGACCCAACCGTACCTAATGACTCAAACACTCCAACTTTTGCAGCTGTTATTCTGTGCATACACAACGAAAAATGGAAAGGTATGATAAAATCTTTAGCATTTTCTTTCCAAAGGAAAATAAGCATAATTATCTTGTCATGCATTCCATGATTTTCTTTTTGGCATCAGGTGTTCCTTTCATACTAAAAGCAGGGATGGCCTTAAATTCTAGGAAAACAGAGATACGAGTTCAATTCAAGGATGTTCCTGATGATATTTTCAAGGATGTTCCTCATGAAATTTTCCTGAAATTTTCTGGTACCGTACCTTTTTCATTTTTGGGTGTTATCTCTTCATACATAAAAAGTATTGAGATGTTGATCATCTCAATAATCCATAATCGCAAACATGACAAACATAGATACATGTTCTTTATCGGCTTTGAAAGTGAATATAAATGTTTTCTAGTAAATATTTTTGGGAATAGATCCTCTCAATTGTTAAAAAAAATTGAGGGAGTAAAGTATGATCTCTAACCCTTCATTGCTCTCTCTCTCATTCTTTTTCTTGGTCTCACTTATAAAATTAATGGGGAGATATCACACTTTACTCCCTTAATTGTTAAAAAAATTGAGAGGATCCATTCCCAATATTTTTTCCTCATTCATCAAAATATCGATGTCTGCAAAACGAAACCTCACTGCAAACTTGTGCATGTCTAAGTCAGAAGCATCGGAGAAATGGGTTTCGTATCTGCCTACAGCCTTTAGAAACTATTTACATGAAGCTTATGGTATATGATCGCCTATGTTTCGACGATTCTCTATATTGTCAGATGCATTCACTGAGATTGGAAGTTTGATGTTCATATAGCAAATATAGATCTCCCAATACACTGTTTGGAATCAAATTCCGTGATATCTAAATGCGGAATTGGCACGGTTAAATCCAAAATTATTTTATTTTTATCTCAACTTGTAATAATTAGACTAAATCTTCTTGCCGAATCACTGAAGAAGTGCACTCTATCTATTGATTTCTTGTATTCATTCACTTGATAATTTAATGTTAAGTGTATTTAAAAACCATTATATGTTAGATTTAGATTATGCATTTGCTGCATAAGTCTTTTACAAATCCATGATATCTGCTGTTGTTGCAGTACAAGCTAGGTAATTTGAAGATGTCCACATATCAAAGTGAACAGGAATTGTCCTACCGGCGCGGAAAGAAGGGGTTACCATTCAGGATGCTTATGAGAATCTCATTCTCCACACGTATGTTCACTTTCCCAGTTCATGTTTTATGAATTATCAATTTTTTCTAGCCTTCTTTTATTATACATCCATGCCACATAATAACACTAACGGTAGAGTTACCAATCAGTTCGATAGTACGAAAGAAACAGATTTGAGTTGAATAATAATGGCAATTGTATCGTGTTTTGCAGGATTGGAGGCGATCAGCAACAATTCCTTCGTAGAGATGAATTAGAGGTAACAAATTGTTACATGGTTTGATACAATGTTTCATATATCCTTGAAAGACTAATGTAATGTGCTTAACTATATCAGGCATCATGGAAGATCTTCACCCCGATACTGCACAGAATTGATAGAGGGGAGTTCAAGCCACTCCTTTATGAGGCATACGGTAAAGATAATTGCTGCGAAAAGCGGGCTATGTTGAAACACCCGTTGTTGTAAAGAGCCCGCGATATTAGAGCCCGCGATATTAGTTGCTTATATAATGTATATACAATAAAAACCTTATATGGAGCCCTCCTATATATAATGGGTGGTACTAGTTTATGGATTTTCTAAGAAATGTACTCTTCAAAGTTGAGTTGGTTGGGTATGTTACGAATTTGGTTTGCATACACTTGTTTATGTTTGTCTTTAATGTTGAGCAAGTTAATTCATTCATCTTTGATGGTTTCAGTGGCTAAGAGAAGGGGGGTTGAATCTTAACCCCTTTTTCGCTTGCTAACACTTGCTGGACTTTGAAGAAACTTTTCTGTTTTTAGCTCGTCCCTAGCCACGAGACATTTTCATTTTGTCTCGTCACTTGACACGAGACATTTTTGATTTTTTATCTGAACAGTAAAAACAGAATTGAAGTAGGAAGAGAGAGAGAAGATTACACCCAGATATATCCTGGTTCAGCTGCTAAGTGCAGTGCAGCCTACATCCAGTCTCCATCACAACAATGATGGAATTTCACTATAATCATTCAGATTACAAATTGTAAAGTGCTAACCCAACTTACAAGGGGATTCCCACAGAATCATGAAACACAACATAGACGTACAAAGGAACTCTAAGACATCTATGGCTTTTTCTTTTAATTTTGCACTCTCTGCCTTTTTCCGCTTATGGCTTTTTCATACAAACCTTACTGTTTGCCTTTTTTCATGAGACTCAAGACATGACAAAATTAAACAGAAAAATACAAAACAGAAAATATTGAAGGAGAAGAAGAACTGCTAGCTTAGGTAGCTCTGAGAACTCTGTGCCTTGCACTCTCAAATCTTACTCCTTGCTTCAAACCATGACTGTTCACCTCTTTTATAGAGAAGTGAAGCCTTCACAGTTGAAACACAAACCCGAGCTCAGCTTCTTTTCCTTCACAACAAAACCGGTTCGGCCACAAAGAGAGAAGAGGTAACTCATGCAAAAACCAACATGCAAATACCTCTAGTCCTTCCTTGGTCATCACTCTTCATCAATCCGAGCACTCCATCCTTGGCTTCCTCTCCAAGATGGATTTCTGGCCCTTGATGCTTCATGATGATGATGACTTCATCTGCTTCAATCTCTGCCTTCAACCATCACTTCGCCACTCTAGCTACTCCCTGTGGTGGTTGAGCAGAATCAAAGACAAGCCACGCCTCCAAGATCTTCCTTGCTGGCCGAATCTTCTTCTTCCTTTTTGAGCATGAAGAGCTCGAGATTACCTCACCAAATCTAACCATTCTTGGTGAAAATCTCAGCCACAGCTCATTTTTATTTTAGTATGTTTTCTTGCCATCATTAGCTTGATGGTCTTGATGCATGCTTTCCTTTCCTTTCGGTAGCTCCAAGTAGCTTCCATGGATTCCTGGTTAATAACCGAGGAAGGAAGAAGAAAGAGATGAGAGATAAGAGAGAAAATATTCAATGGATTTGAACAATAATCAATGAACAAAGAGAGAGAATAAAAGTGAATTAAAGTTTCCCACTTCCCTTTGTTGAGTAGCGTGAAGTGTCATAATAGCCATCAAATCAATCTTCTCTCTTTTTCTTATGTTTCCAATGCATTAATTAAGTTTGAATTCCATTCAAAGAAAAGAGATGGGATCCGTTGAGAAGCATGAAAGCACTTCATTTGCTTCATGGATTCGAATAAGGCATGGAAACATTCATCAACATTGGGCTTGGTAGCAATACATTTCATTTTTGGCCCAATATCATTTTCTTCTCAGACCAAAGCATGCTTTAAAACACATTGGGCTTACTGGATTTTAGCCCACTAAAAGCATTTGCTTTCCTGGTAAGTTTGGTTTCGGATCAAACAAGTTGGTTATACACCAACAATATATTTGGGCTTGCATATTCAAGTCTGGTCCAAACCAATTCAGCCTCAATGATTAAAACCATTTGTATGAATGCTGAATAAATTTTTAATCAAACTGGGCTTGCTGTAGATTTCCTTTATTTTCGGCCAACAAAAATCTGCACAACAAAATTATTGATTAAGCAAGTGTGAATTAAGATCAAACTAATAATTTTGTAATTAATTATTTTTAATAATATTTGTTCATCACAAATATTAATTTGAAGTTTTCCAAACTCATCAATCTTCATTCCATTATAATATTTAAAATGTTATATTTTGAAAACTACTTTTAATAAATTACTTTTGAAAATTACTATTCAATCTGAGGAATAAAATATCCACAAAAGGTATTATGATGGAGAAATGAAATCTCAACAAATAGTTGTCCTGGTACTAATATATGGTTATTTTAAATTGTTGATTAAAAAAAAACGAATAATGTGGAGAGCCCACAAAAAGAGCATTTAAAACAAAGTGTTTTTTATTTTTATACCGCATAACAAATATATTAGCACCAAGAAAAATTAAATTAACAAATATTAGTATACAATGTGTACAATAGAATTAAAAAATAAGATAAAATTAAAATGTGCACAATTGAATTAAAAAAGAGCATTACTAGGTGGCCAATGGTCTAACGGAAATTTAAGTTGATTTTGGAATTCACCAAGGATTGAACTCTTAACCTTTTGAATCTAAAACTCTAATACCATGTTCTGAAACCACTCATCCCAAAAGCTTAACTTGGTAGGAAAATGTAACACTAATAGTTATATCTCTAATACTTCCTAAACCTCCATTATACACATTGTACAAAATTTCCATTGGCTCCCTATACTTCTTCATTAAAAAATGAAGATAAAATTAAAATTTTGAAAAATTAGGATTAGCATTTAAATTCATTTAATTATTTACTGTTATTTCTAATCTCACCATAACCTCCAATACACGTCTAAAACTCGCTGCCATCTTCTCTAGTTCTCACATCACGGTGCTGCACTACCTGTCGGCCATACCGACGCCGCCACAGCCTCCCATCGACACCGCCTCCACCTCCGCTGGTCAGCCCGACGCCCCTCGCCCTCTGCTGCTGTTTTCGCGCCACTCTCCCGGCAGCCATCATCGCGGACAGTAAGTCCTACCTCCCGGTTGCGCGTTTGTTGGGCTAGGCTCGTCTTTCTCACCTGCGCCGTTGCAACCCTCGGCCGACCATGCCGCCGACGCCGCCACAGACTCCGGTCGACGCCGCCACGGGTTCCCGCATATGCCGCCAAAAGCTCAATGACGCCACTGTTTGAATTAATCGTGTGGATGATTATTTTAATTTTTATGTAGATGATTATTTTGATTGGATTGAATTTAGTTATATATAATTAAAATATATTGGATGTTCAATTTATTAGGTATGCGGATGATTATTTTTATTTTAAAGTGGATGGTTATTTTTACTAGGGTGAGTGGCGTGTGGCAAGCCAAGCAGTAATGATGAAGTGATGGGATAATTATTGATGAAGGTGGGATGGCTAAATAAGAGAGTTTTGGAGTGAAATGTTTTGGTAAATTAAGATTTTGGATGGTTATTTTTTTTGAAATAACTAATTGGATTTTTTTTTAATTTAAAATTTGTAATTGGGAGATTTAAAATTTAAAATTTGATGTGAAATAATTGAATAAAAATTTTTGAATTTAGGTAATTTGTGGGTGATTTTTATTATTTATCCTTAGTGAGATTCATATATAAATCATATATACACGGTCTGTAGGAGACGCTCCATTAACCTAAAACGCACCGTTGGAGAGACTGCAACGGACAATTCCATTATACTAAGAGGATGCTTTGTTGCAATTACACGTAGAGTGCAGCTAGATTTTTGAATGAGTGAGCAAATGGGTTTGTATTTTTTAATCAATTCAACTAGGCATTCTTTAAAAATGGTACAATATTTAGCATTTTATTACAATAATTTAAAAAAATTAAAACAAACACATCTAAAAATTATAAATAAATTTACTGTCTTTTTAAAATTAAATACACATTCAAAATACAATCTAAAAAAACTAAAATTTAAAATTTAAATTTTAAATTTCTATTTCAGATTTAATATATTTAATTATTAATATATTATAATTTAAATACATATCTAAAAATCAAATTATTCAAAATTCAAAATTTTGATTTTAAAATTATAAAATAAATCTTAAACCATCAAATTATTAACTAAACCCGTACAAATCACTCAAAGAAGCAGAGAGAAGTCACGTTTGCCCCCACATCGAAAACCCAGAGGCGCACATTGAGAAGTCATCCTCCGCCATCGTTCATCCGCGCCATCTTCCTCTTCTGCGCTCATCCTCAACGCTGCCTTCCTCCTTCTCGGCGTTCATTCGCAACGCCACATTTCCCTTCGTCAACACTCATCTTCGTCACCGTCTTCCTCCTTCTCGTCACCGTTCGTCCACGCCGAAAACTTACCTAAGGTAGTAAGGTTTGAATGGGTCTCTGATACCATTACTTTTTTTTATTATTCTGTGTAAATTTTGATTTTTTCTGAAATAAAAAATCGAATAAAATGGCCTAAAGAGATTTTCATATATATTGCAATGTTAAATTATTTTTGCACGTGCAATTTTTGTATTTTGGGAGTGTTTTTTAGTGTTTAAATTTAAATTTTAGATTTATGATTTTGGATGTGTTTCAAAAATATTTTCTTTATAACTTCATAATTTTACATGTGTTATAATTATTTTTTAATGTTTAAATTTAAACTTTAGATTTATGATTTTGGATGTGTTTTAAAAACATTTTTTGTATAACTTAATCATTTTAGATGTGTTACGATTGAAAAAGAGACTACAATTGAAAATATTTTAGTTTGTGTATATAATTATATTCGACTATTCATCACTAGAAAGTCGTAAAATAGATCCTATATTTTATCAAAGGTACAATAAGTAAGGGATTAATATTTTTCTAAATGCACTGACTTTGAATTCTTTTTTTTTTGCAGATACAAATTGGAATATTAAAAAAGAAAACCGTGTTACATAGAGAGAAGAAACGTAAAAGAAGAAAATAATAACTAACTACAAAGTAGGTAGGAAGTTAGAGAAATTTTAGTTTTTAAAATTTAAATTAATCTTAATTATAAATGTGTATTCTAAAAAATAAGAATATGTTTTAATTAAAAAATAATTAAATAATATTAAAGGCTGATCAAAGGCTGAATTTTGTTGTACAAGTAGTATTTTTCTTTTTTAATTTGGATAACACACTTTTTTTATTTTGTAGGAACTCTAAATTCAAAAGAAAGAAATATTGGAAAAAAGTTGACATGTTAGACGGTAGCGTGGATCACAATAGGAAGATTGTTGAAAAAAAAAACAGGAACAAAATTTTAATTCAATCTCATTTTCTTTCACACACACAATTTTTTAAAAATATATAATTATAAAAATTTGATAAAAATAATAAAAAAATTTATTTTATTAATATTTTTATATCTTTTCTATTAAAAAGACATAAATACACTAGTTTAATATCCCAAAACAAAATCTTTACGTTCATATTCTATCCGTTAAAATCTCAATGTCTGGTACTAGTAAACAACCACAACCTTATATCCAATTTTCTACGTTAAATACAAAGGGTCAAAATAAGAGTAGCAAGATATGAAAAGTCTTGCAATATACACCAAAATTTGGAGAAACAATTATATGAGTAAATCACACAAGATCCAAAGTCCGAACAGAAGAATGGCCTTTGACACGCCACAATGCAATATACAAAATGCATAGCCTTTATGATTAATCATGTGAAGGCAAATATATCACAAGATGATTTAAATAGAGTTATATCCTTTAATTTGGTCAGGTATGGTTAGAGGAGTGCAAGTCCTACATGGCTGACAAGTATGGTTATAGGGACCTGTTGCTCCGTCGGGCCAGCATTTCATTCCACCTTAGAAAATCTGATTAAAAGTTAAGCATGTTAGAACATCTTTATGCTAAGCCAATGGAAATATACAAGAACCACAATTATAGGGAGAGTCAACGGCACTAAGAAGCAGTAATACCTGTTGACTGTTGTAGTAGTCAAACAGAAATGGAAAGCATGAGTTTTCAATAACACTCGCACTCCTTTGCCAAAGGCAGAGGTAACGATAATAGCAATATCGATAATGATTGTTGACTAAAGAAATCAAAACAAGGATAATAGCATTGTTTTGAATGTTTGTGGTGTCCAAAATAGATCATTGGTTAGATATGCTGAAGAACCAAGGAGCTAGCCATAGGAAATACAAAGAAGCTACAAAAAGTTCATGTCTCTACACAAAATTGAAGAATAACACACCGTCAAACATTAAAAAGTAATCAATAAAAAAAAGATCAAATTGTATCTCCCACTTTCATGATATATTTCTCTGTACAACTATCTCATCAATCAGAAATGAGTTTGGAGGGTCATATACCCTTACATGTGTTTAAAAATTTTGGTTTAGAGGATGAAAGGGCATACTCTTTTATGTATTTTACAATAACATATTAAGGGCATGAAATTTATAAACAAGATCTATTGTGAAACATAATGCAATGCCAATCCTTTCCATAGATCAATAAATATGCTAAAAATAATTTAAATTATAAAGTAGAACTTAAGAGTTGTGAAGATTACCAATCATTTTGCATGGCAGATATCACTGCAATATTTGACGGAGGCAAAACCTTGGAAATAATTGCGATAAAGAAGTACACGATAAAGTAAAGAAAGCCAATTGACACGAATAACCATCCCCAAACTTTTCTCTCGTCATATGCAGCCATGTGGCATAACCTCCAAGAACTGAAACTCAAGGAACCAAGTACATGCCAACCTTGACCAGAATCAATGCACCTAAATTATAAAGCAAAATAATTAGTGCATCAAATTATAAATCAATAATATCAATTTATCAATTGCAAATTCACTTCTTTTTATATAATACTTTGAACACTATAGATATAAAACCAAACCAAACAAAATTCTGCGGACCTTGTCAAAATCATCCTAGACAAGTCACAATTGAATTTCAAAAGCAAAATCCTAGAATCACCACCATTTTTTAACAAAGAATTAAAAACACTTTTGAAAACAATGACTCTGACAACAACATTCACTCTATGAATCTGTCCATTCCCAAAGGACGAAAAAATTAATCAAATATCAGCATTTCAAAAAAATCAATAGGACATTATTCTGCATTACACTGTTCAGGTTTCAATAAAAAATTACAAATTTTCAGATCACAAAATTCTGTAAACCCGTGCCTGTGCATGAAGTTAAACTTTAACTTAACGGAAAGAGGGTAAAATCATTTGATTTTAATAGTGAAAAATGGTGTGACTTTCTTTTGAAACTTGAAAGGAACTGGAATTGTGTGATTTTGAACTTTTTTTTGCTGAAGTTACACATTCAAAAGCAAGTGCTTCCAAAGACGAAATATTACACAGTACAAATATTGCCTTTTAAAGAAACTAATACTAACCAAGAATGAATTTAAATCTTGGATGTGAGTAAACCTGTTATCTAAAGAAAAAGATAATGCAGAATTTTGATTTTTCACACATTTATGAATAAAATGTGTCCTGCCAAATGTAACATGAGATGTATGACTCACCTAAACCAAAAAATCACCCAAGTAGTGAACATGCCAGCAATAACCTGAAGAGAACTTCTAAATTCAAAGCCAAATATAAAATCCAATCCAAGATTAACAAAATCACTTACTCTAAATGCAAAATAAGTTAACACAATTTAATTAACCACACATGTGATTTATTTGAGAATGTTGGGATATACTCTGTAATTATTTAGTGTTAGAGAGGGTGCATTATTGCCTGCGCCTGTCTAATTGGGTTTAAGGGAACACCTGGTAGGGACTGATATAGTCTGATATAGGTTTATTGGTTTATCATGAAATTGCGTTGGAGCCATGAAAGTTTCACATTTTGGAAAAGGCACATTATAGTATTTCCTAATAATTTAATAAATGATTGGACTCGCCCCCAAATATGTAATTTATCATTAGGATCGGTCCAATTTATTGTTATTAAGAATGTTTGTTGAACTTTTTTTTAAATATTTGATAAAAAAAACGAATGTTGTGCAGAGCCCACAGAAAGACCATTTAAAACAGTTTATTTATTTTTATACCGCATAACAAATATATTGACACCAACAAAAATTAAATTAACAAATATATAAATCATATATACACCGTCCGTATGAAGCGCTCCATTAACCTAAAACGCACTGTTGGAGAGACTGCAACCTGCAGTTCCCTTATACCAAAATGGGTGAACAAAATTTTATTGGCACTCGTTTAAAAAAAATAATCTATTGAGTGATGATGTTATAAATCTATATACAGTTATATATTAACAATAGAGAAGCTAAGCTATTTTCTTGTTAAATTGAATTAATTTTATTTGACTTATTGTATATTAAAGTATACAACTAATATCTTTTGGTTAACAATACTAACTAATGGATATACATGTTAGAGAATCATTCGAAAATTATTTTAGATTAGTTAGTATCGTTTATATTTATATAGTATATCTGTATATTAATTGTAGGATTCTATACTTTTATTACTTTAATTCTTCTGGCACCTATATATACCCCTTATACATTATACTTTTGATCAACCTGAATAATACACAAAACACGTTTCTCAAATTTTTCTCTTGTTTCTAACATGGTATCAAGAGTTTAGGTTTTTTTTTTTTTTTTCAGAAACACTTGGTTTCTAGCTCCTTTATCTTGTTTCACCAGCAGTATTTTGTGCTCAGTTTTCGACTTCCTCCCGACGCCTTGGTTTGTCATTGCCGCCACCCTCGCCTTCTCCTCGTTGCAAGCTTTCCAATGCTGCCACACTCGCTGCCTGTTGCCGCCAGACGCTCCTTCACGCGCCGCCAGAAGGCCGATCACCGCTTCAGTCAATTTTTCGTTCATAAGTTTTTGTTTCTTTTCCTTCTCCAGACAGCCTCTTTCGTCCTATTTTGCTCGCCTTCCCAATTTTTTTATTTGTCATAGACCATATCATTGTATTCATCTCATCTTCACAAGTACAAAGAGCTCTGCCACGCCGCCAGAAACATCAGCATGCCCCTCCACGCGCCGCCGGAACATCGCTGGCCGCACCCATTCTTCTCTACCCAAAAGCTTCAGCAGCCGTTGGATCTTCGCACAGATCGCACGCTCCGCAAGCCTCCACGTGTCACGCCGTTAGCCTCCAGCAACCCGCCCCGCATTCTACCCGGCCCAACCCGCATCCAGCTCAGCGCCAGCGTGCCTCCTCTCTCCAGTCAGACGCTGCCACGTGTCATCGTTTTGCTGATGTGGAGCCGACGTGGAACTGATGTGTCGCTGATGTGGCAGACAATTGGGACCCTCTCTAAGGTTTTTTGGTGAGCTGTTTCCGATTTTGCCCTTCGTTTTCTCGTTTTTGACTCCCAAGTTGCAGTTTTTTCTCCTCTCCGTGATCTTTGTATCTGCTATTATGGAAAAGTCAGCTGTTTTTGCTACCACACACAGAAAGGATAAATTCTGTTGAAATTGTAACCGTTTTGGACATCTCTTCTCTGTCTGTCCCTCTATTGAATGTCGCACATGCCACCAGAAAGGTCATATTAGCTACCATTGTTCACAACTGTTTTGCCATTATTGCAAGCTCTCGGGACATTTGATTACTACCTGTCCTACTCGCCCACCATGTCCTGAGCCTGCTTCTGCTGTTGATGCTACTCTTGAATCTACCACCTCTGCTCCTCTCAACCCATCTCCTGTCTCTCTATCTGATATTGCGTCTCTTCTTCATAATCTTCTCTCCCTTTCTGGTAATACCCCTGCTGCTCTTTCGACTCCTCCAGGTAAATTCTAAATGGTATTTTGACTCGGGATGCTTTAATCACATGTCTTCATTGCGTAATCTCTTCTTGTCTCTGTTTACCACTACAAATGCACCTTTTGTCAATACTGCTAATGGTTCCCTCTTGCACGCAACACACAAGGGTTCTATCTCCCAGTCGACTCTTGATCTTCCTGATACTTATTTTATTCCCAACTTAAACTTTAATCTTATTTCTGTTGGTCAACTTGTTGATCTGGGTTTTGATGTCATCTTTTCTATCTCTGGTTGTCGTGTACAGGATCGTCGGACAGGACAAGTCATCGGGACTGGACGTAAGGTTGGAAGATTGTTTGAAGTCGAGAATCTTCATATTCCTCCTGTACCAAATTTCTGTGCTGCTTCTTCTCCATCTACCCTTCACTTATGGCATCAACGTCTTGCCCACAACTCCTTAGGAAAATTGCATCCTCTTGTGTCTCAAGGTGTTTTGGATAAGGTTCTTAATGAATCTTTTGATTGCATTTCTTGTCAAACTGCCAAACAACCTGCTTTATATTTTCACAATAATTCCTCTCTTACTTGCTTTCCTTTTGATCTCATTCACTCTGATGTTTGGGGTCCCGCTCCCACCGCTTCTATGGGATGAGCTTGATACTTTGTTATTTTCATTAATGATTATTCAGGCTTTACTTGGGTTTATTTGATGACCAATCGCCATGAGTTACCTCAGATTTATATTAACTTTGCCACTATGGTTAAAACTTAATTTTCCAAGGTCATTAAGGTTTTTCGCCGTGATAATGCTATGGAATACCGTGATTCCAAACTCTTAATCTTTCTTGCAGAATAGGGTATCTTGTCTGAGTTTTCTTACCCTAGTATGTCTCAACAAAATGGCCGAGCTGAATGCAAACACCGTCACATTCTTGACTATGTTCGTGCAATATTTCTTTCTTCTTCGTGTCCTGAGCGTACTTGGGGTAAAGCTGTTCTTACTGTTGTTCATGTTATTAATAGACTCCCTTCTTCTGTTCTTGGTAATGTTACTCCCTTTGAGCGTCTTTATCATACCTCCCCATATTATAGTTCTCTTCGAGTTTTTGGTTGTGTCTGTTTTGTTCTTCTTCAGCCTCATGAACATAGTAAACTTGAACCTCGGGCTCGTATGTGTTGTTTCCTTGGTTATGGCACTGAACACAAGGGTTATCGTTGTTGGGATCCTCTCTCTAAACATATTCGTATATCTCGTCATGTTGTCTTCTGGGAGCATCACATGTTTTCTCGGTTCTCCTCCTTTGAGTCTATTCCTCTTACTCAGTCACCTTTTTTCACTAACCCCAATATTGATCTTTTTCCTAGTGATGATTTTACAGGTTCTATCTTGAGTCACCCTCCACAGCCTCCTGTTCTTCTGCCTTCTCCATCTCCCGATGATTCCGGACCGGACGACGCTCCTACTCCTATCGTCATGCCTCGTCCTTCCACTCGCTGTTCCAGGGTGAGAAATCCACCTCCTCATCTTCTTGATTATCATTGTTTTTCTACTATTTTTTTATCAACATGAACCTAAGTCATTCAGAGAAGCCCCACAAATCCAAATTGGCAACAAGCAATGCAGGAAGAAATACAGGCACTTGAAAAAGCACACACCTGGGACTTGGTTGATTCTCCTTCTAATCAAGAAGTTGTGGGAAGCAGATGGGTATACAAGATCAAGACTCGCTCTGATGGTTCTATTGACCATTATAAGGCATGATTGGTAGCTCAGGGTTGTACGCAAGAATATGGTATTGACTATGAAGAGACTTTTGCTCCTGTTGCTCATCTCACATCTGTTCGAGCTCTTCTTGCCATTGCTGCGGTAAAAAAATGGTCTTTCAGTCAGATGGATGTAAAGAATGCATTTCTTAATGAAGATTTGAAACAGAAGGTCTATATGAAACCCCCTCCGGGCTATCCTTGTCCTTCTGGCAAAGTTTGTCTCCTTCGCAAGGCACTCTATGGGCTTAAGCAAGCTCCTCGTAAATGGTTTGACAAGTTCAGCACTACCATATGCAGTCTTGGCTTTACTTGCAGTCCTCATGAGAATGCTCTCTTTATTCGTAAAAGTGAACGTGGAGTTGTTCTTTTACTTTTGTATGTTGATGATTACCGATAGTTGCACTGAGTCTACTCCTCTTGAGCCTAATGTTCGATTTACTCCTATGGATGGCACTGTTTTGGATAATCCTACTCTCTATCGACAGCTAATTGGAAGACTCGTCTACTTAACTGTCACCCGACCAGACATCGCCTATCTAGTTCATGTACTTAGTCAGTTCTTGTCAGCTCCTCGTACTACTCACTATGCGGCAGTTCTTCGCATTTTCTTCGCTACATCAAAGGCACTCTATTTCATGGCCTTTATTTTTCTACCCATTTCTCTTTGTCCCTTCAGGCATACTCTGATGCTGATTGGTCTGGTAATCCCACTGATTGTCATTCTACTACTGGTTACTGTTTGTTTCTTGGCAACGCTCTCATTTCTTGGTGTGCTAAGAAGCAAACATTCACTACTCGATCAAGCACAGAAGCTGAGTACCGTGCTCTCGCTGACACCACTGTTGAGGTTATCTCGATTCGTTAGCTTCTTGAAGATTTGGGTGCTCCTCAGTCGTCCCTTACTGATGTTTTTTGTGACAACCACGGTGCTATTCAAATTGCCCATAATGATGTCTTTCATGAACGCACCAAACACATTGAGATTGATTGTCACTTTGTTCGGCAACGTATCCTTATTGATGATGTTTGTCTCATTGCTGTTGGAACACTGGATTAAACTGCTGATATCTTCACGAAAGCTCATCACCCGACTTGTTTCCGGACTTTGTTATCCAAACTCAAGATGGTATCTTTAACTCCCACTTGAGTTTGAGGGGGGATGTTAGAGAATCATTAGAGAATCATTTTAGATAAGTTAGTATCGTTTATATTTATATAGCATATCTATATATTAATCGTAGGATTCTATACTTTTATTATTTTGATTCTTCTGGTACCAATATATACTCCTTGTACATTGTACTTTTGATCAACTTGAGTAATACACAAAACACTTTTCTCAGATTTCTCTCTTATTTCTAACAATACAAATGATCTTTTTGTAAGCTTTCTAATAATCAATAATTGCATAGATCTTGTTCGTAAATATTTTTGTTACATTGAATAAATTGATATTATTTATATTTATTTAACTTGTATTTTATAAATTGAGTGTATGGTTTATGACAATGTAAAATATGTTAAAATTTTAAGTTTTTCTAAAAATTATATTTAATTTGAAAATACTTTTTAACATGGAACACATCAATATTAGTTTAAGTCTTCTATAAGTTGTAATTATATATAATCAACTCATTCATTTATCAAATGCAAAGAAAGTATATGATTTAAGAATAATAGGGGTGTCCATGGATCGGATCGTATCCGCAGATCCGCGGTAAATATCTGCATCCGATCCGAAAATTGCGGATACAATCCGATTCGCAAATTGATCGGATCTCGGATATCTGCTCTACATCCACGGATCCGCAGATCCGCACTATAATAATAAATAAATAAATAAATAAATATATATATATTTGGTATTATATTTACTTGTTTGTATGTTTTAGTTAGCAATTATTATTCATATATTGTATTATTTTATTTTTGTTATTTAGAAAGAGTTTGATTAAAAATATTTTAGAAATAAATAAGTTTAAAAGTATGAAAGAAATATTTTTATCAAATTTTTTTACATAGAAATATGATTAAAAAGAGAAGGTTTAATTATGCGGATATATCCGATATCCGATTCGATTCGATCCGCAAATATGCGGATCGGATCGGATCCGACACTAAAAAGTGCGGATATCATATTCGATCCGATCAATCCGCGGACACCCTTAAAGAATAAGGTTAAATTTAGGTTTAGAATTTAAACCTGATTTGTTAAATTTTTTTTGAGTAAATAGCCAAAATCGTCCCTGAAAGATACCCCGATCTCCATTTTGGTCCTCGAAAGATAAAGTTAATCGAAATCGTCCTCAAAAGATACACGATTGGTCACGTTAGTCCTTCCGTCAGTTGGATGATGACGTGTCACGTTAAGTGCCACGTGGCATATGATGTCGTGGGGGGTTAATGCCACGTGTCACAAGATGATTGGTTGACGTGTCAGGTCAGTAACACGTGGCACTTGACATGTAAAAAAGTTATTTATAATCAAAATAGTCCTTGAAAGTTCAGACGTAAGTCATTTTCTTCCCTGAAATTTTAAAAATTAATCAAATTAGTCCTTATATAATTTTTTTTTATTTTTTCTTGATAATATTAAATTTAAAATATTTTTTGATACTATAAATTTTAAGAGAAATGTAATTGACAATCAAAAAATTAGTAATTGTATCTTTTCTTCTTAAAAATTTTTTCAATAAAATTATCTCCTTTAATTCTTGTCAAAATCTCTCTTATTCTTTTCTATTCTAAAACCTTTTTCTTACATTATTATATTTTGCTGGAATATATATATATATATATATATATATATATATATATATATATATATATATATATATTCAAAATTGAAATGTAGGTATTTGTTAACCTAAACAAAGTTATATGCTCAAAATCAAAATTTATGTATGTTAACCTAAATGAAATTAATACCGTAATGAAAAAAAAAAGATGTATAAATTTTTATTAACTTTGTTTAGGTTAACATACATAAATTTTGATTTTGAGCATATAACTTTGTTTAGGTTAACAAATACATACATTTCAATTTTGAGTATATATATATATATATATATATATATATATATATATATATATATATATATATATATATTACAATTTTGTTTCATCTATGGTTTAACACCAGTTTCTGAACGAAAGTAAAGCTACTCACTCAGCCTTTAATTGTTTGATCTGAGTTGGGCTAGGTCTTGGAGATAGTTCAATGAACTTGCTTGTCCATTCATACAAGAACGTTGATTCAAATAGGGGTGTTATCGGTTTGATTTGGTTCGGTTTTGGATCAAAAACCAATCGAACCGATCTGTTCAGTTTTCACAGAGTACCAACCAATCAGTTTGCTGTCTATACAACAACCGAACCGAATCAAAAGCAGTTTGGGTCGATCAGTTTTTTCGATTTTTAAATTCTAACTAATAGAAAATTAATCTTAGTAAAATGATGTTCAAAACAATCAATAAACTGAAATAACATTACATTATATTCAAATTCAACACAATTTCAATTCATTCCAACAACTAAATATAAAACAAACACATTTGTTAAGTCTAAAATTTCCATTTCAATGCATTACTAAGCCACTTCTTCGGTTCGGTTCGGTTTGATTAGGTTTCTGCCGAGCTAACTGAAAACCGAACCGGACCGATTGGTTTACTTCAAAAAAAACTAAAAAAATCGATTTTTTCGGTTTTTTATTCGGTTGTTGTAAATTTCGACTCGGTTTTGCGGTAAATTTCAGTTTGATTCGGTAACTTACACCCCTTAGATTCAATTATGGAAAAGGCTTCAAAATGTCATCTTAATTAGTATTATAGCATTTTGAATCTTAGTTTGAATTCTAAAATTGTGGTTTGGATAAAAGTTACTTTAGTTATAATAGTGATCATTGTATATCACAAGCAAGTGCATTATTCTGAACTTAAGGAAAAAAAAGGTTGCCAAGAGTTACATTTATTCTACTTTAAATTAATATTTTTACATTATCAATTTGAATAGAATTTAAGAGAAATGTGAAATCATAATGAATAACCATCTCCTGTAACTTGTAGCTATTATGAATGTTATCGTTCTAACTTTATTAGTTGGCATTTAACAGTATATAATTAATATGTTTTAAGAAGCAAAGTTAAATTAAACAATATATGTATTTATATATAATATATGATGATTAATTTAGTGACTAATTTTTAGTATTATATAATATTTATGATAAAAACTATATATAAATATTCTATATTCTATCGTAAAAAACTTACAAAGAGTTTTCACTTAAATTAATATATTTTAAACTAATAATTATTTAAAAATATACCTTGCTCCCACCTAAAGTCCCTTCGGCAAAGCCATCGAGACCTTAGATAGGACCTAGCCTACCACTCCTTCGGCATTGCCATCAGAGCAAGAGAGTTAGGGGATCAAATATTTCAATACTTACACCATTGTTCTATACATACCAATATTCCTACACCATTAATCAAACTAAGCCATATGCTACCCTCTACTAATGTTAAATTGGCATACATTCACATTTTAGAAAAGAAAAATAATTAAGGTAATAATTAAACCAAACTAAATATACTACTAAAACTTTTTGCTTGAGTAGTCTCCTTCTCTTTTCGTAAATTTTCTTTGCACATATTATGTTATAGTTCCTACATAAAATATTAATTAAAATAAGATAACTATCATGATTAAATAATTCAAAGAGTTTAGAGTAACAAATTAAATAATTTTAAGAATAGTGAAAAAATCACGTACTATAATCAGTTATGTCAAGCATACTCTTTCTTCCTAGATTTTCTCCTCTAGCTCTTTTCTCCTGGCGTTTAAAGAATTTTTGAGAGTGACTAACAACTTGTGAATAAGTTCTTGTTTTAACATATTCACTTGAAATTTTTTACCATTGTTTTCCTAATTCTTCGTAGCCTTGGAGAAACAACCTGCCAAAGAGATAGTTTGATATAATGAATGATTAGCAGAATTTATAGAAAAGTTTTTTCTGAGCTTTAAACGACGAACATATAATTAATACATGCTTGTGCTCTTGTAAAGTCCAATGAACTGTTTGTTGCCGTTTATTGTTGTTACTAGAAGCCGCATATAAAGGTTTATGTTGGATTATGTTGCTGTTGGCATGTTGGTTTTGTTCTCTTCTTGCCCCTGACATTGATGATGACAGTAAGGTAATATGCATTGGCACTGCCATGTCTGCCGCGGGCGCCATTGCCTGCATCCTACCATGATAAATTACCAAGATATATTTACATAACAGAAAAATAGGGTATCCATATATCTGTATGGGAAAAAAATAAATAAAGAAATAAAAAGAGAATAAAATATTTAGAGGAGCAACCTGTGATGCTGATGGTGAGTCCAATGAGGTGGTGGAAGTGGTGGTGTTGCATTGACGACGGGAATGGAGAGAAGGCTGTGTTCCAATGGGGTAGCAGACACAGGTAGCATGATGTTCATGTTCTCAGGATTACCATTTTTGATAGCATTAACGTCGGTCATCAGTTTCAAGAATCGCTCTTGCAGCTGTGCCGGAGTCTTTCCAGGGAGGCGAGCAGCCACGGTTTTCCAGTGATTGTGTATAGCATCCTGGAAACAATTGGCGATAACCGACTCAAAGGCTTTGTTCTCCTCCCAAGTCCAGACCTGATGTTGTTGATGACCACCCACTACGGCAATCATCTCTAACGGTGGTTGATAACCCCAAGTGTCATTGAAAAACTGCTCTGTCATCTTGCTTATATCCGTCTGTGACTTGGATTGATGCTGAGACTGAAGCGGAGATCCTAGCTGAGGCAGAGGCAGAGGCAGAGACTGGGAGCTAGGCTGAGGTGGAGGACATTCTAGCTGAGGCTGAGGCAGAGGCAGAGACTGACAGTAAGGCTGAGGCGGAGATTCTAGCCTGTTAGGCTATTTGACCAAAGCTAACTAAGTCAGTTGCACAGCTATACAAGCTGGATTTGTTTTTCAATTATTTTTCTGTTAGAGTTAGTTGTCACTCTGCACTATATAAACACACACTGCAGCATTTGTAAAACTGATTTTTCTGAATACAAAATTATCTAGGTCATTCTATTTCAGCCTCTCTCTCTCTCTCTCTCTCTCTCTCTCTCTCTCTCTTTCTTCGTTTGTACTTGAAACCAATTGCATCTCTGATATCTTACATGGTATCAGAGCTGGGCTTTCAGAATCTTGATTCTGGATTTTATTCGTGCATTGAAGTGTTCTTCTAAGACTTCTAGGATTTCATGTGCATAGCTGCATTCCACTACCTTGTTTACAAAGTTGCTGTTCATGGAGGAGAGCATCCACGCTACAAGACATTCATCATATTGTTCCCAATTTTCGAATTCTTGAGACACTTTACCTTGTTCTCGATCTGCTTCAGTGTTGAACATTTGTGGAATTGTGTTTCTGGTGAGATGATTTTGAAGTCGATTAGCTTTGACACACGTTAGTGCTTGCCGTTTCCAAACCTTGAAATTGTCGTCATCTAACTTTATTGTGGCTGGAAAGCTAGCAATTGCAGCCATTGTCGACATTGCAGTGTTGTTGATGGAAGCTATGCGGATCGCAGAAGGAATAGTTGCCATGGATCAGGAACGAGCTCTGATACCATGTAAGATATCAGAGATGCAATGGAAAAGGTATGACCATTGCTAATATTGGAAGATCAACTATGCATTCATTCATATCTAATCATTCTTTCAAACTTCAGAACTTGTTACATGTCCCTAGCATATCAAAGAACCTTATCAGTGTAGCAAAGTTTGCACTAGACAATAGTGTATTCTTTGAATTTTGGCCTTACCTATGCAATGTAAAATGTCAGGAATCAAAGAAGATTCTTCTTCAAGGCAAGCTTAGAAATGGATTGTACAGATTTGAGGGTGTTGAAATCCCAAGATCAATCTGCATAAATGGAAAAGAAAAGAAAGCACAAGATGCTGCAGTCCGATTTAATGCAAATGTGGCTATAAAAAGCTCTAGCAAGGGTGCAATTGTTCCTAGAAATAAAGACTCAGTATACAGTAGTTGTAGGTCTCCATCAATAAGTGAATCCAGTAGCAAAAGTGTAGCAAATACCAACTGTAAAAAGTATGAAAAGTGTGTTGATACATGTGATAGTAAAAATTTGGTTGCATTCAATAAGAGAAATTGTCTTCTTCATAATGCTGTGTGTATTGATACAATCCTCAATGCAAAAAGTCATGTTAATGAGCCTACATATTCAAAATGTCATTCTAGTAATTCTGCTGACATTTCAAAATGCTACTCTACTTCAGATATCTCCAAAAGAACTCAAGCTAGTGCGATGTTAAGTCATCAACCATGAAATACAAATTCCTCACCTAACCTATGGCACTATAGACTTGGTCACCCTTCCCACAAGGTCACCCAACACATACTGTCCACACTAAACACAACAGCCTCAACCTCAAAACCTAGCCCCTCCCTATGTCCTGCCTGCTGCACAAACAAAATGCATCAACTACCCTTCAGTCTCTCAACCACAGTGTACACCCAACCTCTACAACTTGTCTATTCCGACCTATGGGGCCCAGCCCCAATACCTAGCCAATCCGGCTTCAAATTCTATGTTAGCTTCATAGACGCCTTCAGCAAGTACACTTGCACTTACCTTTTGCAAACCAAATCACAAACGTTCCAAGCCTTCTGTCAATACAAAGCCCTCATCGAAACCAAAACCTGTCACAAAATTCAGTCCCTACAAACAGATAATGGGGGTGAATTTATATCCAAAGCCTTCACAAATTTCCTCACCACTAATGGCATCACTCACAGGTTAACCTGCCTATACACCTCTCAGCAAAATGGGACTGCTGAGAGGAAGCACCGACACCTAACCGAAACAGCCCTCACCCTCTTAACCCAAGCCTCTCTACCCATCTCTTTCTGGGATGAAGCCATACTAACTGCTACATACCTCATCAATAGACTCCCATCACCAAGCCTGAACTATAAATCTCCCTTAGAAATCCTCTTTCACCAAATTCCTGATTATAAATTCCTCAAAGTCTTTGGTTGTGCCTGCTATCCACTATTGCAACCCTACAACCAACACAAATTCGACCACAAATCTGAAAAATGTGTATTTCTGGGCTATGGACAAAACCAAAAAGGTTATAAGTGTTTAGCTCCCTCTGGCAGAATCTACATATCAAGAAATGTCCTGTTTCATGAGTCTGAATTTCCATATTCCACAATGTCTATTCACAACCCGAGTCACACTCAATCTGAGCCACAGTCAACAACCATACTCCCACCCACTACGTATCCCGTCCTCCACACATCCAATCCACCTCTAGACATAAATACGCATATTCAATCTTCCAATACTAGTAATGATCTATCTATTTCACTATCTTCTGCATCTGTTTCTCGTTCCACTAATATTCTTCCAAGTGCAGGTTCAGCTAACCCTTTAGAGGCTGTAATTGGCCCCGGAGCACTGCCTTCTCAACCTGCACCGTCTACCTCCCGTCCAATTGAAAACACCCATGCCATGCAAACCAGAAGCAAGAATGGTATCTTCAAGCCTCGAGTTTTCACTGCTGTTGCGTCTGAATCCAATGATCAGTTGCCAAAATCGATTACACAGGCTCTTGCTAGTCCCCAGTGGAAACAGGCCATGGAAGAAGAGTATACAGCCCTCATGAAGAACCATACCTGGAGACTTGTTGATGCTCCTTCTCAGCATGTACCAATAGGTTGTAGGTGGGTGTTTCGTGTCAAAAAACACCCTGATGGCACCATACAAAAATACAAAGCGAGGTTGGTTGCCAAGGGCTTCCATCAAAAATAAGGAGTGGATTATGATCAAATTTTTAGCCCGGTTGTGAGACCTGCAACTGTAAGAGTTATTCTGAGCTTAGCTATCTCAAAGGGGTGGAAGATCCACCAATATGATTTCAACAATGCTTTTCTCAATGGCGATCTTCATGAAGATGTCTACATGGTCCAACCCGAAGGCTTCACTTCCTCAAATCCCCAACAAGTTTGCAAGTTGCAAAGGTCCCTCTATGGCCTCAAGCAAGCCCCAAGAGCTTGGTTCACAAAGTTAAGTTCCACTCTTCAGAAATATGGGTTCTCCAGCACCAGATCTGATGTGTCTCTGTTCACCAAGTTCACCCCAACCTCCTCTACCTACATTCTTGTCTACGTGGATGACATCCTTGTCACAGGAACCTCTGAAACCGAAATTGCATCCCTTATATCACAGCTCAACAACATTTTCTCTCTCAAAGACCTTGGTGAAATGCATTACTTCTTGGGCATTGAAGTCAGAAGAAGCCCCTCTAACACCACCACCCTACACCAAACAAAATACATTAAAGACTTGTTACAAAAGGCTGACATGAGTGCTGCCAAGCCTATGCCTACACATATGACCTCAAACTTGAAACTCTCTGCCTTTGGAAATACCATCTTCAACAATCCGACACTATACAGATCCATAGTTGGTGGTCTCCAGTATGCCACTGTCACAAGACCAAAAATCACCTATGCTGTCAACAAAGTAGCTCAATACCTCCAAAACCCTCTTGAAACTCACTGGAAAGCCATCAAGAGAATTCTCAGGTACTTGGCTGGAACATTGAATCATGGGCTGCAATTTCGAAGCACCTCAGATTTTCGGATATATAGATTTTGTGACTCAGATTGGGGAAGTGATGTAGACGATCGAAAATCCACAAATGGCTTTGGCAATTTCCTCGGACCAAACCTGATATCATGGGCCAGCAAAAAACAAGTAGTAGTGTCTCGGAGCAGCACAGAAGCTGAATTTAGAGGAATTGCTGATGCACTCGCTGAGATCATGTGGCTGCAAAATCTGTTAAGAGAAATCAGACTTTTTTGCTCCACCAAACCTCTAATCTTTTGTGACAATCAGAGTGCAGTACTTCTCTGTGCCAATCCGATCTTACATAACAAGTCCAAACACTTTGCATTGGACCAATCCTTCGTCAGAGATCATGTGGCTAAGAAAGAATTCTTCATCTAACACATTCCAGCTCAAGATCAACTTGCTGACATACTCACGAAACCTCTGTCTGCATCTACCTTTCTCAAATTCAGAAACAAGCTCAGAGTGTACAAAACAGACCCACCAGCTTAAGGGGACATGTTAGGATATTTGACCAAAGCTAACTAAGTCAGTTGCACAGCTATGCAAGCTGGATTAGTTTTTCAATTATTTTTCTGTTAGAGTTAGTTGTCACTCTGCACTATATAAACACACACTGCAGCATTTTTAAAACTGATTTTTCTGAATACAAAATTATCTAGGTCATTCTATTTCAGCCTCTCTCTCTCTCTCTCTCTCTCTCTCTCTCTCTCTCTCTCTCTCTCTCTCTCTCTCTCTCTCTCTCTCTCTCTCTCTCTCTTCGTTTGTTCTTGAAACCGATTGCATCTCTGATATCTTACATAGCCCAGGTGGTTGATTAACACCGACTTCAATAGAACATTGCTCTTCAAAGTTCGTTGTATGCGGCTGGAGCTGAGGCTGAGAATGCTTGGTAGCTTCCGTCTCCTCCCAGTTCTCTTTCGTATCCATCATGAAAAAAGCTTCCAGCTCCTCTTTCATCTTTTCTGGGTTATACTCCATATCCATGTTTGAAAGAGTGTTATCCCAAGAATGCAGCTGTTGATTGTCGTCCAAGTCCGAGGCAAACAGATCTTCCATCATCTCCTTGGTATCCATCATTAAAAGAGCATTTAGCTCCTCTTCAATTATTGCTGCGTCATCTATTTCCTCTGCAATCATTCCTGCGTTCTGTAAGTCTTCCCTTCTTCTTCTTAGTTTCTTTGTTCTTCTTCTTGGTTCTTCTTCTTCTTGGTTTCTTGGAGAGTTTCTTTCGTTTGTTTTAATCCTTTAATAACACATTTATAGAATCCTCATTTTAGATTAGAGTTGTTTAGATTAAATTAAATTAAGGGAACTTCCACAAGGATTACATTTAATATAAGCTTCACTTCTTAAATTAAAGTGGTTTAGATTACATTAAATTATGGATAAAATCCAGAAAAATTTCATCTTCAAAATTTTATTTTAGAATCTTTTAATTTTTGTATAATGTAAATTTGGAAACTTTTAACTAAATAAAGAAAGTATTCTAATAGGATGTGGAGCTTCTTTCCTGGCTTGATGAAGTGAAGTTAATAGCAGCAACTCTTCGAACCCGAAAGAGATGAAAGCCAATGAAGAAGCGTATGAGTTGAAAGCAAAGAAGGCTTACAGGCAGAGGCAGGGACTTAGGTTGAGGCCATAAATGGCTTGATGAAGCGTTCCATTCTTGAGCTAAGAATTTAAAGAATGATGATAATGTGGGATTTGTTGTCTTTGGTAGTTATTTTTCAGTTCTTGATCTGATTATGAAACAAGCTCTTATGCAACTGCCTACCTTCTAATCAAAATTTGATTAAAAATTGTTTTGTAAAAGATATATTTTTTAATGTAAAACGAAAATTTAAAGTCAAGATTTTATTAAAAAAATCACATTATTAACTAATTTTGTTAAGTTTAAATAAGTAAAGAAAGTGAGAAAATAAATAAATCTTAAAATAATTTAATTTTTATGCACATGTTTTTATATTCAATTAGGATTTGTTACTAAAAAAAATCACTCATTCAGTAACTCTTGAAAAGTATAGCTAAAACTGAAAAAAAAATGCCTTTGTCAAAGGCTACGTTTTTTCGTTTTGGAGACGCTTTAGTGAAAAATGCCTACTCAGACATTGCCAATTCTCAGAGGCTACGCTTCTTAAATTCATATATATAATTCGGTATTTTTAATTAAATTAATCAAATATTATATAATAAAAATAAATGTATAATACAAAAGGCGGGTTACAAACAAGCTCTTCTGGCTAACTCTTCTCCCCCCTCCCTCCTTCCTACTGTGTTTGGACTAGAGCTTTACAAAGATAATTTAACAGAGGTTTTGCGAGCAAATATCCATTTGATCAGTTGAGGGACTGAGTTCATGGCTGAGACAAATCCTCCAATCCGGTAACAAGGTCAGGAGTCGCGCGAATTGGTTTTGGTGCAATGATTGCAGTGCCTTGACTTCCAGGCACAAATGTATTTCTTCTAGTCTTCAGTATTCTCAACCAGTGACCAGTCAGCATCGAGGAAGGCATTTCTGAAAAAATAATACATAACAAGTTCATAAAAGTTCAAATATCAAAGTTTATGACTAAAGAAGAAAAATAATAATCACTCATGCAAGAAAAAGATAACAAAACTTAACAATTAACAATGTTTATATTACATTGATACATGAGATAGAGTTTCACATCTAACCAATTCAGACAATTCTGAAGCAAGCAGATAATCTTATATTAGTAATTTTTGTTTTTTGAAAAATTGAAGCTGTTAACCCTTGTGTAAGCATGCACATGTTTTGTAGGAATTTATCAAAAACAACCACGCGCCTTCTTATGATGAGAAACACCTGTAAGTGGTAAAAAGAAAACCATATCAGGTTTAGCATGAGTCAGATCATCAAGGAAATTGAGCTTCTTCTTATCTTGATAATTAATATAATCTGCTTTTGTTAAGTTATGCTTAGCCAATTGGCTCATCATCCTCAAAACAATTAACCTATTGAAGCAGTCATCACTCATCAGCATATATAACAAGAAATAATATCAAACAATAAAAAATAACTCAATTAATTGAGAAGTCATAGAGTGCCAAAAAAAAAAAAAAGTCAAAGTGCATCCAAATCCAACCTTTTTTTTTATGAAGGATCATTTCAAGATATGATTTGGTGATCCAAGGTCCATTGATACCAAGCCTCGTTGCTTCAGTTCAGTCTGCAGAAAATTATTTTTTCCCCACTTTTGGATAAGTAACTCGGCATATTATTAATAAAAAAATGCATAATTGGAGTAGGCAGCAAGGATATACATAGAAATCCCTAGCCAAACAAGGTTTTTAATATAAAGTGAAGGTAAGAAAAGATACAACAATGAAAATGAGAATAACACAAGATCATAACTGACAGTTGAAATGCCAACGAGCTAGTTAGTATCACAATTGACACTAGGCCCAAGTTGTAAGACTAATTGTTTCCACAGAAGTGGCACACATCCGAGTGAATGCAGCTGACAGGATAATTTTACAAGTGATGGGGTGAAAAATTCAACAAAATACTTAGGAGAAAACAACAAGACTTTATGATCACTGATAAACCTGAACCGAACTTGCTCTTCAAAATCTCCTGAACAAGTAGCACATACAAGATAAAATCCCAAGGACCATTTATCAAACAGTGGAATAGAACACATTCGAATTTCAGGGGAAATTACATGAGAAAGCTGCCAGGAAATTGAATAAGTAAACAGCTCTGGTATGCATTGCTTAATCACGTCTCTGATAAAACTTGTGTTCAAGATCAATCATTGAGTTAAAATTGTACTGTCATAATAGAAAGACATATACTTAAGTACCTGGTGATCAATATGAGCCCCTAAAGGACAAATTCGATAGGAAGATGCCACAATTCGAACTTCCTCTTTCGTAACCCCTGCCATGTTAGAAACTCTCTGTCTCACTTCAGCTACCTGCAGGTTGCACAAGAATGAATCACGACATTTGAAAGAGTATTGAATCGGACTGGATGTTTAATCAAAAAGGCACTTTTCACTTTTCATTATATATTCTCATTATATATATATGTTTTTCCTCAATTATTCCACCTCCACTGAAATATACAATTCCTTACGAGTTTGACCATCTAAACCAGGGCATTCAGTTATTTATACCACAAAAATCTCAAATCCAGCACTTAATTATATATAAAATGCAGTTAAATATACCTTCTCTAACAATCAGAACCTAGAACCATAACAATCAGAAACATACCTTCTCTAACAATCAGAAGCTAAACCCCCAAACTTAAAAACCCTATAATCTCAGAACCTCCCCAATTCACAGAACCAAATTTAGGAAAAACGAAACATACCATCTCTGTCTCGTTTGGCCATTGTTGTTCATCATCATAGCCACACGCACCTTCTTCGACACTGAAACGAGAGAAGAAGTGAGGTAATGAGCAAGAAAGAGAAGATAGAGAGTGAATCAGAGAATGATTATCTAGTGAGTGCACGATGGTGAGCGACGAGGCGACGATGTGAGCTACGATGATGAGCCAAGGAGGCTTGCGACGATTGGGAGCAGCGACGGTGAGCGCGCGAGACGACGATTGTGAGCTGCGACGGTGAGCTCACGAGACGGAGATGGTGAGTGGCGGCGACGGCGAGAGACGAAGGAAGGTGAAGAAGAAAACCTCTGTGAATTCGAATGGCGGGTAAGTTCAGTAACTTGAAAAATTTTTATTAAGCGTATACTAAGCATAGGAAACACTTTTGAAAAACGTTTTTTAGTAAGAAAAGTATATTCATATGTATTAAAATAAAGTTTATTTTTAGGATTTTTTTTAAATAAAATAAAAAAATTATTATTCTAAATTTAGTTTCAGAAATGTCATTTTTTTTAAGAGTGAGTTCGCTTAAGTCCAGTGAACTCCGTCCAATTTTTTCGTGTATACTCCTATATATTTTGGAGACAATGATAATATTTGTCATTCTTAACCTTTCAACTTTTTTTTTCTTTATCCAATATGATATTTTTGAAAAAGCATTTTGAAGAGGTTAGGCGAAATCTATATAAATTATAGAATTTGCTAATGGATGTGGCGAACTTGTCTAAAATACAAAAAAAAAAAATCGTATTTAAGAAATTAAAGTTTAAAAATTAGGTATAGATAACTAATTATTTTTTTATTTTATTTTTGAAAAATTTTCTATCTTTTATAAATGATATTTTTAATATTCAAAATATATATAAGATAGTTATGATAGTTATCTTATCTCATCTTATCAAATACTTCACTTATCAAAGCCGGATAAGCCAGATAAGATAAGATAACTATCATAAGCTATACAAAGGAGAGCCAGAGTCCCTTAGGTACAAACTCATTCTTCATACTTTATACCTTTCAGACTGCGGAGTATCTTTTCAGATTTCACCACCCCGGCCACTCCAAGAAGACGATCCGACAACCGTTGCAAGTCCTTGATCCTACAACCACTAACAACAATGGTTCTCGAGATCAGCATTGAACCCAGCATGATCACCGAAGTCGAGACTTACGACATCACTTCCCGCCATTATCCTTACACCGTTTATGCCGACGACCAACGCATCCTCTGCATCAACACCACCTCTTCCCAAACGCTCTCCAAGTGGCTCACCAACCTCCTCAAGTCCACTCCCAAAAACACCCCGGTCATCGTGGGCGTAACCGCCGAGCACCAATTTACCAAGTACACCAAGCGCGGCGTCAAGGACCACGGCTACGACTTCATCTCCCTCTGCGTTGGCTCTCACTGCCTCCTCTACCCTCTTCTCCAACAAGCCGACTCTTACAAAGCGAAGCAAAACCCTAGGCCCCTCTGCGACTTCTTCGCCAACCCTAGGGTTATCGCGGTGGGAATGGAGATCGAAAAGGTGAAGGCAAAACTGAAGAAGCACCACGGGATCGAGCTGAAGAAGGTGTTGGACCTTATGGCGATGGCGGTGGAAGGGATGAAGGAGGTAGGGGAGAAGGTGGATCTGTGGCGGTACAACCTTGACAAGTTGGCGAAGACAGTGCTGGGGAGGCACTTTGACGTGGTGAGGCCGGAAGAGAAGCTGGACTGGTACGATGAAAAAAGCTCGTGCTGTTATTACAATGTGTATACGGATGAGAAGTCAATGTTCATCACCATTGATACTTATCTTTGCTACCTCATTGGTTTCGAGCTGCATGGTATGATCCATGGACATGAAGCGGGTAAGAGCCAAGATTCTAGTAAGTCTAAGAAGAAAGTTAACAAGAAAAAGAACTCATGATGTGCCTTTGATTATGCATCCATAGTTTGATTAGACTTTAGAGTAGTCTATCCTTGTTAATGATAGTAACTTTTACCCTTTCAATTCTTATCTGGATTTGGATATAGATTTTTATCATGGAGGCCACACAAATAAAGACGTTTAAAACGTCTTTTTTTAAAGATGTTTTCATATTATGTTTTAATTGATTTCTGTATAATTTATTTGGTATTCTTCATCACATATTATTAAATTCCTCAAAAGATTTTCTTTTCAAAAACAATAAAAAATATTTAATTTGGATTAAAACAAAAAGGTAATAGATTAACATCAAAATACATATATATATATAACAAGCTCAAACCTCTTAAAATTTAGTCACAAAAAAAATCTCTTAAAATTTTTATAAATAAAATAATTAATTTATATTCGTACAATATATAAAATAATTACTATATTATTATTATATTATAGATTAAGATTTACTAATTTAAATTTTCTTTTTATTTTTAATATAAGCATTAGAAATAATTAAAATTTTTATAACTAAATGTAGTGTAACAAAATATATATAATATTAATTAGTTCTTAAAAAATTCTAAAAAATAGTTTCTTTCATTTTAGTAAAATAACTATTTATTAAAGTAGACAAATTAATTATTTTCTTCTCATATACAATTTTTTTAAGACATAAAAGTAATTAATTAGGACATTGGTTAAGATAATTAAAGTCACTATTTCATTAAATTTTTAATTTAAAGAAAAATCCTAGTTAATTTTGGTATAGAAATTTTGAATTTGAAAACATTGATAAAAATTATGTTGAATTTTGATTTATTTGATTCTCATTTAAATTAATCACTACATAAGTTAAAGTTTTATTTTGAAGTTATATTCGAGCTTTAATCTGATTTTTAAAGTTTCAATTTACTTAGTTTGATTTTTTAACTTAGATATTCGTGACTCATATTAGGGTTTTAAGTGTTTAGTTAAAAAAAAAAGGTAAAAAAATTTCAATTGTCACATCAAATAGTCGCTAGAATGTATAATGTAGCAGTCGTTAGTCCATCTCAGCATGTCGTTAACGATTTTTTGAGACAATGACAAAAATAAGATTAGGAACCAATGTGAGTCATAACTATTAAGTTGAGAGACTAAATTGAGTAAATCGAAATTTTTGAAATTAGATTGAAACATAGTTGTTAGAACCGAACTAGTGATCGAACCGGTCAAGTTACTGGTTCACTGGTTTATTGGTTCAACCGATAAATCACTGATTGGACCGATAAAACTGGTCTCACGTAAATATAAAATATAAAATAGTTAAAAACTTAAAATTAAAATTTGAAATACATATCTTCACTAATATTTTATGAAGAATCAAGTCTCAACTTCTAAAAATAACTAATATAAAAAATCATAAAATTTTAATACTACAATAGTATCTTATTTTGACACAATAAAAAAATAATTAATTCACAAAGCCTATCATCTAACTATAATATCAGTAGATTTTAATACTAACATCAAAACAAATAACCTTAATCACAATACTAGCAATAAAATAGATCAAGTAAATTAATAAATTTTTAGTGAAATTTATATTTATATTAATAATGGTATATAATTAAAATATAATTAATTTTAAAAATAGAAAAAACAAAAATTAAATTAAATTAGATATTTATGTATACTATATAATTAGTATTTGTCAAATATAATTCTTAGAAGTGCAATGGCTTAGTGGCAAGTAAATGTTGCTTTTGCTCCAAGGTTCTTGGTTCGAGACTCTGTGGAGACATTTTAAAAATTTTTTCAAGTAGACCAGTTCGGTTAGACCGATTTGCACCAGTTCTTATCGGTTCACACCGGTTTTATTTCTTAAATGGTCTAAGGAGTAAACCAAACCGAACCAGGGTCCGGTTCTAGTCCAGTTCACTAGTTTTCCGATCGAACCAGCTGATCCAGTTTGATTTTTACAACTATGGATTGAAATATGAACATAATTTCAGAGACTAACAAGTATTATCTCTTAGTATTATCTCTTTGTTGACAATTAAGTTGTTTTAATGGTAATTAAGATCTAATGATGGTTTATAATAAAAGAAGCATTCTTTTGCAATACTGAACCTATAGTAGTAGTTATGGGTGTTTATAGATTAGATCATATCCATATAAATCCACAGTATTTATCCGTATCTGATCTGTAATTTGAGGATGTGATCTGATCTGTAATTGGATTGGATCGAATCTGATCCACACTCTAATTAGATAGAAGTAAATATGTTTCAAAAAGTAAGCAAAAAAAATTATTGACTTTTTTTATAAAAATAAAATTTTTTAATATTATCGGTTAGACCGATTTGCACCAGTTCTTATCGGTTCACACCGGTTTTATTCCTTAAACGGTCTAAGGAGTAAACCAAACCGGACCAGGGTCCGGTTCTAGTCCAATTCACTAGTTTTTCGATCGAACCAGCTGATCCAGTTTGATTTTTACAACTATGGATTGAAATATGAACATAATTTCAGAGACTAACAAGTATTATCTCTTAGTATTATCTCTTTGTTGACAATTAAGTTGTTTTAATGGTAATTAAGATCTAATAATGGTTTATAATAAAAGAAGCATTCTTTTGCAATACTGAACCTATAGTAGTAGTTATGGGTGTTTATAGATTAGATCATATCCATATAAATCCACAGTATTTATCCGTATCTGATCTGTAATTTGAAGATGTGATCTGATCTGTAATTGGATTGGATCGAATCTGATCCACACTCTAATTAGATAGAAGTAAATATGTTTTAAAAAATAAGCAAAAAAAATTATTGACTTTTTTTAAAAAAATAAAATTTTTTAATATTTTTTATTTTATAGATATATTTGATATCTGATCCAAACATAAAAAGTGCGAATATCGAATTTGATCTAATGAGTTTAGTGCGGATTGGATCGAAATTTCAGCCATATCCCATCTGTAAACACCCCTAGCAATAATAACTAAAAAATTATAATGATTATATTTTTAACTAAGAGGAAGTACAAAAAAAAAAGTACTAAATACAAGAACATTTAATCAAATATTAAAAGACAATTTTACTTTAAAACAATTGGACTTTTTTTGCTCATATATATATATATATATATATATATATATATATATATATATAATGTAATAATAATAATAATATGATAATTGTTTTATATATCACTCAAATATAAACGTTTTTTTCTATGATCTTAAGAAAGGTTTTGTAAGTCCCTAACCTTGTTATCGATTTTTGTAGTGTTAGCCCTCATATTATCAATTTGATTTATATATAATTCGGATGATAAATTATTTGGTGACGTGCTTTTTTTACTGTGATATTATTATTATTATTATTATTATTATTATTATTATTATTATTATTATTATTATTATTATTATTATTATTATTATTATTATTATAACAGGCCAAATTATTGCCATAACATAATAGAAGTATGGAAGTTTATCATTCTTCTCTAATGGAGGAAACAAAAATTTTTTCAATAGTTTATTTAACGTTTAGTAGAATAAAAATAATTTTATTAGAACAAATTTTAGTACGAGTTTAATATTTTTATTCATCATAAAATATTTATAGAATTACTTGTAGATAAATTTTGGAAAAAATAAAAAAACCATGATTTTTAATTTTATTTTTTAATAATATTAATTTTTTACCGTATATAATTATTCAATTATTTTTTAATCATATATAAATAAATTACTATTAATAAGACTTTTTTTGTGTTATTCAATTATCTTTTTAAAAAAATCATTAATTATTAAAATAATTAAACTTTTCATAACAAAAATAATAAAAAAAATTATGAACGAAAACCATCCTGATAATTTTTTGTATTTTTATTCATATTTTAATATAAACAAAAATATAATTTAATTATATTATTTATGAAATGTGACTATAGATGTAGATAAAATTTAGTTATATTAATTATATATAGTTTTATTGTATTGTATTGCTTATAAAGTTAGATTATAATTATGACAATAGAATTGTTCTTGTATTTTTATATGTGTGACTAATTGGTGGTGTTAAAACATTACTCTTAATTATAAATAAGGTTTATAATTTAAAAAATCAAAGACTCAATTAAAAAGATATGAAAAAATGTTGTTAAAATATTCTAACTCTTTAAAATAAAAATATTTAAAATTCAATTAAAAATTATTTAAAATTTAAACTCAATAACAATTTATATTCAATTTGTTTTGTATTAAATATATTTAATAACCTATTATATCATATTGGTTGAATTGTTGAAATTAGTTTTTATAATGTTAATTTTTTAATAACACTTTATTAGAAAAAAACCATCTTTTCAGAATTTTTTAAAAACTAATTAATATTATATATATTTTGTTACATTACATCTTGTTATAAAAAAATTATTTATTTCTAATGCTTATATTAAAAATAAAAATAAAATTTAAATTAGTAAATTTTAATCTATAATATAATAATAATATAGTAATTATTTTATATATTATATGAATAAAAATTAATTATTTTTTATTTATAAAAATTTTAAGAGCTTGTTTTATATATATATATATATATATATATTGATAAATGTGATATATTTTTTTATGTAAATAATCTTTTAAAAAAATCTAATAGTTAATCTATTACCTTTTTTGTTATAGTCCAAATTAAATGCTTTTTATTGTTTTTGGAAAGAAAATCTTTTGAAGAATTTAATAATATGTGATGAGGAACACCGAATAAATTATACAGAAATCAATTAAAACAAACATAGAAACATCTTTATTTAAAGATGTTTTAAGCGTCTTTATCTGAGTGGCCTCATTTTGAAAAAGTATTCTGAAGAGGTTAGCCGAAATCTATATAAATTATAGAGTTTGCTAGTGGATGTGGCGAACTTGTCTAAAATAAAAAAAAATCGTATTTAAGAAATTAAAGTTAAAAAATTAGGTATAGATAACTAATTATTTTTTATTTTATTTTTGAAAAATTTTCTCTCTTTTTATAAGTGATCTTTTTAATATTCAAAAAGATATTTTTTAAGTGATATTATAACTATATTTTTTATTTTACTATAAAAAAGTAATATAGAAAAAATATAACCTATTCTATAAACAGATTAGGCTTTTTAAATATAATCTGAATTGCTAAATGGGTGATTTCTTTGTAATATTATAAAAGTTTTAAAGTATTTTTTTTATAAAATAATAGATATGAAAATTAAAAAAAGAAATTAAAAAGTAGAAATAACAATGACAAAAAATTCGTTAAACAAAATAGTTAAAAAAATTAAAATATAAAAGAACAATAAAAAATCATTAAACAAACTGGTTAGCTCATAAAACAATATCTTATCATATGGTTTTAAGTTAATAGAGCTTATATTATTTGATATCTATTTAATCTCAAATAATATCCATTGCTTTAGTATATTATACGTGCGTAAAAATTAAAAAAAAGACTTGCGTGTAATTATTTTTATGTAAAATTAATAATAAAAAACTATTAAATAATTATAATATAAAAATTTTTTTCTTACCAATTCATATAAAAATAATTATATATAAGTTTTTACTGATAAAAAACTTTTATTAGTGATGAAAATTAATATTAAATTATGTTAAAAAAAACTTTTATTAGTGATGAAAATTAATATTAAATTATTTTATCGTTCTTCGTTTTCTGTTCTAAAAATCAATAGATGCTATGTCATGAATAAATATATTTATATGTTTTTGAAATAACCTCTTAAAAATTGAAAAGTGAGATTTTTCTAAAAAATAAAAAATATACAAAATATTATGTAAAATAACTTATAAATAAATGTATTTAACATATTAGTATTATTTGTAATTATAACAAGAAGGTATAATATATGGAAAAGTAAAAAAATTTATATTTATGGAAAATGAAATCTTCCTTTAATTTCCCATTTGTTTTGCATCCCACTTAGTGGGAAAATGCTTGATGGTTATTATTGTCTTTGTTGTTCAATTTATTATGCTGCAAACTTTATATATTGTAGTTTTGGCAGTTGTTCAATTTATTATGCTAAAATAAAGAGTGCACAAAATTGCATTTGCAGTCTCATATCCAATGTGCTGCATTTGTGCATGTGTGAAACTTTATAGTAATTTTAGTTATGAAGCAAATAATAACCTCAAAATTCATTGAAGTTATAGAACTAGAATTATATACACAGACATTATAATGGTACCAATTAGGCTAAAACAATTATCTTCCTTTGAATCAGTGCTATTATGGATTTTCATTCTTAGCATAATGGTACCAACGCACTACTATAGAGAGCTTGAATTCATTTCATTTTTACTTTAGAAATTCTTTGTTCTCTCTAATTCTTTCTAGAATTTCTCTTCAAGTTTAGTTCCGTGTATTTGTTCCTAGCCTCAGGATTAATCTTTTGTACAAGATACTTCTTAAGAAACACCTTCTTAGAAAACAGGAATCCTCTGAGGCAATAATTATTATATTTCTCATGAAATCTTATGAATGCATAGATAGTATCTCATATAAAATTGTGTAAGTATTTTCTTTCTTCTGCTTTGGAAAAGAAGTACTTTGCATATCATTTTCAAGTCATAAGTTAAAAATCTGGTAAAATTACAATTCATAATATAATTAGTTATAGACCGAAATTGGCAAATACTTCCAATATGAATAGTTTCTTGAGAAAATAATTGCCATAACAATACATAAAACAGTGACAGTAATTGAATAACAGAAACCAGAAAAAGTAAAAATAGAGACAAGACACCAAAATCTTAATGTGGAAAACCCTCTCAATATCAGAGATAAAAATTACGGGTCATTCAGACCAAAATAGAAGTACCACTATAATTAAGCAAGGAAACAAGAGAATCTCAAATATGTACACAAATCATACTTACAGACTTGCAGAAAGTCAAAACAACCAAGCACCAATGCATATAAATGTGAACTAAAAAGATGAAAATTTACAAAACTAGAGCTACTTTTCGCGACAAGCCATATCTGACCCTCCAAAATCTTAATCGTCCAACCATAATTATAGCTGAACCCAACATTGAAGCACTCCCCAACTGCAGATTTATAGTGACTGTATAATCAACCCAAAAAAAAAAAAAAGAAATCATTCCAGTAACAATATGGTAATGAAAATTGAGGTCCATGTCAAAATTAATCATACTAAAGTGCATGTTATTCGAGTATGATCACAAAATTGTAAAATTATCAATTTAATAAAAGTATGATCCTCTTCATGAAATGTTTGAACAAAAGGCAATCAATTATTGGCCTTGATGTGTGGTTTAAGAACTCACATAATTTTCAGAAGCGGAGCTAGTAAGCTTGACAATCCCAGCAGAATCCACAAGCCATCAAACAGCCAAAGCCCAGACCTAATATTTTGTTCAACAACGAGAAAGCTTATCAAGATTGTCTTTGATAACAGATTTTATTAATGAACCACATTACAGCTGTATTTATAAATTCATGTAATAAAGCTGAATGCATTATAAATGTTAGATCTTTTTGTTTAAATTTACAAGCTCCACCAGTGAATTGCAGTTTTGGCATTGTAACAGCTTTGGCAGCAGTTAAAGAACCAAAATTAAGTTGATATTTATAGTACATTTAGTTTAGCATATACATTATAACTAATTCCTTCTGAAATTGAAGCTATCATAATCTCTTTTTCTTTCTCCAGCAAAAATAGGAAAAGTAAATTGTAAGGAGGAATAGAGTAACTATACCAACCTGAAGCTAAAATTACAGAGCACCTCTTCTGAAGAACTTTTGATTGAATGAAGATAATTTAGATATGGTTACCAAACCTCAAATGTACTTCCTAAAACACAAATTAAAAAACATTTCAAGACATAAAGTGTTTGTCATCACAAAAACCACACACACAAGTATGTTGGATCATTGGTTTGATTTTAGAGTAAAAAAAGAAATGACAGCCATTGGTTTGATATATGTACAAACTGCACACACCATTGAGTGAAATGTTGATAGGAAGGAAATTGTTGCTGATAGAATCACTGCAACTTATCCTTCCAAAAATTATGTATTTATTTATGCATGATATTTGATGACGATGGCAATGCTAATAATGGTTTAGTTCAACCAAGTCTAACAAAAGGAGAGAAAGTTGAGTGATGAGGCATATATTAATATATATAGCCTTGAATGTTTCTTGGTTTTGATATGAAGGAGACACACATGAATACCAGATTTTGCTAAGGATCTGGAAAGTTGGGAAAATGGTATTAAGTGGCCAAAGGGACACCATGGAAGCATTCATCACTACTCTGAGTCTGAGTTATGTTTTATGTGCTGCCGCCACTTAGCTTTAATTAATAATATACTATATTTATCCAATTTGATTTATCCAATTGTTTTTTTTTTTTAAAAAAAAAAAAACTCCAATGTTGGATACACAAAAAAGATATTCCCTGTCTTTCCATTGTTGATTCATGGTAATTCTTATATACCTCTTTAAATATGATTTTTTTTTCAATAAAATATGAGAGTTAACAAGTATTAATTATAGATAACAATGACTGTTTCTCAGAGTTAACAATGGATATTTCTTTAACTACAACTGCAAACTAAGAGCTTCCCCATAAATGAAAGAAATGAATGCAAATTTTCCAGCTGGCATATCAGTTCAACTGGTTGTTGCTGTTTAAAGAAAAGAGAAAAAAAAATATTTGAAGGAAAAGGAAATTTACGCATGTGTAAATTTAATTGTGGTACCATGAGAAACATGAAGATGAAGGTTAGAGAATTACCTGCTAAGAAATCTCTACTCAGAATAGTTTCCATTGACTTAATGGTGGGGATGTAGGAAATTTTGGACCAAATTCATTGATGCTTGTTCTTGCATAATCCTCCCAGCAAAGGACAGTCTACAATTTGAAGTTGAAAGAGAGAGGAAGGCAGCTTTTCTACCGCCATATTCTTCAGCTTATAACACTGTTGAATGTGTAAACATTGGAGGGAGGTGAGGTGGAGAAGCTGGTTGCACTCCAATGTCTCCAGATTATGAAACTTACTGATATGTAGAGTGGTAAGGGATGGAAGGCGAGGCAGCGAACCCCAATCTGGAAATGACTTCACACTATCACAATCAGAACCATTAATGGTAAGATGAGTGAGGGCGCTCAAGTTGCTCATCAACCATAGACTGCTCAACTGTTTCTCACAACCTCCCACAGTAAGTGAGTTCAAGTTAGGCTTTAAACCTCTCCCTGGCAACCTACAAATGTTTGGGCAACCTTGTATGTCAAGAGACTGTAAATTGGGGAAAAGAGTACTCATGTCATGTGGCAATGCCTCTAACTTGTTGCAGAAGCTAACACTGAGACGTTGAAGGACAGTGTGTGGTGGCTCTGACTTTGAAACTGATTCCAGATTCTTACACCATGATACATCTAGATTCTTGAGATTGGGAAAGGCATCCAATGACAACGAGGTCAGTGAGTCGCAACTGTATTCTATTTGTAACTCTACCAAGTCATACTCGTGTTGTTGCTGGAGTAATTCCATTTTTCTGCAATGCCTGATTGTGAGTTTTTGCAAAGATTTGGGTAAATAATTGCCTTGCAAGTATATAGCAGATGAACAACCTGAAGTTAGATGGTGCATGATCATTGCCTTCAATGCATACTCCACCACAGATTCAAATCCCCTAATTGATAAACTATTCCCATTAAGTGACATATCTTTGCCCCATCCATCATTATCTCCTTGCATTTTTAGTTTACGAACTTTCGAAACATCTAATGAGGAAGAAATGATTCTCATTAATACGTGATTAAGCATATCTCCCTTTAACATTTGACAATCTGATATTCCAAGCCGCTTGAGCTGAGGAAAAGCTTGTGAGTCAGGTAAGTGCCACCCCTCCCAACATGCCATATCATGAAATTCCAATATCTCCAGTGAGGGAAAAGGAGCAATATGCAAAGAATGATTGTCTTCATTCTTGTAAAACTCATCACCAATACAGTTGATCTGACCAAAACCTTCAATGCGCAGGGACTTAAGAGATGGCAGTTGTCCAAGTGAAGGCAGCATGCAGCAATTTTTGCAATTCAAAAGATATACACGAGTCATGTTTTTGTAGAAGGAATGCCCAATCCAGTCTGGAAATATGTTACCTTTGTATCCATAGATTCTCAACACTTTCAAGCCAGTGTGCGGTTGCAACGCGTGGAGTATACCTCTTTCAGTTTGTGTGTCTGAAACCATATCATCGCCTGAAGACCATTCCAACAATAACTCGTCAATGTGCTTCTTATCTATTATCCTTGCACTCCTTGCCTGATTGACATCATTAACATTCTCCAACTTCTGAATCTCAAATGATCCTTGGAGATTTAAAAGCCCTCCTAAGTCTTGGATTCCATTCTCTTCGTGCTTGCCCACGACAAAGTTGCTTAAAATGTGCAACTGTTTCAATTTGCCCATTCCTTTTGGCATTTCTTTTAGAGGAGCCCCCCTTATATCTAGATGCCTCAAATTCACAATATTACACATGCCATTGGGCAAGGTAGTCAGCTCAAAAAATATTCTAGCTTTAATGTCTGTAAATTATACAACATGCACAGTGATTCTGGCAATGTCTCAACAGCACTTCGAGAGAGATTCAAATAGCGCAAGTGGATCAATTCGCCTATTGAATCAGTAAATGTACCAAGTTTATCAAAGGATAAAACTCTCAAGTATTTATTTTTTGACAATATGTGAGAAAATTCTCAAGTATTTATTCTTTGATAATCTGTCACAAGGTAACGTGCTTTCTTGCCTAATCAAAAAAGGACTATGATTGATATACAAGAATGTCCTCAAAGATTCTAATTTATTATAGGAGTTTATTTTAGAGATTGAATGATCGTAAGATAAATGGCAAGTTAGAATACTCATCTCTTTCTTTTCACCAAGTTCTTCTGATAATCTACAATAAAATTCTCAGCAAGAAAAGCCAAGTCATGCACGAGATCGTGCATCACAAAATACTTATCATCATCATCGTCGACCTGCTTGAAAAATAGTCTTGAAGCCAAGTCATCAAAACACTCGCAACCAACTTCCTCTAAAGTCTCTCCCCCCTTTGGTTGTCGTAAAAGATCTTCACTCATCCATAGCATGATCAATTCATTTTTATCAAATTGATAATCTTTTGGATACAATGAAGAATAAATAAAACAGCGTTTTAAATGTGCAGGCAGATGATAGTAACTTATTAATAATGCAGGAACAACCTTGCTGTCTGTCACAGAAAATTCCCAAATGTCACTCGATAGTATTTTATTCCATTCCTTAACATCATGCTTGGAGCGCAACAAGCGTCCAAGTGTTTCTGCAGCTAAGGGCAATCCATCACACTTCTTGACAATCATTCTACCTATTCCTTCCAGTTCTGTACTCCCATTTGATTCAGGAAAGGATGAATTATCCGCAAAAATAGACCAGCAATAATCTTCTGACAGTCTATCGAGAAAATAAGAGTTATAATTTTGGACTATTGGACCAACATTTTCCTTGCGAGTAGTTAGAAGAACAGTACTATATAGATTATAGAAAGGGCAAGGGCTAGAGAAAACTTAGTGATTTAAAGGGTGTTTTCAGCTATACTTAACTTCTTAGAGTTATCATAATTTATCAGCTCTATCATACATGCAAGACTATCAAGAAATATAGTTCTGAATTATTAGAAATAGGATCATGTGGACAAAGAAATAAAAAAACAGATACTTATGAATAATAACATGAATATTTTACATAATTAGTAGAAATAGATTGGAAAAGAAAAATTGATTGCAAAGTAACTTATAAACTGCTCCAAACTAGTCAAGACATTCTTGAAAGTTTTGTTCAATACCATTAATTGTAAAATATGTGAGCCTTTATAGGACATGATTGTTCATTATTTCCAACTTTCCTTAAGTGATGAATGGCATGTAGCAAAACTTCTATCTTGTTCCCAGAGAATCTAATTATTTTGCACTATGGTTATACATGTTATTAGGTGGATAAGCAGACAGATCAACATTATTAGTTGAGCAGGGCACGAAGAGCTAGAAAATTAAATTGTGCAGGATGCTGTAATAAAAAGTTACACATACCGTCAACCAAAAAACAAATCCACGTAAGAGGGTCAGACGTTTAGGATAATCACCACTAACTGATTTTAGTTTTTTGTTCAGACCTGCAAGATAAGCATATAAGTATAACTCATTGTTGTTAGTCTTCTGAAACATCTAATGAAGCTAGACAAAAGCATCTTTCCATTTCTTGTATTTAAGGACCATCCTGGTAAGATAAGTACTCTCTGTCACTTATAAGTGATTCCATGTTCTATTAAAATAATTGATTGTAGTGAATGAATCAGTGCTAATTCAAATTGAAGGATACAGCTTTTAGCTTCATTTGGCGACTATTCAAGGACAAAAATACAAAGATACTTGCATATCAAAAGGAGGGACTGAAAATTCAACTTACCAACATGATGATTAAGAAGAGATTTCCCAAGATAATTTCTCTTACAGGTCCTAGGGCCGCTGCGATGCTCTTTATGGTATTCGACTAGCTTTCTATGTTTCATATATTTAAAAAGCTTCTTATACTCTTCCTCACAGTAAGGCTTCTCCAGCTCTTGCATGAGTTTTTCTCTGTACTTTGTGTATTTCGTTGCATTGGCTTTATCATCATGCCAATAATGTTCCAAATTCAACTGCAAAGCAACACATAAAGGCATAATATCAAATGCAAAGTAAAGGGTAAGGGTAAATTCATATATACATACACTTGGAACCTTTTGCCTTCTTTTGCAGAGTGCATCGTCATCATCCTCTTCAATCTCCTCCTTTACCTTTATTTCTATGCCAGATGGAGGGTGAATGTGATCATTCTTTTGTGGTGTCTCACCATCATTCTCCTTTGCCTCTGAAGCCCTGCCATTGCAGCTGCCATTAGAGTCCTTAACTGCATCATTTCTCAATTCTTTTGGTTTCCCACCCCTGCGCTTTCCGCTATATTTACCATCATTGTTTTGTGCCTTAGAAACCTCCACAACATAGGCATTGCCATCGCCATTGGAATCCTTGACAGCATGTTTTCCCAAACCATTTGGTTTCCTACCCCTGCGGTTACCAACATGATTTTGAGACACACCATGAAAATCCTTAACCACGACTAGTCCTGAATCTTTTGTGCCTTTGGGGATACATCATGATTCATGAGCATCCTTAACCATTTGTACTAAAGATTTTGGTTTCCTACCCCTGCGCTTCTCGCTATAGTCACCAACATTATTTTGTGCCTTTGGAGACACAACATGAGAATCATCAATTATTTGTCTCAAAATTTTTGGTTTCCTACACCTGCGCTTCCCACTATAGTTACCAACATTATTTTGTGGGAGCTCATCCATGTAAATTAATTAGTGTAATTTTAATTATTTAACTAGTTATCATTGTAAACTTATGAATGTCTATATATATATATATATATATATATATATATATATATATATATATATATATATATATATATTACAATTTTGTTTCATCTATAGTTTAACACCAGATTCTGAACGAAAGTAAAGCTACTCACTCAGCCTTTAATTGTTTGATCTGAGTTGAGCTAGGTCTTGGAGATAGTTCAATGAACTTGCTTGTTCATTTATACCAGAACATTGATTCAAATAGGGGTGTTATGGGTTTGGTTTGGTTCGATTTTGGATCAAAAACCAATCGATCCGATCTGTTCAGTTTTCACAGGGTACCAACCAATCAGTTTACTGTCTGTACAACAACCGAACCAAATCAAAAGCAGTTTGGTTCGGCCAGTTTTTTCGATTTTTAAATTCTAACTAATAGAAAATTAATCTTAATAAAATGATGTTCAAAACAATCAATAAACTAAAATAACATTACATTACATTCAAATTCAACACAATTTCAATTCATTCCAACAACTAAATATAAAACAAACACATTTGTTAAATCTAAAATTTCCATTTCAATGCATTACTAAGCCACTTCTTCGGTTCAGTTCGGTTTGATTAGGTTTCTGCTGAGCTAATCGAAAACCGAACCGAACCGATCGGTTTACTTCGAAAAAAATTAAAAAATCGATTTTTTCGGTTTTTTATTCGGTTGTTGTAAATTTCGGCTCAATTTTGCGGTAAATTTCAATTCGGTTCGGTAACTTACACCCCTTAGATTCAATTATGAAAAAGGCTTCGAAATGTCATCTTAATTAGTATTGATAGCATTTTGAATCTTTGTTTGAATATTAAAATTGTGGTTTGGATGAAAGTTACTATGGTTATAATAATGATCATTGTATATCACAAGCAAGTGCATTATTCTGAACTTAAGGAAAAAATAGTTGCCAAGAGTTATACTTATTCTACTTTAAATTAATATTTTTACATTATCAATTTGAATAGAATTTAAGAGAAATGTGAAATCATAATGAATAACCATCTCCTGTAACATGTAGCTATTATGAATGTTATCGTTCTAACTTTATTAGTTAGCATTTAACAATATATAATTAATATGTTTTAAGAAGTAAAGTTAAATTAAATAATATATGTATTTATATATAATATATGATGATTAATTTAGTGACTAATTTTTAGTATGTATATAATATTTATGATAAAAATTATATATTAATATTCTATATTCTATCATAAAAAAACTTTCAAAGAGTTTTCACATATATTAATATATTTTAAACTAATAATTATTTAAAAAGATACCTTGTTCCCACCTAAAATCTCTTCGACAAAGCCATCGAGACCTTAGATAGAACCTAGCCCACCACTCCTTCGGCATTGCCATCAGAACAAGAGAGCTAGGGGATCAAATATTTCAATATTTACACCATTATTCTATACATACCAATATTCCTACACCATTAATCAAACTAAGCCATATGCTACCCTCTACTAATGTTAAATTGGCATACATTCACATTTTAAAAAAGAAAAATAATTAAGGGAATAATTAAACCAAACTAAATATACTACTAAAACTTTTTGCTTGAGTAGTTTCCTCCTCTTTTCGTAAATTTTCTTTGGTCCAATAAAATACACATATTATGTTATAGTTCCTAGATAAAATATTAATTAAAATAAGATAACTACCATGAATAAATAATTCAAAGAGTTTAGAGTAACAAATTAAATAATTTTAAGAATAGTGAAAAAACCACGTACTATAATCAGTTATGTCAAGCATACTCTTTCTTCCTAAATTTTCTCCTCTAGCTCTTTTCTCCTGGCGTTTAAAGAATTTTTGAGAGTGACTAACAACTTGTGAATAAGTTCTTGTTTTAACATATTCACTTGAAATTTTTGACCATTGTTTTCCTAATTCTTCGTAGCCTTGGAGAAACAACCTGCCAAAGAGATAGTTTGATATAATGAATGATTAGCAGAATTTATAAGAAAGTTCTTTCTGAGCTTTAAAGGACGAACATATAATTAATACATACTTGTGTTCTTGTAAAGTCCAATGAATTGTTTGTTGCCGTTTATTGTTGTTACTAGAAGCCGCATGTAAAGGTTCATGTTGGATTATGTTGCTGTTGGCATGTTGGTTTTGTTCTCTTCTTGCACCTGACATTGATGATGACAGTAAGGTAATATGCATTGGCACTGCCATGTCTGCCGCTGGCATCAATGCCTCCATCCTACCATGATAAATTACCAAGATATATTTACATAACAGAAAAATAGGGTATCCATATATCTGTATGAGGAAAAAATAAATAAAGAAATAAAAAGAGAATGAAAATATTTAGAGGAGCAACCTGTGATGCTGATGGTGAGTCCAATGAGGCGGTGGAGGTGGTGGTGTTGCATTGACGACGGGAATGGAGAGAAGGCTGTGTTCCAATGGGGTAGCAGGCACAGGTATCATGATGTTCATGTTCTCAGGATTACCGTTTTTGATAGCATTAACGTCGGTCATCAGTTTCAAGAATCGCTCTTGCAGCTGTGCCGGAGTCTTTCCAGGGAGGCGAGCAGCCACGGTTTTCCAGTTATTGTGTATAGCATCCTGGAAACAATTGGCGATAACCGACTCAAAGGCTTTGTTCTCCTCCCAAGTCCAGACCTGAGGTTGCGGTTGAGATTGAAGTGGTTGATGACCACCCACTGCGGCAATCATCTCTAACGGTGGTTGATAACCCCAAGTGTCATTGAAAAACTGCTCTGTCATCTTGCTTATATCCGTCTGCGACTTGGATTGATGCTGAGATTGAAGCAGAGATTCTAGCTGAGGCAGAGGCAGAGGCAGAGACTGGGAGCTAGGCTGAGGTGGACATTCTAGCTGAGGCAGAGGCAGAGGCAGAGACTGACCGTAAGGCTGAGGCGGATATTCTAGCCCAGGTGGTTGATTAACACCGACTTCAATAGCACATTCCTCTTCAATGTTCGTTGTATTCGGCTGGAGCTGAGGCTGAGAATGCTTGGTAGCTTCCGTCTCCTCCCAGTTCTCTTTCGTATCCATCATGAAAAAAGCTTCCAGTTCCTCTTTCATCTTTTCTGGGTTATACTCCATATCCATGTTTGAAAGAGTGTTATCCCAAGAATGCAGCTGTTGATTATCGTCCAAGTCCGAGGCAAACAGATCTTCTATCATCTTCATTTCCTTGGTATCCATCATTAAAAGAGCATTTAGCTCCTCTTCAATTATTGCTGCGTCATCTATTTCCTCTGCAATCATTCCTGCGTTCTGTAAGTCTTTCCTTCTTCTTCTTCTTAGTTTCTTTGTTCTTCTTCTTGGTTTCTTGGAGAGTTTCTTTCGTTTGTTTTAATCCTTTAATAACACATTTATAGAATCCTCATTTTAGATTAGAGTTGTTTAGATTAAATTAAATTAAGGGAACTTCCACAAGGATTACATTTAATATAAGCTTCACTTCTTAAATTAAAGTGGTTTAGATTACATTAAATTATGGATAAAATCCAGAAAAATTTCATCTTCAAAATTTTATTTTAGAATCTTTTAATTTTTGTATAATGTAAATTTGGAAACTTTTAACTAAATAAAGAAAGTATTCTAATAGGATGTGGAGCTTCTTTCCTAGCTTGATGAGGTGAAGTTAATAGCAGCAACTCTTCAAACTCGAAAGAGATGAAAGCCAATGAAAAAGCGTATGAGTTGAAAGCAAAGAAGGCTTACAGGCAGAGGCAGGGACTTAGGTTGAGGTCAGAAATGGCTTGATGAAGCGTTCCATTCTTGAGCTAAGAATTTAAAGAATGATGATAATGTGGGATTTGTTGTCTTTGGTAGTTATTTTTTAGTTCTTGATCTGATTATGAAACAAACTTTTTCGCGACTGCCTGCCTTCTAATCAAAAATTGATTTAAATTTGTTTTGTAAAAGATATATTTCTTAATGTAAAACGAAAATTTAAAGTCAAGATTTTATTAGAAAAATCACATTATTAACTAATTTTGTTAAGTTTAAATAAGTAAAAAAAGTGAGAAAATAAATAAATCTTAAAATAATTTAATTTTTATGCACATGTTTTTATATTCAATTAGGATTTGTTACTAAAAAAATCACTCATTCAGTAAATCTTGAAAAATATAGCTAAAAATGAAAAAAAAAAGCCTTTGTCAAAGGCTACGTTTTCTTGTTTGGGAGACGCTTTAGTGGAAAATGCCTATTCAAACATTGCCAATTCTCGGAGGTTACGCTTCTTAAATTCATATATATAATTCTGTATTTTTAATTAAATTAATCAAATATTATATAATAAAAATAAATGTATAATACAGAATGCAGGTTACAAACAAGCTCTTCTGGGTAACTCTCCTCTCCCCTCTCTCCCCCCCCTCCCCTCCTACTGTGTTTGGACTAGAACTTTACAAGACAATTTAACAGAGGTTTTGCGAGCAAATAGCCATTTGATCAGTTGAGGGACCGAGTCCATGGCTGAGACAAATCCTCCAATCCGGTAACAAGGTCAGGAGTCGCGCGAATTGGTTTTGGTGCAATGATTGCAGTGCCTTGACTTCCAGGCACAAATGTATTTCTTCTAGTCTTCAGTCTTCTCAATCAGTGACTAATCAGCATCGAGGATGGCATTTCTGAAAAAATAATACATAACAAGTTCATAAAAGTTCAAATATCAAAGTTTATGACTAAAGAATAAAAATAATAATCACTTATGCAAGAAAAGGATAACAAAACTTAACAATTAACAATGTTTATATTACATTGATATATCAGATAGAGTTTCACATTTAACCAATTCAGACAATTCTAAAGCAAGCAGATAATCTTATATTAGTAAATTTTTTTTTAAAAATTGAAGCTGTTAATCCTTGTGTAAACATGCACATGTTTTGTAGGAATTTATCAAAAACAACCACGCGCCTTCTTATGATGAGAAACACCTGTAAGTGGTAAAAAGAAAACAACATCAGGTTTAGCATCAAGGAAATTGAGCTTCTTCTTATCTTGATAATTAATATAATCTGCTTTTGTTAAGTTATGCTTAGCCAATTGGCTCATCATCCTCAAAACAATTATCCTATTGAAGCAGTCATCACTCATCAGCATATATAACAAGAAATAATATCAAATAATAAAAAATAACTCAATTAATTGAGAAGTCATAGAGTGCAAAAAAACAAAGTCAAAGTGTATCCAAATCCAACCTTTTTTTATCAAGGATCATTTCAAGATATGATTTGGTGATCCAAGGTCCATTGATACCAAGCCTCATTGCTTCAGTTCAGTCTGCAGAAAATTATTTTTTCCCCACTTTTGGATAAGTAACTCAGCATATTATTAATAAAAAAATGCATAATTGGAGTAGGCAGCAAGGATATACATAGAAATCCCTAGCCAAACAAGGTTTTTAATATAAAGTGAAGGTAAGAAAAGATACAACAATGAAAATGAGAATAACACAAGATCATAACTGACAGTTGAAATGCCAACGAGCTAGTTAGTATCACAATTGACACTAGGCCCAAGTTGTAAGACTAATTGTTTCCACAGAAGTGGCACACATCCGAGTGAATGCAGCTGACAGGATAATTTTACAAGTGATGGGGTGAAAAATTCAACAAAATACTTAGGAGAAAACAACAAGACTTTATGATCACTGATAAACCTGAACCGAACTTGCTCTTCAAAATCTCCTGAACAAGTAGCACATACAAGATAAAATCCCAAGGACCATTTATCAAACAGTGGAATAGAACACATTCGAATTTCAGGGGAAATTACATGAGAAAGCTGCCAGGAAATTGAATAAGTAAACAGCTCTGGTATGCATTGCTTAATCACGTCTCTGATAAAACTTGTGTTCAAGATCAATCATTGAGTTAAAATTGTACTGTCATAATAGAAAGACATATACTTAAGTACCTGGTGATCAATATGAGCCCCTAAAGGACAAATTCGATAGGAAGATGCCACAATTCGAACTTCCTCTTTCGTAACCCCTGCCATGTTAGAAACTCTCTGTCTCACTTCAGCTACCTGCAGGTTGCACAAGAATGAATCACGACATTTGAAAGAGTATTGAATCGGACTGGATGTTTAATCAAAAAGGCACTTTTCACTTTTCATTATATATTCTCATTATATATATATGTTTTTCCTCAATTATTCCACCTCCACTGAAATATACAATTCCTTACGAGTTTGACCATCTAAACCAGGGCATTCAGTTATTTATACCACAAAAATCTCAAATCCAGCACTTAATTATATATAAAATGCAGTTAAATATACCTTCTCTAACAATCAGAACCTAGAACCATAACAATCAGAAACATACCTTCTCTAACAATCAGAAGCTAAACCCCCAAACTTAAAAACCCTATAATCTCAGAACCTCCCCAATTCACAGAACCAAATTTAGGAAAAACGAAACATACCATCTCTGTCTCGTTTGGCCATTGTTGTTCATCATCATAGCCACACGCACCTTCTTCGACACTGAAACGAGAGAAGAAGTGAGGTAATGAGCAAGAAAGAGAAGATAGAGAGTGAATCAGAGAATGATTATCTAGTGAGTGCACGATGGTGAGCGACGAGGCGACGATGTGAGCTACGATGATGAGCCAAGGAGGCTTGCGACGATTGGGAGCAGCGACGGTGAGCGCGCGAGACGACGATTGTGAGCTGCGACGGTGAGCTCACGAGACGGAGATGGTGAGTGGCGGCGACGGCGAGAGACGAAGGAAGGTGAAGAAGAAAACCTCTGTGAATTCGAATGGCGGGTAAGTTCAGTAACTTGAAAAATTTTCATTAAGCGTATACTAAGCATAGGAAACACTTTTGAAAAACGTTTTTTAGTAAGAAAAGTATATTCATATGTATTAAAATAAAGTTTATTTTTAGGATTTTTTTTAAATAAAATAAAATAATTATTATTCTAAATTTAGTTTCAGAAATGCCATTTTTTTTAAGAGTGAGTTTGCTTACCCCCAGTGAATTCCGTCCAATTTATTTTTGTATATTCCTATATACTTTGAAGACAATGATAATACTTGTCATTGTTAACCTTTCAACTTTTTTTTTCCCTCATCCAATATGATATTTTTGAAAAAGCATTTTGAAGAGGTTAGGCAAAATCTATATAAATTATAGAGTTTGCCGGTAAATATGGCGAACTTGTCTAAAATACAAAAAAAAAACGTATTTAAGAAATTAAAGTTAAAAAATTAGGTAAAGAGAACTAATTATTTTTTTATTTTATTTTTGAAAAATGTTCTCTCTTTTTATAAGTGATCTTTTTAATATTCAAAAAGATATTTTTTAAGTGATATCATAACTATATTTTTTATTTTACTATAAAAAAGTAATATAGAAAAAACATAACCTATTTTATAAACAGATTAGGCTTTTAAATATAATCTAAATTGCTAAATGGGTGATTTCTTGTAATATTATAAAAGTTATAAAGTATTTTTTTATAAAATAATAAATTTGAAAATTAAAAAAAGAAATTAAAAAGTTGAAATAACAATGACAAAAAATTCGTTAAACAAAATAGTTAAAAAAATTAAAATATAAAAGAACAATAAAAAATCATTAAACAAACTGGTTAGCTTATAAAACAATATCTTATCATATGGTTTTAAGTTAATAGAGCTTATATTATTTGATATCTATTTAATCTCAAATAATATCCATTGTTTTAGTATATTATACGTGCGTAAAAATTTAAAAAAAAATGACTTGCGTGTAATTATTTTTATGTAAAATTAATAATTAAAAACTATTAAATAATTATAATATAAAAAAAATTTTACCTTCCAATTCATATAAAAATAATTATATATAAGTTTTTACTGATAAAAAAAACTTTTATTAGTGATTAAAATTAATATTAAATTATTTTATCGTTTTTTGTTCTAAAAATCAATAGATGCTATGTTATGGATAAATATATTTATATTATTTTCAAATAACCTCTTAAAAATTAAAAAGTGAGATTTTTCTAAAAAATAAAAAATATACAAAATATTATGTAAAATAACTTATAAATAAATGTATTTAACATATTAGTATTATTTGCTATTATAACAAGAAGGTATAATATATAGAAAAGTATAAAAAAATATATTTATGGAAAATGGAATCTTCCTTTAATTTCCCATTTGTTTTGCATCCCACTTAGTGGGAAAATGCTTGATGGTTATTATTGTCTTTGTTGTTCAATTTATTATGCTGTAAACTTTATATATTGTAGTTTTGGCAATTGTTCAATTTATTATGCTAAAATAAAGAGTGCACAAAATTGCATTTGCAGTCTCATATCAAATGTGCTGCATTTGTGCATGTGTGAAACTTTGTAGTAATTTTAGTTATGAAGCAAATAATAACCTCAAAATTCATTGAAGTTATAGAACTAGAATTATATACACAGACATTATAACTCATGTGAAAGCCCGCTGAGCTCGGAACCATTATCTTCCTGTGAATCAGTGCTATTATGGATTTTCATTCTTAGCATAATGGTACCAATGCACTACTACAGAGAGCTTGAATTCATTTCATTTTTACTTCAGAAATTCCTTGTTCTCTCTAATTCTTTTTAGAATTTCTTTTCAAGTTTAGTTCCATGTGTTTGTTCCTAGCCTCAGGATTAATCTTTTGTACAAGATACTTCCTAAGAAACACCTTCTTAGAAAACAGGAATCCTCTGAGGCAATAATTATTATATTTACTCATGAAATCTTATGAATGCATAGATAGTATCTCACATAAAATTGTGTAAGTATTTTCTTTCTTCTGTTTTGGAAGAGAAGTACTTTGCATATCATTTTCAAGTCATGAGTTAGGCTTGTTTGGGTGAGCTTCTAAGAAAAGATATTTTTTTTAGTTATATTTTTTTAAATGATCTTATGAAAAAGTAAAAGTAATTTTATGTTTGGATATCTCATGTAAAAAGATCTTTTTATCTATCAATTATATTTGGGTATAACAATATAAAAGTACTTTTTTGTTTATTTATTACATGAAAAACATCTTTTTTAAAGGAAAAAAATCTTTTAAAAAAAATGTAAATTACAGCTTCTGAAAAAAGATCTTTCTTTTTATTTTTCTAGTGCTTTTACTTTTACTACTAGAAATTTTCCAAATACGTAAAAAAAATAAAAAAATATATTTTTTTTATCAAAATAATGGCGCCCAAACAAACACTAAATAATTAGTTATAGACCTAAATTGGCAAATACCTTGTCAATATGAATAGTTGCTTGAGAAAATAATTGCCATAACAATACATAAAACGGTGACAGTAATTGAATAACAGAAACCAAAAAAATAAAAATAGAGACAAGACACCAAAATTTTAACGTGAAAACTCTACACCAAAAAAATAAACATTTCAAGACATAAAGTGTCTGTCATCACAAAAATTGGAAAAACCAAAAAGTTGATAGGAATGAAATTGTTGCTGATGGCATCACTGCAACTTCTCCTTCCAATGACTATTTCATGTTTCAAATGTGGAAAGCATATTCTTTGAATGTTGACCGGATTAGCCACATTCCTTCATCACCTTGGGAATCTGTTTGATAACGTTTCCAAATCCAGAAACAAAGAAATTGTTATTATTACAGAACCTTTTCTCTTGGTATTAGAATAGCTTACTATAGGCATCAAATACTATTATTTTTATCCAATGGTTCAATTTATGGTAAAAAAGATTACACAACAATATAACTTGATCCTTTTATTTTGAAAGCTTACACAATTCATGCTGGTTCCTTTTACGATCCTACATGAATCTTCCAACACAAAAGCTTCTCTAAGGCATTTGATATAGGAAAAATAATATTGTATCACACAATATCATACCTCCTAATCATGTGTATTTTGAGCAACTAAATTGGTTGAGTATGAGTTAAACAGTGCGCATTTGGAATACAAAATTAAGTGCATTTTTTAGAACCAAAACATGTATTCATTTATTTAAGTATCATATAATAGCTTAGCAACTTCTGGGAAAATATTTGATGATGAGGCATAGATAGCGTTTGAATGTTTCTTGCTGTTGATATGAAAAAGGAGACAACATACATGAATACCAGATTTTGCTAAGGATATTGAAAGTTGGAAAAATGGTATTAAGTGGCCAAAGGCACACCATGGTTTCCATTAATTACTTCTTCTTTTTCAGTTTCTGGTAGCCTGGAAGATCCTCTGAGTTATGTTTTATGTGCTGCCGCCACTTTGCTTTAATTTATAATATACTATATTTAAGTGTGCGTGATGCACAAAAAAAATATATTAGAATAAAAATGAGAGCACTTTTTTTATTAAAAAAAAAAATGGTTTAATTTCAAGCGTATACTAGTCAATGCTGCATGCAGAAAAGACAGACATTGTTTTGTGATGAAGTGCATATAAATCAAGGTAATCATAATCTTGCATTCCACCTTAAGAATGATGGTACAATAAACATGTTCAAAATTGAACTACAAGCAAGATATCTTTCTTCTAACTAACTAACAAACTAACTGACATATTAAACTATTCTTTCACCTTAGTCCATGACAATAATAAAAATGTGTCGGCCCACAAATGCAGCCCAACAGAATACAAGAACAACAGGGAGTGGTGGAAGTCAACGCCGATAGTGGCTTTGGGGTTCGCTTTTTCCATGTCTTGAGTTCCAAATTCGTATAATGTTTAAGTGTTGTGATGTGTTCGGATCTGTGTTGATAACTGATAGTTAAATTTTTATGCTACTGTAATTGCAATTGTACATAATGGAACAATTAGTTCCACTTCTATGTTTATACCATTCTATTTCAGGTGAATTTTTTCTTAAAAAAAAAATACAATATTCTTCATCTTTTCTTATCTCATTTTTTCATGGTTTTATCATATTAAATTCATGGGTTAAGGTGGAAGAGTAGTTTAATATGACATGCATGTATACACGCTAAACTCATAAGAATGAGATCAATATTAGGCAGAAGCAGATTGTCTTACTCTTGCACCAACAGCAAAGAATTTGGTGATGACTTCAAGGGGCATGTCCTTGGTGTCTGGAACCTTCATATAGTTGCTTGCACATCAAGGAATCTGTTTTTGACAAGTTTGAAAACAAATAAAAGCAAATGGAAGATGCTTAAAAAAGTGTACTATTTTTCATAAAATCCTAAAACGCAATTCGAACCTTCGATTTCATGATACTAGTATATTAGCTAACTCTAGTGGCCAATTTGAAGGGTTAAAATTTGACAACTCCAGCGTGTCTTTGTAATGATAACAGACACATGCAAATTCAGTTAGCTAAACTGTTCCTTTGGTGTTTCTTGATTAAGAAGAAACAATAGTCCGAACTTGTGATGCGTGAGGAGCCTGAAACAGTTCCACCTGCTGTAGAAAAGCAATGTAGTGTTGCTGCGAAAGACAATCAATTGGAGCCTGAGGAGGTTCAATCTTCTGAGGAATCATCAGATGGTTGGGTGAAGGTTGAGTTCTCGAAAGAAGAGGAACTCAAAAAGATTTAAATATACATAATACACTCACTTAACATGGCAATAACCTCTTTAATTAAGTCCAAAAGATCAAATATTCTATCACAATACTTCTTGAATAATTTGAATTCCACCTCAGCTTAATATATGTACAGAACATTTACTCTTGGTATTAGAATAGCTTATTATAGGCATCTAATAATATTAACTTTATCCAATGATTCAATCTATGGCTAAAAATGATTACACAGCAATAACTTGATCCTTCTATTTTGAAAGCTTATACACCTCGTGCATGCTGATTCCTATTAGAATCTTGCAACACAACAACTCTGCGAATTCTTTCCACAAATTAAGCTATCATTTAGTTTTTCTTGTGGAAAATAGCAAAAATAAAATTATAGCAAGGAATAGAAAAATATACCTACAACAACAAAAGCTTTTCAATCATAAGTACCACTACTCTAACTTTCTCCATCATGTCCTTGCTTTTTAATAAGATTAAGCCAAAATCAGAAAACATAGTATCTGGTTCGCAACACCTTAATCCAGCTTAATTATCACCTCAAATGATCTTAGAATTAAATGAAGATATATAGCCAATAATGTAGAGGATTACATCTTGATATTTACACAAGCCACCTGCAGAAGATAGTAAAAACATTAAAAAAGTAAATTTAATTCATTCATTTGTTTAATACATCTAAAAACAAATCTCAAATGTTGGATACATGGAAAAAGGATATTCCCTGTGTTTCAATTTTTGTTTCATGGTAATTGTTATCATCGTCTTTAAATGTGATTTTCTTTTTAAACATGAGTTAGCAAGTATTACATATAGCAAAGACTGTATCTGAGAGTAATAAAGGATATTTCTTTAACTAAAACTGCAAAATGAGAGCTTTCCCGATAATTGAAAGAAAAGAATGCAAATTTTGCAGTTGGCATATGAGTTCAAGTGGTTAATGTTGTTTAAAGAAAGAGAAAAAAAATTGACTTGAAGGAAAAGGAAATTTTTGCATGTGTGAATTTAATTGTGGTAGCATGACAAACATGAAGGATAGAGAATTACCTGCTCAGAAATCTCTACTCAGAAAATATGTCTGCGATTGAGTTTAATGGTGGGGATGTGGGAAATTTTGGACCAAATTTGTTGATGCTTGTTCTTGCAGTGTTCGCCCAGCAAATCACAGTAGTCAATTTGAAGTAGTAAGAGAGAGGGAGGCAGCTTTTCTCCTTCCATATTCTTCAGCTTTGGACAGTATGAAATGTGTAGTTGTTGGAGGGAGGTGAGGCGGAGAAGCTGGTTGCACTCCAATGTCTCCAGATCATAAAAGTCATGGATATGTAGAGTGGTGAGGGAGGGAAGGCGAGGCATCGAACCCACCTCTGGGTATAACTTTATGCTCTCACACCAAAGACCAGAAATGGTGAGATGAGTGAGGTTGTCCAAGTTGCCCAACCATGATACACCCCTTACGTGTTCCTCGCATTCTCCTGCAATAAGCTCTTTCAGGTTAGCCGGCAAACCACCCTCTGGCCACCTACAAATGTTTGGGCAACCTCGTATGGCCAGAGTGTGTAAATTTGGAAGAAGACTATTCATGTCAGATGGCAATGACACAAATTTGGAGCATTGACTGATGGTGAGACGTTGAAGAGCAGCGTGTGGTGGCTGTGACATTGAAACTGATTCCAGATTTGAACACTCTTTTATCTCCAGATTCTTGAGATTGGGAAAGGCATCCAACGACAATGAGGTCAGTGAATCACAACTTTGATATATTTGTAGATCTACCAAATCATACTTGTGTTGTTGCTGGAGTAATTCAATTTGGCGGCAATTAGAGATTTGGAGCTTTTGCAAAGATTTGGGTAAACAATTGCCCCCCAAGGATACAACAGATGAACACCATGAGATTTCTATTTCTTGGAGGGAAGTTAGATGGTGAATGATCCTTGCCTTAAATGCATACTCCACCACATATTCAAATCCACTAATTGATAAACTATTCCCATATAGTCTCATCTCTTTATCCCATCCCTGATGACCATCTTGTATTTTCAGTTGGCGCACTTTGGAAACATCCGATGAGGAAGAAACGATTCTCATTAATACCTGATTAACCATATCTCCCTTTAACATTCGACAATCTCTTATTTGAAGGCTCTTAAGCTGAAGAAAGGCTTCTGAGTCAGGTAAGTGCCACTCCTCCCAACATGGCATGTTATCAAACTGCAAACTCTCCAGTGAGGGAAACGGTGCAATAGGCTTAGAATGTTGATGGCCTTCATTCTTGTAAAACTCCTTGCCAATGCTCTTCAGTTGATAAAAACCTTTGATGCTCAGGGACTTCAAAGATGGCAGCTGTCCAAGTGAAGGCAGCATGCAGCAATTCTTGCAAGAATACAGAGATACATTTGTGATATTGTTGTAGGAAGAATGCCCGATCCAGTCTGAAAATATTTTACCTTTGTATCTATTAACAGTCAACTTTTTCAAGCCAGTGTGTGGTTGCAAGCCCCCAAGTATATCTTGTTCATCAGTATGTGTGTTTGAAACCATATCACCAAATACAGACCATTCCAACAATAACTCGTCGATGTGCTTCTTATCTATTATCCTTGCACTCCTTGCCTCATTGGCATCAATCACATTCTCCAATTTCTGAATCTCAAGTGATCCATGAAGATTTAAAAGCCCTCCTAACTCTTCCATTCCATTGTCTTCTTGCTTTCCCACCACAAACTTACTTAAAATGTGCAACTGTTTTAATTTGCTCATTCCTTTTGGCATTTCTTTCAGAGGAGTATCTCTTATATTAAGATGCCGCAAATTCACAAGCTTATACATGCCATTAGGTAGCAAAGTCAGATTTGAACAGCCTTCTAACTTTAAAGTTTGTAGATTGCACAAGTTGCATAATGACTCGGGCAATATCTTAACATCACTCCGAGAGAGATCCAAATAGCGCAATTGGATCAATTTTTTAGCTATTGAATCAGGAAATATATTGAGTGTATGAACGGACAAAACTCTCAAGTATTTATTCTTTGACAATATGTCAAATGGTAATGTTGCGTGTGCTTTATGGAAATAAGATCCAGGGTTGATATACAATGATGTCCTCAAAGATTCTATTTCACGAGAGGAGAATGTTTTCTTGGAGATTGAACGGTCGTATAATAAATGACGAGTTAGAATACTCATCTCTTCCTTTTCACCAAGTTCTTCAAATGACCTACAATAAAATTTTCCAGCAAGAAAAATTGCCAAGTCATGCATGAGATCGTGCATCACAAAATACTTCTCATCATTCTCGACCAGCTTGAAGAATAGTCTTGAAACCAAGTCATCAAAACACTCGCAACCAACTTCTTCTAAAGTCTGTCCCCTCCTTGGTGGTTGTAAAAGGTTTTCAGCCATCCACAGCAATATTAATTCATCTTTATCAAGTTTATAATCTTTGGGATACAATGAACAATAAACAAAGCATCGTTTCAAATGAGTAGGCAGATGATGGTAACTTAATAACAATGCAGGAAGAATCTTACAATTTGCCAGACGAAATTCCCAAATGTCACTCCTTAGTATTTTATTCCATTCTTCAGCACGATGCTCTGAGCGCAACAAGCGTCCAAGTGTTTCTGCAGCTAATGGCAAGCCATCACACCTCTCAACAATCTTTCTACCTATTCCTTCCAGTTCTGAGCTCCCATTTGATTCAGGAAAGGATGCATTGTCCGCAAAAATAGACCAACAATGATCATCTGACAGTCCCTTGAGAGCGTAAGAGTTACAGTGTTGGACTATTCGACCAACATTTACCTTACGGGTTGTTAGAAGAATAGTGATTCCCTTTCTCCCATGTTGAAAAGGGGTGATAAAACTATTCCACTTGTCAACATCTTCATTCCAAACATCATCCAAAACAATGAAGAACTTCTTTTCTGACAGTTTTTTCTTCAAATCTTGTTGAAGTAAATCAAAGCTATCAAGACTACAAATACCTAAAGAGATCCCCTTTATAACATTCTTTGTAGTCTCAACAACATCATAGTTTTCAGAAACACAAATCCATGCTTTCAAATCAACCCCGTCCATCAAATCCTTGTTGTTGTAGAGCCATTGTGCTAAAGTAGTTTTACCAACACCGTCCATACCAACAATAGAGATGACAGACAAGTTATGATGATTGTTGTCATTGAGCATCTTGATTAGTGCCTGTTGGTCACCATCCCTGCTGAACACATTCCCCTTCACAAGAGAAGTGGATGGAGGTCTCCATGAAGAGCTTCCTGTTTGAATCTCTTTGAGACCAAGGGTATCTTTGCGTTTCTCAAGATCTTCTATTCTTTCAACCACCTCTTCTATCTTAGTCACCATCTTCCTACCAGACAGATCAAGGAACTGAGGAAGCCGAGTGCGTACCTTGTTGCGAATTTGAGCTTTGATGAAGACACGGTCCAGCAAGTCATCAGCAGTGTAGAGAGCATCTTTGAGACTATTGGTATGCGAAATTGTGATCACTTCTTTTCACAACTCAATTAATCCCCGGTAATGAGTCCAAAAACTTGGTGCTCAATACCATGGCATAAACACAAATTCGCACAACTAACCAGCAAGTGCACTGGGTCGTCCAAGTAATAAACCTTACGCGAGTAAGGGTCGATCCCACGGAGATTGTTGGTATGAAGCAAGCTATGGTCACCTTGTAAATCTTAGTCAGGCAGACTCAAATGGGTATAGATGATGAATAAAACCTAAAAGATAAAGATAGAGATACTTATGCAATTCATTGGTGGGAATTTCAGATAAGCGTATGAAGATGCTTTTCCCTTCCGTCTCTCTGCTTTCCTACTATCTTCATCCAATCCTTCTTACTCCTTTCCATGGCAAGCTTATGCAAGGGTTTCACCGTTGTCAGTGGCTACCTCCCATCCTCTCAGTGGAAATGTTCAACGCACCCTGTCACGGCACGGCTATCCATCCGTCGGTTCTCGATCAGGCCGGAATAGAATCCAGTGATTCTTTTGCGTCTGTCACTAACGCCCCGCCCTCAGGAGTTTGAAGCTCGTCATAGTCATTCAATCATTGAATCCTACTCAGAATACCACAGACAAGGTTTAGACCTTCCGGATTCTCTTGAATGCCACCATCAGTTCTAGCTTATACCACGAAGATTCCGGTTAAAGAATCCAAGAGATATCCACCCAATCTAAGGTAGAACGGAGGTGGTTGTCAGGCACACGTTCATAGGTGAGAATGATGATGAGTGTCACGGATCATCACATTCATCAAGTTGAAGAACAAGTGATATCTTAGAACAAGAACAAGCGGAATTGAATAGAAGAACAATAGTAATTGCATTAATACTCGAGGTACAGCAGAGCTCCACACCTTAATCTATGGTGTGTAGAAACTCCACCGTTGAAAATACATAAGAACAAGATCTAGGCATGGCCGAATGGCCAGCCTCCCAATGATCTAAGATAGCATAAGAACAAGAGTAGCTACCAAGATCCCCCAATACAATAGTAAAAGGTCCTACTTATAGAGAACTAGTAGCCTAAGGTTTACAGAGATGAGTAAATGACATAAAAATTCACTTCCGGGCCCACTTGGTGTGTGCTTGGGCTGAGCAATGAAGCATTTTCGTGTAGAGACTCTTCTTGGAGTTAAACACCAGCTTTTGTGCCAGTTTGGGCGTTTAACTCCCATTTTGGTGCCAGTTCCGGCGTTTAACGCTGGAAAATCTGAAGGTGACTTTGAACGCCGGTTTGGACCATCAAATCTTGGGCAAAGTATGGACTATCATATATTGCTGGAAAGCCCAGGATGTCTACTTTCCAACGCCGTTGAGAGCGCGCCAATTGGGCTTCTGTAGCTCCAGAAAATCCACTTCGAGTGCAGGGAGGTCAGAATCCAACAGCATCTGCAGTCCTTTTCAGTCTCTGAATCAGATTTTTGCTCAGGTCCCTCAATTTCAGCCAGAAAATACCTGAAATCACAGAAAAACACACAAACTCATAGTAAAGTCCAGAAAAGTGAATTTTAACTAAAAACTAATAAAAATATACTAAAAACTAAACCAAATATACTAAAAACATACTAAAAACAATGCCAAAAAGCGTATAAATTATCCGCTCATCACAATACCAAACTTAAATTGTTGCTTGTCCTCAAGCAACTGAAAATCAAATAAGATAAAAAGAAGAGAATATGCAATGAATTCCAAAAAACATCTATGAAGATCAGTATTAATTAGATGAGCGGGGCTTTTAGCTTTTTGCCTCTGAACAGTTTTGGCATCTCACTCTATCCTTTGAAACTCAGAATGATTGGCTTCTTTAGGAACTCAGAATCCAGATAGTGTTATTGATTCTCCTAGCTAAGTATAATGATTCTTGAACACAGCTACTTATTGAGTCTTGGCTGTGGTCCAAAGCACTCTGTCTTCCAGTATTACCACCGGATACATACATGCCACAGACACATAATTGGGTGAACCTTTTCAGATTGTGACTTAGCTTTGCTAGAGTCCCCAATTAGAGGTGTCCAGGGTTCTTAAGCACACTCTTTTTGCCTTGGATCACAACTTTATTTCTTTCTTTTTCTTTCTTTTTCTTTTTTTTTTCTTTCTCTCTTTTTTTCTTTCCTTTTTTTTCGAATTTTTTTTTTAAATACACTGCTTTTTCTTGCTTCAAGAATCATTTTTATGATTTTTCAGATCCTCAGTAACATGTCTCCTTTTTCATCATTCTTTCAAGAGCCAACATTCATGAACCACAAATTCAAAAGACATATGCACTGTTTAAGCATACATTCAGAGACAAAAGTATTGCCACCACATCAAGATAGTTAAACTGTTATAAAATTCAAAATTCATGCAATTCTTCTCTTTTTTCAATTAAGAACATTTTTCATTCAAGAAAGGTGATGGATTCATAGGACATTCATAACTTTAAGGCATAGACACTAAGACACTAATGATCACAAGACACAAACATAGATAAACATAAAGCATAAATTTTCGAAAAAAATAGAAAAATAAAGAACAAGGAGATTAAAGAACGGGTCCACCTCAGTGATGGCGGCTTGTTCTTCCTCTTGAAGATCCTATGGAGTGCTTGAGCTCCTCAATGTCTCTTCCTTGTCTTTGTTACTCCTCTCTCATGATTCTTTGATCTTCTCTAATTTCATGGAGGAGGATGGAATGTTCTTGGTGCTCCACCCTTAGTTGTCCCATGTTGGAACTCAGTTCTCCTAGGGAGGTGTTCAGTTGCTCCCAATAGTTGTGTGGAGGATAGTGCATCCCTTGAGGCATCTCAGGGATTTGATGATGAGAGGGGTCTCTTGTTTGCTCCATCCTCTTCTTAGTGATGGGCTTGTCCTCATCAATGGGGATGTCTCCCTCTATGTCAACTCCAACTGAATAACAGAGGTGACAAATGAGATGAGGAAAGGCTAACCTTGCCAAGGTGGAGGACTTGTCCGCCACCTTATAGAGTTCTTGGGCTATAACCTCATGAACTTCCACTTCTTCTCCAATCATAATGCTATGAATCATGATGGCCCGGTCTAGAGTAACTTCAGACCGGTTGCTAGTGGAAATGATTGAGCGTTGGATAAACTCCAACCATCCTCTAGCCACGGGTTTGAGGTCATGCCTTCTCAATTGAACCGGCTTCCCTCTTGAATCTCTCTTCCATTGGGCGCCCTCTTCACAAATGTCAGTGAGGACTTGGTCCAACCTTTGATCAAAGTTGACCCTTCTAGTGTAAGGATGTTCATCTCCTTGCATCATAGGCAAGTTGAATGCCAACCTTACATTTTCCGGATATTCACTCTTTTTGAGTGAAAAAGGGACCTCGGGGATCACCTTCTTCAAGGTCACAACTTCATAGAAGTGGTCTTGATGCACCCTTGAGATGAATCTCTCCATCTCCCATGACTCGGAGGTGGAAGCTTTTGCCTTCCCTTTCCTCTTTCTAGAGGTTTCTCCGGCCTTGGATGCCATAAATGGTTATGGAAAAACAAAAAGCACTGCTTTTACCACACCAAACTTAAAAGGTTTGCTCGTCCTCGAGCAAAAGAAGAAAGAAGAGAGTAGAAGAAGAAGAAATGAGAAAGAAGGGAATGGCTTAGTGTTCGGCCAAAAAGGGGAAGAAGTGGTGTTTAGGTTGTGGGAAAATGAAGGAGTGAAGATGGGTATATATAGGAGTGGGGGAAGGGTTATGGTTCGGCTATGGGAGGGTGAGTTTGGGAGGGGAAGTGGTTTGAATTTGAAGGGTGAGGTAGGTGGGGTTTTATGAAGGATGGATGTGAGTGGTGAAGAGAAAGATGGGATTTGATAGGTGAAGGGTTTTTGGGGAAGAGGTGTTGAGGTGATTGGTGAATGGGTGAAGAAGAGAGAGAGTGGTGGGGTTGGTGGGGATCCTGTGGGGTCCACAGATCCTAAGGTGTCAAGGAAAAGTCATCCCTGCACCAAATGGCATGCAAAATTGCGTTTTTAGCCAATTCTGGCGTTAAACGCCGGGCTGGTGCCCATTTCTGGCGTTTAATGCCAGGTTCTTGCCCTTTTCTGGCGTTTAACGCCAGTCTGGTGCCCCTTTCTGGTGTTAAACGCCCAACAGCTAGCCTTACTGGCGTTTAAACGCCAGCACGCTCTCCTCCAGGGTGTGCTGTTTTTCTTTCTGCTTTTCATTCTGTTTTTGCTTTTTCAATTGATTTTGTGACTTCTCATGATCATCAACCTACAAAATAAAATAAAATAACAAAGGAAAATATATAAAATATAACATTGGGTTGCCTCCCAACAAGCGCTTCTTTAATGTCAGTAGCTTGACAGAGGGCTCTCATGGAGCCTCACAGATGCTCAGAGCAATGTTGGAACCTCCCAACACCAAACTTAGAGTTTGAGTGTGGGGGTTCAACACCAAACTTAGAAGTTGGTTGTGGCCTCCCAACACCAAACTTAGAGTTTGACTGTGGGGGCTCTGTTTGGCTCTGTTTTGAGAGGAGCTCTTCATGCTTCCTCTCCATGGTGACAGAGGGATATCCTTGAGCCTTAAACACCAAGGATTCTTCATTCACTTGAATGATCAATTCTCCTCTATTAACATCAATCACAGCCTTTGCTGTGGCTAGGAAGGGTCTGCCAAGGATGATGGATTCATCCATGCACTTCCCAGTCTCTAGGACTATGAAATCAGCAGGGATGTAATGGTCTTCAATCTTTACCAGAACATCCTCTACAAGTCCATAAGCTTGTTTTCTTGAATTGTCTGCCATCTCTAGTGAGATTTTTGCAGCTTGTACCTCAAAGATCCCTAGCTTCTCCATTACAGAGAGAGGCATGAGGTTTACACTTGACCCTAGGTCACACAAGGCCTTCTTGAAGGTCATGGTGCCTATGGCACAAGGTATTGAAAACTTCCCAGGATCTTGTCTCTTTTGAGGTAATCTCTGCCTAGACAAGTCATCCAGTTCTTTGGTGAGCAAAGGAGGTTTGTTCTCCCAAGTCTCATTGCCAAATAACTTGTCATTTAGCTTCATGATTGCTCCAAGGTATTTAGCAACTTGCTCTTCAGTGACATATTCATCCTCTTCAGAGGAAGAATACTCATCAGAGCTCATGAATGGCAGAAGTAAATCCAATGGGATCTCTATGGTCTCAGTGTGAGCCTCAGATTTCCATGGTTCCTCATTAGGGAACTCATTGGAGGCTAGTGGACGTCCATTGAGGTCTTCCTCAGTGGCGTTCACTGCCTCTTTCTCCTCTCCAAATTCGGCCATGTTGATGGCCTTGCACTCTCCTTTTGGATTTTCTTCTGTATTGCTTGGAAGAGTACTAGGAGGGAGTTCAGTAATTTTCTTGCTCAGCTGACCCACTTGTGCCTCCAAATTTCTAATGGAGGACCTTGTTTCCGTCATGAAACTTTGAGTGGTTTTGATTAGATCAGAGACCATGGTAGCTAAGTCAGAGTTGTTCTGTTTAGGATTCTCTGTCTGTTGCTGAGAAGATGATGGAAAAGGCTTGCCATTGCTAAACCTGTTTCTTCCACCATTATTGTTGTTAAAACCTTGTTGAGGTCTCTGTTGATCCTTCCATGAGAGATTTGGATGATTTCTCCATGAAGGATTATAGGTGTTTCCATAGGGTTCTCCCATGTAATTCACCTCTTCCATTAAAGGGTTCTCAGGATCATAAGCTTCTTCCTCAGATGAAGCTTCCTTAGTACTGCCTTGTGCATTTTGCATTCCAGATAGACTTTGAGAAATCATATTGACTTGTTGAGTCAATATCTTGTTCTGAGCCAGAATGGCATTCAGAGTATCAATCTCAAGAACTCCTTTCTTCTTATTAGTCCCATTGTTCACAGGATTCCTTTCAGAAGTGTACATGAATTGGTTATTTGCAACCATTTCAATTAGTTCTTGAGCTTCTGTAGGCGTCTTCTTCAGATGAAGAGATCCTTCAGCAGAGCTATCCAAAGACATCTTGGACAGTTCAGACAGACCATCATAGAAAATACCTATGATGCTCCATTCAGAAAGCATATCAGAGGGACACTTTCTGATTAATTGTTTGTATCTTTCCCAAGCTTCATAGAGGGATTCTCCTTCCTTCTGTCTGAAGGTTTGGACTTCCACTCTAAGCTTACTCAATTTTTGAGGTGGAAAGAACTTTGCCAAGAAGGCATTGACTAGCTTTTCCCAAGAGTTCAGGCTTTCTTTAGGTTGTGAGTCCAACCATGTCCTAGCTCTGTCTCTTACAGCAAAAGGGAATAGCATAAGTCTGTAGACCTCGGGGTCAACCCCATTAGTCTTGACAGTGTCACATATTTGCAAGAACTCAGCTAAGAACTGATGAGGATCTTCCAATGGAAGTCCATGGAACTTGCAATTCTGTTGCATTAGAGAAACTAATTGAGGCTTAAGCTCAAAGTTGTTTGCTCCAATGGCAGGGATAGAGATGCTTCTCCCATAAAAGTCGGGAGTAGGTGCAGTAAAGTCACCCAGCACCTTCCTTGCATTGTTGGCATTGTTGTTGTTTTCAGCTGCCATGGGTTCTTCTTCTTTGAAGATTTCTGTTAGGTCCTCTACAGAGAGTTGTGCCTTAGCTTCTCTTAGCTTTCGCTTCAAGGTCCTTTCAGGTTCAGGGTCAGCCTCAACAAGAATACCTTTGTCTTTGCTCCTGCTCATATGAAAGAGAAGAGAACAAGAAAATATGGAATCCTCTATGTCACAGTATAGAGATTCCTTGAGGTGTCAGAGGAAATGAAAAATAGAATGAAGAAGTATAGAATTCGAACTTATCAAGAAAGATGGAGTTCGAATTGTGCATTAAGGAATAGTGTTAGTCCATAAATAGAAGGATGTGAAAAGAGGGGAAGATATTTTCGAAAATTAAGTGAAATATTTTAAAAACATTTTGAAAAACACTAATTGATTTTCGAAAACCAAGAGTGGGAAAGAGATCAAGTGATTTTTGAAAAAGATTTTGAAATAAGAAATTAAAAAGATGTGATTAAAAACTCTTTTGAAAAAGATGTGGTTAAGAAGATATGATTGGTTTTTAAAAAGATATGATTGAGAAGATATGATTTGAAAACATTTTTAAAAAGATTTGATTTTGAAAATTAATGACTTGCCTAACAAGAAAAGATATGATTCAAACATTAAACCTTTCTCAACAGAAAAGGCAACATACTTGAAATGTTCAATCAAATCATTAATTGTTAGCAAGTATCTTTGAAAAAGGAAAGAAATTGATTTTGAAAACATTTGATTGAAAAGATATGATTTGAAAAAGATTTGATTTTGAAAAACTTTGAAAACTTGAAAAAAATTTGATTTGAAAACAAAATCTTCCCTCTTGTGCCATCCTGGCGTTAAACGCCCAGAATGGTGCACATTCTGGCGTTTAACGCCCAAACTACTACCTTTTTGGGCGTTAAACGCCCAGCCAGGCACCCTGGCTGGCGTTTAAACGCCAGTCTGCCTTCTTCACTGGGCGTTTTTGAACGCCCAGCTTTTTCTGTATAATTCCTCTGCTGTATGTTCTGAATCTTCAATTCCCTGTATTATTGACTTGAAAAGACACAAGTTAAAAATATTTTTGGATTTTTAATAATGAGGAAAAGTCAAAATGCAACTAAAATCAAATAACAATGCATGCAAGACACCAAACTTAGCAGTTTGTATACTACTAACAAAATGAGAATGCACATGAGAGACACAAAACACTCAAGTCAAGAGAATTTAAAGATCAGAGCAAGTAAATCATCAATAACAACTTGAAGATCACTTAAGACACATGAATGAATGCAAGAAGAACAGAAACATGCAATTGACACCATACTTAAAATGAAACACTAGACTCAAACAAGAAATATTTTTGGATTTTATGATTTTGTAATTTTTTTGGATTTTTCGAAAATTAGGTGGAAAAAAAATAAAGGTATCAAAATTCTTAATTAGAATTCCAGGAATCATTGCAATGCTAGTCTAAGACTCCGGTTCAGGAATTAGACATGGCTTCACAGCCAGCCAAGCTTTCAAAGAAAGCTTCGGTCCAAAACACTAGACATGGCCAATGGCCAGCCAAGCCTTAGCAGATCATTGCTCCAATAGCAAGATTGATAGAAATCAACAAGCTCTTGTGATGATAAGTTGAAACCTCGGTCCAATAAAATTAGACATGGCTTCACAGCCAGCCAGACTTCAACAGATCATCATGAAACACTAGAATTCATTCTTAAGAACTCTGAAGAAAAAATACCTAATCTAAGCAACAAGATGAACCGTCAGTTGTCCATACACAAAACAATCCCCGGCAACGGCGCCAAAAACTTGGTATGCGAAATTGTGATCACTTCTTTTCACAACTCAATTAATCCCCGGTAATGAGTCCAAAAACTTGGTGCTCAATACCATGGCATAAACACAAATTCGCACAACTAACCAGCAAGTGCACTGGGTCGTCCAAGTAATAAACCTTACGCGAGTAAGGGTCGATCCCACGGAGATTGTTGGTATGAAGCAAGCTATGGTCACCTTGTAAATCTTAGTCAGGCAGACTCAAATGGGTATAGATGATGAATAAAACCTAAAAGATAAAGATAGAGATACTTATGCAATTCATTGGTGGGAATTTCAGATAAGCGTATGAAGATGCTTTTCCCTTCCGTCTCTCTGCTTTCCTACTATCTTCATCCAATCCTTCTTACTCCTTTCCATGGCAAGCTTATGCAAGGGTTTCACCGTTGTCAGTGGCTACCTCCCATCCTCTCAGTGGAAATGTTCAACGCACCCTGTCACGGCACGGCTATCCATCCGTCGGTTCTCGATCAGGCCGGAATAGAATCCAGTGATTCTTTTGCGTCTGTCACTAACGCCCCGCCCTCAGGAGTTTGAAGCTCGTCACAGTCATTCAATCATTGAATCCTACTCAGAATACCACAGACAAGGTTTAGACCTTCCGGATTCTCTTGAATGCCACCATCAGTTCTAGCTTATACCACGAAGATTCCGGTTAAAGAATCCAAGAGATATCCACCCAATCTAAGGTAGAACGGAGGTGGTTGTCAGGCACACGTTCATAGGTGAGAATGATGATGAGTGTCACGGATCATCACATTCATCAAGTTGAAGAACAAGTGATATCTTAGAACAAGAACAAGCGGAATTGAATAGAAGAACAATAGTAATTGCATTAATACTCGAGGTACAGCAGAGCTCCACACCTTAATCTATGGTGTGTAGAAACTCCACCGTTGAAAATACATAAGAACAAGGTCTAGGCATAAGAACAAGAGTAGCTACCAAGATCCCCCAATACAATAGTAAAAGGTCCTACTTATAGAGAACTAGTAGCCTAAGGTTTACAGAGATGAGTAAATGACATAAAAATCCACTTCCGGGCCCACTTGGTGTGTGCTTGGGCTGAGCAATGAAGCATTTTCGTGTAGAGACTCTTCTTGGAGTTAAACGCCAGCTTTTGTGCCAGTTTGGGCGTTTAACTCCCATTTTGGTGCCAGTTCCGGCGTTTAACGCTGGAAAATCTGAAGGTGACTTTGAACGCCGGTTTGGGCCATCAAATCTTGGGCAAAGTATGGACTATCATATATTGCTGGAAAGCCCAGGATGTCTACTTTCCAACGCCGTTGAGAGCGCGCCAATTGGGCTTCTGTAGCTCCAGAAAATCCACTTCGAGTGCAGGGAGGTCAGAATCCAACAGCATCTGCAGTCCTTTTCAGTCTCTGAATCAGATTTTTGCTCAGGTCCCTCAATTTCAGCCAGAAAATACCTGAAATCACAGAAAAACACACAAACTCATAATAAAGTCCAGAAAAAGTGAATTTTAACTAAAAACTAATAAAAATATACTAAAAACTAAACCAAATATACTAAAAACAATGTCAAAAAGCGTATAAATTATCCGCTCATCAACTATCAAGCCACTCCCTGATGAGTTCGTTTCCAAACTGCTTCTGCTCAGCATTAGCAGCCAGAGCTTTGGCAGCCAAGATAGCAGTCTTCAGCCTGTCAACCAACTTCCGATCCAGCTTCTTGCCCACCACCAAGTTGACAAACTCAGATGAAATGAGCCGGTCAAGAACAACGTTGGCCAAGCCAGAAACTAAAGCTCCAACCACAAGTGCTTCAGGCATGGTATGATACAGATCTCAACAACAGCGAACTAATGAGTGAGAGATTGGAATTTTCAGAATGTAACAAAGAGAGAGCAATGTTTCAATAATGATTGCGAGGTATTCACTATGCAGCAATAGGCATACAGCGAGATTCAAATAATTCCCAGTTGTGGAGTGCATAGCTGGCTTTGCACGTTACTTCATTTTTATATTCTTCTTTGAAGGATGAAACAGAGTATTCAAATAGCAAAAGGGTGACCAACTTAAACTAGTCTGTGGAAATTAATTAACTATATAGTGTTTACTCATTGGCTTCACGTGCTAGCTGTCTTCAAGGTCACTTTTCTTAATGTTTTATTCTCTTTGTTTGGAACTCATCATTACAAATTAAAATTACAACTTGACCAAGGTTTCAAACCTTGTTTTTTTTGTCATCATTACCAATTTTTTAAGAGTAACTAGAAAGAGTCCGCGTTGCGCGGACAATAAATTAATAATAATATATAATAAATATTAAAAATGATTATGTTTTATATAATTAAATTAAATATGTGTAAACTAAAGTTAAATTTGAAAAGTATTTTGTTTAAAATGATTTGTAGTACAAAAGATTTGGATATTGGAGTTGTACAAAGTGATATTTTTATTTGGTGATTTAATTTTTGTATTTGTTTTAGTTGATGGACTTAGTCTTCTTATGTGGAGCTCATCGTCCTTTTTCTTTATTGGTTATTGTTAGAATTGTTGCTTTCTTCTTTCTGTGGTAGGTTCTTGTGAAGGCATGTTATTTATGAATTGTTGAATTGTATGCACTTTCTATTATGTTGTTTGTTCTATCTTTGCATGTATGTTTTTCTTCCAAAGATATGTCTTGAATTTGTATGGTTTTCTTTTTTCTTAATCTCTTGATGTAGTTTTTCAATGACATCTACAATAAAAAGAACAAAAATATGTAGATTTTTTTTGAATAAATTGTTTTTAATAAGAATAATTAAAATAGTATAAAATGAAATTACTTGTTAATATTTTTTTTATCCACTCTGTCAGACAATGTCCCAAGCGATGCAAATTTAAAATAGTCTTGGAAAATGTTCAAAATTGGATCTTTAATTTCTTTCACAAATGTGAGTAAAAAATTTGCTTTCATTGTTTTTTTAATTGGCCTATACAGATTATTTGCATCTTCTATTTTTAAATTTTTATAATATAGACTTTTTCTTCTTGTAACAAATGTTTGAATTTGTTCATCATATTTCTCTTCACAATTATACGAAGATGTGTTCCCTGTCGTGTTAGTAAATCATAGTTAATAATTAGTTAAAAAGGAACAATAAATAACATATTAAAATAAGTATAATTTAAACGATATTAAAATACAATTATATATAAAATAGTATAAAATAATATAAAAAATATAAAAAGCAAAAATAATTAAAGTATTTTTTTCGTAAATTTAATTTAAAAATATAATAAATATGTTTGTTTTGTACTTTTTCATCTAATATAATCATTTCTAAGAAAAATATTCTTCTTCATTTGTGGGTGTTAATGTTTCCCATAGATAAACTACGCGAACTTTGATAAATCAATTGTCTTTTTGTTTGGTGATATTGTCCAAAGAATGATGCTCCATTCAGGAAGTTTGAGATGTTGTGTAGTTCGAAAATAAATTTTTCGTGCTAAATTTGATGTCATTTGAAGGAATAGTGATTAAAAACTTATATAAGTAGTTGAATAGTATGGAATTTGAATATTTGTAATGTAAAATTTATTATGATTATTAATATTATTATTACATTTGTAATAATGAGTTATTTATAGAAATTAACAAATTAATTATTAGAGTTATAAATTTATTGTATTATTTATAATGGTGAGATATAATAAATATATGGATATGGATTGAATGTCTTTGTAGGTTACAAATTTTATTACAAATTTTTGTATATTTTATTTTTTTTGCTAATTTGGAAATAATAGTTGATTTGGCAAAAACTGAGTGGTTAATTCTAATATTTTGCCAAGTAAGCAATGTTCCTGACATGACATTAGTAGAAAGAAAAAGATGTTTTAAAAGTAACGTGGGTAAACTTATATATCTACTTTTATATATTAAGAATAGATGCTACGTGTACATTAAAATTAGCCACCAGTATAAAATACATGTTGGAATACAAATACACATTGAAAATAAATTAAATCACACATGTATTTATACACAAATATATTGGTGGCTGATTTTAGTAGCTGATTTTAGATACAAATAACATTTTTTATTTTTTGAATTGACCACATCATCTTAAGCTTTATTTTACTTATTTAATTTAAGAAACTAACTACACTCTTTTCTCCAAGAATATCTATCAATTTAGAAATTTGATATATTAATGATATAATATATTTGAAATTTATATCAAGATACCCTGAAAAATAAAGGTAGTGAATTATTTAAAAAGAAAACCACACAAATTAAAAAATATTTCAAGACTTAAAAGTGTTTGTCATCACAAAAACCACACACACAATTATGTGAATCCTCATGAACACAATGTTGGATCACAGGTTTGATTTTAGAGTCATCAGTGAAAGGAAATGAGACCCATTGGGTACAAACTGCACACACGATTGAGTGAAGTTGATAGGAACGAAATCGTTGCTGATGGCATCACTACAACTTCTTCGACTACTTCAGGTACATGATTATCATCTTCAAATATGGAAAGTATATTCTTTGAATCTTTAATGAGTGCCACCAACTTTCTCCATAGAGAGGAATAGAAAAATATACCAACAACAACCAAAGCCTTTCAATAATGAGTGCCACCAACTTTCTCCATCATGTCTTTGCTTTTCAATAACTTGAAGCCGCAATCAGAAAAAAACACAGTTTCTGTTTCCCAATACATGAATCCAGCTTAATTACCACCTCAAATGAACATTGAATTAAATGATGTATAGCCAATGTATAGGATTACATCTCGATATGTGCACAAGCTACCTGCAGAAGATTGTAAAAATATTAAATTTGATACATCCATTTGTTTAAAAATAAACACCCAACTGTTGGATACACAAAAAATATGAATTTTTTTTAAAATGCGTTTTTTTTTAATAAAATATGAGAGTTAACAAAGTATTACAGATAACAATGACTGTTTCCTAGAGTAATAAAGGATATTTCTTTAACTAGAACTGCAAACTGAGAGCTTTCCCGATAACCGAAAGAAAAGAATGCAAATTTTGCAGTTGGCATATGAGTTCAAGTGGTTAATGTTGTTTATAGAAAGAGAAAAAAATTGACTTGAAGGAAAAAGAAAATTTATGCATGTGTGAATTTAATTGTGGTAGCATGACAAATATGAAGGTTAGAGAATTACCTGCTCAGAAACCTCTACTCAGAAAATTTGCTTGCCATCGACTTGAATGGTGGGAATGTGGGAAATTTTGGACCAAATTTGTTTATGCTTGTTCTTGCAGTGTTTGCCCAGCAAATGACAGTTGTCAATTTGAAGTAGTAAGAGAGAGGGAGGCAGCTTTTCTCCTGCAATATTCTCCAGCTTATGACACCATGAAATGTGTAATTCTTGGAGGGAGGTGAGGCGGAGAAGCTCGTTGCACTCCAATGTCTCCAGATTATGAAAGTCTTGGATATGTAGAGTAGTAAGGGAGGGAAGGCGATGCAGCCAACCCACCTCTGGGTATGACTCTATTATGCTCTCACTGCCATGACCTGAGATGGTGAGATGAGTGAGGTTGTCCAAGTTGCCCAACCATGATAGACCCCTCACTTGTTCCTCGCATTCTCCTATCCTAAGCTCTTTCAGGTTAGCCGGCAAACCACCCTCTGGCCACCTGCAAATGTTTGGGCAACCTGCTATGTCGAGAGACTCTAAATTTGGGAGAAGAGTATTCATGACACGTGGCAATGCCTCCAACTTCCAGCACCTGCTAACATGGAGATGAGTCAAGTTGGGTGTAGCCAGTCCTTCTTGGGGAAATGACACAAACTGGGGGCAGTTAGAGATGGTGAGATGTTGAAGAGCATCCTGTGGTGGCTCTGACATTGAAACTGATTCCAGATTTGAACACCTCACTATCTGCAGATTCTCGAGATTGGGAAAGGCATCCAACGACAATGAGGTCAGTGAATCACAGCTGTGTTCTATTCGTAGCTCTACCAAATCATACTTGTGTTGTTGCTGGAGTAATTCAATTTGGTGGCAATTAAAGATTTTGAGCTTTTGCAAAGATTTGGGTAAACAATTGCCCCCCAAGGATACAACAGATGAACAGTCTGAGATTTGTATTTCTTGGAGGCAAGTTAGATGGTGGATGATCCTTGCCTTAAATCCACACTCTGCCACAGATTCAAATCCCCTAATTGATAACCTATCCCCATCAAGACTCATCTTTTTATACCATCTTTCAGCATCTTCTTTTGTCATGTTTTGGTACACTTGTCATTAGGCACGCAGCAATTCCAGCAACATTCTAGAGATACACTTGTCATGTTTTGGTACAAGGAATGCCCAATCCACTCTGGAAATATTTCACCTTTGAATCCTTCAACAGTTAACTCTTTCAAGCCAGTGTGTGGTTGCAAGCCGTGGAGTATATCTTGTTCATCAGTATGAGTGTTTGAAACCATATCATCACCTGAAGACAGAGACCATTTCAACAATAACTCTTCAATGTGCTTCTTATCTATTATCCTTGCACTCCTTGCTTCATTGGCATCAACCACATTCTCCAATCTCTCAATCTCAAGTGATCCATGAAGATTTAAAAGCCCTCCTAGCTCTTGGATTCCATTGTCTTCTTTCTTTCCCACTACAAACTTGCTTAAAATGTGCAACTGTTTTAATTTGCTGATTCCTTTGGGCATTTCTTTCAGGGGAGTACCCCTGATATCAAGATGCCGCAAATTCACAAGCTTACACATGCCATTAGGCAGCATAGTTAGGGAAAAACAATTTTTTAGCTTTAACGTTTGTAAATTACACAACTTGCACAATGACTCGGGCAATACCTCAATATCACTCCAAGAAAGATCCAAATAGCGCAGTTGGATCAATTTATCTATTGAATCAGGAAATATATCAAGTCTACCAAAGGATAAAACTCTCAAGTATTTATTCTTTGACAATAAGTCACATGGTTACGTTGCGGGTGCTTTCTCGTAATAAGACCAATCATTGATATACAATACTGTCCTCAAAGATTCTATTTTACTAGAGGAGCATATTTTCTCAGGGATTGAATGATTGTATGACAAATGACGAGTTAGAATACTCATCGCTTCTTTTTCACCAAATTTACAATAAAGATCTCCAGCAAGAAAAGTTGCCAAGTCATGCATCAGAAAATACTTCTCGTCATCGTTCTCGACCTGCTTGAAGAATAGTCTTGAAACCAAGCCCTCAAAACACTCACAACCAACTTCTTCTAGAGTCTGTCCCCTGCTTGGTGGTTGTAAAAGATCTTCAGCCATCCACAGTAAGATTAATTCATCTTTATCAAGTTTATAATCTTTGGGATACAATGAACAATAAACAAAGCAATGTTTTGAATGAGCAGGCAGATGATAGTAACTTATTAACAACGCAGGAACGATCTTACTGTCTGTCATAGGAAATTCCCAAATGTCACTCAACAGTATTTTATTCCATTCTTCAACACGACGCTCTGAGCGCAACAAGCGTCCAAGTGTTTCTGCAGCAAACGGCAAGCCATCACACCTTTCAACAATCTTTCTACCTATTCCTTCCAGTTCTGAGCTCCCATTTGATTCAGGAAAGGATGCATTATCCGCAAAAATAGACCAACAATCATCATCTGACAGTTGATTGAGGGTGTAAGAGTTATAGTGTTGGACTATTCGACCAGCATTTACCATGCGGGTAGTTAGGAGAATAGTGCTTCCCTTTCTCCCATGTTGAAAAGGGGCGATAAAACTATGCCACTTGTCAGCATCTTCACTCCAAACATCGTCCAAAACAATGAAGAACTTCTTTTTTGACAGTTTGTCCTTCAAATGTTGTTGAAGTAAATCAAAGCTGTCAAGACTACAAACACCCGAAGAGATCCCCTTTATAACATTCTTTGTAGTCTCAACAACATCAAAATTTTCAGAAACACAAATCCATGCTTTCATATCAACCCCGTCCATCAAATCCTTGTTGTTGTAGAGCCATTGTGCTAAAGTTGTTTTTCCAACACCGCCCATACCAACAATAGAGATGACGGACAAGTTGTGATCATTTTTGTCATTGAGCATCTTGATTAGTGCCTGCTGGTCAGCATCCCTGCCGAACACATTCCCCTTCACAAGAGAAGTGGATGGAGGTCTCCATGAGGAGCTTCCCGTTGGAATCTCTTTGAGACCAAGGGTATCTTTGCGTTTCTCAAGATCTTCTATTCTTTTTACCACATCCTCTATCTTAGTCTCCATCTTCCAATCATACAAATTAAGGAAGAAGCGAGGAAGGCGAATGCGTGCCTTGTTGCGAATTTCAGCTCTGATTAAGACACGTTCCAGCAAGTCATCAGCAGTGTAGAGAGCATCCCTGAGACTTTCAAGCCATTTCCTCACACGATCGTTTCCAAACTGCCTCTGCTCGGCGTCAGCGGCTAGAGCTTCTGCAGCCAAGAGAGCAGTCTTGAGCCTCTCAACCAACTTTCGGTCCAGCTTCTTGCTCACCAACGAGTTGACAAACTCAGGTGAAATGAGCCTGTTAAGAACAAGGCTGATGGAGCCAGAAACTAAAGCTCCAACAACAAGTGCTTCAGCCATGATACGATACAGATCACAACAACAGCAAATGAATCAGTGCGTGATTGGATTCTCAGAATGTATAGAGAGCAATATTGAAACACTGCTTGCGAGGTATTCAACAATAATAAAAGGCATATAAGAGAGAATATACTTCATTTCTATATTCTTCTTTGAAGGTTGAAAGTTGAAACACAATATTCAAATAACAAAAGGGTAACCAACCGAAACTAGTCTTTCTGGAAATTAATTAACTATATAATTTAATGTAGGATCACCATCATATGATATCAATGCATATCATTATTAATAACAATAATGGATAGTATGAGATTAAAATATGTTGGCATTTGGCAATATAGCATAGACATTGACTTCAAGTGGTAGATGCCTTCAAGGTCACTCTTCTGTGTTTTTAATTCCAAGAGATGCAACAAATTAAAATTGCAACTTGAGGATGGTTTCAGACTGTTTTCACAACCCAGCTAATATTTTAATAAATAGCTGAATAGTTGAAACATTTAAATAGGCAAATAATTGAAATGATTATTAAATTTAAATGTGATAGAAGAATGTGAAATACCTATTCAGTATTCACATGTATAAATAATATTTTTTTCCTTTTTACACTAGAGAAATGATATTCCTAGTCAACAACTAATATGTCATGTAGGCAACTCCGTTAGCGAATTAGCACTTGAATCATTTTGTCAAATATAATATATTTTTAGTCATTTTGTCATGACTATCTATTGAGACTATTTTTTGTCCAAAATCTGAATTTTTTGACAATCAAAATGGCTATTTACTCTATTTTAAATTACGAGACAATTTAATTTTCCAAGCAAGTAACAACGAAGTTAAGTCATTGCATAGTTGATGCAATTCTTTGAGCAGTCAGTTTAGAACTAGTTAAGGTCATGATGCTTGATAATTGCAGGTCCGTTGAAGAATACTTGTGGTGGTAGGCTTAAACTTGTACTAGAATGAGCTTGTGGCAATGTTGATGCAGATGGTGATGAACAAAGGTCACATTTTCAAATTTCAATCCCTATTCTCTGTAACAACACTACATTACTAGCCACTTGAAAAAGTTTAAAATACAAGTGAAGTTCAATCATTGAGAAATTCAGTGTTTAATTGATGCTCTAATACATGAATAAGGTTAACATAATCCATTATGCTTACTTTTCAATAATACATCCCTGGTACAGATCATTTCAGGGGAAAAAAAAAATTCATATCAATATTCTCACCACAGATTTGCCAGTTGAACAACACGCATGGCAAAGGCAGTCTAAAGATTTGCTCAAATCTACATTGCATCACACAGCAGTTCTTTAATTTGCGATGAAAGATTTGCTCCTTCCAATCATTCAGCATTACTCTATGTGTATTTATTTGAGTTACTTAGCTTCTATTTAGCTCACAGTCATTGCTTGTCATTGAAAGATATATCAAATCAAAGGCATCTCTTTAAAACATTGCAAAAGTATAGTATTGAGTTCATGTAGTTCTCTTTCTGGATGATGAGATAAAAGGATATGTAATATTCATAATAACATCAGTAATCTTCTATCTTATTTTTTCTTTGAAAAAACAAAAGTAAATGTGGAAAATGACTGCATTTCTGTTGCTTGTTTTGACTGAAACTGCCATTCAAGATCCAATCCAGAACTGCAATTCTCTCATGGCAATTGCCACTTGATCCTCAATGTATCTCCTGAAACACAAATTAAAAAACAATTCAAGACTCAAGTGTTTGTCATCACAAAAGCCACACACACCTATTGTTCTACATTCTCTCTTTTCTTGTTTATTTTTTGTACTCTTTTTAGTAATGCAATTATGTGAAAACCTCATGAACACATCTTTGGATCATTGGTTTGATTTTTGAATCAGCAGTGAAAAGAAATGACATCTCAAAAACAGGAACTCAAAGTAGAACTAGAGCAGTTATTAAAAAAAATTCAATAAACATAATACACTGACTTTACATGACAATAACCCTATATATTTGTAGCTATCCTCTTTAATTAAGTCTCAACAGATCAAATATTCTATGACAATACTTTTTATTGAATAATTTGAATCCCATATGTGAGAATAATATTATTTATTCCAATCTTATGCAGCTTAATATAGGTACAAACTACACATACCAGACAAAGATCAATGAGTGAAGTTGATAGGAATGAAATTGTTGTCTGATGGCATCTCTACAACTTCACCTTCTAACGACTATTTCAGGTACAGAATTGTCATCTTTAAATGTGGAAATCATATTCTTTGATGGCATTAGTTGTCACCTTGTGAAATCTGTTTGACAAAGTCTCCAAATCTAGAAAGGAAAAAATAGTTATTATTACAGAACCTTTTCTCTTACTATTAGAGATGTCTTATTATAGGCATCTATACTATTAATTTAATGAAATGATTCAATCTATGGACGAAATAGATTACACAGCAATAACTTGATCCTTCTATTTTTAAAGCTTATACACCTCATGCATGCTGATTCCTTTTACTATCTTACATGAATCTTGCAACACAAGACTCTCGGATCATAAAGAATTGGCAAAGACAGAAACACTATTTTATCACTCTTTTCTTCCACAAATCAAGCTATAATTTATTTTTTTCTCTGTGAAAAATGCAAAAATAAAAGTATAGAGAGGAATAGAGAAATATACCGACAACAAGAAAAGCTTTTCAATAATAAGTGTCACTCCAAATTTCTCCATCATGTCTTTGCTTTTCAATAACATGAAGCCAAGATCAGAGAAAACAGTTTCTGGTTCCCAGCACATCAATCCAGCTTAATTACCACCTCAAATGAACTTAGAATTAAAATGAAGATATATAGCCAAAGGTATAGGATTACATCTCGCTATGTACACAAGCTACCTGCAGAAGATAGTAAAGACAGTAAACTTGATTTGTCCGGTTCTTTAAAAAAAAAATCTCAAATGTTGGATATCCAAAAAAGGGTATTCCCTGTCTTTCAATTTTAGTTTTCATGGGAGTTCTTATCTTCTTCTTCAAATGCTGTTTTTTGAAAAATATGAGACCAGTTAACAAATATTACAGATAGCAATGACTGTTTCTCAGAGTAACAAAGGATATTTCTTTAGCTACAACTGCAAATAGAGAGCTTTCCTGATAAGCGAAAGAAAAGAATGCAAATTTTGTTGTTGGCATATGAGTTAAACTAGTTAATGCTGTATAAAGAAAGAGAAAACTTCTTTACTTGAAGGAAAGGAAATTTATGCATGTATGAATTTAATTGTGGTACCATGACAAACATGAAGGTAAGAGAATTACCTGCTCAGAAATCTCTATTCAGAAAATTTGGTTGCCATTGACTTGAATGGTGGGGATGTGGGAAATTTTTGGCCAAATTTGTTGATGCTTCTTCTTACAGTGTTCTCCTAGCAAACGACACTCTTTAATTTGAAGTAGTAACAGAGAACATGGCAGCTTTTCTCCTGCCATATTCTCCAACTTGTCACAGAATGAAATATGTAATTGTTGGAGGGAAGTGAGGCAGAGAAGCTCGTTGCACTCCAATGTTTCCAGATTTGGAAAGTGAAAGAGACACTGTGTTAAGTTGAGGCAGCGAACCCACCTCTTGGAATGACTTGATGCTTTCACAGTTAGAACCATCAATGGTAAGATGAGTGAGGGTGTCCAAGTTGCTCATCCATGATAGACTCCTCAACTGTTGCTCGCAACCTCCCACAGTAAGTGACCTTAACTTAGGCAGCAAGCCACCCTCTGGCAACCTACAAATGTTCGGGCAAGCTCGAATGTCAAGAGACTGTAAACTTGAAAGAAGACTATTCATGTCAAGTGGCAATGCCTCTAACTTTGAGCACCAGCTAACATCGAGATGAGTCAAGTTGGGTGCAGCCAGTCCTTCTCCTGGAGATGCCACTAATTTCAGGCATTTAGAGATGGTGAGATGTTGAAGAGCAGCGTGTGGTGGCCCTGACATTGAAACTGATTCCAGATTTGAACACCCTCTTATCTCCAGATTCTTGAGATTGGGAAAGGCATCCAACAACAATGAGGTCAGTGAATCACAGCTGTGTTCTATTCGTAGCTCTACCAAATCATACTTCTGCTGCTGTTGCTGGGGGAATTCCAGGTTGCTGCAATTCAAGATTGTGAGCTTTTGCAATGACTTGGGTAAACAATTTCCTGGAAAGGATATAGCAGACAAACACCCTGAGATGTGTATTTCTTGGAGGGAAGTTAGATGGTTGATGACCATTGCATACTCCAACACAGATTCACATTCACTAAATGATAAACTGTCTCCATCAAGTGTCATCTCTTTACCCCATCCTTGATGACCTTCTTGTATTTCCAGTTTGCTCACTTTCAAAACATCCAACGAGGAAGAAACGATTCGCATTAGCACACTATTAAGCATACCTCCCTTTAACATTGGACAATCGTTTATTTGAAGTCTCTTAAGCTGAGGAAAAGCTTCTGAGTCAGGTAAGCACCACTCCTCCCAGCATGGCATGTTATCAAACTCCAAAAGCTGCAATGAGGGAAATAGTGCAATAGGCGAAGAATGTTGATAGCCTTCATTCTTGTAAAACTCCATGCCAACACTCTTGAGCTTTCCGAAATCATCAATGCGAAGGGACTGAAGAGATGACAGCTGTCCAAGTGAAGGCAGCAAGTAGCAATTGTTGCAAGACTCTAGAGATACACTAGTCATATTTTGGTATGAACAATGCCCCGCCCAATTTGGAAATGTTTTACCCCTGTATCCCCATATTGTCAACTCTTTCAAGCCATTGTGCGGTTGCAAGTTATCCAGTATATCTCTTTCAGTTTGTGTGTCAGAAACCATATCATCACCTGAAGACCATTCCAACCATAATTCGTCAATGTGCTTCTTATCTCTTATCTTTGCACTCCTTGCCTGATTGACATAAATAACATTCTCCAGTTTCTGAATCCCAAATGATCCATGAAGATTTGGAAGCCCTCCTAACTCTTGGATTCCACTATCTTCATTCTTGCCTACGATATAGTTGCTTAAAATGTGCAACTGGTTCAATTTGCTCATTCCCTTTGGCATTTCTTTTAGATGAGTACCCCATATATCAAGATGCCGCAAATTCACAAGATTGTACATGCCATTGGGTAGCATCCTCAACCTTGAACAATATCTTAGCATCCTAACATGAAATTGAGCATTATTGATAAACAAGAATGTCCTCAAAGATTCTATACTTTTAGAGGAACAGAGTTTTTCAAAGATTGGATAATCGCATGACAAATGACGAGTCAGAATCCTCATCTCTTCCTTTTCACCAAGTTCTTCTGATAATCTACAATAAAATTCTCCAGCAAGAAAAGTTGCCAGGTCATGCATGAGATCATGCATCACAAAATACTTCTCACTATATTCGAGCTGCTTGAAAAATAGTCTTGAAGCCAAGTCATCAAAACATTCATGACCAACTTCTTCCAAAGTTTCTCTCCTCTTTGGTGCTCGCAAAAGATCTTCAGCCATCCATAGCAAGATTAATTCATCTTTATCAAATTTATGGTCTTTGGGATACAATGAACAATAAACAAAGCATCGTTTTAAATAGGCAGGCAGATGATAGTAACTTATTAACAATGCTGGAAGAATCTTACTATCTGTAACAGGAAATTCCCAAATGTCACTAGATAGTATTTTATTCCATTCTTCTACATCATGCTTTGAGCGCAACAAGCGTCCAAGTGTTTCTGCAGCTAAGGGCAAGCCATCACACTTCTTCACAATCATTTTACCTATTTCTTCAAGTTCTGAGCTCCCATTTGATTCAGGAAAGGATGAATTGTCCGCAAAAATAGACCAGCAATAATCATCTGACAGACCATTGAGAAAGTAAGAGTTATAATTTTGGACTATTGGAGCAACATTTTCCTTGCGAGTAGTTAGAAGAACAGTACTTCCCTTCCTCCCATGCTGAAAAGGAGTAATAAAACTTTTCCACTTGTCACCATCGTTACTCCAAATATCGTCCAAAACAACGAAGAACTTCTTTTCCGACAATTTTTCCTTCAAATCTTGTTGAAGTAAATTAAAGCCGTCAAGACAACAAACACCGGAAGTGATCTCCTTTATAAGATTCTTTGTAGTCTCAACGATATCAAAATTTTCAGAAACACAAATCCATGCTTTCAGATCAAACCCCTTCATCAAATCTGTATTGTTGTAGAGGCATTGTGCTAAAGTAGTTTTACCAACCCCGCCCATACCAACAATATAGATGACGGACAAGTTATGATGATTGTTGTCATTTAGCATCTTGATTAATGCCTGTTTGTCATCATCCCTGCCGTACACAATCCCCCTTTCAAGAGAAGTGGATGGAGGTCTCCATGAGGAGCTACCCGTTGGAATCTCTTTAAGACCAAGAGTATCTTTGAGTTTCTGAAGATCTTCTATTCTTTTAACCACCTCTTCTATCTTGGTCGCCATCTTCCTATCAGACAAATTAATTAAGCTAGGAAGCCGGGTGCGTACCTTGCTGCGAATTTCAGCTTTGATGAGGACACGGTCCAGCAAGTCATCAGCAGTGTAGAGAGCATCCCTGAGACTATGAAGCCACTCCCTGACGAGTTCGTTTCCAAACTGCTTCTGCTCAGCGTCACCAGCCAGAGCTTTGGCAGCCAAGAGAGCAGTCTTAAGCCTCTCAACCAGCTTCCGATCCAGCTTCTTGCTCACCACCAAGTTGACAAACTCAGATGAAATGAGCCGGTCAAGAACAACGTTGGCGAAGCCAGAGAGTAAAGCTCCAACAACAAGTGCTTCGGCCATGATATGATACAGATCACAACAACAGCAAATGAATCCGTGAGTGAATGGATTTCCAGAATGTAACCAGAGGAGAGCAATGTTACTGCAATAATGCATGCAACTTGCAAGGTATTATTACTATTCAACAATAATGGGCATATAACGACATATTATGAAGGTCCCTCAGCAAAAAGAAGTTGGCATCATGCGGAAACTTGTAATAATAGTTGAAAGTTGAAATATTTAAATAGACGTATAATTAAAATTACAAAAATACTTTTTGTACATTAAAATTGGCCACCAAAATCAGTTATTATATATTTATGTATAAATATATGTATTAATTAACACATTTTTAATATATATTTTATATTTTAATATATATTTTTTATTAGTAACTGATTTTAATAACTAATTTGAGTATACACATAACATGATTGTTAAAATTATTACTAAATTTAAATGCAATAAAAAGGGAGAAAGAGTGTGAAATACTGATTAACATGAACAAATAATATATTTTCTGTTTTTACTAGGATAACTAGAATAAGCCCTACGTGACGCGAGATAAGTTAGATTGATTATATTATATAATATAACTTTAAAATGTTATATTTTTAAGCATTAATTAGATAATATATAAATTAATATTTAAAAGTACAAGACATTTATTTAATAATTTATATATAATTTAATATAATTATTAAAAAAATATACAACAAGTTTTTTGTGAAGTTAACATCTTTCTCAGATATTAACTTAAAGAATGAAAACATAAAAAAATACAATATAAAATTATAAATAAAATTTATTAATCACGATATATTAAAATTTATACCTACTAATTGGATGTTGTGTTGGAATGAATAACTAGTGGATTGGATGTTGTGCCAATATTGAACTGTGTTTAGAAATACTTTGGGCATTTTGTTTGACAGATTATGAGATAGAGTAATATTAAAAAGAGTACAGTCGACCAAATAGTATATACTTTGAATATTTGTAATTTTATTATCAAAGTTTTAATGTATATGTTAATGGCATTTAACTATTATTTTTTAATTCAATTGACATGCATTAAATTTAATTGATTAAAATGATTAAAGTTTTGTTGTGTCCCTTTAGTCACATATCAAAATTGATTTAAATTTTATAACTCTGGATGATAAATGACATATTATTCCTATGTAAAATTCTAATTATTTTTTCTATTGCAAAATTGTGAAATTACCATCTATACAAAATTAATGACATAACACAATTACAAGAAGTAACATGGAATAAGCTGTGGCAATTTAGATGGTGATGAACAAAGGTCACATTTTCAACCTCTATAGCATCAGTAAGTTACTAACCACTTGAAAACATTTAAAACACAAGCCCAGTCCAATCATACAAAAATTCAGTCTTTAATTGATGCTCTAAATCTCTAATACATAAAATAAGATTACATTAGTAAAATAATCCATTATGCTTACTTTTCAATAATATATCCTTAGCAGAGATTATTTAGGGGGTAAAAAAATCATCAATTTCTCATCACAGATTTGCCAGGTGATATTCACAGGGCCAAAGTCCTCCAGGTCAGAATCAGAACCCATGTAATTGTAATCATGCCACGGGGAGAAACCAATACCAATTTCTGTCAACTATAGTTCCATGTGTTTGTTCTTAGCCTCAGGATTAATCTTTTGTACAAGATACTTCTTAAGAAATACATCCTAACAAATAGGAATCTTTTGAGTAATAATTATTATATTTATTCGTATAAAATCTCACGAATACAAAGATAGTGTCCCATATAAATTGTGTAAATTTCTTTCTTTTTTTTTTCGAAAAGAAATACTCTTTCTGTTGCAAAAGCGCTTTTTATTTTTAATATGAAGTTAAGTTTGGTGTCTTGCCTCGATATGGAATACACAGGTACTTGACCTGCACGTGGTGACAGTGAAAAGAGTTGTGGTAGAAGAATTCGGACGGTCCGATTAGGGAGAGCAACTAATCGGAGGCTCCTCCGATTAGTTCACCGTGAAATTAAAAATTTTTTCTTCCTCTCATTTCGAACCCTTCGATTTGGTGCCTCAATTTTTTTTGCACACAACTCTCTCCCTCCGATTTCTTCTTGCATGGTACATTCAAAAACTGCCCCACATTTATGTAAAGCATCCCCTTAATCCATAACAATGCGTTACACACATAGATGAAACATATCTAAATTAATAAACCTTGCAAAAGCACACAAATTCCAAATATTAAAGTTAAAGGTAAAACTTCCCAATTTTAGAAATAGAAAACATTGATTTGGCAAATAGCTCATCAATTGGAATAGCTGATTGTTAGAATAATTGGTGTACCAATACACAAAATAGTGGCAGCAATAACAGAAACATGAAAAAAAATAAGGACAAGACACTAAAACTTTAACGCGAAAAATCCTCTCAATATAAGAGGTAAAAATCATGGGTCATTCAGACCAAAAAAGAAATACCACTATAATCAAACTAGAATGAGACTCGCTTAATGCGCGGGCGATAAATTAATAATAGTATATAATAAATATTAAAAATGGTTATGTTTTGTAAAATTAAATTAAATATATGTAAACTAAAGTTAAATTTGAAAGGTACTTTGTTTAAAATAATTTGTAGTACAAAAGATTTGGATGTTGGAGTTGTACAAAGTGACATTTTTATTTGGTGATTTGATTTTTGGATTTGTTTTAGTTGAAACCAATTGTCTTTTTGTTTGATGATATTGTCTAAAGAATGATGCTCCATTGAGTAATTTTGAGATGTTATGTAGTTTAGAAATAATTTTTTTGTGCTAAATTTGATGTCATTTGAAAGAATAGTGATTAGAAACTTATATAAGTAGTTGAAATAGTATGGAATTTAAATACTTGTAATGTAAAATTTATTATAATTATTAATATTATTATTATATTTGTAATATGAATGTTTATTATATTGAATGAATTATTTATAGAAATTAACAAATTAATGATTGGAGTTATAAATTTATTGTGTTGTTTATAACGGTGAGATATAATAAATATATGGATATGGATTGAATGTCTTTGTAGGTTATAAATTTTAGTACAAATTTTTGTATTATTTTTTTCTGCTGACTTGAAAATAATAGTTGACTCGGTAAAAATTAAGTGGTTGATTCTAATATTTTGCCAAATAAGCGATGTTGCTGATATGGCATTAGTAAAAAAAAAAGATGTTTTGAAAGTAATAGAAATATATGCAAATTAGGCTGCATAATTACCAATAACAATAATTAAAAATTAATAGTATCTAACCAAATTTGTAACCTACAAGAATCTATATCCCTATATTTATTATATTTTACCGTTATAAACAATACAATAAATTTATAACCCCAATAATTAATTTATTAATTTTTATAAATAACTCATTAAATATAATAAACATCTATATTACAAATGTCATAATAATCTATTAATCATAATAAATTTTACGTTATAAATATTTAAATTTCATATTGACCTACTTATATAAGTCTCTTATCACAAGAAATTTATTTTTGCACTACACAACATTTCAAACTTACTCAATAGAATATTATTCTTTGGACAATATCATATCACCAAATAAACAGACAATTGTTTTATCAAAGTTCGTGTGGTTCGTCTATGCAAAACATTAACACCCACAAATGAAGAAAAGTTTCTTTACTTAGAAATGATTATATTAGATGAAAAGATACAAAACAAACATATTTATTATATTTTTAAATTGTATTTTTAAATTGAACATTTTCCAACTCTATTTTGAATTTGTATCACTTGAGACATTGTCACAGAGTGGGTCAAAGAAAAATATTAACAGGTAATTTCACTTTATACTATTTCAATTATTCTTATTAAAAATAACTTATTTAAAAAAAAGTTTTACACATTTTTATTCTTTTTATTGTAAATGTCATTAGAAAACTACATGCACATCAAGAGAGTAAGGAGAAAGAAAACCATACAAATTCAAGATACATTTTTGAAAGAAAAACATACATATAAAGATAGAACAAATAACACAATACAAAATGCATACAACTCAATAATTCATAAAAACATGCCTTCGCAAGAATCTACGACACAAAGAAAAAAGCAACAACTCTAACAATAACACATTTTAAATTTAACTTTAGTTTATACATATTTAATTTAATTCTACAAAACATAATCATTTTTAATATTTATTTTATTATATCATTAATTTACTGTGAGGGTCTCATTCTAGTAAATGTTTAACTCAGAGAGCACGTCATGTAAAGTCATCTTTATATTGTTTGACCAAGCATTTAGACAATTTGCATTCTCATTATAAACAAACATAAATCATCACTTTCTCATGGCTCTGCATTCTCCTTTCTCATACGATGTGTTCATTAGTTTCCGAGGCAATAGCTAAGCATGAAAAGAGATACAAAGATGACATGAACAACAAGGTGGACAAATGGAAAGAGGCTCTGCATCAAGTGGCTAATTTGTCAGGCTATCATTTCAAATACAAGTACCTCACCTTCTTAAATTTGTTTCATTTGTCTAATATTTCAAATTGAAATGTGGGTCAGAACTTATACATTTTTGTATCTATGCAACATTGCAACCACATGTATATGAGCTAGTCTTGATTGGGCAGGGATGGATATGAACACAAGTTTATTGGAAACATTGTGGAAAATATCTCAAAAAGGATTAGATGACATGCGGTTTTGCCTGTTGCTGATCATCCAGTTGGATTGGAGTCCCCGGTGTTAGAGGTCGCTTCACTTCTAGATGTTGAATCTAATGCTGGGGTTCACATGGTTGGTATTCATGGAATTGGTGGAATAGAAAAAACACACTTGTTCTTGCCATCTATAACTTGATTGCTGACAATTTTGAAGGCGTGTGCTTTCTTAAAACCGTGAGAGAAAATTTAAATAAGTATGGTTTAATACATCTTCAAAACAATCTTCTTTGTAAAATATTAGAGAAGGAGGGAGTACACATAGTAGGTGTTGAATTGAATAGGAAAAGAAAAGATGAAGAAATTTTATTGATTGTTGATTGATTGAATTAAATTGAAATGTAGTTTAATAAGCCCCCGCAAGCTGATGGATGGAAGATGTCAATAATCCACAGCTTGGATAAGTTTCGATGAAATTGTTGAGAAAAGCGCGTCTGATGTGGTGACGCGGAGGAAGATGCGCGCGGAGGAGCTTGAGCTGCCGGCGGCAAAAATATAAAAGGAGATGCTGTACTTGAGCTGCGATCTTCAAAAAAATGCTTGCGTATGACGCAATAACTTCAAATGGCGCGCATAGAGCGCGATAAAAAAAAGAGGGCGCGTGGAACGCAATAAGAGTACAGATGAAATTGCTAAAACATATGCAGATTAAACTGCTGAAACAAAATGCAAACATGACTGCTGAAACAGAATACAGACGAAACTGTCGGAAGAAAGGAGGCACAGACGGAATTGCTGGTAAAGAACTGGGGTAACCAAAACTGGGGTAGGATTTTCACTTGGATGCCTTTAACAAAGATTGGTTGGATCTTGAACTGAATTGGAAGATTGATTATTCATTGTGAGAGGAGATTGAAAAAGAAGCATAGTGATTTCTCGTTGGAAAGATGATAGCTTATGTATCCTCTTCAAAGAGGATACCAAGGCTCTGATACCATGATAAAATTGTGAAAGAATAGGAAAAGAAAATATGAAGAAATTTTATTGATTGTTGATTGATTGAATTGAATTGAAATGTAGTTTAATAGGTGTTAAAAAAAGAATTTCACAAATACAACATAGGCTCTGCCAAAAGAAAGTTCTTTTAGTTCTAGATGATATTGATGATCCTGAGCAGTTGACAGCAATTGCCGGAAAACCTAATTGGTTTGGTCGTGGCAGTAGAATCCTTATTACAACACGGGACAAACATTTGCTAACACTTCATAGCATTGAAATGACATATGAGATACAAGCTTTGAATGAGGAAGAGTCCTTAGATTTGCTTAATTGGAAAGCTTTTAAAATAGATATTGTTAACCCAAGGTACGCAAATGTTTTAACACGTACAGTAACTTATGCTTTTGTACTTTCATTGACTTTGGAAGTAATAGATTCTAACTTGTTTGGAAAATATTTAGAACAGTGGGAATCTGCATTGGATCACTATGAAAATTTCTTGATAATAAAATATGCAAGATACTTCTTATGAGCTTTGATGCTTTGGAAAAAGAAGAGCAGAATGTTTTTCTAGATATTACTTATTGTTTTAAAGGATATACATTAATGAAAGTTACACAGATATATTTCAAGCTCATTATGGGATGTGTATGAAATATCATATTGGAGTGTTAGTTAAAAATTCTCTCATAAAGATTAATTGGTGTGATGCATGATTTAACAGAAGACATAGGCAAAAAAATTGTTCTAGAAAAATCACCAGAAATAGCTGGAAAGCGTGATAGATTATGGTTTTGTGAAGACATAGTAAAAGTTTTAGAAAATATTTAAGTAAGTAATAAATTGAATTTCTCTACATAAGTTTATTAAAGACTTTGTTTTCACACGTGTTTTAATTAACTCATATTTTTATTCTATCTTAAAGGGAACTAGTGCCATTAAAATCATGTATCTAGAATTTCCCTTATTTGATAGGGAAATAAAATGGGATGAAAATTTTTTTAAAAAGATGCAAAATCTAAAAACACTTAATATAACAAATGGTTGGTTTTATTGCGCTCCCAAAAATCTTTCAAATAGTTTAAGAATATTAGAGTATTTTCCATATGCTTTTCAACCAAAAGATCTCTCCATACTCAAGTTACCTTAGTACTACCATGTGTCTTTCAAGTTGGATAGCTTATCCAAGGCAAGTGTACTAAATTCATTTTTATGATATTGCATGTTATTAACTTTATAAAGTTTATTTGCTTGACTCTTCTTTTTTTTTTTTCAAAAGTTTGTGAGTATAAAACTAAAAGTATTGAATTTCGATTACAGTAATTTTTTGAAAGAGATATTTGATGTGTCTAATCTTTAAACTTTACAAAAATTCTCTTTTAAAGATTGTGAGAATTTAGTCACAGTTCAAAGTTCAGTTGATTTATTAAATAAACTTAAAATATTGAATGCTGAAGATTGCGATAAGCTACAAAATTTTTCACTTGCTATCAAATTGCCCTTACTGGAAAAACTCCTTCTATCTGGTTATTCAAGCCTTGAGAATTTTTCAAAAAATTTAGAAGTAATGAAAAATCTTAAATGGCTTCATTTGGAAGGTACTAGCATAAAAGATTTGCCTTGTTCATTTCGTAATTTTTTTGGATTGTTGCTTTTGGAAATGAGGAAAAATGAAATGTGTAAAGGACTGTACATGATTTGGTTAATCCAAAAATCAAATTTGCTTTTTGATTAACCAAAAATTTAATTTTAGTTAATTACCCAAATTGATTTTATATGATAAAATTGGTTATTAACAGGTTAATAACCACATTATTCTTGTACCACATTACATTTTGAAAAAGGATGGAATCATGGGGGGTTTCTTATAGTACAAGACAACGTCACAAGTCCTACTACAAAAAGGTTCCAAGTGAATGAATTGCAAAAAGAGTAGTATCATGCATGATATTCATTCACTGGTCCTTACAGAATGACAGGACTAATTATAATGATGATCATGCTCTCAATGATATTGCCCAACCATAAGAAGCAACCCTTGCTCCTTGAATCATGCATGGGTTTGTGGACATTGCTGTTTCTAGCACTTGTGACTAAGTAAGAATGCATTGCTGTTTGTTTCATTCAAGGTGTGAAATGAAAGTATTAGGTCAAGGAATAGAGATGACTATTCATTCAATATGGTGCTGAATTTTTACAGAATAGTTGAGCAATTCTGTGTGCTGAACCTCCTAAGTTTCTTTGTAAATAGTTGAAGTTGTGGACAGCCAGAAATATCAAGTAACTGAAGATTTGGCAACATATCAATGTTTATAGGAAGTTCCTTTAGATTTGTGCAACATTTCAGCACTAAAACCTCAAGGCTACTGAAATTGATGATACAAGAAGGCAATTCTTGTATTGCAGTCTCTTCCACCTCAATAATTCTCAAGTTTTCCATTTCTCCCAACAATTCTGGAAACTTCTCAAGTTGAGAACAACCATTAAGAGCAATGCATCCTAAAGATGGCAACTTTAAGACACTTGGTAAGTTCTTCAGCTCAGTGCACCTTTCAACACCTAAATAAACAAGTTAATCAAGTGATCCAATAGATTCATGAATATCAACCAAACTTTCCTATTAGGACTTCTCTTGTATTTATCCAACACAGATTGATAGGGGCGGCAAACGGATTTAAATCCGCCGGGCTGACCCGCATAACCCGCTAAAAAAGGCGGGCCGAGCTAGAAAATTGGAACCGCCAAATAATAAAATCCAGCCTAACGCGCACCGCTTAAACTGCGGGTTTTGGCGAGCTTTCCCGCCGGACTTAGTATTTTTTTGGAAAGGGGTATTTTTATAATTTTTTGCCAAAATCTAACTTTCTCCAACCCAACTTACAAGAGAATGCAGATGAAAATTGAGTGTTTTAGATTATATTTATTTTGTTTTAGAGATAATATTTATAATTATGTTTTGAATTATGTTTATTTTGCTTTGGGAACAATATTTATAATTATGTTTTGGATGAAAACTTGATTTATAACTATGTTAATTAGATATTTATAATTACAAAGACTTTAATATTTGTGAATATAAAAATTATAATTTGTTTATACCTTTAAAAATTATAATAGTTAAAAGTGAAAAACAGAAGAATTTTTTTATACCTTTATATATATTATTATTTAATAGTTAAAAGTAAAAAAAAAAAATTTAGCGGGCTTAGTCCGCTGGCCCGCCAGCCCGCCATTAGGCGGAGTGGGGTAGGATTCTGGGACCGCCTCACTAGGCGGGGCGAGGCAAGCTTATGGCGGGGCGGGACGGACTTCCCATTGGCAAATGCTTCGACCACTCCTAACAGAGCCTAATACTGGCTTGTATTTTCTCTGACATTCGCAAGAAAACTCGCATATCGAAATTGATTACATAGTGTGTTAGAAACAGCTTTTACAATAGTTATTTTACCAATTTCGCCAATACCATAAATGCCAACCATTCTAACATCATGAGATCCAGGTTCTAACAGTGAGTATACTTCTGAATTCTGATACACGAGCTTGGAGTCCAACAGGGTGTCCAGCTACATTTAGCGGAATGCGATTCAACTTTTGGGATACTTCATCCACTACATTTAGCTATATATGTGTATGATTTGATCAATGTATCAATAGATATTATATTGGTGCATATGAACATAATTTAACAATTATCAATAGTTAATATAGAATTCAATAATTTTTCCAGAAATTTTGTAATTTCATTGAAATTGAGTATGATACATCTGAATAGTACATTGTTCCACCGAGATTGGTATAGACTATATGAATACTTGGCCTATGCAGGTTATGCCTCTTTAAAAAACCTCTATAGACCAAACCCCTGGAGCTTGGGAAAAAATCCAATAGAGGAAAAAGAGTACATCAACCATGCATAATTTAAGGAATAATAAAAAAGAACTCAACAACTTTTATAACCTCATATAACTAAACTCTAGAATAAAGAACACTCTTGGAGTCGGCAAGAAGAAGAACAGTGAGTTCTGGGAGAGGGTTGATCATAAGAGAAAACGTATAATTTGAAGAAGAACCCATCTTTGCCAAAAAATCAGCACACGAATTTTCTTCCCTTATGATATGATAGATAGTGACGTCCCACTCAAGAAGCATCAACTGATGAATTTCTTCGACAATGTGTGCGAATTCTGGAAAGTCTTCGGCATTGCCATGAATAATCTTCAGAGCCACCATGCAATCACTTTCACATTCCACCTTTCTGTACCCAGATTGCCATGCCAACCACAAACCATGCCGAATAGCCATTAGTTCGGCTTCGACACTGTCGGCAAAGCCAATATAGCTGACAAATCCGGCAATACAGTTGCCATCTTGATCTCTGAGCAAGCCGCCACATTCTGCTCTTCCTGGATTTCTTCTTGAACTTCCATCCACATTGAGTTTGATGGCCCTTCGGAAGGTGGAACCCAGCGAACCAGCATCTTTTGCCTACAAACACAGTAAAACGTCAAACTAAACATAACCAAAAGAAAATTTAGAAATAATTCACTGAATATTTTATAAAAGAACATAGTTCTCCAACATACTCAATGCTCAAATTTAAAATCACAGATTAAAAGAACCAGAAATATCGAATATTCAGAGTGCTATTATAATTTTGCAATGAGGTACAACCTTATTGTGTGAACAGACCACAAAAGCTAAAGTGAAGTATTCTATTGTGTTGTAAAGTATTGAAATAAATCTTGAAATTATTTTATATATGTTTAATGTCTTTGTGCCTGGGATTGTTATAGATTTTTTTCGTTTACTCCGTTCAGGTGCTATATGAAGCCTTTTGGAATCCCGTAAAAGATTGTTGAAACACAATCATCAATCATCAAACGAATCCCGTAAATTAGATTTAGTACGTTTCAATTTTTTAAAATAAATAAATGTTTTATTTAGTCTAGTAAACTAAAATAATTATATTATATAATATAAATTAAAAAATGTTATATTTTTAAGAATTAGTTAGATAATGTATAAATTAATATTTAAAAGTATAAGACATTTATATATAATTCAATATAATTATTTAAAAAACATATACGGCAACAAATTTTTTGTGAAATTAACATCTTTCTCAGATATTAACTTAAAGAATGAAAACATAAAAAAATAATATATAAAATTATAAATAAATTTTATTAATCACGATATATTAAAATTTATACCTACTAATTGGATGTTGTGTTGGAATGAATAACTAGTGATTGGATGTCGTGCCAATGTTGAACCGTGTTTAGAAATACTTTGGGCATTTTGTTTGACAGATTATGAGATAGAGTAATATTAAAAGGTGGGTACTCCAATGAAGATATTATAATTGCCTTCATGTAATAATTTTTCTTTTTGACCCTTGGATGATGGATTGAAGGGTTAGATTTTGATATGTTAAAAAAGTGTCCTTTTTATTTGAAATGTGGCCAAATCAATAAATCACACTTTTATACAAAGGATCTTCATAAAAGGATGTTTTTTACATCTTCATTTGAGTAGCTCCCTAATTAAAAAGAGTACAGTCGACCAAATAGTATATACTTTGAATATTTGTAATTTTATTTTTATTATCAAAGTTTTAATGTATATGTTAATGGCATTTAACTATTATTTTTTAATTCAATTGACATGCATTAATGTAATTGATTAAAATGATTAAAGTTTTGTTGTGTCCCTTTAGTGACATATCAAAATTGATTTAAATTTTATAACTCTGGATGATAAATGACATACTATTCCTATGTAAAATTCTAATTATTTTTTCTATTGCAAAATTGTGAAATTACCATCTATACAAAATTAACGACATAACACAATTAATTACAAGAAGTAAAACATGGAATAAGCTGTGGCAATTTAGATGCAGATAGTGATGAACAAAGGTCACATTTTCAACCTCTATAGCATCAGTAAGTTACTAACCACTTGAAAACATTTAAAATACAAGCCCAGTCTAATCATACAGAAATTCAGTCTTTAATTGATGCTCTAAATCTCTAATACATAAAGTAAGATTACATCAGTAAAACAATCCATTATGCTTACTTTTCAATAATAATCCTCCAGGTCAGAATCAGAACCCATGTAATTGTAATCATGCCACGGGGAGAAACCAGTACCAGTTTCTGTCAACTATAGTTCCATGTGTTTGTTCCTAGTCTCAGGATTAATCTTTTGTACAAGATACTTCTTAAGAAATACATCCTAACAAATAGGAATCCTCTGAGTAATAATTATTATATTTATTCATATAAAATCTCATGAATACAAAAATAGTGTCCCATATAAAATTGTGTAAATTTCTTTCGTTTTTTTTTTTTGGGAAAAGAAGTACTTTTTCTGTTGCAAAAGCACACAAATTCCAAATATTAAAGGTAAAACTTCCCAATTTTAGAAACAGAAAACATTGATTTGGCAAATACCTCATCAATTGGAATAGCTGATTGTTAGAATAATTGGTGTACCAATACACAAAATAGTGGCAGCAATCGAATAACAGAAATATGAAAGAAAATAGGGACAAGACACTAAAATTTTAACGTGGAAAACCCTCTCAATATAAGCGGTAAAAACTACTGGTCATTCAGACAAAAAAAAGTACCACTATAATCAAATAAGGATACAAGAGAATCTCAAATAAGTGCATAAATCATGCTTACAGTAAGTTTAAACAACCAAGCACCAATGCATATAAATTTGAACCAAAAAGATGAAAATTTACCTGAGAGAGTTATAGCCAAGGATGGCGCTGACCGTGGTTCCAAGAATGAAGAACAAAATGAGAAAGCAAAACAAGATTCATCGTGCATCTATGCACTAAAAGAGATTTCAGTGGAAGTGCAGGATGAAGATACAACTGAATTTGTGAAGGATGATGGGAAAAAAGCTTGATGATTTCGGTGGGATTGCTTGATGAAGAAGTAACATTAGAGTCCGAATCTATGAAGCATGATGAATATATGGTCATAATACTACCAAGTTATAAAGAAAAAGATTTCAATAGACATAATACACTCACTTTACATGGCAATAACCTCTTTAATTAAGTCCAAAAGATCAAATATTCTATCACAATACTTCTTGAATAATTTGAATTCCACCGCAGCTTAATATATGTACAGAACATTTACTCTTGGTATTAGAATAGCTTATTATAGGCATCTAATAATATTAACTTTATCCAATGATTCAATCTATGGTTGAAAATGATTACACAGCAATAACTTGATCCTTCTATTTTGAAAGCTTATACACCTCATGCATGCTGTCCTACAAGAATCTTGCAACACAACAACTCTGTGAATTCTTTTCACAAATTAAGCTATCACTTACTTTTTCTCTGTGGAAAACAGCAAAAATAAAATTAGAGGAATAGAAAAATATACCTACAACAACAAAAGCATCAATCATAAGTGCCACTACTCTAACTTTCTCCATCATGTCCTTGCTTTTCAATAACATTAAGCCAAAATCAGAAAACACGGTATCTGGTTCCCAACACCTTAATCCAGCTTAATTACCACCACAAATGATCTTAGAATTAAATGAAGATATGTAGCCAATGTATAGGATTACATCTTGATATGTACACAAGCCACCTGCAGAAGATAGTAAAAACATTAAAAAAGTACATTTAATTCATCCATTTGTTTAATACATCTAAAAACAAATCTCAAATGTTGGAATACATGGAAAAAGGATATTCCTTGTGTTTCAATTTTTGTTTCATGGTAATTGTTATCATCCTCTTTAAAAGTGATTTTCTTTTGAAACATATGAGTTAACAAGTATTACATATAGCAAAGACTGTTTCTGAGAGTAAGAAAGGATATTTCTTTAACTACAACTGCAAAGTGAGAGCTTTCCCCATAAGTGGAAGAAAAGAATGCAAATTTTGCAGTTGGCATATGAGTTCAAGTGGTTAATGTTGTTTAAAGAAAGAGAAAAAAAAATGACTTGAAGGAAAAGGAAATTTATGCATGTGTGAATTTAATTGTGGTAGCATGAGAAACATGAAGGTTAGCGAATTACCTGCTCAGAAATCTACGAATTTAATGGTGGGGATGTGGGAAATTTTGGGCCAGATTAGTTGATGCTTGTTCTTGCAGTGTTCTTCTAGCAAAGAACACCATTGAATTCGAAGTAGCAAGAGAGAGGGAGGCAGCTTTTCTCCTGCCATATTCTCCAGCTTCCAACAGCTTGAAATGTGCAATTGCTGAAGGGAGGTGAGGTGGAGAAGCTCGTTGCACTCCAATGTCTCCAGATTCTTGAACCAGCATATCTCAAGAGTGGTAAGGGAAGGAAGGTGAGGCAGCGAACCCACCTCTGGGTATGACTTTATTATGCTCCCACTGCCACGACCTGAGATGGTGAGATGAATGAGGTTGTCCAAGTTGCCCAACCATGATAGACCCCTCACTTGTTCCTCGCATTCTCTCACACTTAGCTCTTTCAGGTTAGCCGGCAAACCACCCTCTGGCCACCTACAAATGTTTGGGCAACCTTGTATGTCGAGAGACTCTAAGTTTGGGAGAAGAGTATTTATGCCAGGTGGCAATGCCTCCAACTTCGAGCACTTGCTAACATCGAGATGAGTCAAGTTGGGTGTAGCCAGTCCTTCTTGGGGAAAAGACACTAATTGGGAGCAGTTAAAGATGGTGAGACGTTGAAGAGAAGCGTGTGGTGGCTCTGACGTTGACACTGATTCCAGATTTGAACTCTCTTTTATCTGGAGATTCATGAGAGTAGGAAAGGCATCCAACGACAATGAGGTCAGTGAATCACAGCTTTCATATATTTGTAGATCTACCAAATCATACTTCTGTTGTTGCTGGAGTAATTCAATGCGGTGGCAATGAAAGATTGTGAGTTTTTGCAAAGATTTGGGTAAACAATTGCCCCCCAAGGATACAACAGACTCAGACCAAGAGATATATATTTCTTGGAGGGAATTTAGATGGTGGATGATCCTTGCCTTAAATGCACACTCCACCACAGATTCAAATCCACTAATTGATAACCTATCCCCATCAAGTCTCATCTTTTTACTCCATCTTTCACCATCTTGTATATTCAGTTGGCGCACTTTGGAAACATCCGATGAGGAAGAAACTATCCTCATTAATACATGATTAACCATATCTCCCTTTAACATTCGACATGCTGTTATTTGAAGACTCTTAAGCTGAGGAAAGGCTTCTGAGTCAGGTAAGCTCCACTCCTCCCAACATGACATGTCATCAAATACCAATCTCTCCAGTGAGGGAAACGGTGCAATTGGCGAAGAATGTTGACGGCCTTCATTCTTGTAAAACTCCTTGACAATGCTCTTCAGTTGATCAAATCTTTTGATGCTCAGGGACTTGAGAGATGGCAGCTGTCCAAGTGAAGGCAGCACGCAGCAATTCCAGCAATATTGTAGAGATACACTTGTCATGTTTTGGTACAAGGAATGCCCAATCCAGTCTGGAAATATTTTACCTTTGTATATATCAACAATAAACTTTTTCAAGCCTGTGTGTGGTTGCAAGCCGTGGAGTATATCTTGTTCATCAGTATGTGTGTTTGAAACCATATCATCACCTGAAGACAGAGACCATTTCAACAATAACTCATCAATGTGCTTCTTATCTATTATCCTTGCACTCCTTGCCTGATTGGCATCAACCACATTCTCCAATTTCTCAATCTCAAGTGATCCATGAAGATTTATTTAAAAGCCCTCCTAACTCTTCCATTCCATTGTCTTCTTGCTTTCCCACCACAAACTTGCTTAAAATGTGCAACTGTTTTAATTTGCCCATTCCTTTTGGCATTTCTTTCAGAGGAGTACCCCTTATATCAAGATGCCGCAAATTCACAAGCTTATACATGCCATTGGCCAGCATAGTCAGCTTAAAACAATATTCTAGCTTTAATGTTTGTAAATTACACAACTTGCACAATGACTCGGGCAATACCACAATATCACTCCAAGAGAGATCCAAATAGCGCAATTGGATCAATTTATCTATTGAATCAGGAAATATATTGAGTCTACCAAAGGACAAAACTCTCAAATATTTATTCTTTGACAATATGTCACCTGGTAACGTTGCAAGTCCTTTCCTGGCATAAGCTCCATGTTCAAGATACAACAATGTCCTCAAAGATTCTATTTTATTAGAGGAGCATATTTTCTCAGGGATTGAATCACCGTATGACAAATGACGAGTTAGAATACTCATCTCTTCCTTTTCACTAAGTTCTTCTGAGAACTTACAATAAAGATTTCCAGCAAGAGAAGTTCCCAAGTCATGCATGAGATCATGCATCACAAAATACTTCCTAAAATAGTCCTCGCCCTGCTTGAAAAATAGTCTTGAAACCAAATCATCAAAACACTCTTGAGCAACTCCTTCTAAAGTCTCCCCCCTCTTTGGAGGTCGTTAAAGATTTTCAGCCATCCATAGCAAGATTAATTCATCTTTATCAAATTGATAATCTTTGGGATACAACAAACAATAAACAAAGCAGCGTTTTGAATGTTCAGGAAGATGATAGTAACTTATTAACAATGCAGGAAAAATTTTACTATTTGGCATAGGAAATTCCCAAATGTCATTTGATAGTATTTTATTCCATTCTTCAACACGACGCTCTGAGCGCAGCAAGCATCCAAGTGTTTCTGCAGCTAATGGCAAACCATCACACCTCTTGACAATCTTTCTACCTATTTCTTCCAGTTCCGAGCTCCCATTTGATTCAGGAAAGGATGCATTGTCCGCAAAAATAGACCAACAATAATCGTCTGACAGTTCCTTGAGAGTGTAAGAGTTATAGTGTTGGACTATTCGACCAACATTTTCCTTGCAGGTAGTTAGAAGAATAGTGCTTCCTTTTCTCCCATGTTGAAAAGGGGTGACAAAACTATTCCACTTGTCAACATCTTCACTCCAAACATCGTCCAAAACAATGAAGAACTTCTTTTCTGACAGTTTTTCCTTCAAATGTTGTTGAAGTAAATCAAAGCTGTCAAGACTACAAACACCTGAAGAGATCCCCTTTATAACATTCTTAGTAGTCTCAACAACATCAAAATTTTCAGAAACACAAATCCATGCTTTCAGATCAACCCCGTCCATCAAATCCTTATTGTTGAACAGCCATTGTGCTAAAGTAGTTTTACCAACCCCACCCATACCAACAATAGAGCTGACGGACAAGTTATGATCATTGTTGTCATTGAGCATCTTGATTAGTGCCTGTTGATCACCATCCCTGCCGTACACATTCCCCTTTACAAGAGAAGTGGATGGAGGTCTCCATGAGGAGCTACTCGTTGGAATCTTTTCAAGACCAAGGGTATCTTTGAGTTTCTCAAGATCTTCTATTGTTTTAACCACCTCTTCTATCTTAGTCACCATCTTCCTATCAGACAAGTTAAGGAAGCTAGGAAGATGAGTGCGTACCTTGTTGCGAATTTCAGTTTTGATGAAGACACAGTCCAGCAAGTCATCAGCAGTGTAGAGAGCATCCCTGAGACTATCAAACCATTTCCTTACACGATCGTTTCCAAACTGCTTCTGCTCAGCGTCAGCAACCAGAGCTTCAGCAGCCAAGAGAGCAGTCTTGAGCCTCTCAACCAACTTCCGGTCCAGCTTCCTGCCCACCACCAAGTTGACAAACTCAGGTTAAATGAGCCTGTCAAGAACAACATTGGCGAAGCCAGAAACTAAAGCTCCAACAAGAAGTGCTTCAGCCATGATATGATACAGATCACAACAACAGCAAATGAATCAGTGAGTGATTGGATTCTCAGAATGTAAGGAAGAGAGAGCAATATTGCAATAATGCTTGCGAGGTATTCAACAATAATAAAAGGCATATAAGCGAGATATTTACTTCATTTCTATAATCTTCTTTGAAGGTTGAAACACAATATTCAAATAGCAAAAGGGTGATCAACCGAAACTAGTCTTTATGGAAATTAATTAACTATATAATTTAAAGTAGGATCATCATCATATGATATCAATGCATATCATTATTAATAACAATAATGGATAGTGTGAGGTTAAAATATGATGACATTGACTCTAAGTGGTACCTGCCTTGAAGGTTACTCTTCTGTGTTTTTAATTCCGAGAGATGCAACAAAGTAAAATTGCAACTTGATGAAGATTTAAGACTTTTTGCACAACCCAGCTAATAGCTAGTACGGGTCTCTAATATTTTAATTCTATAATAAATAGTTGAAACATTTAATAAGCAAATAATTGAAATGATTATTAAACTTAAATGTGATAGAATGGGAGAAAGAGTGTGAAATATCTATTCACATGTACAAATAATATTTTTTCTTTTTTCACTAGAGAAATGGTATTCCATGTCAATAGCTAATATGCCACGTACACAACTCCATTAACGAATTAGCACTTGATACATGAGACAATTTATAGAGATTAATAGCGTTCATTTGATCTATGTACGGCTTTATTGTTGTTGTATCTTTTAAGACAATATTGTCAAAATCTAAATCTTTTGACAACTGTAATTTTCCAAGCAAGTAACAACCAGCTAAATCATTGCATAGTTGATGCAATTCTTTGAGCAGTCAGATTAGAACTTGTTAAGATCATGATGCTTGATAATTGCAAGTCAGTTGCAGATTACTTATGGAATGACTTCACTATAGTGGTAGGCTCAAACTTGTACTGGAATGAGCTGTGGCAATTTAGATGCAGATGGTGATGAACAAAGGTCACATTTTCAACCTCTATTCTCTACACTACGTTACTAACCACTTGAAGACATTTAATAATACAAGCCCAGTCCAATCATACAGAAATTCAGTCTTTAATTGATGTCCTAAATCTCTAATACATAAAGTAAGGTTACATTTGTAAAACAATTCATTATGCTTACTTTTCAATAATATATCCCTAGCAGAGATTATCCAGGGGGTAAAAAAAATTCATATCAATTTCTCACCACAGATTTGCCAGGTGACATTCAGCAAATAAAATACCAGTTGAACAACACATATGGCAGAGGCAATCTGAAGAATACAATGTACCATAAATTCTTTAGTTCATGGAAACTGGATGGAGAAACCAGTACCAGTTTTTGTGATATTCACAGGGCCAAAGTCCTCCAGGTCAGAATCAGAACCCATGTAATTGTAATCATGCCACGGAGAGTTTTCATCTTCTCCCTTTCTGTTCAAAGGAACATGCAACTCTGAAACCGGAACAGGAAGAGGTTCTTCATTAAAGTACTTGTCATGGAGTAGCTCCGTTGCTGTAGCTCTCTTGGCCGGATCATAACAAACCAGCTTTTTTACTAGAGACACTTCGTCGAGGGAGCGATTGGGCAGGCAAGCTTCAAGCCCAGGAGGGTTTTCCACCTTACTAAATGAGATTATTCCATAATCGGGAAGTTTGGAACAACCTGGCCATGCTTTCTCGTCGAGGTTGCCCAAAACATTAATAATCCTACTAAGCTGATCAATATCGGCTGTTCCAGGAAATAAGGGCTCCAGTGTAAAGAGCTCTGCAAATATACATCCCAAAGACCATAGATCAATTTCTAAACCATAGTTTGTGGATCCATAAAGGAGCTCAGGAGCCCTAAACCAACGAGTTCCAACGCACGACGTGAGACAACCCGATTCTTCTCCTTCGTCCTCCCTTGCTTCATAAGTAAAGCTGGATTTCAAAGGGTCATCATCTATATCACTTGTTGTGCACGTTGCAAGACAGGAGGTATTTCCATCAGGAATGTTTGTATCCTTATCAATGTCATCTGCAGATCTCTTTGTTTTCAGTTCATCCAAGACTCTAAAATATTCTTCGCGAAGGACAGTTCCCTGCTCTTGATTTCCAGACCCTGCTTGGAGTGAAGAACCATCATGTTCATAAGCTTGTGGGTTCTCCTCAGAAGTATCAAATCCTGGCTCCCCAAGTATCCTTGCCTGAAAACACAGTGAATCAAAATTTCATGAAACCTTCCCTATACTGAAAAAATATGTAGTAATAAAGACAATTAACTTAATTGAGACTAGACTACAAATTTCTTATCATTTATCATCTTTTATTGCACTTGAAATCCCTAAACATGCAAATTGTGTGACATAAATTCACCCTCAGCATTCCTTTACAGAGAAAATTTGTCCCTCATAAATTTCATATCATTTATCATTTCTTAGAGGCTTAATCGAATCTAGTAATACTAAAAACAATTGTAATCAGATATCATAATCAGTAATTAAGCTGATAAACAAAAAGTAAACGGAATTAACTACCTGTCCAAAATCTGCCAACTTGAGAATTCCATCATCTCCGATCAACAGATTACCGGGCTTCAAATCCCGATGCACGATCATGTTCCGGTGACACGAGTCAACACCGCATAGGATCTGCATCATCCACCGCTTAATCTCCCCAACGGGGAGTCCATTCTTCTTCTTCTTCGCGTCATCAATAACGGTTGCGAGATCCGTCCTTAGGTACTCGAGCACGAGCACAGCGTCCTCATCTTCGCGCCAAAAGTACTCGTGCAAAACGACGACGTTTGGAGAACCCTGGAGAATCTGAAGCGCATCAATTTCGCGAAACGCGGACTGGTAATCGTGGATTTCTTTGAGTGCGACGATTAGATCGTCGGAGAGGCGTCGGCCGCGGTACACGTCGGCGTAAGCTCCGGCGCCAACGCGCTCCAGGATTTGGTACTTGGCGATTATTTCGGATCTGGTGTGGATGCTCCAGCTCTTAGATGGAGGATCCACGGTGACGTTACTCCAGTGTGCACGTTAGTCCCTCACCACCACGCTCATGCCACTGCCACGTGGGTGATGATCTAGAGAGAAACGATGTAAGTGATCATATTGGCGCGAGAAAAGGCTGTTGCCGCCGGCGAAGGGGCGGTGGAAGGCGCTGACCGGGATGAAGATGGATGGATAGAGACAATGAAGTGACTGCGATAAAATCCATAACAGATGATATTAGGTTTGAGTTTGAGAGAAGTGATAGGGGTAAAATAGGAATATTAAATGTTCAAAATATTAAATTAAGAATAATAATATAAGAAACTCACCAAACATTTTTATTAAAATTTAGTTAGTATTTAATTGAAAAAAAATGTATAATTTTATATTATTAAATATAATTTTATATTATTAAAAATATTAATGATAACTAATTAATACTTATAAATATGATGACTTTCTAGCGTAACTGTAATAATATAATATACAGTTAAATATCACCCTAAACAAATAAAAAGAGAAAATGCTAATTGCTTGCTTTTTGGTTTCTTCCACTTGAGTAGTTTTTACCTGAACTTTCTTGACTTCTCTCTCTATTGTCCATCATTATTCAACAACAATGCGAATTTGATTTCCATATCCGAGAATTCTTAGACAAAGAAAAGAATAGAACAAAGATGATTCTCAATCTAAGAGATTTAGGGTTTTAAAATTTATGATGAAATTGATTCGAGCACAAAGAATTAATTTAAAATCCTATTTTAAACATATTGTTATTGTTACGGTGGGTAACCGGAGATTAATGGATTGGATGGTGTTGGTTGGCCCAATCGTTTGAAAGAGGAAGCCTTCGAGTGGGTCTGCACCTCGAGGGCCTCCGTCCGACTTGTTCATATGAGGAGAAGGGGGTGGTACCTGCAAAGACACTCCGATGCCTAAGTTAGCAAGAGTGTGAGCAGGTCTAGAGAGTATTGGGACTTAGAGATACCTGAGGAGTGTCAGGGTATTTATAGTGGTGATCCAATAACCACCGCTGAAGTAGTTCCACCTTTTAAGGTGGATAACCGTCCCTTTATCTTAGGGAAGTTGAGATATGGCTCCTGGAAGTGGGTAGAGAGATTTTAGGGGCAGTTACTCATTTGAATGAGTGATTATCTGTCAGTTAATCATCGTCCCCGACTTCTTTAGGATTGGTCGTGATAGGAACCGACTTCATAGGGAGGAGGTCGGTTCAAGGCGAGGCTCAATCCTCCTGGATTGGGCCTTTTGTTGGGACCTGGGCCTCATCGTTGGGCCAGGGTATGAACAGTGCCCCTACTCGAGCCCAATTTCTTTTTAAGATTTGGGTTCGAGTATTCTACTCGGAGTTGTAACCGACTTGCGAGGGAACCGACGTGATTATTTTCGTGACTTTTGATTTTTACAGTTACGTCTAATCAAACGTCGCGTCCGTTAGGGGTTTTGAGTGGGTATTAATTACCTTGGTAACGGTGCATTCATGACCGCTTCCCTTTTTACCTTTATGCCCTTAACGTACTTATAAGTGCTTTCCCCTTCTTTCGTTGTTTCGTTTCTTCGATTTTTCAAATTTTCCCTTTCATCCGTTCGTGGAGCATTTTCATATCAGTTTGTGGGACTTCTTTCGTTGAAGGCTTTTATCTTCTCCTACCTTTTTCCGGCAAAGGTTGGTTCTTTTTTCTCTCCTTTTGTTAATTGCTTTTGCTTGCATGCTTTTTTATTTTCTTTGGAGAGGGAGAGGTGACGTTGTAGCCTTCTGTTGAGTTCCGTGTCCCTTTAGGGACTCTCATTTTTTATTCTTTTTCTTTTTCCTTTGTAGGTTTTCATCGTATTTTTAGAAAAAATGTCTTCTGTAGAAGTTCTTGTTTAATGGGTTGATGTTACGGTCCTGGGGGAGGAACCCTTGGCTGATGTCGAGTTCATCACCCATCTTCGCACTCATCACCGCATTTGTACTTCTCAGGAGGATGAGCCCAAGTATGAGTTGGTGGCCCCGGGTCTGGAAGACCGGGTTTGTTTTGGGAGGGATTCCGAGGAGGTCCCTCATTTTTTCTATATGTATGAGAGCATGATTACCTGTTTGGGTGTTTTTCTTCCGTTTTCTGAATTTGAAATGGCTGTTTTACGCCACTGTCGAGTTGCCCCTACCCAACTTCACCCCAATTCTTGGGGTTTTCTGAAAATTTACCAATTTATTAGTCACGCTTTGGACTTTCTGACCTCTTTGAGGATTTTCTTCTATCTTTTCCACATGACTAAGCCCTTCAGTGGGCTAAATAACAAGCAGCAAAGGGTGTCTTTCCGAGCCATACAAGGTCGGAGAATTTTCACCCTTTTTGACGAATCCTTCCACGACTTCAAAAATTATTTTTTCAAAGTTCAAGCTGTAGAGGGTCACCACCCCTTTTTCTTGGATGAGAATTCTTCCCCTCGCTTTTCCCTCTATTGGTTGGAGGCCTCCCCCTGTGAGAAATACGGTCTGGACAACCTAGACGAGGTGGAGGCGGCCATTGTGGGGTTTTTCCGAGAAGTGTGGGGGAGGGCCCCATACTTGGATACTAGAAAATTTCTCCAGGGATCGCCGACTTTTGTTCGGTTGCAACTAGGTAGCTTTTATATATATATGTATATATATTTCTTATTTCCGACTTGTATCTGCCGACTTGAGATTTGCCGACTTGTTGTTTTTGCTAATTGTTTCTTTTGCAGATATGGCGAGGAAGAATGCTCAGGAATCTTACCAAAGAGTCCAGGAGGCTAGGGCAAGGTCTTGGGCCAGGACTGGTGGCACCAAGGCGATCATCTCTCCTCCTCCTCCTCCTCCCCAGAACACAGGGACTCCTTCCCAGCCCATTGTGATTTCTTCTTCGGCTTTGTCTCGGCCGCTCCCCTCCGCCTGACTTCTTCCTAAGCCGGAGAAGAAGAAGCGCAAGATTTTAGAGTCTGGCTCTTCTTTTGACGGTGGGGTTAAGGCGGATGCTCTTGCATTCGTCCGAAAGAACATCTACCCTCATATAAGTATGGATGATGTCTCTGTTCGGAACCACCTTACCACTCTGGCTGAGGAGAGTCTCAGGGCGGCGGGTGTTTGTGGCAAACTCTTAGATATTTTTGAGAAGACTCCTCTCATCTCTTTGGGGTTAACCTCGAAGGTTGAGGAGCTGGAAGGAAGGCTTCTTACTTATCAAGAGCATGAGAGGGAGTTGAAGGAGGAGGTCGCCAAGCTGAGGGAGGAGAGAAATAGCCTTCGGGAGAAGGAGAGTAAGTTGCAAGCCCAATGCAACATGGAGGCGGGTTTGAGGAAAACAGCACAGGAGAGTTACCAGAGTTTATTTCAAGATCTTGTGTCTGTGAGGAAGGATCTGCTGAATTCTCGGAATGCATATATCGAGTTGGAGGACTCTATTGCTGAGGGGGCCGAGGAGGCTTGGAGGATTTTTAAGGAGCAAGTCGGAGTCATCGCTCCTGACTTGGATCTTTCTCCTTTGGATCCTGACAAAGTTGTTATCGACGGTGTCATAGTGGATCCCCCTGCTCCCGTGATCGTTTCCGAGTCAGAATTGAAGACTCGGGGGCAGAGGATTATTGAGTCCCCTCCTCGCTCAAAGAACGCTTCGGGTTCTTCCCAGGTTCCTCCGACTTCCTCTTCATCTCCTATGGATGCCTCTCTCCCTGGTTCTAATGCTGCTCCTACTCCTTTGAAAAAATGATTGGCTATATGGGGGCCCGGCCTGTGGGTTCCCTCTTTTAAACTTTTTATATTTGGTGGTGTTGATTGACATTTCCTTTGGCCTTTCAAGGCTTTAAACAAAAAATATTTATAAATACCCTTTTTTGGATAAGGGTTTAAGTTACCTTTGCGTGCATGCTTTTCTGCTTTGATATTTTAGGAAGTCTTTTCGACCTTTTCCTGAAAACCTTTTGTTCGACTTGTCTGTTCTTCTGAGCTTTTTCGCTTTAAGAACCTAGGACAGTATTTTCAATAGTTTTTCGATCTCTTTTTCGCTTATTCCTCTATACTCAACTCTGTGATTTTATTGAGTTTTTATGACTTAGGTTATTTTTGTGATGCGTTTTTTCTTCTACTCGGTTTTTCATTTCGACTTATGGGTCGGAGTGTTTCCGAGTTTCTTACGATCAACTTTTATAACCTCTTTACACCGACTTGTACCTTGTCGTTTTATCCTGACGACCATCTAGGTCGGTTCATGGGATTTTCACGTTTTGTCGAGCTTAAGTCGGCGCGTTTCGTAGAAAGAAAAAAGGAAACAAGAAGGAATTTATAAGAGATATTTGTAAAATGAAAAGATCTTTATTTATTGGGGGGATACCTTATTGCTACTAAGGGTTTTTGACAGCCTATTTCCCTTAGCCTCTACTGTGATGCCTCGTTAAAAACCCTCCTCCAGAAAAAACCCTTTATTTTTGGGAAAAGATCATGAAGTTGGGAAAAGAGTACATCAGGGAGTAGAGTTCGCTTTTAACTATAGTACCTTTTCATATTGCAAGCATGCCATGACCTTGGAAACTCGGTGCCGTTCAGGTCGGTCACTTTATAATAACCTTTTCCTAGGACCTCATTGACTTTGTATGGTCCCTTCCAATTAGCAGCGAGTTTTCCTTCCCCTGATTTGTTGACTCCAATGTCGTTTCTGATCAAGACCAAGTCATTCGGGGCAAATGTTCTTCGAATGACTTTTTTGTTGTACCTTGTAGTCATCCTTTGCTTCAATGCTGCTTCTCTTATCTGGGCTTCTTCTCGGACTTCGGGGAGCAAATCGAGCTCCTCTTTGTGCCCCTGTATGTTTCCGATCTCGTTATGGAGAATTACCCTTGGGCTTTGTTCATTGATTTCCATTGGTATCATGGCTTCTATGCCATAAACTAGTCGGAAGGGTGTTTCTCCAGTGGCGGATTGGGGGGGTCGTCCTGTAAGCCCATAGCACTTGTGGAAGCTCTTCAGCCCAGGCTCCTTTTGCATCTTGTAACCGTTTCTTTAGCCCTGCCAGTATGACTTTGTTGGCTGTCTCGGCTTGCCCATTGGCTTGCGGGTGCTCCACCGAGGTGAACTGGTGTTTGATTTTCATACTGACTACTAGGCTTCTAAAGGTAGAGTCGGTGAATTGGGTCCCATTATCTGTGGTAATGGAATAAGGTATCACATACCTTGTGATGATATTTTTGCAGAGGAACTTCCGACTTTTTTGTGCGGTGATGGTGGCCAATGGTTCTGCTTCTATCCACTTTGTGAAGTAATCTATTCCCACGATCAGGTATTTGACTTGTCCTGGCGTTAGGGGAAAAAGACCTAACAAATCCATTCCCCATTTTGCAAAGGGCCATGGAGAAGTGATACTGATGAGCTCCTCTGGGGGAGCCACGTGGAAAATTTGCGTGCATCTGACATGGTAGGCACTTTTTCACAAATTCTGTGGCATCTTTTTGCAAGGTTGGCCAGTAGAATCCAGCTCGGATCACTTTCCTGGCTAATGACCTCACCCCGAGATGGTTTCCGCAGATCCCACTATGTACTTCCTCTAATACCTCGGTAGTTCTTGAGGTCGGTACACACTTTAATAATGGCGTTGATATCCCCCTTTTGTAGAGAATATCTCTCACCAAGGTGTAGTGTTGTGCTTCCCTTCGGATCTTCTTAGCCTCTTTCTCCTCCTTGGGGAGGATGCCGAATTTCATGTATTCGACCAAGGGGTTCATCCATCCGAGGTTTAATCCGACCACTTCAAAGACTTCTTGTTTGTCTTCTACTTTTACCACTGAGGGTTCCTAGAGAGTTTCTTGGATCAGGCTTCTGTTATTTCCTCCTGGCTTGGTTCTTGCTAACTTGGATAGGGCGTCTGCTCTGCTATTCAAATCCCGAGTTATATGCTTGACCTCGGTTTCTGCGAAGCGCCCAAGGTGTTCCAGAGTTTTTTCCAAGTACCTCTTCATATTTGGGTCCTTTGCCTGATATTCTCCACTTATTTGGGAGGTCACCACTTGTGAGTCACTGTATATCATCATCTTTGTAGCACCGACTTCCTCTGCCAGCTTCAATCCAGCAATCAAGGCTTCATACTCTGTGATGAGCGGATAATTTATACGCTTTTTGGCATTGTTTTTAGTATGTTTTTAGTATATTTTAGTTAGTTTTTATTACATTTTCATTAGTCTTTAGTTAAAATTCACTTTTCTGGGCTTTACTATGAGTTTGTGTGTTTTTTTGTGATTTCAGGTATTTTCTGGCTGAAATTGAGGGACCTGAGCAAAAATCTGATTTAGAGGCTGAAAAGGACTGCAGATGGTGTTAGATTCTGACCTCCCTGCACTCGAAGTAGATTTTCTGGAGCTACAGAAGCCCAATTGGAGCGCTCTTAATTGCGTTGGAAAGTAGACATCCTGGGTTTTCCAGCAATGTATAATAGTCCATACTTTTTCCGAGATTTGATGGCCCAAACCGGCGTTGCAAATCAGCTTCAGAAATCCCGGCGTTAAACGCCGGAACTGGCACAAAAATTAGAGTTAAATGCCCAAACTGGCATAAAAGCTAGCGTTTAACTCAAAAAAAAGTCTCTACACATAAAAGCTTCAATGCTCAGCCCAAGCACACACCAAGTGGACCCCGAAAGTAGATTTTTACGTCATTTACTCATTTCTGTATACCCTAGGTTACTAGTTCACTATTAATAGGACCTTTTGATATTGTATCTGTACCTCATGACACTTTACACGTTTCTCATTGTATCTTCTACAGCATGAGTCTCTAAACCCCATGGTTGTGGGTGAGGAGCTCTGCTGTGTCTTGATGGATTAATGCAATTACTACTATTTTTCATTCAATCATGCTTGCTTCCATTCTAAGATATCACTTGTTCCTAAACCTGATGAATGTGATGATCCGTGACACTCATCATCATTCTCAACTATGAACGTGTGCCTGACAACCACCTCCGTTCAACCTTAGATTGAGTAGATATCTCTTGGATTCCTTAATCAGAATCTTCGTGGTATAAGCTAGAATTGATGGCGGCATTCAAGAGAATCCGGAAGGACTAAACCTTGTCTGTGGTATTCTGAGTAGGATTCAAGGATTGAATGACTGTGACGAGCTTCAAACTCCTGAGGGCTGGGCGTTAGTGACAGACGCAAAATAATCAATGGATTCTATTCCAACCCGATTGAGAACCGACAGATGATTAGCTGTGCTGTGACAGAGCGCGTTGAACATTTTCACTGAGAGGATGGGAGGTAGTCATTGACAACGGTGAAACCCTACATACAGCTTGCCATGGAAGGAGTCTTGCGTGCTTGAAGAAGAAGACAGTAGGAAAGCAGAGATTCAGAAGATAGAGCATCTCCAAAACCTCAACCTGTTCCCCATTACTGCAAAACAAGTACTTATTTCATGTTCTTTTCCCTTTTACAATCAACCCTGATAATTATTGATATCCTGACTAAGAGTTACAAGATAACCATAGCTTGCTTCAAGCCGACAATCTCCGTGGGATCGACCCTTACTCGCGTAAGGTATTACTTGGACGACCCAGTGCACTTGCTGGTTAGTTGTGCGGGATTGCAAAAGTGTGATTGCAATTTCGTGCACCAAGTTTTTGGCGTCGTTGCCAGGGATTGTTCGAGTTTGGACAACTGACGGTTTATCTTGTTGCTTAGATTAGCACTGTTTTATTTTTGTTGGTTTAGAGTCTTTTATTTGAGTCTAGTTTCATATTTTAAGTTTGGTGTCCTCTTTGTGTTTTCCTTTAAAATTTTCGAAAATTTGTGCTTGATTTTCTAAAAATTTTAAGTTTTGTGTCATTTTGTTATTTTTCTCTTTCCTCATTTCAAAAATCAAATCTTTTTCAAAATAATTTTCAATCATATATTTTCAATTGCTAATTCCAAAATCTTTTTAATTAACTAATTGATTTAGTTTTCAATTTGCTTTGATCTTATTTTCTTTTAGTTTTCGAAATTTGATTTTTTCCCATTTGTTTTATTTTATTATTTTCGGTCAAATCAAAAAAAAATTTACTTTACTTGTGAATTCATATCATATTCCCTTTCTCCATCATGGACCTAAGTGGAATTGAACAGTCCAGAAGGACTCTGGGGTCATATGCTAACCCCATTACAGCTGCATATGGGAGTAGCATCTGTATACCTCCCATTAAAGCAAGCAGCTTTGAGCTAAATCCTCAACTCATTATCATGGTGCAGCAAAATTGCCAGTATTCCGGTCTTCCACAGGAAGAACCTACTGAGTTTCTGGCACAATTCTTACAAATTGCTGACACAGTACGTGATAAAGAGGTGGATCAGGATGTCTACAGACTATTACTGTTTCCATTTGCTGTAAAAGATCAAGCTAAGAGGTGGTTGAATAACCAACCTACAGCAAGCATAAAGACATGGAAATAGTTATCAGACAAATTCCTGAATCAATTTTACCCTCCAAAAAGGATGACATAGCTAAGGCTGGACATCCAAGGCTTTAAACAAGAGGATAATGAATCCCTTTATAATGCCTGGGAGAGGTATAGAGGTATGCTAAGAAAATGCCCCTCTGAAATGTTTTCAGAGTGGGTACAGTTAGACATCTTCTACTATGGGCTTACAGAAAAAGCTCAGATGTCTCTAGACCACTCAGCTGGTGGATCTATACACATGAGGAAGACGATTGAGGAAGCTCAAGAGCTTATAGATACTGTTGCTAGAAATCAACATTTGTACTCTAGCAATGAATTCTCCACAAAAGAAGAAGTTATGGCAGTAGCCACTGATCCTAATCCTCAAGAACAGATGGTTGAGCTTAATCAGCAATTACACCTGATGACAAAACAGTTAGCAGAATTTAAAGAGATGCTCCAAGAAACTAAAATTGCTAGCAAGAACATAGAATCACAGTTGAATCAGGCAAAACAGCAGCTATCTAAACAGATAACAGAAGAATGCCAAGCAGTTCAACTGAGGAGTGGGAAGACATTGAATAACACTGCTCAAAGTAGCAAAAAGCCAATAAAGAAACAATTGACAGAGGATAGCCAAACCACTATCCAAAATCCCTCTGAGGACAGTAAGAGCCCAGAGAGGAATACTCTTGGCGTTCAAACGCCAGAAAAGGGGGAAAGCTGGCGTTAAACGCCCATTCCCTGCCCAGTTCTGGCGTTCAAATGCCAGAAAGGGGGGAAAAGTTGGCGTTAAACGCCCATTTTTCACCCAATCCTGGCGTTCAAACGCCAATGGGGAATCAGACACCTGAGAGTGCTGATAGTAACCCCTCTAAAAAGGCTTCTTCAACCACTTCTGTAAGGAATAAACCTGCAGCAACTAAGGTTGAAGAATATAAAGCCAAGATGCCTTATCCTCAGAAACTCCGCCAAGCAGAACAGGATAAGCAATTTGCCCGCTTTGCAGACTATCTAAGGACTCTTGAAATAAAGATTCCGTTTGCAGAGGCACTTGAGCAAATACCTTCTTATGCTAAGTTCATGAAAGAGATCTTAAGTCATAAGAAGGATTGGAGAGAAACTGAAAAAGTGTTTCTCACTGAAGAATGCAGTGCAGTCATTCTGAAAAGCTTACCAGAAAAGCTTCAAGATCCAGGAAGCTTTATGATACCATGCACATTAGAAGGTGCTTGCACCAAGACATCCCTGTGTGACCTTGGAGCAAGTATCAATCTAATACCTGCATCCACTATCAGAAAGCTTGGGTTGACTGAAGAAGTCAAACCAACCCGGATATGTCTCCAACTTGCTGATGGCTCCATTAAATATCCATCAGGCATAATTGAGGACATGATTGTCAAGGTTGGGCCATTCGCCTTTCCAACTGACTTTGTAGTACTGGAAATAGAGGAGCACAAGAGTGCAACTCTCATTCTAGGAAGACCTTTCCTAGCAACTGGACGAACTCTTATTGACGTACAAAAAGGGGAAGTAACCCTGAGAGTCAATGAGGATGAGTTCAAGTTGAATGCTGTAAAAGCTATGCAGCATCCAGACACACCAAATGACTGCATGGGCGCTGACATCATTGACTCTTTGGTGGAAGAGATCAATATGACTGAAAGTCTAGAATTTGAGCTAGAGGACATCTTCAAGGATGTTCAGCCAGATCAGGAAGAACCAGAGGAAACAAAAGAATTTTTGAAAATTCCTCAAGAAGAGGATAAGCCTCCCAAACCTGAGCTCAAACCACTACCACCATCCCTGAAGTATGCATTTCTGGGAGAGGGTGACACTTTTCCAGTGATCATAAGCTCTGCTTTAAATCAACAGGAAGAGGAAGCACTGATTCAAGTGCTAAGGACACACAAGACAGCTCTTGGGTGGTCCATAAGTGATCTTAAGGGCATTAGCCCAGCAAGATGCATGCACAAAATCCTATTGGAGGATAATGCCAAACCAGTGGTTCAACCACAAAGGCGGCTAAATCCAGCCATGAAGGAGGTGGTGCAGAAAGAGGTCACTAAATTACTAGAGGCTGGAATTATTTATCCTATTTCTGATAGCCCCTGGGTGAGCCCTGTCCAAGTTGTCCCCAAGAAGGGAGGCATCACTACAAGACTTTAACATATTTGTGGGTATTTTTTAAGGGGAGTTTTGAAAACCTCCACAGTATATTTTATATGTGACATTTTAATAAACCTCCACAGATTAACAATAAACTCCACTGTTATAATTACCACATAATTAAAACTCCTTAAAAATCCAATAAAACACTGAAGAGAGGGAACGGAAGAGTGAGAGCTCAGAGAAACCCTAAGCTCGCTATAGGCATCTCTACCGCCATCTCCACCGCCGCCTCCGCCGCCGCCTCCGCCGCTATTGCCGCCATCGCTGCCACTAGAGTTCATCTCTTTTCTGCTTCTACCATAAAGCTACTGAGATCGAGCCAAGGCTCCTCCTTCATCAGCGCGTTTACAGATCTAATCGCAACAAGCATTTGAGATCAAGAGAAAGTGCCTCTTCGGTCAATGACGCTCGTGTTCTCCATCGGCATTCTATCCCTTCTGTACGCTCTTCTTTCCACTCATTCTCAATTTGATGGTTCTCCTTCTCTTTTTCCTTGTTTTTTGTTTTTCATTCGCAGATTCTGAATGCTTTGTTATGTGATATAACATTCCATGAGTTTTATTATCTCTTAATGGATAATATTATTTCAAATTCTCAAGCACTCCAAGTGTTTGATGAATTGTTTATTCTCTTAATTGAAATCCTGATAAATTAATTTGCTAATTTTTGAAATTTTATTTTGTGACACTCTTTTATTTTGATACATTTGAAATCCTGATAAATTGATTTTATTTAGAAATAGCTATGTTGCATGAGGTGTTTGTTAAATCTCAAATTGGCTATTTCTATGATCACATAAACTGCACCTCCTCTGCTGAATGAAGAAAATTATCACATGATGCTTAGGTTTTTCCCCAAGACAACTGTGGATGTTTTTGCATTGGTGCTGGAATTTGGAGGCAGTAAGCTTTCATTTCATAATGTATTTCTGTTCAGAAATAGCTATGTACTACTTTTCTTTCTAATCCTGCTCATACTCATCAATTGCAAAACATTTTATATATCAATCACTATAATAATCAACACTACAGAAGAAAGAAAAAAATATAATGTGCTTCAATATTGTATGCTTTTTTGGTGAGCCTCCTTGAAAGTTGGGCCTTCCATTTCGATGCTTGCAGATTTTAAGCCAGGCTGAAGAATCATTTTGTTTCAGCAATGGCAAGTCCTTTATTTTTACTTCAGCTAAATGTTTGTAGTAATTTATTGAATCTTCTTGTGCCATTTTATATAAACACAATGAACAACACATTTCTCATTATATATCGTGTTTGTGTTTTCATTTATTATTCCATTTCCAAACAGCAATTTAATTTCATGTCGCCAGATGCATTGACAGAAGATCAAGTTGCTGAATTCCGAGAAGCTTTTAGCTTCATTGACAAGGACCATGACGGTGTGTATATTTTTCTTTTTTATCCCAAACTCTTTCTTGGATTAAAGAGTTTCGTTTGTTTTTTAAACTGATTTGAATGAAAGTGTATGTATATAGGATTTATTAGCGTGGATGAATTGGCAACCATTATTAAATCATTGGAAGGTAATCCAACAAAAGAAGAAATCCAACATATGATTAGTGAAGTTGATATTGACGGGAGTGGGAGCATAGGTTTTGAAGAGTTCATCAATATCATGGCTACAAAAATGAAGGTAAACATGCCTAATCTGTCTTGGAATTTGGAAACTAAAATTGGTTACTTAATGTTGGATGGATATGGCAGGAAAATTTGGCTGAGGAGCTAAAAGAAGAATTCTATTTAAATTTTATAAATAACTATTTGCTCCTCGTCAAGAAGGATCAACAGGGACACAGGGAAGCAAGTTTAACAAAAACGAGGCTCTCCATAGAATGGTTCAAGTTTAGCTTTTATAGAGCAAGTCAGCAAGGCAAGATCATTATTTTACACACTTCATGAACTTACAGCAAATTCCAAATTAAAGCACTACCACAGGTCCTAAATAAGTGTCCAAATCCAAAATTTCACCTTAAACAGAATCTAGAAAAGTACTGTAAAGCAGCTATTAATTATTCTGGCCTCCTTCTCCTGCATATACAAGGCCAAGAAGGTAGAACATCCTAATTCATAACGTAAATAGTTGATCAATTATGAAGTGCATGTAGAAGTCAATTTCCCCAAGTCTTTTGGTTTTTAAGTTACAACTATCATTCTGATGTAGTTTGCTTAAAAAATAAACTGATCCAAAATCTTTATTGACCACAGAAAATCAACTCAGTTATTATAGTAATGTGATCTTTTTTCTTTTTCACCAGTCTCAGACATTGAATCCCTCAGAACGGAGGCACTGTTTATGAGACTCGATCCTTCGAACCAATTTTTTTTCTTTTTCTTTTTCTGTATCCTAATATTTGAATTTTATTGCATGCAGGTGGCGAAAGTAAATATTAGTGCTGGTGGAACAACTCCTTTACACATTGCAGCTGATTATATTACAATGCTATAATTAAAAGTTTGATTGGTAAGATTTGTCATTGCTAGTTGGTTTGATATTATGCCTGTGTTTGGATTAGCTTATTTTGTGTTCATAACAGTTTATAAGCAAAGTTTTACTAGAGATTTGGGTGAAGAATATTGTTGCACAACTAAAATTATCTGCCAAAAATTTTATCACAACTAAAATTTTATCTTTTTTTTAAGGGTTTGAAGACAAAGGGTGTGAAGTAAGTCCTGTCTCATACCTAAGAGCCGATTTTGTAGAACCCAATGCATTGGTTTGTGTTGGCAAGTATCTGAGTCAATTGTTGCTTGATTTGAATAATTTCATAATGCAGAAAATTGAACTTGCTTTCGTTTGGGGATGAAGCTGAAGAAGAAGAAAAGGAATTGGCATTGGTGAAGTAAAAGATTAAGAGCAGTCATGATGTCTTGAATGATCCCTGTCTTTTGAAGGAAGAACTCCCAACAATGAAATGGTAATATGACCTTTGCTTCCGTTTTCGTTTTTCTTCTCAAGTAGAAGTATTGGTTGATAAATTCCACATACTAATAAGTTGCTGAATATTGTTTTATTTGTTTATACTTTATGGAACTGCTTATGGAACTAAAATCTGTACTACATCGTGATACGAATAATCTCACATGAAAGTCTATATTTTTACAAGAACCTAATGGTGTAAATGCTATATCAAATAACCACAAATATAATATTAGTTGTTTTTATGTTGCAGAGTAAAGCAAGGGATTTGCAGTTAACTGTAAGAGATGCACTAAAAACCAAGAAGGAAAAGCCTCGGAAAGAGTTAGAAACTCCTTTACACATTATGCTAAAACACTGTTGGACTCTCCTTGTAGTGTATTTGTTGGAATAAATGAAGTCTCAGCTCAAAATTGCTGCCGTTGTTGCTATTAGCTAGCTCTGGACTCATTCCATGGTTAGTGCCACCATTGACATTTATACATTTTTTTAGTTTAGTATCATAACTACTTGTAGAGCAATTGGTAATTGACTCTGATTGATGTCACTATACTAGAAGGATAACTTAATATTAATGATATTTAAGCATTTGTATTTGATATAGTAAGAAGTGTATTGTTTTAGAGATTACTAGAGACTTTTATATAATTAGATGATATTAAAATTGTTGTTTTATTTTACTTTTAAAGAAAAACAGTAATAGTTGTGTAGAACAATACCATATGCAATTATGTTTGGAACTCTTGACATTGAGAATTTTTTTGATATATAGAGTTATGTCTTATATTGAGAAATTGTTATAAAAGATTTAGTTTTTAAATTTTGATATTAAAAAATAAATTTTTAATTTGCTAGTATGTAAATGAGATGAGATTAATGAATGATGTGAAATTAAAAATAAATAAATAATTACAGAATTTGTGGGGGTTTGAAAATCTCACAAAATAGTTAATTTTTTTAATTAAAAAATCAATTTGTGGGGGTTTTAAACTGCCACAAAAGTGATTTAAAATCGCCACAAAAATCCAATATTAAACCCCCACTAAACACACACACAAAACCTCCACTAAATAGATTGTGGAGGTTTTTAAAAACCCTCACAAAAGACCTCGTGGCACCTCAAATTTTGGGGGTTTTAGAAACCTCCACAAATCATTTGGTGGGGGTTATAAACCTCCACAAATAAGAGAAAAAACTGTCACAAATAAACAAATACCTTGTAGTGCATGACAGTGGTTCATAATGAAAAAAATGAACTGGTTCCTACAAGAACAGTTACAGGGTGGCGTATGTGTATTGACTACAGAAGGCTCAATACAGCCACCAGAAAGGATCATTTTCTTTTACCATTCATAGACCAAATGCTAGAAAGACTAGCTGGTCATGATTATTACTGCTTTTTGGATGGCTATTCAGGTTACAACCAAATTGCAGTAGATCCTCAAGACCAAGAGAAAACAGCATTCACCTGTCCTTCTGGCGTGTTTGCCTACAGAAGAATGTCTTTTGGTCTGTGTAATGCTCCTGCAACTTTTCAGAGATGCATGTTATCCATCTTCTCTGATATGGTGGAGAAATTCCTGGAAGTCTTCATGGATGACTTCTCAGTATATGGAGACTCATTCAGCTCATGTCTTAACCACCTAGCACTTGTCCTGAAAAGGTGCCAAGAGACTAACCTGGTTTTAAATTGGGAGAAATGTCACTTTATGGTGACTGAAGGAATTGTCCTTGGGCACAAAATTTTAAGCAAGGGAATAGAGGTGGATAAGGCAAAGGTAGAGGTAATTGAAAAATTACCACCACCTGTCAATGTTAAGGCAATCAGAAGCTTTCTGGGACATGCAGGATTCTACAGAAGGTTTATAAAGGATTTTTCGAAAATTGCAAAACCTCTGAGCAACCTACTAGCTGCTGACACACCATTTGTGTTTGACACACAGTGTCTGCAGGCATTTGAGACCCTGAAAGCCAAGTTGGTCACAGCACCAGTCATCTCTGCACCAGACTGGACATTGCCATTCGAACTAATGTGTGATGCCAGTGACCATGCCATTGGTGCAGTGTTGGGACAGAGGCATAACAAGCTTCTGCACGTCATTTATTATGCCAGCCGTATTCTAAATGATGCACAGAAGAATTACACAACCACAGAAAAAGAGTTACTTGCAGTGGTCTATCCCATTGACAAGTTTAGATCCTATCTAGTGGGATCAAAGGTGATTGTGTACACTGACCATGCTGCTCTTAAGTACTTACTCACAAAGCATGATTCAAAACCCAGGCTCATAAGATGGGTGTTGCTTCTGCAATAGTTTGATATAGAAATAAGAGACAGAAAAGGGACAGAGAACCAAGTAGCTGATCATCTGTCCCGAATAGAACCAGTAGCTGGGGCGTCCCTCCCTTCTACTGAGATCTCTGAGACTTTTCCAGATGAGCAACTCTTTGCCATTCAGGAAGCTCCATGGTTTGCAGATATTACAAATTACAAAGCTGTGAGGTTCATACCCCAGGAGTACAGCAGGGTGCAAAGAAAGAAATTAATTTCAGATGCCAAGTACTACCTATGGGATGAGCCATATCTCTTTAAGAGATGTGCAGACGGAATGATCCGCAGATGTGTACCCAGAGAGGAAGCACAAAGGATCCTATGGCACTACCATGGATCACAGTATGGGGGACATTTTGGAAGTGAGCGAACAGCCACTAAGGTCCTCCAATGTGGCTTCTACTGGCCTACTCTCTATAGAGATGCCCGAGAGTTTGTGCGTAACTGTGACAGCTGCCAAAGAGCTGGTAACTTGCCTCACGGATACGCCATGCCTCAACAAAGGATCTTAGAGATTGAATTGTTTGATGTATGGGGGATTGACTTCATGGGTCCGTTCTCACCATCATACTCAAACACTTACATTCTGGTGGCAGTGGACTATGTATCTAAGTGGGTAGAAGCAATTGCTACACCCACTAATGATACTAAGACCGTGCTGAAATTCCTCTAGAAACACATCTTCAGCAGATTTGGTGTTCCCAGAGTCCTAATCAGTGATGGGGGTACTCATTTCTGCAATAAACAGCTCTACTCTGCTATGGTCCGATATGGAATTAGCCACAAAGTGGCAACCCCGTATCATCCACAGACAAATGGGCAAGCTGAAGTCTCTAACAGAGAGCTAAAAAGAATCCTAGAACGGACTGTAATTGCCCGTAGAAAGAATTGGGCAAAGAGCTTGGATGATGCTCTGTAGGCATACAGAACAGCATTCAAGACTCCAATAGGAACCTCTCCATACCAACTTGTGTATGGCAAGGCCTGTCATCTGCCTGTGGAACTGGAACATAAAGCCTACTGGGCAACCAGATTCCTAAACCTGGACGCTAAGTTAGCTGGTGAAAAAAGATTACTCCAGCTAAATGAGCTAGATGAATTTAGACTCAGTGCCTTTGAAAATGCAAAAATTTATAAGGAAAAGGCAAAGAAATGGCATGACAAGAAGTTGTCATCCAGAGTCTTTGAGCTAGGACAAAAAGTTCTGCTCTTCAACTCTAGGCTCAGACTGTTCCCAGGAAAACTTAAATCCCGGTGGAGGGGTCCGTATGTGATTACAGGAGTGTCACCATATGGATATGTTGAGCTTCAGGATACTGATTCTGACAAAAAGTTCATTGTTAATGGACAGAGGATCAATCATTATCTTGAAAGCAACCTTGAGCAAGAATGCTCAAAACTGAGGCTTGAGTGATTCTCAGTGAAGGTCCAGCTAAAGACAATAAAGAAGCGCTTGCTGGGAGGCAACCCAGTCATTAGCAGGTTATCTGTTTTGTTTAATCAAAGTTTGATACATATTCTCAAAGGGCAATCATCAAAATTGAAGGAATTCACAGAGTTACAGAAGGATTCAGTGCAAAATGCAAAGAAAAGGAGCTTGCTGGCGAAAAAATGCCAGTAAGGGGTACTTTGGGCGTTAAACGCCAGAATGGGCACCATTCTGAGCGTTTAACGCCAGTAAAGGTGCTATTTTGGGCGTTAAACGCCAGAATGGGCGCCATTCTAACGCCAGGTGTGCAACATCCTGGGCGTTTAGCAAAACGCCCAGTGATAAAGGGGTTTCTGGCGTTTAACACCAGCCAGGGTACCTGGCTGGGCGTTAAACGCCCAAATTGGCCAACATTTGGGCGTTAAACGCCAGAATGGATACCATTCTGGGCGTTTAACGCCATAAAGGTGGGAGACAGAGATTTTGCTTTCCACTTCAAATTTTTTCAAACTTTCCTGTTTTGATCCATAATTTCCTACATAAATACATTTCAAACTTTCATCATTCACCTTCAAATTTTCAAAATTACATTCATTCTTCAAATCTCTTTCAAATCCTTTCCAAATCTTCTTCAAAAAACTCAAATATCTCTCAATTTCTTTCCATATCTTCTCAAATCTCCTTCAAAATTTTCGAACTCTCTCTCCCTTCCTTATAAATATATGTTCGGCCACACCCCTCTTCCCCACCATTCGAATTTGCTCTCTTCCTCTCTCTCCTCTTTCCTTTCTTTTGCTTGAGGACAAGCAAACCTCTAAGTTTGGTGTGTTTTTCCGTGATCACTAAGTTAAGGCTCATCAAGGTCATGGCCCCCAAAGGAAAACAAACCAATTCAAGAGGCAAGAAAGAGAATACTCCAAAAGACATTTGGAGTCAAGAGAAGTTCTTAACCAAAGAACATGCAGACCATTACCACAAAATAATGGGTCTAAGGTCAGTGATCCCGGAAGTTAAATTTGATCTGAAAGAAGATGAATATCCGGAGATCCAGGAGCAAATTCGAAATAGAGGATGAGAAGTTCTAACCAACCCTGAGACAAAGGTTAGGAGAAATATGGTTCAGGAATTCTACTCAAATCTGTGGCTGACAGATAAGCAGAGAATGACTAGAACCACTTTTCATACCTACAGAACCATGGTCAGAGGGAGAATTATTTACTTCCATCTGGACAAAATAAGAGAGGTCTTCAAATTACCTCAACTACAAGATGATCCTGAATCCTTTAATAGGAGAATGGTGAGAGTAGATAAGGGGTTGGATCAAGTTCTAGAGGACATATGCCTCCCTGGAACCAAGTGGATGACCAATTCAAAAGGTGTCCCAAACCAACTCAAGAGGGGAGATCTCAAACCAGTTGCAAGAGGCTGGTTGGACTTCATAGGGCGTTCTATCTTGCCCACTAGTAACCGTTCTGAGGTTACTATCAAGAGAGCAGTGATGATTCATTGTATTATGCTGGGAAAAGAAGTGGAGATCCATCATCTGATTGCTTGTGAGATTTACACAATTGCAAACAAGAACTCTACTGAAGCCAAACTGGCTTACCCAAGCTTAATCTCTTTGCTATGTAAAGATGCTGGGGTGAAAATGGGAGTAGATGAATTCATCCCAATTGAGCACCCAATCACCAAGAGGTCAATGGAAGGACAAATGCAAGATAACTCTATCAAAAGGAAGGCGCAGGAGTTCCTCCCTGAACTTCCTGAAATTGACTACTGGACTCGTCTAGAAGCATCTGTTGCCAAGCTGCAAGAAGCTATGGAACAAATTAAGGAAGAACAGCAGAATCAAAACTGCATGCTCTGCAAATTGCTGAAGGAACAAGAGAAGCAGGGGCGTGAGCTACAGGAGTTGAAGCGCCAAAAGCTCTCCCTTGAAGGGTCAAATACCCCACAAGTTGAGGGAGCATCCACTTCTCAAAATCAAGGTTGTTGAGTCCTAACTCTGTGATAACCTCTATCATTAGGAGTCTATTTAAATTTTTGCTTTCTATTATTATTAGTCTTATCTTATATCTATTTTTGAGTCTTGTTCTTAATTCATGATTAATAAAAATTTAAGGTTCATGTCTTAAAGCTATGAATGTCCTATGAATCCATCACCTCTCTTAAATGAAAAATGCTTTAATCACAAAAGAACAAGAAGTACAGGATTTTGAATTCATCTTTGAAACTAGTTGAATTAGTTTGATGTGGTGACAATACTTTTTATTTTTTGAATGAATGCTTGAACAGTGCATATGTCTTTTGAATTTGTTGTTTTAAGAATGTTAAAGTTGTTGGCTCTTGAAAGAATGATGAAAAAGGAGAAATGTTATTGAGGATCTGAAAAATCATCAATTTGATTCTTGAAGCAAGAAAAAGCAGTGAACACAAAAAAAACGAAAAAAAAAGAGAGAAGAGGAGAAAGAAAAAGAAAAAGAAATAATAAATTTGTGATCCAAGGCAAAAAGAGTGTGCTTAAGAACCCTGGACACCTCTAATTGGGGACTCTAGCAAAGCTGAGTCACAATCTGAAAAGGTTCACCCAATTATGTGTCTGTGGCATGTATGTATCCGGTGGTAATACTGGAAGACAGAGTGCTTTGGGCCACGGCCAAGACTCATAAAGTAGCTATGTTCAAGAATCATCATACTTAACTAGGAGAATCAATAACACTATCTGAGTTCTGAGTTCCTATAGATGCCAATCATTCTAAATTTCAAAGGATAAAGTGAGATGCCAAAACTGTTCAGAAGCAAAAAGCTACTAGTCCCGCTCATCTAATTGGAGCTAAGTTTCTTTGATAATTTGGAGTCTATAGTATATTCTCTTCTTTTTATTCTATTTTGATTTTCAGTTGCTTGGGGACAAGCAACAATTTAAGTTTGGTGTTGTGATGAGCGGATAATTTATACGCTTTTTGGCATTGTTTTTAGTATGTTTTTAGTATATTTTAGTTAGTTTTTATTACATTTTCATTAGTCTTTAGTTAAAATTCACTTTTCTGGGCTTTACTATGAGTTTGTGTGTTTTTCTGTGATTTCAGGTATTTTCTGGCTGAAATTGAGGGACCTGAGCAAAAATCTGATTTAGAGGCTGAAAAGGACTGCAGATGCTGTTGGATTCTGACCTCCCTACACTCGAAGTGGATTTTCTGGAGCTACAGAAGCCCAATTGGTGCGCTCTCAATTGCATTGGAAAGTAGACATCCTGGACTTTCCAGCAATGTATAATAGTCTATACTTTGTCCGAGATTTGATGGCCCAAACTGGCGTTGAAAATCAGCTTTAGAAATCCCGGCGTTAAACGCCGGAACTGGCACAAAAATTGGAGTTAAACGCCCAAACTGGCATAAAAGCTGGCGTTTAACTCCAAAAAAAGTCTCTACACATAAAAGCTTCAATGCTCAGCCCAAGCACACACCAAGTAGACCCCGGAAGTGGATTTTTACGTCATTTACTCATTTCTGTATACCCTAGGTTATTAGTTCACTATTAATAGGACCTTTTGATATTGTATCTGTACCTCATGACACTTTACACGTTTCTCATTGTATCTTCTATAGCATGAGTATCTAAACCCCATGGTTGAGGGTGAGGAGCTCTGCTGTGTCTTGATGGATTAATGCAATTACTACTATTTTTCATTCAATCATGCTTGCTTCCATTCTAAGATATCACTTGTTCCTAAACCTGATGAATGTGATGATCCGTGACACTCATCATCATTCTCAACTATGAACGTGTGCCTGACAACCACCTCCGTTCAACCTTAGATTGAGTAGATATCTCTTGGACTCCTTAATCAGAATCTTCGTGGTATAAGCTAGAATTGATGGCGGCATTCAAGAAAATCCGGAAGGTCTAAACCTTGTCTGTGGTATTCTGAGTAGGATTCAAGGATTGAATGACTGTGACGAGCTTCAAACTCCTGAGGGCTGGGCGTTAGTGACAGATGCAAAAGAATCACTGGATTCTATTCCAACCCGATTGAGAACCGAAAGATGATTAGCCGTGCTGTGACAGAGCGCATTGAACATTTTCACTGAGAGGATGGGAGGTAGCCATTGACAACAGTGAAACCCTACATACAGCTTGCCATGGAAGGAGTCTTGCGTGCTTGAAGAAGAAGACAGTAGGAAAGCAGAGATTCAGAAGATAGAGCATCTCCAAAACCTCAACCTGTTCCCCATTACTGGAAAACAAGTACTTATTTCATGTTCTTTTCCCTTTTACAATTAACCCTGATAATTATTGATATCCTGACTAAGAGTTACAAGATAACCATAGCTTGCTTCAAGCCGACAATCTCCGTGGGATCGACCCTTACTCACGTAAGGTATTACTTGGACGACCCAGTGCACTTGCTGGTTAGTTGTGCGGGATTGCAAAAGTGTGATTGCAATTTCGTGCACCACTCTGCCTAATTATTTGAAGCTGGGAATTCAAATTTTAGGGAAACCTCTATCTGGGTTCCTCTTTCGTCTACCAATATTATGCATGCACCGCTTCCTGTTTTGTTGGAGAATCCATCTACATAGAGTTCTCATGTAGTTGGTTTTTCCTCCTGATCCCCTGCGTAATCTGCAACGAAGTCGGCGAGGCATTGGGCTTTAATCGCCGTCCGAGTTTCATATCTTAAGTCGAACTCGGAGAGCTCTATTGCCCATTGAACCATTCTCCCTGCAACATCCGTCTTTTGGAGGATTTGCTTCATGGGTTGGTTCGTACGGACTCTTATTGTGTGAGCTTGAAAGTAAGGTCGTAGCCTTCGTGAGGCTACTACTAAGGAGTAGGCAAACTTCTCTAGTTTGTGGTACCTTAGCTCAGAGCCTTGTAGAACTTTACTGATGAAATATACTGGATGTTGGCCGACCTCGTCTTCTCTTATCAGGGCTGATGAGACAGCCTTGTCTGCTGCAGATAAGTATAGGACGAGGTCTTTTCCAGCTACGGGTCGGGTCAGAATAGGAGGTTGGCTTAAGAACTTTTTGAACTCCTGGAACGCCTCCTCGCATTCAGGGGTCCATTCAAACTGACATCCCTTTCTCAATAAGGAGAACAGTGGAAGGGATTTTAGTGCTGATCCTGCCAAAAATCTGGAGAGGGCTGTAAGTCGGCCATTCAGCTGCTGGACCTCTCTCAAACAAGTCGGGCTTTTCATTTCCAGGATAGCTCTACACTTATCGGGATTGGCTTCGATCCCTCTTTGTGTTAGCATAAACCCTAGAAATTTCCCTGCTTCCACCGCGAAGGCGCACTTTGCGGGATTTAGTCTCATCCCGTGCAGCCTTATGGTGTCAAAGACTTGTGAAAGGTCTGACAAGAGGTCGACTTCCTTCTTGGTCTTTACCAACATGTCGTTGACGTATACTTCCATTAGGCTCCCAAGGTGAGGAGCAAACACTTTGTTCATCAGCCTTTGGTATGTGGCCCCTGTATTTTTTAATCCAAATGGCATGACCACATAGCAAAAATTTGCTCTAGGCATGATGAAGGATGTCTTTTCCTGATCTGGCTCATACATCGGGATTTGGTTATACCCCGAGTAGGCATCCATGAACGACAAGTATTGATACCCCGAGCTGGAGTCTACTAGGGTATCAATACTTGGCAGTGGATAAGGGTCCTTGGGACATGCCTTATTCAAGTCGGTATAGTCGACACACATTCTCCATTTGCCATTTTGTTTTTTGACTAGCACTACATTGGCTAGCCATGTTGGGTACTTGACTTCTCTGATGAAGCCAGCTTCTAGGAGCGCCTGTACTTGTTCTTCTACTACTAGGGCTCGTTCTGGGCCGAGTTTGCGTCTTCTTTGTTGTACAAGTCGGGACCCCGGGTAGACCGAGAGTTTGTGGGACATGAGCTCGGGGCCTATCCCAGGCATATCGGAAGCCTTCCAAGCAAAGAGGTCGGAGTTTTCTCTTAGGAGCTTAATCAATCCTTGTTTTAGGGTTTCCCCTAGGTTGGCTCCTATGTGAGTATTTTTTCCTTCCTCTTTGCCGACCTGTATCTCCTCGGTTTTTCCTCCTGGTTGTGGACGCAGCTCTTCTCTGGCCCTTGCACCACCGAGCTCTATTGTGTGAACTTCTCTGCCCTTTCCTCTCAGATTTAGGCTTTCATTATAGCATTTCCTTGCCAATTTCTGATCTCCCCTTACCGTTGCTATTCTCGTTGAGGTCGGGAATTTCATACAAAGGTGGGGAGTGGATACCACCGCTCCGAGTCGATTAAGAGTAGCTCTGCCGATTAAAGCGTTATATGCTGACCCTACATCGACAACTATGAAGTCTACACTCAAAGTTTTTAATTTTTCCCCTTTTTCGAAAGTGGTGTGGAGGGGCAAAAATCCCAGTGGCTTTATTGGTGTGTCGCCTAATCCGTATAAGGTGTCGGGGTAGGCTCTTAATTCTTTCTCATCCAACTCTAGTTTGTCAAAAGCGGGCTTGAAAAGGATGTCCGCTGAGCTTCCTTGGTCCACTAGGGTTCTGTGGAGATAGGCATTTGCTAGGATCATAGTTATTACCACTGGATCATCGTGTCCAGGGATTACTCCTTGCCCGTCTTCTTTTGTGAATGAAATGGTAGGGAGGTCAGATGATTCTCCTCCGACCTGGTAGACTCTCTTGAGATGCCTTTTGCGAGAGGATTTGGTGAGTCCCCCTCCCGCAAATCCTCCTGAGATCATATGGATATGTCTCTCCGGCGTCTGCGATGGTGGGTCTCTTCTATCCATATCATCTCGCTTTCTCTTCCCATGACTGTCCGACCTTTCTATGAGATATCTGTCAAGCCGACCTTCTCTGGCCAGCTTTTCTATCACATTTTTGAGGTTGTAACAGTCATTTATGGAGTGACCATATATTTTATGGTACTCACAGTAGTCGCCGTGGCTCCCCCCTTTTTTGTTTTTAATGGGTCTAGGGGGCGGCAGCCTTTCAGTATTACAAATCTCTCTGTATACATCCACTATAGAAACTTTCAGAGGAGTATAAGAGTGGTATTTTATTGGCCTCTCGAGACCGAGTTCTTCCTTTTTCTTGGTTTCCCTCTCCCTCTCTTTTGTTGAGGGAGGGTGCCCAGGTCGCCAACTCAGGTCTCTCAGCTTAGCATTTTCCTCCATATTGATGTACTTTTCAGCTCTTTCCTGTACATCACTTAGAGAGACGGGGTGTCTTTTAGATATGGACTGTGAGAAGGGACCTTCTCTAAGTCCATTGACTAACCCCATTATGACTGCCTCTGTGGGCAGGTTTTGAATCTCTAAACATGCTTTGTTGAACCTTTCCATATAGGCTCGTAAGGATTCTCCAACCTCCTGTTTTATTCCCAGGAGGCTCGGTGCATGTTTCACTTTGTCTTTCTGGATAGAGAACCTCATCAAAAACTTCCTTGAGAGGTCTTCAAAACTGGTGACCGACCTCGGGGGGAGGCTGTCGAACCACTTCATCGCTGCTTTCGATAGAGTGGTCGGGAAAGCTTTGCATCGCGTAGCGTCGGAAGCATCAGCTAGGTACATCCGACTTTTGAAATTGCTTAAGTGATGCTTCGGATCCGTGGTTCCATCGTAGAGGTCCATATCGGGGCTTTTGAAGTTCCTCGGAACTTTTGCCCTCATTATGTCCTCACTGAAAGGATCCTCCCCTCCTAGGGGCGGTTCTTCTTGCTCGTCACGGGAGTTCCGACCTTTGAGGGAGGATTCTAACTTTAAGAGTTTTCTTTCTAACTCTTTTCGTCATTCCATCTCCTCTTTTAGGTTCTTTTCAGTCTCCTTTTGTCGCTCCCGTTCTTGTTCTAACTGTTCCAGGCGACTGTGGACTAATCCCATGAGTTCAGTTGCATGGGATGGTCCCTCTTTCTCTGATTCGCGCCCTTCTGAAGAGTTTACCTTCGGATTTTTTACTCCGGAGGTACCTTCCCTGTGTTGATCATTGGTTCCTTGGTGGAGGGTCAAGTCTGCATCATTATTACCTGTGTCCAGATTCTCTTGTTCAGAATCTGACTCCACATGACCCTCTTCGGGGGATCTGTCCGCCATCACTGGTTGATCTCTCGGGTCCCCGGCAACGGCGCCAATGTTACGGTGGGTAATCGGAGATTAATGGATTGGATGGTGTTGGTTGGCCCAATCGCTTGAAAGAGGAAGCCTTCGAGTGGGTTTGCACCTCGGGGGCCTCCGTCCGACTTGTTCGTATGAGGAGAAGGGGGTGGTACCTGCAAAGACACTCTGATGCCTAAGTTAGCAAGAGTGTGAGCAGGTCTAGAGAGTATTGGGACTTAGAGATACCTGAGGAGTGTCAGGGTATTTATAGTGGTGATCCAATAACCACCGCTGAAGCAGTTCCACCTTTTAAGGTGGATAACCGTCCCTTTATCTTAGGGAAGTTGAGATATGGCTCCTGGAAGTGGGTAGAGAGATTTTAGGGGCAGTTACTCATTTGAATGAGTGATTATCTGTCAGTTAATCATCGTCCCCGACTTCTTTAGGATTGGTCGTGATAGGAACCGACTTCATAGGGAGGAGGTCGGTTCAAGGCGAGGCTCAATCCTCCTGGATTGGGCCTTTTGTTGGGACTTGGGCCTTATCGTTGGGCCAAGGTATGAACAGTTATATTGTCCTTGTCACACTACTTATTTGGTAATTTTTTTAAGTAAGAGACATAATGAAAGTGTGATAAAATTTTCATGAATCAAACTGAACATTTTTTCCAAATAAAAATAAGATCTCACTGTCACTTTTACTATTTTAGCTTGTATGATTAAATTTTTTTATTATTAAATCTCCAATATAACTTCTGAAATTTAAGTATTATACTAATTTAGTCTTTAAAATTTTAATTGTACTATTATTATTATGAAATTGATCTTTAAATATTATAAGATCCTGCAACTCCTTTAAAACAAAGGATACCATACATCACGGATTATCTAATCTTCAATTCTATTCTCATAATTATAATTCAAAATATTCTTAGAAAAGAATTAGTATTTCAAACTATATCTGCTACCTAGAGCCTACTAGCAATTAGGGCTGGCAATGGATTGGATAGAATAGAATTTAGACTCTATCCTAACTCTATCTGTGGGTTGAAAAGTTTTTTAAAATTCTATTTTATCCTATCCGCGGTTGATAATCTCTCAACCCTAACCCTAAAGTTCTAAACCCTACCCTACCCACAAAAAAATAAAAAAAATTTAAGCAAATATAAAATTAAACCATTCTAAATTTTATACATATTAATAAAATAGAAAATAAAAAACTAAGTTCAAATTAAAACTAAAAGCAATAAAATCTTAAAGAAATCTAACATAAAATTACAAATAATATAATTATCGACTAGTTTAGTAGTTATTTCAAGTTTTTATAAGAGGAATATTGTGAGTTCAACATTCATTTTCTTCACTATATACATTACTTTTACATATATATTATATAATATATTAGAGGTGCAAGTAGGGTAGGATGCCTACAAACAAATTTACATCCTACCCTACCCTACCCGTAGCAAATCAGATAGACAACCCTATCCAAACAAGTTAGTCTAGATTAAATACCCAAAAATAAAATATATATTATCAATCCTATTAGCAACTCCTTGTTGACTTTTACCCTCATATCGCCTTCTTTCACTTTCTCCTTGACTAATGAATTGGGTTTAAGACATTAAAAATGGTTCACTATTACTTTCTATATCCTAAACCCAATTCCTCATACCCAAAAATACCATAGACAAATTATTTTTTATTTTCGTCTCATTTCATGGTTTTGTTTTCTTTTTAATTCTATATGGAGGATTATCTATTCTCCTTTTGATCTAAAGGTAAATTAGTAAAAATCAATAATAATAAAAATTTAATTATATTAAAATTAACAAAATTATGCGTCATTCTAAATTATACTTTTTATTTAGAAATAAAACTGAATTCTTTTTGTAATAGAATTAGAATTTTAAAAAATAAAAAATAAAAATTCCAAACCCAAATTGATACATTTTGAGAACCAAAACGGATTGGACAAATAAAAAAGGACCCACTAGACGCCATGATCCAAAAGCAAAGTCCAAAAAGAAGATGGCATACGACCAGAATGAATTGGGTTCGGAGAAGTCCAAGCAAATAGTAGTAGTTTGGGAGCTCACTCAAGGGTTTGAATCTTGAGTCAGCTTAGGATGTTATAGAATCCGTGATAGTACTGATGTGTTTGATGAGTTGTGTGTTATGTGCGGGACACATTTTTGATACGACACTCGTGTCTAATCATGTTTTAATAAAAAATAATTTTTTTTTTCAAACACGCGTGAACACATCTAAATACCATCACGTGTCCAGTCTTATTTTTGACATATTTTCTTAAAATAAATTTAAATATAATATATATTATTATTTATTAAAATAAAAAAATATTTTAAATACTTGATATAATTAAAATAAGATATTAAAAATAAAAAATTTTAATTTATATTTTAATATCAATAAAATATTAAAATATTATTATGATCTATCTAAAAAATACTTTATATTTTATATGTATGTGTCCCCGTATCATGTAAGATTTTAAAAGAGTAAAGTATACTTTTTGTCCCTGAAGTTTGACAAAAGTTTTAAAAATACTCCTAAGTTTTATTTTGTTTCAATTTTGTCTCAGAAGTTTTCGATTTGTATAAAATATACTCCTAACGGCTAATTTTTCAAAAAATTTAAGACCAATTCAACAACAATTTCATAAGAATAACTATCAACACAAGCAAATCAAGCATAATTTTCATGCATTATTGTTAAATTGGTCTTAATTTTTTTGAAAATTTAGCCAGTAGGGGTATATTTGATGCAAATCGAAAACTTCTGAGATAAAATTGAAACAAAATAAAACTTAGGGGTAATTTTGAAACTTTTGTTAAATTTCAGGGACAAAAAATATACTTTACCCATTTTAAAATTCGCGTGTCGGTGTGTCTGTGCATCATAGTGACTAACCAACTTGGATTAGTCGAGTGATCAGCTCATTCATTTGCTTAAACAAGTGTTGAAAGTTTGAATTCGACTTGTGTATACAATAATTTATTAGTCAACAGCAGAGGGAGTTCAAATTTGCGACAAACTAGTCCTTAGCCTGTTGTAGCGAAAGATAGTATGAACAAAAAAAAATAAAAAGAGCATACCGACTCATACGAAGCATATTCCCTGCGATATCTTCCATTTGAACACTATAAATAAGATGTTGAACACATGTTCAAAGTATGTTATCAAATCCTAATTTTTATATCTCCTGGACTAACAATGACTTGAGAATGGAGTCTCTTGCAAATATTCCATCATTGGTCTATTCGATTGATACTAATTGAAAGTTCGTCATCTTCCTAAAGATGCACATAAAAAGCATGATTAACCTTATGGGTACTCTCATTATGTTCTAACTCGGTATTTGGACGAGTAATTACCCGATTAGATTATGATGAGCGACTTGTCTCTAGTGGATTCCATCACAAGGTGGAGTAGAAAAATAAATATAAAAATATATAAGATTATGATTAGGATTTTAGTCAAATATCCAAACTTTATCATTTATTCTTACACATATTTTGATTGTATGTATTAAGTTTATTAATATAAATCAAAATATTGACAAAAGTATATTTGAAAGGAATAAATAGAAACCACACGAGTATTTGACAAATAGCATTAGAAATTCAACTTCTATAGAAGATCTGCTATTGTGTTTTGCTTCTTGCAGCAGCACTATGAGATCAAGTTAGTACCTAAATATACATAATAATCATATAGTGACCTTTGATCTTCTAAATTTATTGTCTAATCCGAATCAAAGAAACCATATTATCTAAAATCTGTGTACTATACATAATCAAGTCACAGTCTTTTGTTTTTTAAAGGTACTTCAATATTTTTTTTTACTGTTTTTCAATGGTCAATAAACAAATTGTACATCAATTGAGATACTTTACTAATTACTAATAATTAACCCTTCGATTTTTATGCTATTAGGTGAAATAAAAAATGGAGAGAATCCATTCTCATAATAACATATTACAATGTCCCAATCACTTACTTACATAACTTTGGATCCTCAAATTACTCAAAATTTGTAGATAATAATTGCAAAAAAAATAATAAAAACAAAAAAACCCCATGGGTGTAGGCATAACAGTTGTCTGTGTCATGTGCAATTTGACTTACATTCTCAAAAATATATGCCTGACTTGAATATCAGTTTCCCAAGTCCTCGTCAACCATTTCTAAATACATTAAAGTTGTGTTTCCATACGTTAAAGTTGTGTTTCGATGTTATTGGAAACTAGATTAAGATTTGCACATCTAATTTAGTAAGTGATCAGTACATTCCTTCACTTAAATAAATATTAATTAAATTAAAAAATATTATAAATAACAAAAAAAAGAGAAAAAGACAAATAGGTCTCTGACTTTTCAAATTTTTGATAAATTAATCCCTGACAAAATTTAAATACAAAAAAGTTCCTGACTTTAACAAACGGAGGACAATTTAGTCCTTTCGTCTATTTGTCTCTCATACACCTAACGGAATTGGCTGACGTGGCTGAAACGGTGTCCAGGTCTCCGTTACGGTGCCACGTTGGAAGGGAAAAAAAGTTCGAAGGACAAATAAGTCCTTGACGTCATTTTATAAATAAAGTTCGAAGGACAAATAGGTCCTTGAGAATTTTTTTTTCAAAATTAATAAACTCATTTCCTAAATTCTCTCATCTACCTCTCTCCATTTTTATATTTCTCTCTACTATTTTTACTCTATATATAATTATATTTAATATTAGTAATTTGACAAATCAAAATATGTCATTCGATATTTTTTTACAATTAAAATATTTTAAATGTAAAATTATACACATTAAATTATTTTAAATTTTCGATAACGAATGTTAAAATTAATTACTAATAAAAAATTAGACTTTTTCATATAAAAATAATAACTAAAAATCTTATTATTTAATTTTTTATCTGCAGATATCTTGGTCTTCTTAGTCGGAAACTTTTGTCAACTTACGATTTTTTTGTAAAAGTAGTTTGATTTTATAAATCTTTTGTGTCATGCATAATTTATACTGTTAGAACAAAATGAACTATAATTTAAAAAGAATATTCTCGTAATGTTATTATGTATAAAAATACTAATTCTAATATAATACACAAATGTACTAATGCTAACTTAATACATGAATGATGCACAAATGAACTAATGCTAACTTGATGCATAAATGAACTGATGCTAACTAATGCCACTGGTATGATGAAAACTGAACTAATGCAATTTAACAAATTCTAATATAATACACAAATGCACTAAAACTAAACTAATGCAATTTAAGAAAAAGAGTAGAAACATAACAAGCCCAATTTCTACAATTTTAATACAAATAATTTAAATTGTAGAATAAAACAAGTTAACTAGATTTCAAAATACAAGCATAATTTTATCAGAAATTATTTTTAATATGGAAAGAAAATTGGTGTTTTGGTTGAATATTGACATTTGAAGTGTATTACAGTATTGTGGAAATTATTCAACACGCCCCCACGTGTTGGCTAAGATGCTGCCACGTATTCAACACGCCCCCACGTGTTGGTCAGAATGATGCCACGTGTTCACCACGCCCCCCACGTATTGACTTCCCACAAAAAAATCCACTCATCTATAATTACACCACATTCTCCCATTTTCAACAAAAACACCAATATTTTTTCCATACAAAAAAAAAAATTAGCCTAATTTTATAAACTAAATTCTCATAATAGAAGCATAATAGAAGTATAATGAAAAAAAAATTCTCAAGGACCTATTTGTCCTTCGAACTTTATTTGTAAAATGACGTCAATGACTTATTTGTCCTTCGAACTTTTTCCCCCTTCCAACGTGGCACCGTAACGGACACCTGTACACCGTTTCAGCCACGTCAGCCAGTTCCGTTAGGTGTATAAGAGGCAAATAGACGGAAGGACTAAATTGTCCCCCGTTTGTTAAAGTCAGAGACTTTTTTGTATTTAAATTTTGTCAGGAATTAATTTGTCAAAAGTTTGAAAAGTCAGGAATCTATCTGTCTTTTTTTCAAAAAAAAAATAAAGATTTGCACCATATACAAATAGTTAAATTAATTATATTAGGTAGAATAAATTTAAGTCTTATAAAGTAATTAAATTATTTATTTATTTATTAATATTTTTTAAAAGATAGTGCTATGTGGCATAATTTTAAAGTTTGGAGATTTAAAAAAAATATAAAAGTGATTGAAAATAAATAATATAACATAAAAATATAATTGAATTTTATTAATTATGATATATTAAATATATAATAAATAGATATTATACTAATGTTTTGTTGCGTAGTATTGAATTCTGTATTGTTTTAATAATGTTTTGAGTTGCATTTTCGAGAAGATGGGTTTGAGAGCATATTATAATGCAAAAGTTGTTATATTTTCGGTTTTTCACATAGAATTTAATTTCAATTAATGTGTAGAAATGGGCTTTTTAGCACCATAATCATTCAATTGTGTTAAAATATATAAAAAAAATAGTAAAAAGAATTTGATCGTGAAAACATGTATGTAAGAAGTACCATTCTTTGAATAAGGCAACATTTTCATTATATTGTTATCTTTATTAACTTGGCTGTCACGCACTTAAATACCAAATAAGGATGTCCAAAAAAAAAAAAAACCAAATAAGGAAAGATAGACCAATAATAAGTTATTATAACAGTGTTGAGCAATTCTATTGTTTAATGTTTATCATGAACGCCACATAATGATGTAAATGTCCGCCAAGATTCTCTTAGAAGACAATGGACTATTTATATAATATGTACAATAAACTATAAGAATCGAACTCTTGATTTTTCAGATTTAACGCTTTAATACCATATCATAATACCATAAATCCCAAAAATATAAAAAAAGATAACACTGATAATTATATCTCTAATATTCTATAAATTTTCATTGTATGTATTATACAAGTATTCTATTGGCTCCTCATACTTTTCCAAGGTGAATTTATTGAGAAAAAAAAATTTTAAAGTATGTCTTATGGGCACGGACATTATTTAAAGAGCATAGATGAAAAAATATTTGATCATTAAATGTATAAAAAAAATTTAAGTTAATATTTGTGTCAAATTTTTATAATAAATTATTTTTTATATATATTAAAAATAATCATTAAATTAATTATTATATATTTATATATATATATATATATATATATATATATATATATTAATTCACATATTTTTAGTTAAATCACTAATAAAAATAATTAAATTATTTACAATAGTATAATAAAAAAGATTTATGAAATGGTATAGCAATGATTTATTAGTATCGAATTTTTAATGTATACATAGTATGATTAATTTTATAAAAATATTTTAAAAAATTTTAGTTAGTATTTTTAGAACAATTGGTAACAATAATGTTAGCACTAAATTGTTTGAATTCCAAATATATTATTTTCTCCAATTTGTTGAGAAAACTTTTTTTTTATATATAGAAATAACTAAATGGCACTTATAAATGGATTTTGATTCTCTAAATTTTGAATTTCACTTTAGAGAGTAAAGTATGATCTCTCACCATTTATTTTATAGGTGGGACCAAGAATAAATATGAGAGAGAAATTATTCAAGAATAGAAAATCACACTTTATCTTCTAAAGTAAAAATTTAATATTTAGAGGATCCAAATTCCTTATAAATAATAGAAAAAAATATTAGTTTTACAACTAAAAACAAAAATAAATATTTTTTATGTTGAACTATAAATTATAAAGAGACACAATATTCTATCACAAAAAAAAAAATTTAAAAGGTAGAAATAGAAACAAATCTAAATTTTTTTATTTTTAAATTTATATAAATGTGTTATTTTCTCAAGATAAATTTAAAAGTCTTCTTAATCTGTAAATATATTAAGAGAACTTATATGAATATATATTCGTGTACATTACGAAATTAGAGAAGACTGAGCTTATGTACATACCAGAAAATTAACATAAACTTAACGGAAATGAATGTAATAAAATTTTGCCTAAAATGTAGGAACATTGTGTCAACTACTCAACTTCACCTTCAAAATTTTTTCATTTATTTGCTACCCTTAATTTGAAATTTCCACACAAGTGCACAACCAACAAAAAGAGATAAAAAAGTAACCCACTTTTTCTTTCCCAAACTGCACGAAGAAATAATATATTTGTATATTTTAGAATATGTGTAAAAACAGTATTTTAAAAATATTTCTAATCATTCATCCTATTGTTTTGTTTATTTTTAAATATTGTAATAAAAAATAATAAATATACTATAAAATCATACAAATTTTTTAAATCATTTCACGCAATCACAAATTTTACTAATTTGTTTCCTAGTGTTACCATGCTTGATTTGCATTTCTACCACTAATTTGTTATATAATAATATAAATAAAACGGTGATCAAATATATCACAAAACAGACTTATCCTCTTAATTTTTTCTTATACAATTAAGTCATAAAATTAATTTAGGTTCTTTAAATGATTGATTTACTCATCTGTTTAAATAATAAATTTATTAGTCAGTGATATAGATCTTTAAATATATAATAAATTAATCTTTACTCTATTAAATTAAAAAATATTATTTAAAAAAAAACGCGTCATCACCTTCAAATCCTTGAACACAAAACTGTTTGGTCTGTGCCATACTTTTTATTTTAAACCCTTTCCCTAAGTATGTTTGGCAGGAAAAGTGACAATGAATTATGGCTAAATAAATTATGTATATAAATTTGTACATAAAATTAAATTTATAAGATTAATAGTCAAATTAATTTTTAAAAAATAGAGTATTTTTTAAATTTATTTTTAAATTTATTTTTAAAAAATTTTATCAATTAAAATAATCTTTTAAAGATTATAAATTGTTCATATTTATCTTTTAGTTACTCCATTAATAATTTTTGTCAATGATTGACGATGGAAAATATATTAACTGACACTATGACAATATATGTAATAGCTAATATTTCAATTAAATACTGATCAAATATATTCATCAAAATCTCTATCAATTTAGTCTCTTTTTTTAATTATATAAATTATAATGTCAATATAACTTAGCAACTAAATTGATAAATTTTTATAAATATATTTAATCGATATCCAATTAAACATGTTAGATGTTATATATATTGTCAATTAACATTTTATATCATTAATAATTAATAAAAATTATTGATGAAGTGACATTGAAAGACGAATATGATTAATTTATAATTTAAAAATTAAAGACCAATTTAGTTGATAAATTTTTCAAAAGAATAAATTTAAAAAATATTCGATTTTTTAAAAATTAATTTTACTATTAACCCGTATATAATTTGTCTATTAACTCTTATCATATATATATAATGTTTACCTTCACTTCTACGCTGACCCAAACATTACTCTAAGATCAGAATAGATATTTGGTGTTGACTGTTGACTCTTCATATAATGCAACCTACATAAAATAGCCAGACCTCATCAAACTCGGAAAGCTTCTATGAAATTTTATTCCATCAGTGGATTTCTTCAATTTAATGGCACAAAAAAAAAATGAACCACTCGAATTGAAGTTGGAGTTATAAGGCAGCGAAACTCTCTTATTATCACAATATTATTAATTTTTAGGAAAAGTATGAGGAGCCAATGAAATATTTATACAATGTGTACAATGGAGGTTTATGGAGTATTAGAGATATAATCAGTAGTGTTATCTTTTTCCATCAGTTGAAGCTTTTGGGATGAGTGGTATCAGTGGCGGAGCTTGAACCAAAATTTTGGGGGAGCTGGAAATTTAACATAAAAATTTAATAAAAATATTTATATCAAAATAAAATTTATAAATATAATTATTCTTTAAGTTTGTTACTAATAAGATAATAAATAAATAATTCTACAGATAAAAAATATAAAATAGTTTATAATGGTACTCTTCGAGTTTTTAATGACTTAAAATTTTCAATAATTGATTCAGAACTAAACTTTTCAACAATTTCTTTCTCAATGTAAATAACCAAACTATCCGCAAGAAAGTCGTCCTCCATCTTGTTTCTTAACCTTGTCTTTATTATTTTCATTGCTGAAAATGATCGCTCTGTAGTAGCTATAGAAACTGGAAGAGTTAATATCAGACGAATCAATCTATCAATCAAGTAATACACTTTTGACTTTTTTGTTTCTGCTAAACATCTACACAGTTCATGAATAGTTGATAAATTCTTCATTTCTGGATGCTGACAAACATCAAGAATAAAATGTTGAAGCTGAAAAGGCAAATTAATCTTCTCTTGTTCAATAAAGTCTTCGGGATAGTAGCTATCAACAAGAGTAGAAATCTTAGCAATGTCAAAATTTTTGTAAGCATCCTTAGGCATGAGAGTAGATCTCAAACTTAGTAGATCCATTGCTTGATCATTAAATCTGCTATTTAATTCTTATAATTGCTTATCAATTGTGACTAAAAATATCTCCACTCTAAAATAATGCTCAACTGTAATATGATCTTTTTGGTGGTGACGCGAGCGTCCTTGCCTTGCAACATAAGAAGCAGTTAAGTCAGGAATTAGAATATCATGTTGCTCACAAAATGATTTCACATTTTTTAATAATTCCTCCCATCTGTCATCTCTCATGTTTTGGATAAGTGTTTTTGTAGAATGAACTAGTTGCACAGCATTAACTATGTCTTGAGACTGCTTTTGTAAAGCTTGACAAAGAATATCAGTTATTCCCATCATATCTTTCATCAAATGCAAGATCAATACAAACTCAAATGAGGTCAGGGTATTGTAAACACTATCTGCATCGCCACGCTGAGAATAAGTTGATCCATCAACAATAATCTTTTGTAAAACAGTCAACGTTGCACCATACATATTTATCAAACTGCAAACAGAAGAGAAATGAGAACTCCATCGAGTATCACCTGCTCGTTTCAAAGTACCAATTTGATTTGCCCCTTTACCAGTTTCAAGTTCATCAATCTCTAATAAATGGACAATTTCATCTGTCTTGGCAGCATGTAACTCATCATGTCGCCTACTAGAAGAACAAATAATGTTGACGATGAAAGTCAATTTTGAAAAAAATTGATGCACAGGAATAACTTCTCTTGATGCAGCAACTAATGCAAGTTGTAATCGGTGAGCAAAACAGTAGATATAGTAAGCATAAGGACAATCTTTTAAGAATAATGCTTGTAACCCATTCCATTCTCCTCTCATGTTGCTGGCCCATCATATCCTTGACCACGAATATTAGAGACATCAAGACCATGTCGAGAAAGAATACCGCACAATTCTTGTTTTAGAGTTAATGATGTAGTATCTTTGACATGTACAAGATCAAGAAAATGCTCTTGAATAAAACCATGTATATCAACAAATCTCAAAACAAGTGCCATTTGTTCTCTTTTGGATTCATCACGAGCTTCATCTACTACAATGCAAAACTTGGAATCTCCAATTTCTTCACAAATATACTTTCTCACCTTGTTTGAGAGTATATGCAAGATTTCTTTTTGAATTTGATGTGAAGTATATTTAGTATTATATGGAGCATTTTCTAACACAGTTCTTGCAACTTCATCATTGTAAGATGCTATGAGTTTTATCATTTCAAGAAAATTACCTCGATTTTTTTATTCTGGAGTCTCATCATGGCCTCTGAAAGCACAAGCTTGAAATGTAAGCCAACGAGTTGTATCAATAGAGGATTTTACACGCAATCAATTTTTTTGAATATTCTCAGAAGTATGATCCTCAATTACATTTTGGATGTGACTTGCCTGATTCAATAAATCTAGACATGCTCCAACTGCATTATTGTGTGGTGAGCAAGGATCTCCAATATGTTTAAGAAAAGCACAATTCTTTCCATCATTAACTTTTTTCCAATTTCTAAACCCTTTACTAATAAAAATATCTGACCCATTACGTCTACTGGGTTTTTTGCTAACCAAATAACAAAATAAACAATATGCAGCATCTTCAAAAGGTGAATACTCTAACCATGAAGGAAAAATACTAAACCAAGCATATTGAAATCGTCTTGGATGCTTCGTACCAGATAGAGGATAATTGTCAAGATGCTTTTGATATGGATCCCATTTAAGATAAGCTCGTCTAACCTCATCTCTCTAGTTTGGGTGATATTGCCAAATTTGAAGCCGTTTTCCAGGGTCTCGTTCTAAAGAATTAAGGTCAAACTCATCAAATGCAACTCTTTGAACTTTTGAAGGTTGTATCTCACTTTCTTCGTGATTCATTATAGTAGAAGAACTATCTACAGGTGTTGATATTGTAGAAGTTATATGTTCCCCTTCTTGAATATTAGCCTTCCTCTTAAAAAATGCATCAATTCTTTGATTTTTCATCATTATTTTGTATAAAATTTGAATATATATTCTGTAAAATATATAAAAAAAAGTTAGAAGGATAAATATTAAAATTTATAATATTTATTGAATTTTTTTTATGAATTTATCAAAATACAATAATATCAATACTTATTAAATATTATAATACTTTTATCATATAAAAAATTAAATTAAATAAATAGTAAAATATAAAATAATATTAAATTAAATAAATAAAAAATACCTAATTTTTTATATTTGAACTCAAAGGTAAAGGGAGTGTTGCTTGTTGAATAGAGAAGCAAAGCAAGGCAGTAGCGTGTTTCACTATTTTGAGAAGCAAAGGCAGTAGCGTGTTTCACTATTTTGCGATTATAGTAAAGCATTTAAATCAATTGAACTATTTTTCATTTTTGATGAAATATTACTAATTTTTTTATAAAAAGTTTGGGGGGGCCATGGCCCTCTTTTCTGAGTGAAGCTCCGCCACTGAGTGGTATCATGACATGGTATTAGAGCGCTAGATCCGAAAGGTCAAATAATCTTTCGGAAAAATGTTTATTATGCCTAGTATTCGGATGGTTTATAACTCAATAACCCACTGTACACATTGTACAAATAATCCATTGTCTCCCTAGCGAGATCCTAATTTTTATTCATAATAAATATTTTTTAAAAATTAACAATAAATAATTCGTAGATGGTAGTGTGGAGGGTCGTTTCGCACGTTCGTAGTGTGTTAAAAGTTGAATATAGATATATCATTGGTTAAAAAAAATAAATAGATAGCAATGGGAGTTATTATTAGTTATAATAAATTGACCAGTTAAGTCAAATAATAGTGTATGAGACAAAAATAATTATGCAAACAACATGCATGTCTTTTCGAGTAATAAAATTTCATTTGATTTTGTTTAAATTTTTTATAAATATTTTTATTTATCTTATACTATTTTTTTCACTAATAATCAAATTTTAAATTTATTAAATATAAAAATTTTGATATTATATTATAAAATTATTTTTTAAAATTTAAACTAATAAAAAAATATATAAATTATATCTCTAACAACATGAATATAGACTATATTAAATGACTGAAAACATTTGGCCCATATGTAATAACAAGTTATTTAATAAGAGTAGACACTTAAATAATTATCTTATCTTTATTCGAATCTGAATTAGTCTTTATCGAATTAATATCTTGTCCTCATTATTTATTTTTTGTCAGTAAAACCTACGTACGCGTTGATTATATTGTCGACTAAAGAATAATATAGTTTAAATCAGTTCCCTATTAACTAATAATTAAATTAAGATTTATACGATACACAACAAAGAGTTAAATTAATTATATTATCCAGTATAAATTTAAAATATTATAATATTTAGAGATAAATTAGTAAATATAAATACAATTAATATTTTAATAATTGAAAATAGTGTTTAATTTTTTAATTTTATTTTTTATGAACTATAATAATATGTATTTTTAATAATATTATTAAAAATAAATAATATTAAAAAATATAAATTGTTGAATAGAAAAAGAAGTGATATATATGGGACAAAAATTTTATATAACTAATATATACAGTTATATAAAAAATAGAAAATTAACGAATACAATTACACATTCATTTAGTATATAAGTTCAGCAAACTAAAAAAATAAAAATAAAAACTATAGTCATCAATTAAATTCTTCGTATAATTGTGCAAAAAATTAGTGAATAGTAAAAGTGGAGAAAAAAAAATGAGAAAGAGGTATATAAGATTACGTAAAAAATAATAAAAAAATGTATAAAATAAATGTTGATTTATATATATTAAATATAAGGAGTGAATATAAAAAGAGAGAATGAATTAGATTTTGACTCAATTTATAGCTATTAAAAAAAATTAACAATAACATTAATATTGAAAGTATAGAATATTCTATATAAAGGTAAAGAGTAAAAAGTATGAAAAACTAAAGTTAAACATCAATTTTACAATGAAAAATAATGAAAAATGATTATATTAGAAAATAAAATAAATATTAGAACTCAATTATAACTATTAAAGAGACATAATATTAGAAAAGAATTTTATGACATTATATAAGGATAGAAATTATGAGAAGATAAAAATATAATAAAAATTTTATGGCATAATGCAAAAATAAAAAATTATTTCACTTAAATAAATTATTATGTGACAAAATAAAATGAAATTAAATATTTAAAAATGATTGTGAGATTATATTAGTTTCTTTTTTAAATATTACAAATAGATACAGAATTAGAGACACATTTTCTGTATTTGTGAATTTTTCTAAAATTTGAAACAAAAATATATCTCTATTTTTCTATTTCAATTTATTCATCTTTATATTTATATTTTAGATGTAATATCTAATTACAACCTATGCATGTTCTGTAAAAATTCATACATATTTATATTTGTTGATAATATTATTTGAGAATTATATAAAAAATTAAAAAAAGTGGATATAAATAATTTCAGAATATAGATATACTCCAACACACACTGGAATAATTTCTCTTTATAAGTTACTTCAATTTTTTGTTTCCACTTTTCCTAACAAGTATAAATAAGTCAATATTTAAAAGAAAAAAGAACTATAAGGACAAAAAATATTATTTATTATTTATTTTAAATATTAAAAATTATGTATTTGCCATTTTTGTGTTATTTTTAAGGATTAATTAATTTATATTGCATGCCTGTATAAATTTTCATACTATATCATCTCATCAATAGTTAATTACCATAATCTTCTATTATTTACTTACTGCTTAGTCGTTTATGTATATCCTTAAATTTATAATTGACTGTACAACTTAATTTTAAACTATCAACATACTAATTTACTCTTTTTTAAACATCATAAATAGAAGTGTGTGATTACTAATTCCTATAATGCTAAATGTTGTAATAATGACTATTATTGAACAATATCTTTTTGATCTTTGAAACAAAAATTTATAGAGAAATAAACTATTAAAATAGTACTGAAAGTTCATAATGTTCATAAAAACAACTTCGAAAAATATGAATGATAATAATAAATCTCAAAATAATTTAAAAAATTATAAAAATATTATATTTTTATTAGTATCAAATAACTTTTGTATTTAACAAATAACTTATTTATTTGATCTAAATTTTTTAAAAAATATTTGTATAACTATTAAGAAGGTGAACACAAAATATCAAAATAAAATTGGATCTATAGATTTTTTAATTTTTTTAAAAAATTAGTCATTCAAAAAAAAAATTAAATTCACTTGGTGTAAAATATCAAATTTTAAAAATAAATATATATTTTTTTCTAATAATTCTTAAAAAGATCACATAAAAAATCTGATTTCTAAAATCCTTTTGTAAATATATACTTAATATCTAATTATTTTTGTCATATTTTTAGATTTTTTATAATCTTATTTGTTGTTTGTATTTTTTAAAATTATTTTTCTTAATTAGCAATATAAACATTCGACTAATAATTTAGAGTAAAATTCTTCTCCGGTCCCTACCATTTATGAAAAAGACCTAACGCTCCCTAACCATTAGAAAATAACAACACGGTCCTTATTCATTCTCTCAATGGGATCGAAAGATTTTTTTGGCGCTCCCTGACCATTAAGCTCTTTCGGTTACTTTTTACCCAAAAACCAACAAGAAGTCCTTTTAGTCACATGGATAGAATGAATAAGGACTGTACTATTATTTTTTAATGGTCAGGGAACGTCAGGTCCTTAGTTAGGACCGGAAAAGAAATTTACTCAATAATTTAAATATTCTTTAAAATGTTGTGTTTGTTTTTATTGTATTTCTATGTCAAAAACAATTCAAATGTCCTATAAATTGGCATGCACTAAGTCATCCCAAACCGCACCAACCAAAAGAACACAAAACATGGAGAATAAACCATCACACTTTTCATCTCTCTTATTCCTTCTAATTTTCCTTGTGTTATTTTCCACTGCAAATTGTGGTATTGTTACTTACTGGGGCCAAGGTGATGAACAACTTCATGAAGGAACATTATCAGAAGCATGTAACTCAGGACTTTATCAAATTGTCAACATAGCATTCCTAAGTAAATTTGGGAATCGCAATAGACCACCCCATGTGAATCTAGCAAGTCACTGTAACAATGTTCCTAATTGCCACAAAAAAGTGGGCAAAGGCATAAAAAATTGCCAAAGTAAAAATGTCAGTGTCTTGCTCTCAATTGGAGGTGCTAGTGAAGGCTATCGATTATCATCTGCTCATCATGCTAACCGTTTAGCGGATTACTTATGGAATAACTTTTTGGGGGGACAATCAAGCCAAAGGTATGTAACTCAAAAACTAAAAAATATATATGTGCATCCTTAAAATTAGTTCAATTCAACTAGGTATTCTTTAAAAATGGTACAATATTCAGCATTTTATTACAATAATTTAAAAAAATTAAAATAAACACATCTAAAAATTATAAATAAATTTATTGTCTTTTTAAAATTAAATACACATTTAAAATACAATCTAAAAAAACTAAAATTTAAAATTTAAATTTTAAATTTCTATTTCAGATTTAATATATTTAATTATTAATATATTATAATTTAAATACATATCTAAAAATCAAATTATTCAAAATTCAAAATTTTGATTTTAAAATTATAAAATAAATCTTAAACCATCAAATTATGAACTAAACCCGTACAAATTACTCAAAGAAGCAGAGAGAAGTCACGTTTGCCCCCACATCGAAAACCCAGAGGCGCACATTGAGAAGTCATCCTCAGCCGTCGTTCATCCGCGCCATCTTCCTCTTCTGCGCTCATCCTCAACGCTGCCTTCCTCCTTCTCGGCGTTCATTCACAACGCCACATTTCCCTTCGTCAACACTCATCTTCGTCACCGTCTTCCTCCTCCTCGTCACCGTTTTTAAGAAAAAGGTTTTAGAATAGAAAAGAATAAGAGAGATAATTTTTAAGAAGAAAAGATACAATTTCTAATTTTTTGTTTATCAATTACATTTCTATTAAAATTAGTAGTATCAAAAGATATTTTAAATTTAATATTATCAAGAAAAAATAAAAAAAATTATATAAGGACTAATTTGATTAATTTTTAAAATTTCAAGGATGAAAATGACTTAAGTTTGAACTTTCAAGAACTATTTTAATTATAAATAATTTTTTTACATATCAAGTGCCACGTGGCATGCCACGTGACATGCCACGTGTCACTGATCTAACACGTGGCATGCCAGGTGTCACTGAGCTGACACGTCAACCAATCATCTTGTGACACGTGGCATTAGCCCTCCACGTCATCATCCAAGTGACGGAAGGACTAACGTGACCAATCGTGTGCCTTTCGGGAACGATTTCGACTAACTTTATCTTTTGAGGACCGAAATGGAGATTGGGATATCTTTCAGGGACGATTTTGGCTATTTACTCAATTTATTTTATTTAAGAAATTAAAGTCGTTATTATTTATCTTATTATATTTATAGTATTTTAGAATTATTTATTTATCTCTTATCAATGATTTGGAAGGTATAATTTAAAAATTTATTGTTAGTCAATAAATTATTACATACTTAAAATAGTATTCAAACTCTAAAAAAATTATTTAAATAAAAGATTAAACTAATCAATAATCAATTGACTAATTCAAATTGATTAAATATAAAAAATTTAAAAATAAAAAGATCATAAAGTTGTATTTTTTTATTTAATTTGAGTCCTATCTAATATGGAATCCACGGCAATCCAACACCTAATATAGTTGAAAGACACATATGCTTTCTTTTACTTATGCAATTTTTGTCATGTATTATTATTGGCAATTAAAATCACAAAAATATTATATACAATAATTTAAAATAATTTAGTTAATGGCTAGTAATTTAAAATAATTTATTAAAAAAGATAGATTAAACAGACGAATCATAAATATTGAGTTACTATAATATTTACCATAGAATAATTTAATATGCATGTGGTGCAATTTATCATAATAATAATAATAATAATAAATCATTATGAAGAAATATGTATAAAATATTCAAAATTTGCATAATATAAGTAGAAAATAAAATTTGTCTATAACAGAAAAAATATTAATTTTAAGACTTTAATTTGTTCATTTATTTATCAGTAATACTTCAGTTGATTTTAATAATTTTTTGTTTTAGACAAAATAGTTTCTAACAAAAAATAACAATAAATTGGTATTTGATCTTTTAGAGTATTAGATAAATTAAAATTTTTATTTAAATATAAAAATTAATTTGTGTTAAAAATAACTAATTTACTTTTAGGTGTATTATTTGTTAGCTTTGCAAGTAGTTCTATTTTCATAGATATATAGTTTTATTTTGCAGGTATATATTGTGAAATTAAAAAAGAAAATAATATTTTATAAATACTAGTTATAGCAACAAAATCAAGAAACAAAAGTAATTGACTTTTTTTCCCTATAGACTATGCATGCAAAATAAGGATAAAAGAGATTTTAATCATAATGACATTTTTTATGATTAAATTAATTATTTTTTTACTTTTCGTAAGCTTTAAAATATAAATATTAATAAAAAATATTTTTATTTTAATTCAAATAAAATATTAAAAAAATTAAATTAATAAAAATAAAAAATATAAATTTTATGCTTTAGTTCAAATTCAGTAAAAAATATATATTTTACTAAATTTATGAATTTAAAACATAACGATTAATAATTTTATAAAATTTATTATTTAATTTATTATCATCTAAAGAATTATTATCGACACTTTTGACTTTGAAAAGATACATATAAGATATAGCCCTCCGTGTGACATAAGAAACATGAGCTCAAACTGTAACAGTCCAGACCATCCGCTAGTACGATATTATCCGCTTTAGCACAAAAAGTCTCACTGTTTTGCCTTTGACGATAGGGATGATAACCGAAACCCCCCACACTCACTCGTCAAAACGCGTCATGCTACATGCTAGGGAGAGGTATCCACACCCTTATAAGACATGCTAGCACGATATTGTCCGCTATAGCGCACAAGGCCTCACGGTTTTGCCTTTAACGATAGGGATGATAGCCGAAACCCTCCACACTCACTCGTCAAAACGCGTCATAATATGGAGAGGTATCCATACCTCTATAAGGCATGGTTCGTTCCCCTCCCCAACCGATGTGGAACCTTACATTTTCGGTCTTTTCTTTAAATCTGGTCTAATTCGAGGATCTTTGATGCACTATTAAAAAACTGGTACCTGCAAAAGAGGAGTTAGTTTCACTCACAGATCATTAAAATCGAACCACATTCGATTTGCTAAAAATCGACAAAAGAGTATGCCATATCACTAATTCCACCTCAAATCAAACAATTGATATAATAATAAATTACTTATAATTGATTTAATTTAATCACTCAAACAAAACAAATTGAGAAATAAAAAAGAAACTATGATAGCTTCATAGTTAAGTGACCAAAAATTTAATTTGATATATATGAATTAACTAAATCAATTAGTATGATATATGAAATCAATTAGTTGTATAATTTATCTATTACAATTTATTTAATTTAATAATTAAAAAAAACTAAATTTTTTTTTTCAATAACATGCCACGATAATTTTATTATTAAGTATAAAAATCTGATGACTTTAATAATATATAATAGGCAATAAATTATATTTTGGTTATTGCATGTTAGAATAAAAAAATTAATTTCATTTTTTTTAAATTGCTTTGGTGTTTGTACATACTATACCAATTAGAATAAACCAAAAGAGTTGATTACAATGTGTCAAAATCGTGTTATATAAGAAAATATTTTTAATAAAAAATTATAACACAGTGAAATTTTTTATTAAAAATTTATATAATTTTTCTATTTTATATAATTAATACAGAACAATATTTTTCAAACATAGCGTATAAATACAGTATATTTATAAGCACAGTATTATTGGTTTGGTTTATGTTTTTGGTCGCAGTAATAACAGTATTTTGGTTTGGTTGACTGAGGAGTCTAGGAATAGAAACAATGGAGAACCAAGATGAAATAAAACAAATAAATAATTTTTTTTAACTACAAATAAAAGTTTTTTTTTTTTTTTCGGTAAATCTACAAATAAAAGTTTTACTATAAAACATTAATATGACCCAGTTCCTACATGGCCCATTTACTGTTGCTACTTGCTAGTGCATGATCAATCAGCATCTTTTTTATTCTTTTTAGTAGAAGGAATTAAGGAAACAAAGAAGGAACGTCATTTAACCAAAAAAAAAAAAAAAAAGTAGGAACGTCAACTTGACCTGAGAAAATAACTTTTTCGCAAAAAGGTGAAGAAAAGTCAAGCTTTTGCACTTGTAAAACAACAAAATAAATGCTAATAATAAATAACCAATGAAGATATTTAATAATATTTGATGATTAAATTAATGCATTAGAGACTTCTTATCATTATATACTCCTAAGTGATACTTTTATTGAAAGTGATGAATGTTATTTTCTGTAGAAATGATGTAATATCTTAATTATTAGCCTAACTTAAATTAATTATTTTATTTATTCATTTTATTTGAATTGAAAAAAACTATGACTTAAAATGGTAGTTAGTTACAAGAAAAAAACTTGTTAAAAGATATTACTAATAATAATTTTATGTTATACTTTTAAAATATTTGATAATTAAATTTAAATTTTATTTTATCCAAGTATCATACTATAATGGAAAGCACAACAAACTGAATTGGACAATAATTTGGTCCAAAAAAACAAAAGTAGTCCAGAGAAAAATCAGAGATAGAATTGGAAGAGACTATCATTTTATATATTAATATTTATTTATCTCAGATGGAATTGAAAGAGACTGTCATTAAAATGGTGGTGACACGAAAAAAATTTGTTGATCAATGAGTTAAGCTTTTTCACCAATTCATGAGTTCAAAATATTTTTTATTTAATTTTTTGTATGCTTTCTTTTTGTCTTTATTAGCATTACTTTTTCACTATCAGCCTCATAATTGCTATGGTTTCTTCCGTACACAACAAATGCATAGGTTCTGAATCTTTTCACAAAAAGTCCCGTACATTTCATATTTAAAAAATTATTATATTTATTTAAAATAAGAGTAAAAATGATTAAATTTATTTTTAAAATATTCTTTCATAATATATAATTTATAAAATAAAATATTTAAAATAACTTTTATGGTGTTCAAATTATTTTTTTAAAAGGGTAAAATATAATTTTTGTCTCTAAAATTTGACAAAAATTTTAAAAATATTCTTAAGTTTTATTTTATTTTAATTTTATCCTAAAAATTTTCGATTTGCATCAAATATAGTCCTAACGGCTAATTTTTTTAAAAATTTAAGACCAATTCAACAATCATTTTATGAGAACAACCTTCAACACAAATAAATCAAGCATAATTCTTATGCATTATTGTTAAGTTGGTCTTAAATTTTTTGAAAATTTAGCTGTCGAGGGTATATTTGATACAAATAAAAAACTTTTGGAACAAAATTGAAACAAAATAAAAGTTAGGAGTATTTTTTAAATTTTTGCCAAATTTCAAAAAAAAAATATATTTTATTCTTTTTAAAATATCTTTTATTATATATAATTTATAAAATAAAATATTTTGTTATTTATTATCTTGATTAATTTTAAATTTATTATTATTACTATATCTATATAAGAAAACGGGGAATTAGTTCCTATTAATATACTAATTTTAATTATGCAAATAACAATTTTTTTTGAAATTATTGTTATTCCCCCACTCTATCCCTCCTTATTATGATTATTAAAGTATTTCAATAGACGAGTATTTACTTAAAAAAATTCTCCAAATTAGACCTAGGCGAGTATTTTAATAGACGAGTATTTTTTTTTTTGAATGAGTAGTGAGTAGGTGTTGTGGAATGAATATTTGGAAGTGGAGGGAGGGGATGGAGCGGGGCGGAAAACACACACTACTACCTACTACTACACACTGCATTTGCTTTTTCATTTGACAGATAATAAACATGTACCACCAAATCCAATCAAATGATGGCTCTTATTCGCTGCTACAATTTCTTTTTGCACTTTCCAGCTTTTCAATTGCTTCACTCATCCTCTCAGATTGCTCAGGGACTACCAATCACGCCCTATTTAAACACCCGCACTACTGCATGATCAATGTAATGAGGCAAAAATAATACCCTTCAATTACTCTATTTAATTAATTCACACCATTAATTATTTTTTATTTAATTACACCACAAATTAATTTAAAATTTATATAAATCAAGTCTCAAAAATATCTCCTTTATTATTAATTTATTATATTTACAATCATATAATTTTTGTTCCAAATAAAAGTTTGAAATTCTTATAAATATTTTCAAATTGTCACAGTATATTTTATAAAAGAAACTAATATATATACCCAAGTCTTGCAAGAAATAATATACAAAAATATATAAAATATTATTTTTAATTTTTGAAATGAAAACACACATAACAATTATTGCTATAAAGTTATGCAAAATTTATTAAATTCAAAAAAGCATAACAATTTGGACTTAATTAAAGAACATCAGGACAATGACTTGGGATTGTGAGGAGTCCAATCAAATTTGACTCAAATATTATTTAATTTGTTTTTATTTATTATTTTCTATAATATTTTTAATTTGACATATTAAGAATTAACTTTTTGTAGATCAAAGATTTATTCAAAATTTTGTTTCTAATCAATATATTATTGCATACGTAAAGAAATATCTAAATTCTTGATACTTACTTTAAATAGAATAGTAAATTAATTATTAAGCCAACTTAAATTAATTATTTTTATTTATTCATTTTATTTGAATTGAACAAAAAAACTATGACTTAATAAGGTAGCATAAAAGTGGATGGTCCTATCTCTAACTTTGTATACCGCCATTCTTACATAGTTGCCTATTAAAATAATAAAATAATTTTGATCAAATTAAAGCTATAAGCATCCCAAAAAAATAGTAAAATTAAAAAAATAACTTTTGTTAAAATTTATTACAAAATTATTTACTAAAATGCTTTTATTTAATAAGTAATTTATTTTGTAAATATTTTATTATCAAAAGAGTAAAAAGTAAAAAATGACACTAGATCAATATTTGTATATTTATATTTTTTTAATAAAGTAATTAATTATTAAAATAATCAATATTTTTAAGAATTAAACATTTTCTGTCATTCTAAAATATTTGTATTTTGCTTTTAGTTTTTATAAAATTATTTTTTAGTCTAATTTCCAATAAAATTAAAAAATAACCTATTTTAATCGTTATTATTATTATTTTATTTCATTAAGCATTTATGATAGATGTTAAATGTTGATATGACAGTCTTGTTCTAATAGCATTTCAACTTGTCACATAAACAATTAAGACTTGCAACAAGTTTCTTTTTGGTAACCATTTTAATGTTTCACATCTGAACAATCAATACTGTTTCTAAAAATAAATAAATATATAAAATGTGTACTTATATGAAAGTATATAAAATTCTACATAATTAGAATAACTTTTTTTTAAGTAACTCATGAAAATTAATAGTTAATTTTGCATATCTATAACTTCTTTTTTACTTCAATGAAGTAAAAATCTAAATTTATTAGATTGTTTTAAATTGAAATTTATTACACTATTTTTATAAATTGATATATGTTATTATTTCTCCATAAATCGAATAATCTGTCACCATTTACTGATTTACTAGATAAAATTTGCAAACATGAAAACTTAAGAGAAGATTAAATTAAATTATGTTAAGCAAATACAACTTCCTTGGGGCAAAACTACACAAGGCATTTCTCACTAAAGAGGCCTGTTCAGTATTTATGGTGAAACACTGGAGCTGCAGGTTTGAAAATGAGATTCATGGTGCTCCCAATATACCCTCAACTTAATTCTCACCACTTTTACTTATATGTCAAATGCATATTTATGAGTTCAAAATTCATGATTAATTTATTCGGCTCATTCATTCAAATAAATAATTTTAGTAATAATATAACATAACTTAATATAATAATACATTTTTTAATAATTTTTTGATAAATAACAGAGTAAAAAGCGCTCAAGAAAAAACAGACTATAAAATAAAAAACAATTGAAGGCCCAGATAAAATAAAAAATAAAAACAAATTATAATTAAACATGGAACTCATTGGCATCACAAGGATATATCTCTCAATTTGACTATAAATCAAAGCAGAATAGACACAGAGTTTTAGAATTAAAAGCTTAACATAATGACGTTCTCTACCAAAATATATAAACTAAAACAAGACAATATACTTCTCTATTTAATCCTTGTATTTTAGACCAGCCCTCCTCTCCAATAATCTTGCTGTGCCTCAACGGGGAGGACCTAGAAAAATCAAACAAAAACAAGATGTGGCTGTAAAATGAACAGTAACACTAATAGAAGTTAAAATATGGGTATGGAGAACATGTAATTAAAAATGTATCTGAACAATTTTACCTTCATCGCCAGCTAGCAAAGCTCGAAATCTCTTGATGAATTCTTCACAATTTGGGATCAATTTTACACGCAAAACATCTGCTGAAGCAGCAGAAGGGACAAATTTGAGAATATCTAACATGCTCAACATTTTATCTCCCGTGGCCTTCGCATTATGTTGCCGGAAATAGTCAAGCAGCTCAGTCGGGTCGTGCCGGTAATATTGGTTGAAACACCTTTCAAGTATCAATATTTGTTCCTTGGCCCAATCTTCTTCCTTAGATAAATCAAATTCAAATTCTACGGCCTTCTTTACTATGTAGATGATATTAGTCATCAGTGACACTCCCTGGAGCTGATAAACATAGGTCTTTTTGAAGCTGGATTCAAGAGAGGCTTCAAGCTTGTTGATGTTCCAATATATATACCTTGAAATCAGACGTTTTCTTTTAGTCAGAATTTCAACTTCACCATTGGGGTATGTTTGGAGAAGTGATTTCAAGATTTTTTTATCCTTGAAGGCAGAGTGAAGGCGGTTCATTGCTTGGGCAGTGATGGGATGAACCTCACATGAATAGGAGGTTCCGATTTCGGAAGGCACCTCCTCCTCCCTAAAGAAATAATCTCTGGTTGTCTCTCCCAATTTCCTTTCCAGCTCCACCATATCGGCCAACATGGAGACATCCTCCGGAAACAGCGCCCGCCACATAGCAGTGAATTCACGTATTGCTTGAAAAGTTAAAAAAACCTCATAGGAATACATCAACTCAGACATCTCATCATGGACAGCACGTACCAATTCTTTCTTCACATCCGAGCAGAATTCCATAAAACACTGCTTGATGAAGGGAGAGGTGCCGAAGATTCCATGATAGAAGACCTGCTCATTGGGAATGAGCACCTTGAATACAATGGTGAAGTGTTTAATACACTTCTTGATGGTACTCATCTGGGTAGCAGTTCTGTCCGGCCTTAACTCTGATTTGCACAGCTTCAAGAACTCTCTCCGATTTCTTGAGTACATTTCAATCTGCCTCATGGATGTCATGCCATCCTTTGGTAACGCGAGAAATTCCATCTCTCGCCGAGTCCTATCAAAGGTGAGGATTTGGCTTTCCATGGTTAACTCTGGAATTCTGTCTTTCCAACCATTGATGTAAGTCACAAAAATACGCCGTAACTGCCGAACAAATTCCTGATCCTTATCGTTAAGATTCCACAGCCGAGTCAAGTCATGTGAAGTTGGACTTACAAGCTCCATTCTAGCTTCAGGGACGCTAATGGTGATGTTGTCAATAGATGGTTCCTCACGGCTGTCAGCATGTTTTTCTTTACAGGAGGAAAGGATGATCAGTAAAAAACTGAACATTGCTCCTAAGAAACCAAACCACCATCTTGATACGGTAAGCTCCACCACAAGCTCTACCAAAAAGAACTTCATAAGTTCTTCAACAAATTGGTAGTTCTTCTGAAGTGATAGGACAAAGTTCATCACCGCAAATCCAGCTAGCGATAAAATATCACCGTATCCTCTTTGTCTTTGTTCTTGTTCTTCTCCTCTTCTTGAAAAGTAAGTATAGAAAAAAATCACCAAGAGGGAGATGAACACACCACAGGCTTTGAATTGACGCCGATAGTGTAACACTTTTCCCTGATAAACTTTCAACAGAGGGAGAGCAAATGGAAGCACAACAACAGAGGCAAAAAAAAGGCCTCGCCCAAGGTTCCATGAATTTCCCTCTCCCAGCTTGAACCTTGGATAAAAGCCTGTTAGTGCAATCGCAGCTCCAATTACACACATTATCCACCAGAAAAATCGGTACCGCAGCACCCAGTTTTGAACCCATGCTTCAAACTTGTTGGGTCCATTGACAGGGGCTGCATTACCGGTTTCCATATTAAAGGAAGAAGAAGAAAAAGTGTTTGTATGGAAGAAGAAGAAGAAGAAGAAGAAGAAAGAAGAAGAAGAAGAAGAAAGAGTGATGTTAAACGATATGTGTGTTCGTACCGGGTGAAGGTGTGTTTGTACCGGGTGAATGGAGTTAAGTAATGGAAGAATAAGAAAAAGTGAAATTAGCTGAGACGTGTTTGTATGGAATGAAGCCAAGCAAATGATTTTAAGTTACTATAATTAATTAATTTCACTGTAAATTTTTTCTGACGAAAATTTAAAATTAGTGAATTTCACTTATCATGTCAATAGAACTATTATTTGCTTAATGAAATACACGGGGCAATGTGAGAAGAGAAAATTTTGAACCAAAGAGAGTATTGAGAGGGCCAGAGATATTGAAAGGAGAAAAACTTATTGGGGTTTTCATTCGTGACTAATTATTGATGTGCGTATGCGTATATACTATATACACTAAAATGTTGTTCCAATATAAAAATTAACTGGTATATATCTATTGATACTAATACTTGTTACATTTATCTTGAAAAATTTCGGGTATAAAAAGTAAAAAATCCATTATATATTTCTTGATAAAATACTGCTCCATTCTCTACTTTTAATAGTCCAGGTAATCTTTTTTTAAGCTCATATTAGTGAATTCTATTTGTATGAGAAAAAACTAATATACAAGTGTATTTAAATAAAATTCGTAACACTATGTTACATGCATAAAAAAACATTAAATAATTAATATAAATGGTTTTTATTGTAATCACACCAACAATAATTACTAACTATATTACATTCAGTTATATATTTAGACTGAAATGTAACTATTTCGGGTTATGATAGTGTGCTATTAAGAAATCAAATAGCATTGTTCAAGAAAATGGAAAAACTAATTAAAGACTCAAATCTCATAATGTAGATAATTAGCACTTCTTTTGCAAAGAATTTTCCAATGGCACCAATCTAGTAGATAAGATCATAAGGAGCATATTAGTCCCCAGAATAACGACTAAGAGTTAATCTAGTAACAATATAGTTTGCCTTTGTTCAAATTTTGCAATCCACAAAAATTGCAACCTACAATATCATCATTTACAACATTTCGGCATTCCCCCTATCTCCATCTAACATGGTCTAAATGCGTTCTTTAGGGTTCAATACAGTAAATTTTAAAATGCACTTGTCTGCCAAAAAAGAATTATTGTATATAGAGAATTATTGAAACGCAGAAGTAGACTTCTGAAAAAAAGATACAATAAAAATAAGGAAAGTGTAAGGCGAAAGACATCAAGGTTCTAGAACGAAATGAAATGTGTAAGTAACATGTACAATAATTCCATAATTACACATAAAATAAGGGAAATATTCTTAGCTTCACTTAATAGAACAAAAGTCTTTATGCACCACGTAGAACCTTACATTTGAGATTAATATGGAGAGAAGGGGGAAGGTTCCTATCATTTATCAGGGTTCTAACTCAGGTGCATACTTCCCTGAAAAAAAAAAGTGTTTCATGAATGGTCAATTTAATTAGCTTTCAAAAAAATAAATTAGAAAAAAGGTCGAAAAATTGGAAAGTATGATACTAATTTCAATACCTGCATAGCTCACCTTATCTGCATAATAATTGTGCATAAAATTGTAAGCATCATTAGCTGTTTCAAGACAATTGGTGAAGCACATTATTAAACTTATCAACACAATATATATATACAGAAGAATAGGAAATAGTAAGACAGGTGTTCTAAACATTAGTATGCAATGAGATTAATTAAGTAGTGATCTTTGATATCATCATCCAGATAGGACCAAAAGATGACAGTGCTCCATAAGTTTTATGTCAATTGTATTTCTTGTTTTATTGTCAAAGGAAACTAACAGCAATGAATTGTCAAAGAAAACAATTTAGCACACTTTTGCAAACTTAAATCAAAATTCTAGAATCACCACCATTTTTTAACAAAGAATTAAAAACACTTTTGGAAACAAAGACTCTGACAACAACATTTACTCTAGGAATCTGTACATTCCCAAAGGGCGAAAAAATTAATCAAATATCAGCACTCCAAAGAAACTAATAGGACGTTATTCTGCATTACACTGTTCAGGTTTCAATAAAAAATTGCAAGTTTCCAGATCACAAAATTCTGTAAACCCAGGCCTGTGCATGAAGTCAAACTTGAACCTAATGGAAAGAGGGTAAAATCATTTGATTTTAATAGTGAAAAATTGTGTTACTTTGCTTTTGAAACTTGAAAGGAACTGGAATAGTGTGATTTTGAACTTTCTTCGCTGAAGTTACACATTGAAAAGCAAGTGCATCCAAAGGCTAAATATTACACAGTACAAATATTGCCTTTTAAAGAAACTAATACCAACCAAGAATGAATTTAAGTCTTGAATGTGAGTAAACCTGTTATCTAAAGGAACAGATAGTGCACAATTTTGATTTCTCACATATTGTTAAGAACAAAATGTGTCCTGGCAAATGTAACATGAGATGTATGGCTCAGCTAAGCTACAAAAAAACCACTCAAATAGTGAACATGCCAACAATAACCTGAAGAGAACTTTTAAGTTCAAAGCAAAACATAAAATCCAACCCAAGATTAACAAAACCACTTACTCTAAATGCAAAATAAGTTAACACAATTCAGTAAACCACTCACAGAATTTGAAGACAGCCTACATTTAGGTAAAGGTAAAGCTCTCACCAAGGTGACATGACAATTACAATATTCAAGTCCGAATCATTGCATGTAAAGGTTTAGTTAATGATATTATTTTGCATCAAAATATTATTCGAATGCAACTTTTTTTTTAGGAAACTGAGATCCACAGAGAGCACAATCCAGCAGGACCAAAACCTAAATCAACTCTACATATTCAGGTGCACTCAGTCAGTCATGAATTAATAAATTGTCCCTATATATTGACCTGTTCATATCTACAAATACTTTGTCCACTAGTTAGAATAAACACTCCTTCATTGTTTCTTCTGCCATTGATTCCAGTCTCCTCATTCCTCACCAGTTCTTTTTATAACAACAATCATAGTAAATCGATTATCATACTCACAATGCTTTTGAAGAAATTCAATTGCATCCTCCTTATCTCTAAATTGCAAACTCAACCACAAAATTGAAAACCATGACAAACAAATCAAATCTAACAAAGGCCTCAACTACTCTTTAAAAAGGCATTGGACATACTAACAAAGTATTTAATTAAAATCGAGATAACAAATTCATAAGGAATCATTAAGAAACAACCAAGAATTCAGGCAGTCTAACTACAATGCAACTCTTTCAGGTGTAACCCAAATTATTTGGAGTTGGTTTAGCTACATAGGTCTATTAAAATGAAAATTGTGGAAACCCATGCACTAGTCCCAAAATTAAAATAGCAACAATCATAGAACAAAGCGTTCCGTGATCCTTTCTAGCAGAAGGATAAAGTTGCTTTCAAATGTACAATTCAAGTTAGCTCCAACAGCAACTCAATATCTTAATCATTGCTATTTATTCTAACTTGAAACAAAATAAAGATTTCAAAGTTTTGGCTCCTAATGAAAATTTCATCAACCACATATAGCCGTGAAAACTTTATCAAGTTCATGACAACCAATTCCTATTGTTAAGCCTGCAAGTTAAAGTGAATTTCCCCTAAATGCTTAACAGAAATTCATACATAACATAGCAATGAAGCATATAATGCTTCTATTGACCTATTCAATTCAATGAGTTAGAAATTGTAAAGAAGAAAGCAATATTACTATGAAGAATGAAAAGGGAACATTGCAATTCAACCAAGATTTGAGTATACGATAAATTTATAGCTCACAACTTCACAATCACATTTCACATAATCAGACAGAAGCCATAAATTAACATAATAATATTCAATATAACATTTTATATGAAGCTGAGCAGCAGAGAAAGCAGGACACAAACTCAATAATCTAAATTAACAAATTCAGTAATAAAAAATGCACTAAAATCTGGCGACGAATTCGGGACAAAAAATAACAAATTGAGGATCGACTCAGCCTACCTGCAAGTAGAGGTGTCAATGTGCTTGGCCCTACATTATAGGGCCAAAAGAACAGGAGGCCCTATAACCAATAAGACCAAATTTTCAAAAAGCTCGTAGGGCCAAAAGCCCTCACGGGCCAAAAGCCCTAGGCCAACCCGTGGGCCACCTAATCCTCTTCTTTTTTTTAACTTGCTCTCTATTTCAACAACACATATAAAACCTATTAAAAGCCATTGGCTTCTTCTATCCCTTTGTCATTTTTTATGTGTAGAAAATAAAGAAGTTGAAAAATAAATATCAAATAATGTGCATTGTTCGTATTAAATCCAACTTGAACAGAAACTTAAGCAGGAGTCTCAGAAACAGTCTCATTATCCATGTTTATAAATTTCATAATCATATCCAAATAATGTGTATTAAAATTCTACAGCAGCAACAATATTCATTGATTCATATTAATTAATCTTATCTAAATATGCATATGCAACTGCTACTACACTAGTCCCTTCAGCTACACATACACTGATTGGATTGCCTTCAAATTTGGTGGAGATCAACTAGACCCACTTAACAACTAGCACCCTAGCTCGAATTTTAGCTTGATCAACCAAAATTCAACAAATGAAACCAATATAATAACTAGCAAGCAGCTACAATCAAAATTACATGCAACTTCAATTTCTAGCAAATCAAGTCAGTCCTAATACACAGGCTCAGAGACTGATTGGTAAAAAGTTAATTTTGAAAACAGCCCAAAATGCATTTCAACATGAAAAATGAAGAACAAAGAAAACAGAGACATATGTAGTTGTTGATAACTAACACAGACATAATTTTTTTTCCCTGCTATTTTGGATTGTATGGAATAGAAGTTGCAGATTCAAGAGATCACAAAGGGATGCAAAACTCAATGACCCAGATCACGTAAGAGAAAGAAAAAGATGAAAAGAAACAGAACAAGAAGTTAAAAGTAACAAATTGAATTTAGAAACAATAAGCAAGCAAAGAGAGAGATGAAATGAAAGAAGGTAAAGCGTGGATATCAAAAAGCAAAAAGGAAGGAGAACAAGGAGAACAAGCTAAAAGCAAGAAGCAAGCAAAAACGAAACTAAGAATATATTTCAATCTTTCCTTCACATAAACCAATTCTCTATTTTTAAGGTAAAGTCGACAAAGGATTTCCTATTTTCTATTGTTATATCATGCTTTCACTTTTTTTCATATATTGTTCTTTAGAAAATAAATCACTGAATAACAAAATATAAAATCAATCATGGAAGATAGAAAATGAAACCAAATACCAATTCTGATATGCCCTAAAGTACTGAAAATGAGGAAAAAAAGGAAAACCAAGTAGATCTCATCGGTTCACATGAATTACTTTTGAAGAGTAGGTAACATGCAAATTGAATATCGTTGCATTAAATTATTTTTGAGGTTCAAGGTAATTCATATCCCCAAAAGTTTTTTGAAAGTGTTACCTTGCTTAGCTTACCGGAAATGCTTATTGACACATCTTGCTATATGCCTTTTTCTGCTAGTCACGCCTATTAGCAACCTACAACAAAATATAGTCAGTTAAATGAAGCTACAGGTAATACCAAAGTTTTGTTGTAGCAAGATATGCAATGTGCTGAAATTTCAAATAATACAAAAACAAGCCATTAGAGCACATACTTTATTAATCCTAATTTGTGATTTAAAAAAATTCTAATTTGTGATTAAAAATACATGAGCAACTTTGATCTTATGAAGAACAGCCCATCTTTCAATTCTACAATTGGTTTCGTCACTCATTAAAAATTTAATAACAAAACAAAAACAAAATACTTACTAAATAAATAAAAAGAAAAATGTAAGAATATCAAAGGTTAAAGAGTATTAGAGATAAAATAATAATAAAGAAAACTCCTTTTCCTTCCCATGAGTTGGCACTTTACAACAAGGTGGAATTAACCCAGCATATCTGTAAGAATTGCACCCACCATCTGCATAAGCCGTCCAGTATCTTCCTATGTTCTCTCCGTTAATCCATACCTGACCTTCCCCATGCTTCCCATGTCTAAAGCCAATGGTTCATGTCCATCAGGTGCATCGGAATAAACCTGAAGTGTTCATTTATCATGGTATTAGTAAGCTTATATATAGTTGTTAATATTCAAGTTCCTAATCCACATTTAAAGAAACTATTGTTACCTTGTGCCATTTCAATTAGCTAGAGAATATATCTGATGAAGTGTTTTTATGAAATCAAGTTCTAGTGGGTTCAGTTTGAAAATTTATACACTCTATATAAACAACTACCGCTAGATATATATACTATATGATGGTACGTACATGCACCAAAAATAAGATAACTGACAATGCCAAAGAGCATTGGAAAACTGATAGTTAGATTAACATAAGCAAAAAGAAGGGAACTTAACCAAGGAGGAGCATAATGAATGGTATGAGTGATATTCTCATATGTTGATATGCAGTTCTTAGTTGCTGGACACAAAGCTAATGATGAAGGATTTTTCTACTCTCCAAGATAATTGGGATTTTGTTCCACTGCACAAAAAGACCCGCCTCAATTCTCAATTCTCATCACTCAAACATGCAATAATGGAAAATATGAAATCTCGTTAAGATATTCCAAATCTGGATTAAAATAATGTTATGAAAAATTAACAACTTTCAATGGTGATATGAGAAACAGGGGAAAAAGGGAACACAGCGTAGGGGTTACCTGAAATTGAAGATGGCATCAAAGGTTGTTATTTCACTACTTCTCAATGAGTTCCCTTCAAAATGCTAAAAAAAAATTGCCAACTTTAGAAATTTCAGAGAAGTAAAATTATGCCACAAATAAAGTTGGAGTTGAAAGGATCATAACATTATATTCAAGTCAATATAACTATTTTTGCTGAAAATAGCATCACATGAATCAAGTGTTTTCAGATCAGAACTACAGGGCTTCAATTACTTCCTAAAGGAAAATATATTTTCATTTAGCAATGCATTTGAATACACTGCACTACTCATAAAAAGAAAAGGCAAAACCACAATCTTTAAACTCGGTTTTAATAGTTTGTATCAATGTATTATATCCCGAAAGCATCTAAGACACTTCCATGATGAAGCAAGATAAGCAAAAAAAAAAAAAAAAAAAATTATCCAAGACACTTCAATAAAATGAGGGATAAAAAATAGTGCGGTTGAATAATTTTGAGTTTTTATTTAAGAAAACCATAAAGCATTTTATCTGTGATCCTAAGTGTTAATTGTACAGAGTTATCTTTATTTTAACTATTAGTAAAACAACATGGAAATTGAATTGAAGCCTTAAATATGAAATGCTTGAAAGAAAGATCAGCTAGCATATGAGATAATTCTACTAAACACAAACAGAATAGCCGCAATGCATATTTATTTATTTATTTATCCCAAACAATATAGTTTAAATAGAAACCAAGAACACCTACTCAAGAAGACATGCTTAAATATAATTTTTAGCTTACTTTTAAAACAACTAAAATGGTTATTTTGTCACGACAAGAATTATAGTGTTAAAAAGGATAAGGATATATGGTATAGTTAAATCCCACAAAAGTCAAAAGACAGTAAAATTTGAAATGAAAAATGTCCAACTTCTAAAACAAAGATAGAAGGAAAGGATATATGGTATAGTTAAAACACCATGCTTTATTTTCAAGCTTACTGGGTCAAGAAAAAGCAGTTAGAATCTAAAAGTTGCATTTCCCAGAATCTGCTTCTCCTATGTTTGTAGTAAAAAAGCCAAATGAAAATCTTTAGTTTAGAAGGGATGATTTTCTTTTGAAGCAATACAGTTATTATGAACTCATATAATGATTCTTCTTCACACAAACAAAAGCATACTACATAAGTGCATATGAAAGAACCTATCTCCTTAGCATCTTGAGCACTTATTGTTAAGAGTTCATATATATATATACACACACTAAATCAATACTTTGCCATCACATGCATAAACAGTTAAATACTATTGGAATAAGTGAGTTTTAAAATTTACTAAAAGCCTAAATACAACAAGAAAAGAAGTAAGGAAACACCAAACTTACAGCTACAATGACGCAGTGGATACCGAAAGGGTATCAAATTCTAAAGTTTACATGTTTACTCACTGAATCGATTGTGAGTTGAGTTTTACTATTTAAGTTTAACTAAGTTCCACAATTAGAAACCACAAATAAAGATCTATTTTGCATATTCCAATTATCGAAAATCAATTCTTCTAGGTTGTTGATGTTGGATAAAATTACTAAACTAACATCTTCCTTTAAAGGAATCATGGACAATCCCAATCAGGAAAGATTGCTTTCAACCTGTTTTTTCTTAATTCAAACGCATAAAACACACAGAATTAGTCTTCATCTCAAGTCATTGTTCTTACCAAAGCAGTTCACACACAAATCATCTATACTTAATGGAAATTAACGTAACCTCAACCGGGCGATCAGCGAGTGGTCAAGTCACTGCCTAAACCAAATGCCTCCATCTGTGGACTAAGAATTTTCTCTTCTCTTCTCTTCTTTCAGCATAAAAATCCAAGGGGCCGTTTTTGTTCTGCAACAGCAGCGGGAGAACTTCCTAAACCAACTGTATCTGCAGCTTCAAAAATGAAAGACAAAGAGTGAAGCTTGGAAATGATTCCACAATGGCACCAAAAGCCCTAACTAAATGACACCATTTGTTCATACAAACAATCATAGAAAAAGAAAAAATAAACTCAAACAAACAAAACAAAACAAAACAAAAATAATTTTGAGAAAGGGGTGGGGGCTAAACAAACCGAAACCACTTGTCCGACCTGGTCGAACAAATCGTAGAAGTTCTCGTCGACCTCAGGGTCCAGATCCCCGATGTACAACGACACCGTAACGAGCTGCTTCGACGCGTTCGCAGCACCCGCCGCCGCCGTCGGTAAAGGAGCGGCTGTGACGCTGTTCTGCGGATCCAATAGCGTCGTGGCCTCCATCACCATCGTCACCTCACTCCTCTTCCTTTCTCTCGACGTAGCCTCCTTCTTTCCAATCTATCACCGTCGTTGCCACCTTCTTCTCCTTCGTCGGTCGTGGTTCCTTTTGTCACTGTGCTGTTTTCTTCTTCTCTGCTTCGTTCTGCCCCTCTTTCTCTCTCTCTCCCTCTCTCTCCCTCCCTCTCTCCTTTTTGTATTATCAGCAGTCACCGTTACTGCTTCCATCAGCAGCGAGCTCCTTGCTTGCTTCTTCCTCGCTGATGTCTGATGATATCTCCATGTATTTTGAACCACCACTCAATCAGAGAGAAAGAGAACGCAAGAAAGAAAGAAGAGAAAGAGAGATACACAAAATATAGCAAAGAATTGATTTTTAAACCTGAATTAAATCTGTGCACTCAAAAAAGAAAGACAGCGCTTAAAATTTGTTTTCAAATTCTAATATCAAAAGCAGAAAGATTGAGCTCAACTCAATCATTCTTTTTAAACAGTATATTGGAAACAATTAAACAAATTTAGTTTGGAAGGTAAGATTTTCTTTTGAAGCAGCACATTCATTATGAACTCATAAACTGATTCTGTCTGATTTTGGTTAGTTTTCTTCCTTAAATCAGATCCATTTAAAACTCGATTCATTAGTTTTTCACTCATCCTAACAAATCCGATCCAATTTTAATAGTTATGATTACGATTATATCTCTATTTTTATATTTTATTCTTATTCTCGATATCTTATTTTATTATTATTAAATGGGCAAAAAACGCAAATGAGCCAAGGGGAACTCAATTTTACGCAAATCCGCCAAATAAAACTTTGCTATCACAATTCACCGGATCAAAAATTTATATAATTCGAATCAATAAGATTCGAATTATCCTCACACATAATTCGAATTGATAAAATTCGAATTAGTATTCGACAATGTAAGCAGGTAGTTCGAGCTAAGTTGTCTCGAATTAGGCATGCAAACTCACACGTAATTCGAACTGATTCGTCTCGAATTAGGCATGAAAAATCACAAGTAATTCGAATCAATATGATTCGAACTACCAAAGCATAAATCGAACTATATTAATTCGAATTAGTAGGATTTGGTGAAGAACTTCATATTTCGAGACATATAGACTCGAATTATTCACAATGAGTAATTCGAATGTAATTGATTCGAATTATATGTATATGGTGCGAATGAAGTTGATTCGAATTAGTTTGGAGCCGTTTTCTATATATATGTTGTGAAATCATGGAGCTGTGAACAAAGAGGTGAGATGGCTAGTGAGGATAGTTTTCTAGTGCTAATACACCACAGAGGATCGATTAAGAGAAAAACTCGGTCTGGGGTGAAGTTCACGGATAAGAATCCTCTATGTATTATCATGAGCCCCGCGACCAGTTACGATGGTCTCGTGAGCTCTGTGCTTGGCAAACTTGGTCTGGAAGGAGTGAAGAGAGTTAAGAAGTTTTTCTATCGCATTCCAACCACAAATTTTTATCATAACCATGCATTTAATGGAACTCTACTATTTGGTAGAAATATAAATGATAACAATTGCACAACATTCATTACACCAACAAACCAAGCCCTTCAGTCTAAGTTAAATATCCCAAATCCACAATCTCAAGTTGAAGAAGGAAAAATGAGAGGAAATAAAAAATTTTACGTTGTTTTTCGTGGCAAGGTTCCTGGAATCTACACAAATTGGCCCCAATGCCACGATCAAGTTAACGGAGTTAGTGGCAACCTCCACAAGTCCTATCACACTTTTGAAGAAGCACGCCGAGCATGGGAGCAATTTATGGAGCATGAGCACGAGCAGTTCATGAAGAATACCCAAAAATTGCCAATATCAAATGCTCTGGGTCAAGACCAACTAATTTACGATAATGAGCCACCTATTCAATCTAATCCCCAACATATTTCTCCACAATCTCTCATTTTTCGGGGTCTAACACAGTTTCAACACATGCACGAATCTAAAAATATTCAACTTCAGAACAATCAATATTGGAATAAAGGAAGAAGAATGCTACATGAGCCCTTGCAGAGTGGTGCTATATTGATTCTGGTCATTATTAGCATATTTGTACTACACTTAACTCTTTTTAGGAAGTAAGTACTCAATGCTATGTATTTATCCTTTTACTTGTATCCAGTAAAGTTATATTTATTTTCTCATGTAACGTTTTCTAGTTATCTCAATGTTAAATTTTCACTTAATGTCATGTTATGTCTTTACTTATTAAAAAAGGGGCTTTTTTACTGAAATGCGCATGGAAAAATCTTTAAATCCCAATATACGCACGGTTTGATTTTTCTCCTCAAATACGCACGGACATTTTGCTTGGGTCAGCCACGAAATGGTTCTAGACAGCAAGTCAAGCATGGTGAGCACGAAATGGTGCATTGGGTCTGACACGGGTTATATCTTCTGTAGCAAGCACGAGATGGGAGACCTATGATACACACGAAATAGTGGAATTCATATATGAAACACACGAAATGGACTAACTCAATGCAGGCACACACGAAATGGGTCATTTTGCTTATGGCAGGCACGAATTGGTGTGTCTCTCTTATACTTTCCTTTGTGGGTTGTTGTGTTCATGGTTGCTTTCTTGGGTCTTCTTGGTTGTGGCTTCCAGTGCCTTCTTATCAAGCAGCTCATTTCCTTGCCTTATTTTCTGGTTAGTAATAATATTCTATTAATTAATATCTCATTTCTATTTGCATTATTTTTTTTTTTTACTTTTTGGGTTATGTTGAGGGTACAGTTCAAATAGTATAGTCTATCTCATACTTTCTACGAGGTTGTAAACTTGAATCTCTCTATCTTCGAGTATAGAAAAATTTTGTCATTTCAACTATATAGTTTGTTGGTTAATTGATATTAATTATTTTTTAGTTAAAATTAATTATTTTTCTATTTCGCATAACTTGCAATCACTTCGTCTTCTTTCTTATTTCATTCTTTTTTCAGTTATTTCTCTACTTTTATTAATTTTTTTATCTCTTTGTATCTTTTTTCATTTATTAAATTAATTATGTATTACTTTTATTTTTTTCTCTATAAAATTGCAAGAAAAAATGATTCATAATTAACCATGCCAAAAATTCTTCCATTTTTATGATAACTATAAAAAAAGTGGTTATAACTTTTTTTAACAATTTGTGATAGTATAAAAGATGTTTATTTACACTGGATTAAAGCACTCAAAGAAAGATTAAGAATAAATGGAGTATATATTTTTTTGCATTCATATGTTTACATACAAAAATTAAGAATGAAGCGATTTTTAAGGTAAAAAAAAAATATACTTTAGAAGGGATGAAGAGAAAAAAAAATAGTCTTAACTTATATGATTTAGTACTCACTACGTACTCTGTGATATACTGTATTCTGACATACAATTCAGACTCAAATTTTAACAAACATAAATAGAAAATTCATTATATGCATACATTATAAATAAAAAATTTAACTTATTATTAAAATGGTTGTTGACAAACTTGAAATGGTTTTCACCACGCCCCCAACTCGTGTCTGTTGTCCCTGATTTGGTCTGTCCATTTCGCTACTGACAAACTTGAAATGGTTTTTCCATTTCGTGCCTGCCCTAAATGAAATGGTCCTCCCATTTCGTGGCCACCATGCCAGAAACCCATTTCGTGCCTGCCATGCTAGAAATGGCACTGCGCATTTTGAAAAATATTTTTACATATGCGCATTTTGGGAATTAAAGAATTTTTCATGCGCATTTCAGTAAAAAAGCCTTTATTGATTATTAAACTCATAGTAATATCGGTGGGGAATTGCGGGTTAATTTGATCCTTTATTGATTTCGTATCAATATAAATTGTTATATTGTCAAAGAGATGAAACACTAATACCATTGATTAATTCCAGTAATAGTATTTAAATTTATTTTTTATGAACAAACATTAAGTGTTTCACATACTATGAACAAACACTAATACCCTTTTTCAATGATCATACTTGAGTACAACAAGTCTTTTACTCCAACACAGTACTTACACACTCTGCCACCACTTTACAGGGAGAACCTTACAAAAAGCCCAAAATGCAAATTTTACCCTTGCAACCCAAATACTCCACGGATAAAACAAAACTTGTTTTGGGTAGGACTAAATCGCAAACATAGATGAGAAAAATAAATTCTGCTCATTAATTTTAACACAACATCATTAACAAACTCACAAGCAAAAAGTGGAATTTCTTAGTAACCATCCACGAAAATTATTGAAAGACATTAATTAAGTTGACACAATTATATCCCGAAAATTAGCATCACAATTAAATTTGCATTCCATCAACAGTAATTACGATGCTAAATTAAATAAGTACTACATTTAACATAATACATTATAAGTGCATAAACCTTAACAATTCACCATTAATTATAAAGTCTTAACTACCAAATATAAAACTAAAACAGAGCAAACACGGGACTTCCACAAATTGCAAACACAACTAACCGAACATCAAATCAACCACACATACAAATAACTTCATAACTTAATCCAAACAACAAATTAATCAACCTGATTCGCCTGCAATATGGGCGCTAACAACGGCTCCATAGCTTGCCTTTAACTTCTCATAATCTTCCTCCAATTGGCTCACCCTTGCCCGGAGAGGGTTGTTGGCATCGCGAAACCGCTTTACCTTGGCGTAGTTATAGTCGCGAATCTCCTTCTTTGTTACATCAAGGACGAGTCCTAGCATCTCAAAGGCTGCATCTTTTCTGGCAGCTTTTTCCTCCAGCGAGAATCGACCCTTAGCAAATAGTTCGCCATCAAATGGGTCACCCGGAATCACCACATTGAACCCAAAGAATGGGCCATCGTCTTTCATAAAGCGTTCTTGCTTGAAAAAACAGGGACCCGAAATTCGAGCCTCGTGGCAAACCTTGACAAGCCACTCCTCCATGTCGTTCACAATGGCAAACTCAAAGTTTAGCTCCTCCGCCGGAATAACAGGAAGCCCTTGCATCAGAACCCAAAAACAAACAGCAAAATTTACCCACAATCAACTTTTGTAAAGGGACACCTAACTTCCCAATTTTAAAAAATTAACAGATAGAGGGACTAAAGTTTAAAAACTCTACATGCAACAACCGGACGACGGCGAACACCTCGACAAAACAAAGAGGGTTTATTTCCAGAAAGAGCGTCGCGGTTGCCGCCACTAATTTCAGCACGGGCAGCCTCCTGCGAAGAAATGCATGACATTCTTGACTTGAAACACATAGATGCATGTTCGTAGCTATTGAAGCATTCAAACTCCGGAAAGGTAAAGTTAGCGACCTGTTCATTGGCCTCTTCCCATAAAAACACCAGGATGATGTCCCTTAGTCACAGCAAAGAAGAGGAAACGCTTAAGACTTTCATCCATCTTGTTCTACACTTCTACAACTCACTCAGTGTAGATTGGAGTGGAACTAAAAATATCCAATTCTTTGAGGCGGAACTAGAAATATATATTCAACTTAATGGATCTAAAGGCTTCTTATTTTTCATTTTAAATGGGACCTTGGATTATTACAGCATGTGGCCTTCAAACACAATATATTATGGCTTGTTAACAATTTTACTTGCCCCAGATCTGTTACTTTTTTGGTTGGCTCAGTTGCCAAAACAAAAATGATTCTCACATGCCCCAAACAACAAAACATTTCTCATGACCCAACTTAGAGGCCCATCATATTTCCACAAAATTATTTTAGAAGAGCCTTTATCCGCCAATGAGCCTTGGCTCTAGTGGCATTTCTCCCCTCTCTCCACCTCAAGGTCTAGGGTTCAAACCCTAGAGGATGCAATTGAGGAAAAAATGTGATAAATATGTGAGGAGTGTGTGGGTGTGTTGTGTACCTAGGATTGGGGGTTGTCCAATCCATTGGGGTACCTAGGACTCACCGTTGATGTAGTTATTGTTTCCATTATCAAACAATGAATCTCCAAATATGAATAGGGCTATGTGGTAAGCAATAATAAGAAGCATGGCTTTGATGGGAAAAGGAGTAACCAATAATAATAATAATAATATTGAGTATGAAATAGCAAAGATAGAAGGTGAATATAGACATAGTTAGTTACACTTGCAATAATGCAATATTCAAGTGTAGCTCCCTTCTTAGTTCTTATAATTTGTGATTTTCTCTAATTAATGTGTTGCTGGTGGCATTCATGCATATTCAAATTTGGAGTTTGATATATAAACTACATTAGGAATCATGATTTATTAATTATGACATTGCTTGCCGTCCAAGGTTTCTCTTTTTTTTTTAACTTTTATTTTTTTTTTTATTCGAGAATAAATTAATTATTTTTCACCATGTGAATTTTTTGAGTTATAGTTCCTACTCTAACGTTAAATACAATAATGTCATATTTATGTGGACAAACATTGAAATAAATAATTGATAAAAATGGATATATTTTGAAAAAAAAAAAAGATATATAAACACGAGTTATAAATCAAATAATATAATCTCTCTTTTTTATTTAGAGGTATCAGGTTGAATTTTACTCCTAATTTAAAAAAAAAATGCATAAACAGCTAAAGATGCCAAAGGAGTCAAAGATCTTTTTAAATTGGGATATCCAGTGATAATTCTGTTATTTTTTTTCTTTTATTTTTCTATTGCTTCAGTTATTTTCAATTGAGAAAAATTGTGGAATACATTACACTTGTTGCATATATGTCATATTCATGATCTCATACAAGTTATTATCATCTTTGCATTACAACTTTTTAATTAAAAATATTATTAAATAATAGAAAAAAGAACTGTAGTAAACTAATAATAGCTAAAAAAGACAAACGAGCCCATAAAAAAAATTCTAGAATGCAATTTTAATTTAATGTTGTATATACCTAGTCAATGAATCCGTTACACTAGCAATGGCAACTCGCAGTTGACTTTTTAATTTCGGAAATGTTTGATAATCAAAGAAAATCAGTCAAAAATAGTCATAATTTATCTTATTTAGTATTTATTAATTATTGCGATAATTAATAAATGTTAAATAATGTAATTTCTGGTTATTTTTTGTCTTCCTAACTGTTACGATGGGTAACCAGAGATTAATGCGATGGATGGCTTTGGTAGGCCCAACCGTCCGCGGATGGTGGCTTCCGAGCTGGTTTGCGCGTTGGAGCCTCCTTCCGACTTGTGCTCGTGAGTGAATGGGGAGTGGTACCTGCAAAGACACTCCGATGCCTAAGTTAGCAAGGGTGTGAGCAGGTCTAGAGAGTATTGGGCTTAGAGATACCTGAGGGGTGTCAGTGTAGTTGTAGTGGTGAGCCAATAACCACCGTTGGAGTAGTGCCATATTTTTAGGGTGTTAACCGTCCCATTATCTTAGGGAGGTTAAGATATGGCTTGATTAAAGTAGTTAGAGAGATTTTAGGGGCAGTTACTCATTTGAATGAGTGCTTATCTGCCAACTATTCTCCGTCCCGACTTCTTGGGAGTAAGTCGGGTTTGACACCGACTTCTAAGTGTGAAGGTTGGTGTTTAGTAAGGCTCAATCCTCTGGACTAGGCCTCTTATTTGGACCTGGGCCTTTATTATTGGGCCAGGGTAGGAACAGTGCCCCTACTTGAGCCCAAGATCTTTATAGGACTTGGGTTCAAGTATTTTACTCGGGATCGTAGTCGACTTGTTGGAGGACCGACGTGATTTTCTGAAACCGACGTGACTTTTCGTGTCTCTTCGGTTCTGACGGTTACGTCTAATCGAGCGTCGTGTCCGTTAGGGATGTGCGTAGACTTTGGTAACGGTGCATTCTCATTAATGACTGCCCCGCTTTTACCATTATGCCCCTTAGTATGTTTATAAATACTTTCCCTCTCTTTCATTTTTTCGTTTCTGCAATTTTTCAAATTTCTTCTTGCTTTGTTCGTGCTTCATTCTTGCATTCGGAGACCTCTGCTTCTTTCAACCTTCGGATAAAGGTTAGCGTTTTACTTTTATGACATGCTTTGTGATTGCATGCTTTTATTTTCTTTGGAGAGGGAGAAGTGACGTTGTAGGCTTTCGTATCCCCTTAGGGACTCTCGTTTTTTATTCTTTTTCCTTTTTCCTTTATAGGTTTTCGTCGTGTTTTTAGAAAATGTCTTCTATAGAGGCTCTTTCTCAATGGGTTGATGTCACAGTCCTAAGAGAGGAACCTTTGGTTGATGCGGAGTTTATTACTCATCTTCGTACTCACCACAGGATTTGTGTTTCTGAGGATGACGAGCCGAAGTATGAGTTGGTAGTCCCGGGTCCAGAAGACCGGGTTTGCTTTGGGAGGGCCAATGAGGCGTCTTCTCATTTCTTCTTTATGTATGAATGTATGATCACCCGTCTGGGTGTCTTCCTTCCTTTTTCGGATTTTGAAATGTCTGTTTTGCACCACTGTCGAGTTGCCCCTACCCAACTTCACCCCAACTCTTGGGGTTTTCTGAAAATTTATCAATTTATTAGTCAAGCTTTGGACTTCCCGACTTCTTTGAGGATTTTTTTTTTCTTTTCCACATGACTAAGCCCTTAGTGGGCTAAACAACAAACAGCAATGGGTGTCCTTCCGAGCCATACAAGGTCGGAGGATTTTCACCCTTTTTGACGAATCCTTCCATGACTTCAAAAATTATTTTTTCAAAGTGCAAGCTGTAGAGGGTCACCACCCCTTTTTTCTGGATGATAACTCTTCCCCTCGCTTTCCCTTATATTGGCTGGAGGCCTCCCCTTGTGAGAAATATGGTCTGGACGACCTGGATGAAGTAGAGGCTGCCATTGTGGGGTTCCTCCGAGAAGTGTGGGGGAGGGCCCCATATTTGGATACTAAGAAGTTTCTCCAAGGGTCTCCGACCTTTGTCCAGGCGCAGCTAGGTAGCTTTTTGTTTTTAAATTTCCGACTTATCAACTGATCATTCCGACTTGTTTGATTCTTTAGCTATTGTTTTTCTCTTTCAGAAATGGCTAAGACAAATGTTCAAGAATCTTTCCAAAGAGTCCAGGAGGCCAAGGCCAAGTCTCGCGCTCGGGCCGGTGGTGCCAGGGTTATCTCTCCTCCTCCTCCTCCTTGGAACGTTGGGACTCTTTCCAAGCCTGTCGTAATTTCTTCTTCAGCTCCCCCCAAATCGCTCCCCGTTGTCCGACCTTCCCCTGATCCAAAGAAGCGCAAGACTTTAGAGTCTGGTGCTTCTGGTGAGGTTAAGGCGGATGCTATTGAGTTTGTCCGAAAGAATATCTATCCCCATGTTCGTATAGGCATGGATGATATGTCTGTTCGGGGCCACCTTACCACTATGGTCGAGGAGAGTCTCAAGGCGGCGGGGGTTTGTGGTAAGCTCTTGGATATCTTTGAGAAGGCTCCCCTCATCTCTTTAGGGACGACCTCGAAGGTCAAGGAGCTAGAGGGAAGGCTTCGCTCATATCAGGAGCATGAGGGAGAGTTGAAGAAGGAGATTGCCAAGCTGAGGGAGGAGAGAGATACCTTTCGGGAGAAGGGGAAGGCTTTGCAGGCCCAGTACAACATGGAGATGGAGTTGAGGAAAACGGCGCAGGCCAGCTATCAAAGCTTATTCAAGCATCTTGTGTCTGTGAAGAATGATCTGCTGAATTCTCGGAAGGCATATGATGAGTTGGAGGACTCAATTGCTGATGGCGCCGAGGAGTCTTGGAGGATTTTCTTGGAGCAAATCAGGGTGATTGCTCCCGACTTGGATCTTTCTCCTTTACATCCTGACAAAGTTGTTATTGATGGTTCCATCGTGGATCCTCCTGCCCCCGTAATTGTTTCCGAGTCAGAATTGAAGACTCGGGGGCAGAGGATTATTGAGTCCCCTCCTCATTCCAATGGCGCTCCTCCTGATTCCGGTGGTGGTGATCTTTCTAAAAAATGACTTGTGGCTATTTGGGGTCCGGCCTGTGGGCCCCCGTTTTTTAAACTTTTTATTTATTTGAACAATTTTCTTTGGCCCTTTGAGGCCGTAAACAAAATATTTTACGCGTGCCCTTTTTAATAAGGGTTTTAACTTAACAAAATAAATACCCTTTTTTGGATAAGGGTTTAAGTTACCTTATGCGTGTATGATTTTCTGAATTCCCCTTGACCTTTTCTTGAAAACCTTTCTTTTTGCTTGTTTGTTTTTCTGAGCTTTTTTTGTTTAAGGGCTTTTGGGACAGCCTTTAAACTTCTTCCTAGGTTTTCTTATCTCTTTTTGTTATCCCTCATACTCAACTTAGTTTTAGTGAGTTCTTATGACTTAGGTTATTTTTGCGATGCGTTTTTCTTCTACTCGGTCCTTCACTCCGATTTATGGATCGAAGTATTTCCGAGCTTTTCTACCCGGGATCTCATTTCGACTTATGAGTCGGATTTGTTCCTGAGTTTTTACGATCGACTTCTTATAACCTCTTTACACCGACTTGTACCTCGTCGTTTTATCCTGACGACCTTTTAGGTCGGTTCATGAGATTTTCACGTTTTGTCGAGCTTAAGTCGGCGCGTTTCGTAGAAAGACTTAAAAAATAAAAAATGAAAAGGATTTTATAAGAGATATCGTAGATGAAAAAGATCTTTATTAATCGGGGAGGTACCTTTTTTGCTACTAAGGGTTTTGATAATCTATTTCCCTTAGCCTCTACTATGATGCCTCGTTAAAAACCCTTCTCCAGAAAAAACCCTTTTGGGAAAAAATCATGAAGTTGGGAAAAGAGTACATCAGGGAATAGAGTTCGCTTTTAACTATAGTACCTTTTCATGTTACAAGCATGCCACGACCTCGGGAACTCAGTGTCGTTCAGGTCGATTATTTTGTAATAACCTTTTCCTAAAACTTCATTGACTTTGTATGGTCCCTTCCAATTTGCGGCGAGCTTTCCTTCTCCTGATTTGTTGACTCCAATGTCGTTTCTGATTAAGACCAAATCATCTGGAGCAAATGTTCTTCGAATGACTTTTTTGTTGTACCTTGTAGTCATCCTTTGCTTCAACGCTGCTTCTCTTATCTGGGCATCTTCTCGGACTTCGGGGAGCAGGTCGAGCTCCTCTTTGTGCCCCTGTATGTTTCCGATCTCGTCGTGGAGAATTACCCTTGGGCTTTGCTCATTGATTTCTATTGGTATCATTGCCTCCACACCATAGACTAATCGGAAGGGTGTTTCTCCAGTGGCAGATTGGGGTGTTGTCCTGTAAGCCCATAGCACTTGAGGGAGCTCTTCAGCCCAAGCCCCTTTTGCTTCTTGCAGCCTCTTCTTTAGTCCTGCCAGTATGATTTTGTTGGCTGCCTCGGCTTGCCCATTGGCTTGTGGGTGCTCCACCGAGGTGAACTGATGTTTGATTTTCATACTGGCTACTAAGCTTCTGAAGGTAGCATCGGTGAATTGGGTTCCATTATCCATAGTGATGGAATAAGGTATCCCATATCTTGTGATGATATTTTTGTAGAGGAACCTCCGACTTCTTTGAGCGGTGATGGTGGCCAATGTTTCTGCTTCTATCCACTTTGTGAAATAATCTATTCCCACGATCAGGTATTTGACTTGTCCAGGCGCTTGGGGAAAAGGACCTAACAAATCCATTCCCCATTTTGCAAAAGGCCATGGAGAAGTGATACTGATAAGCTCTTCTGGTGGAGCCACGTGGAAATTTGCATGCATTTGACATGGTTGACATTTTTTCACAAATTCTGTGGCATCTTTCTGCAAGATCGGCCAATAGAATCCGGCTCGGATTACTTTCCTGGCTAGTGACCTTGCTCCGAGATGATTTCCGCAGATTCCACTATGTACTTCCTCCAATACCTCGGTGGTTCTCGAAGTCGGTACACACTTTAACAATGGTGTTGATATCCCCCTTCTGTAGAGGATATTTCTCACCAAGGTGTAGTGTTGTGCTTCCCTTCGGATCTTTTTAGCTTCTTTCTCCTCGTTAGGGAGGATGTCGAATTTCATGTATTCAACTAAGGGGTTCATCCATCCGAGGTTTAAACCGCCTACCTCAAGTACTTCTTGTTTATCTTTTATTATTGAGGGTTCCTGGAGGGTTTCTTGGATCAGGCTTCTGTTGTTCCCTCCTGGTTTGGTACTTGCTAACTTGGATAGGGCGTCTGCTCTGCTGTTTAGATCCCGAGTTATGTGTTTGACCTCGGTTTCCTCAAAATGCCTGAGATACTCCAAAGTTTTTTCCAAGTACCTCTTCATATTTGGGTCTTTTGCCTGGTATTCTCCTCTTATCTGGGAGATTATCACTTGTGAGTCGCTGTATATCATCACCTTTGTAGCACCGACTTCTTCTGCTAGTTTTAGTCCAGCAATCAAGGCTTCATATTCTGCCTGATTATTTGAAGCCGGAAATTCAAATTTTAAGAAAATCTCTATCTGGGTTCCTCTTTCATCCGCCAATATTATGCCTGCGCCGCTTCCCGTTTTGTTGGAGGATCCATCTACATAGAGTTCCCATGTAGTTGGTTTTTCCTCTTGATCCCCTGCGTATTCTGCAACGAAGTCGGCGAGGCATTGAGCTTTGATCGCTGTCCGAGTTTCATATCTTAAGTCGAACTCGGAGAGCTCTATTGTCCATTGAACCATTCTCCCTGCAACATCTGTTTTTTGGAGGATTTGCTTCATTGGTTGGTTCGTACGGACTCTTATGGTGTGAGCTTGAAAGTAAGGCCGTAACCTTCGCGAGGCTACTACCAAGGAGTAAACAAACTTTTCTAGTTTGTGGTACCTTAGTTCGGGGCCTTGTAGAACTTTACTGATGAAGTAGACTGGATGTTGTCTGACCTCGTCTTCTTTTATCAGGGCTGACGAGACAGCCTTGTTTGCTACGGATAAGTATAGGACGAGGTCTTTCCCAGGTACGGGTCGGGTTAGAATAGGAGGTTGGCTTAAAAACTTTTTGAACTCCTGGAATGCCTCCTCGCATTCAGGAGTCCATTCGAACTGGCATCCCTTCCTTAATAAGGAAAATAGTGGAAGGGATTTCAGTGCCGATCCTGACAGAAATCTGGAGAGGGCTGCGAGTCGGCCATTTAGCTGCTGGACTTCTCTCAAACAAGTCGGACTTTTCATTTCTAGAATGGCTCTACACTTGTCGGGATTGGCTTCGATCCCTCTTTGTGTTAGCATAAATCCTAGAAATTTCCCTGCTTCCACTGCGAAGGCGCACTTTGCGGGATTTAGTCTCATCCCGTGCAGCCTTATAGTGTCGAAGACTTGCGAGAGGTCTGTCAAGAGGTCATCTTCTTTCTTTGTTTTTACCAGCATGTCGTCGACGTATACTTCCATTAGACTCCCCAGGTGAGGGGAAAACACTTTATTCATCAACCTTTGATATGTGGCCCCCGCATTCTTTAATCCGAATGGCATGACCACGTAGCAAAAATTAGCTCTGGGTGTGATGAATGATGTTTTCTCTTGGTCTGGCTCATACATTGGGATTTGATTATATCCCGAGTAGGCGTCCATAAATGATAAGTATTGGTACCCCGAGCTAGAGTCTACTAGGGTATCAATACTTGGCAAGGGGTAAGGGTCCTTAGGACATGCCTTATTTAAGTCGGTGTAGTCGACACACATTCTCCATTTGTCATTCTGTTTTTTGACTAGCACTACATTGGCTAGCCATGTTGGGTACTTGACTTCTCTGATGAAGCCAGCTTCCAGGAGCGCATGTACTTGTTCTTCCACTATTAGGGCTCGTTCTGGGCCGAGCTTGCGTCTTCTTTGTTGTACAGGTCGGGATCCTGGATAAACCGAGAGCTTGTGGGACATGAGCTCGGGGTCAATCCCAGGCATGTCAGAGGCCTTCCAGGCGAAGAGGTCGGAATTATCTCTTAGGAGCTTAGTCAACCCTTGTTTTAGAGTTTCCCCTAGGTTGGCTCCTATATGAGTGTTCTTCACTTCCTCTTTACCAACCTGTATTTCCTCGGTTTTTCCTCCCGGTTGTGGTCGCAGCTCTTCTCTGGCCCTTGCGCCACCGAGCTCTATTGTGTTAACTTCTCTGCCCTTTCCCCTTAGGTTTAGGCTTTCATTGTAGCACTTCCTTGCCAATTTTTGATCTCCCCTTACTGTTGCTATTCCCGCTGAGGTCGGGAATTTCATGCAGAGGTGAGGAGTAGATACCACTGCTCCGAGTCGATTGAGGGTAGCTCTGCCGATTAGAGCATTATATGCTGACCCCACATCGATGACTATGAAGTCTATACTCAGAGTCTTTGATTTTTTCCCTTTTCCAAAAGTAGTGTGAAGGGGTAAAAATCCTAGTGGTTTTATTGGCGTGTCCCCTAATCCGTATAGGGTGTCGGGGTAAGCTCTTAATTCTTTCTCATCTAACCCTAGCTTGTCGAAGGCGGGCTTAAAAAGGATGTCCGCCGAGCTTCCTTGGTCCACCAGGGTTCTGTGGAGATGGGCATTTGCTAGGATCATGGTTATCACTATTGGATCATCATGTCCAGGGATTATTCCTCGCCCATCTTCTTTTGTGAATGAAATGGTAGGGAGGTCGGATGGCTCTTCCCCGACCTGATAGACTCTTTTGAGATGTCTTTTGCGAGAGGATTTGGTGAGTCCTCCTCCCGCAAACCCTCCTGAGATCATGTGGATATGTCTCTCTGGTGTCTGCGGTGGTGGGTCTCTTCTATCCATGTCGTCTCGCTTTCTCTTTCCGTGACCGTCCGACCTCTCTATGAGATATCTATCAAGCCGACCTTCTCTAGCCAGATTTTCTATCACATTTTTAAGGTCGTAACAGTCGTTTGTGGAGTGACCATATATCTTATGGTACTCGCAGTAATCGTTGCGGCTTCCCCCTTTTTTATTTTTAATGGGTCTAGGGGGTGGCAATCTCTCAGTCTTACAAATCTCTCTGTATACGTCCACTATAGAGACTTTCAGAGGAGTATAAGAGTGATACTTTCTTGGCCTTTCGAGACCGAGTTCTTCCTTTTTCTTGGTTTCCCTTTCCCTCTCTTTTGTTGAGGGAGGGGGTCCGGGTCGCCAACTCAGGTCTCTTAATTTGGCGTTTTCCTCCATGTTGATGTACTTTTCAGCTCTTTCCTGTACATCACTCAAGGAGGTGGGGTGTCTTTTGGATATGGACTGCGAGAAAGGACCTTCCCTAAGTCCATTGACTAACCCCATTATTACTGCTTCGGTGGGTAGGTCTTGAATCTCCAAACATGCTTTGTTGAACCTTTCCATATAGGTTCATAAAGATTCTCCGACCTCCTGTTTTATTCCCAGGAGGCTCGGTGCATGTTTCACTTTGTCTTTCTAGGTTGAGAACCTCATCAAAAACTTCCTCGAGAGGTCTTCAAAACTAGTAACCGACCTCGGGGGGAGGCTATCGAACCACTTCATCGCTGCTTTCGATAGAGTGGTCGGGAAGGCCTTGCATCGTGTAGCGTCGGAAGCGTCAGCTAGGTACATCCGACTTTTGAAGTTGCTCAGGTGATGCTTCGGATCCGTGGTCCCGTCATAGAGGTCCATGTCAGGGCTTTTGAAGTTTCTCGGAACTTTAGCCCTCATGATGTCCTCGCTGAAGGGATCCTCCCCACCTAAGGGTGGTTCTTCTTGTTCATCGCGGGAGTTGCGACTTTTGAGGGAGGATTCCAACTGTAAGAGCTTTCTTTCTAACTCTTTTCGTCATTCCATCTCCTCTTTTAGGCTCTTTTCAGTTTCCTTTTGTCGTTCTCGCTCCTGCTCTAATTGTTCCAGGCGGCTGTGGACTAATCCCATGAGTTCAGTTACATGGGGTGGTCCTTCTTTTTCTGATTCGCGCCCTTCTGAGGAGTTCACCTTCGGATTCTTTACTCCGGAAGTGCCTTCCCTGTGTTGATTATCGATTTCTTGGTGGAGGGTGAGGTCCACATCGTTGTTGCCTGTGTCCAGATTCTCTTGTTCAGAGTCTGTCTCCACATGGCCTTCTTCGTGGGATCTATCTGCCATCGTTGGATGATCTCTCAGGTCCCCGGCAACGGCGCCAATGTTACGATGGGTAACCGAAGATTAATGCGATGGATGGCTTTGGTAGGCCCAACCGTCCGCGGATGGTGGCTTCCGAGCTGGTTTGCGCGTTGGAGCCTCCTTCCGACTTGTGCTCGTGAGTGAATGGGGGGTGGTACCTGCAAAGACACTCCGATGCCTAAGTTAGCAAGGGTGTGAGCAGGTCTAGAGAGTATTGGGCTTAGAGATACCTGAGGGGTGTCAGTGTATTTGTAGTGGTGAGCCAATAATCACCGTTGGAGTAGTGCCATATTTTTAGGGTGTTAACCGTCCCATTATCTTAGGGAGGTTAAGATATGGCTTGATTAAAGTAGTTAGAGAGATTTTAGGGGCAGTTACTCATTTGAATGAGTGCTTATCTGCTAACTATTCTCCGTCCCGACTTCTTGGGAGTAAGTCGGGTTTGACACCGACTTCTAAGTGTGAAGGTTGGTGTTTAGTAAGGCTCAATCCTCTAGACTAAGCCTCTTATTTGGACCTGGGCCTTTATTATTGGGCCAGGGTAGGAACACTAACATTACTCAATTAATTTAATATTGTATATGATCAATTAATGCCTCACTATCATAGTAGTAAATTAAGCTACAATTACATTTTTAGGTAAATTTTTTGGTATCTATAATTTTAATGTCGAAATTTCTTAACTTGCCCTTAATGATAAATTTTAAATATTTAAAAATTATTTACTTTTTAAATTTAATATTAATTTTTTTTAGTAAATTAGGTAGATATATATAAATACCATAGCTTGCACCTACATTTTAATTCATAATTGAAAAATATATTGTGGCAACAAAGGGAAAAACAAGAATGAATTGGAAAACAAAGTATTGGGCTTAGAAGAAATCACTAATAGTGTAAGGCCCAAGAAAGTGAGAGTTAGTTGTGTAAGCCCACATCCTAGTTGCCAATTGTTTATAAGCACTTTCTGTAAGATGGTATGAGTCCCAAAACAAATATTCATTGGGTTTGTCACATAACTCAAAATGCTTATTCCCTCTTTTACCCCCACAACTGTACTCTCCTCTAAATGCTCCACTCCCACAGCATGCTGATTTTCCTTCCTTCAAACCTACATCAAATCAAATACTTAATTAATTAACCAAAAATTTAAATTATTAATTATATTTAATTTTCATCTATTCACAATGTAAAAGTATTTTAATTTATACAGAATTCTAATCATATGTTATATTATCATATATAAATAAAAAACGTATAAAATTTTGATTGACCGAAAATTAAAGGTATGTTTAGTTTTATAGTTTTTGTTTTTTTATTTTTATTTTCAGTCTTTTCTAATTTTAAAATTATGTGAAAAAAAAGAGAAAACATGAGATAAAAACACAAAATATAATTTTATTATTTTTACTATTTTTTAATAAAATTCTAAAAGTAAAATAAAAAATAAAAACGCAAACTAAACACTCGTAAGATTCTTTTTCATAATAAGCACATAACAATTAAACTCTTGAAATCTAAAATTCATAAGGGTAATTCAATCTAAACAATAATTAATTAAGGACTACTAACCATATTTAAAGGGGTGGTTGATCATTTGAGTTACATCAGCATTGAAATCATAGAGAGAATATTTGAAGCCCTTTAGCTGCTTCTCCAATTTAAAGAGAGCCAAAGATAGAGCTTGATTATGTAATTTTGCAAGTGATGAAAGTTGTTGTAAGCAGCTTCCATTTCCATCTGAATTTATTATTCTGATCCCTGGAAGACAACCCAATGGTGGCAAGTTCATGAACACAAACTTTCTAGCCCCTTTCTTATATATTCCCTGCCAATACACCATACCAATATACCATGCATCAGCATTTAATTTATATTTACACTTATTACAAATACTTTTGAATAACCCTAATCATCAATATAATAAGTTAATTAATTAGAAAAGCAAGCAGATTGTCATACTATATGCTGTGATCGACTATGCTACGTATACATTAAAATTAACCGCTAAAGTCAGCCATTATTATAAAATATATATTGGAATATAAGTATGTATTAAAAATAAATTAAATTATATATATTTATAAACAAATATATTAATAATTGATTTTAGTATACGAACGAATAATATTTTTTATGATAATAAAATTAAAGATATATTGTTTGCATATTCCACAACTAGAGTTAACTTAAGAGTAGTGTATTAGGGAAAATGAAAGGAAAGAAATAATTTTTTTTCTCACAAAATTTCTGTATATAATTAAAATTAATTAAAGAATTAAAGCTTTTCTTAACCTTATAATAAAAGACTAAATCTAAACCTTAATTATTTGTAAAAATATTTTCTAAAACTATACAATATTTTTTTTTATCAAGTTGACCTTAATGATGATAATAATATAATAATAGAATAATTATATTATACCCTTTTGTTAACTAGCAACTATTTATCTTATATATAATATTATAATTACAAATAATTATTTTAATATCACTTTTCAATTGAAATTAAATATCTAGACAGTAAATGATTATTATCTAACTCTCATATGAAGAAAATGATTATTAGCCATCACCAACTAAAAAAGTTTATAGGATCCTTATCTTATATTTCTAAGATCCCATTATGTGCCATAATCTAACTCTATATTTGAACATATATATAGAGGGGCCATAATTTAGAACTTTATATACCTTGATAATGGAAGTGATGTTACCAACCACCATGCCAACATATTGTGAGTGAGAGAAAGAATTAAGAACATCAGATTGAGTCAAGAATGGGCTAAGGTAATCGTTGGTTCCAATGCTAAACATGTATACACCTCTTGATAACAACATTTTAGCTTCATAACTTCCTAACTTGTGCTCCAACCATGTTGCTACTTTCTTGAAGTGATCTCTAGCTTGTGTTTTCAGAGGTATTACCTGAAAAATAAAATTAATGTTACAAATTATCAAAGAATTATAATATTAGCTAGTAATTCCTGAAACATATATAATCATTCATTTACGTGTCTCTTTCTATCAGTTTAAATTTTTTAAAAAAGTAATATTATGATATAGTATCAGAATTTTTATGATAAAAAAATTTAGAATTTGATAATTGATAAATTCCAAAAAAAAAAAAAAGAATTTTAGCTTAAGGTTAATGAAAAAAAAATAAAAAATTTAAACAAATTAAAAAAAACTCTTATTTAATGGAACGTATTAGATATGTAATTATTTATGTGGCTTCTCCTATTAATTTAAATTTTTTGGAGAAATAGTATTATTACAGTTCGTAGTTGTCTTTTTTTTTTTTTTACATTTAGTTCCTAATTTCTTTTATTAAGTTGACTGAAATAAAAAATAAAATTTAAAATGAAAACATCAATAATAAAAGTAATAATTATCCTCTAAGAAATAATTCATCAGCTCCACTACTATTTTGATGTGACTATGAAATAGAGACATTTGAGGTTATAAATTACTTGCACAATATATATCAACAATATGTTTGGAAAGAAAATAAAGTAAAGGGAAAAAAAATATGAAATGAGAACTGATGAGATCGTCTTAGTCTTATTTGTTGGCCACATAGAAGAAAAAATAGAGAAAAAGTGTGTAAGCTAAGGTTATATCACTTTCATTTCTAATTATATTTTCCGTGAATTTAATTTTCTAGCACTTTTCCTTAGATTTCGCATCATAAATTGTAAGGTAAGGTTATAACATAATGCAATAATTGATGTATAATTTATGAAAATTTGAACAAAATTGATTTTTGATTTGTGGAGTATGTATATGATTTTTCAGAAAACGTCATAAATGTTCTTCATAAAATTTAAAAAGCAATTATAGTTAATTAGTTATATATCATTTTCATGGAATCGACTTCTATCCATGAAATGACTCCTACCAGATCATTTTTCCACACACACTGTCTATCTTTTGTCTTTGAAATTCTTTCAAAATTATCTCTATCATGCATTTCATTTATAATTTCATGGTCAAATAATTAATTAAATTGATTGGTTGGGCCATGAGTGATTTATTGATTCTGGTCTTGTTTGGTGTCATGGGTCCAATGACTACTTGTGCTTGTACTGCTTCTTGTCTTTGAATCACAGTTGTACTTGATGTTTGACCTATCACTCCACCTTTTTCATGGGCTCTCAACTTTCAGAAAAATTTGTGAACGGAAAAAATATTATTTCTATTAATATTAGAGGCAACTTAGTGGCAACTTGTGATCGATATTAATTAGTGTATTTTATGTCTTTTGATAGAAAGAATACAGAAATATTAACAAGAAATAATTTATTTTTTATTAATTTTTTTAGAATTATTATATTTTTTATTATTAATTTTTTACCAAAATTTTATATAAAAAAATTAAAAGTTAATTAGACTTTCATAATTTATTTTAATTTATCACCAAATAAAAAATAAGAATACTAATTTTTGTGTCTCTATCTTTTGTACCTTATTTTCAGTGTCTTGTCTTATATATTTTCATCACTAAATGTAAGCCTTTGTGCTATTCTATAAATACTAAAGATTTATAAAATATTGTTTTGCAATTTTGTTTTTAAGTTTTATAAGATGGTTTTTGATTTGCGTTTTCTTTAAAAACATTGTATAATTTACTTTTACCATAAAGTGTATTTAACTATTGCAAATAAATAAATAAATAAAAATGGTAGCTTCACATTAATCACATAATTTTTGTTCTTAATATATCCACTAGTGCTATATTCCTTTTTCTTTGCGTGTCTATGTTATGAATACAAATAATAATTCTTTCTCCACCCTAGCTTCTAAAATTGATATTAATCAATTAAGTTAAAGAAGAATATTAGAGAGTCAAGACCAGTAATTAATCATTAATATTTAAAAATATAAATTAAAAATATATTATTAAATTATTAAACTAAAATAATTAAATTAATAACTAAAAGTGTTAATAAAAAATAACAAATTCTACTGGTTTTTGAACTTTTCTTATAAGCTAATTAATCTATAATGTGAACGTGGTTATCTAGCTAGCATTATAGTCATCTATATATGCTTGGCGGCAAAGTAGTGTACGTAGCATATAATTTATAATTTGGTCAATTACTAACAGCTATATCACTAGCTATGTTCATATAAAAACTTGTTCAAAGTTCCATTAATTAAGCTAAGCTTTATACAGTAATAACTAATAACATGTGAATGAAATAGTAGCAGGTGCATTCGGACCAAGGAAAAAGCTCATCATGTTTATTATTGCTTAGCTTCTAAATCGTTTAACAACTCAATAGTTTAGCAATTCCGTGTTGAATTTGTACTTGAATATATATAACTCAGAATTTCTAATAATACAAGAAAAATAATGTTTTTTAAAATAAATATATTTTTGTATATACTTACCGAACCTTCAAAAGTTTCAACAAGAGCACCTGCTCCACCAGACGCAAAGTTCACTCCACCATAGAATTGTGTGTAATTACCAGGTTGTAGAAATGGTGGTATCAATGGCAGGTTCGCATATTCAGCTACAAATAAAAACCAAATAATCATATATTAATTACAAGAATATCGATCCAGATAATAGTAATTAATTTTAATTTGTGCTACACATGATAATAATGAGTACTCTTCTTTATTTTGATTACTCATGATTAATTATAAAAAAAAATATATATATACACTTTACTAAGATCATCGGATTACAACACTTTTGTGGCGATTTTTACAACCGTCACTATTAGCGACGATTTTAACAACGACTTCAAAATTGGTATAAAAAATAGCATATATAATATAAGAAAACTTTTAAATGTACTGGAAATATCAGTGTTTTAGTTGTTTTAACCGTTGATTTCAATTAATATATATTATATATATTTTTTATAATTTAGATCAACGGTTAAAACAACTAAACACCAATATTCCTGATATATTTAAAACTCTTCTTATAATATATAGTATAAAAAAAATTTAAATATTATTAAAATATTTATATTCTAATAATTTTAATTATTAATTTTAATTAACATATATTTTATATAATTAAAATGATTAGTATTCTAAAAATACTTGAAATTTTTTCTCTAATATCAGATACATAAGAGAAAATTAAGATAAGATAAGATATGGAAATGAAAAAATGTTGATTACCTATAAAATCTGAAATCAAGCGACCATCAGAGAATCTGCCAGTGGGGAAGTTGAAGTAGGTTTGACCATAAGGAAAGAAATTAGCTTGATCATATGGTGTTGTGTTTATGTAATTGTTGTTCCCTGCATCTAAGAATGAATCCCCAAATATGAACAACCCAATCACATGCTTCCTATTATGATTGATACTTCTTCCAAGGGTTGGAGAGAAGAAAAGAGTTAGAGACAACAAAAAAAGCAGGGAGAAGATACAGCTTCCTATGTTTGCCATCATCAACTTCATTCATTATCACTCAATTAATAACAAACATTTATACATGTGTATGTGTGTGAAGACAATTAATTAATTAACATATATATATTATATGCTATTTTGGACTAGTCAACAGCATTTTAATTGGAGGATATGTTACTTCATGATTCCATATATAATAATGATGTGAATGAAATCATCACAATTAAGGACATGAATAAAGAATACTTGAGATGCGTCTTTATTAATTTTTTAAACCTATATATTAAGATTTAATCTGGTTATAAATATAATCATTTTTATTCATTTATATTTATTTTATTAATTTAATTTTCTTTTTAAAAAATTCATTACATAAAAATAGCATCAAAACTTGCTTCTATAACTTAAAAATCTAATATTTGATTATTGTTGACCTTAATTAAAAAAATAAGAATTTAAACATACAACAAATAAAAAAAATGTCTAAATACAAAATTCACACAAACTTAAAAAGGATATTTGCATATAAAAATATGTTAGAGATATAATTATTCATACTTTTTATTAGATTACGCTTTTGAGAAAAATAATTTTACAATAAAAATGTTTTGAGACATTTTTTCTTTCTTTAACTGTCTTCTTTTTAAATATTTTTATTTGAGATTCGAAATAAATGATAGAATTATAATATTTTTTTTTTTGGAAAGCGATGTATACAACATTAAAGTAAACTTGTGAAACTACAATATCTCTAATTATTCTTGACTCATGAAATAAAATAGCAGTTGATTCCAGCCACTACCATAGCCGATAGAGAATTACATAGATGTTAAAATGCTTGTTATTTGGACGTGTAATGCATGTTGTAAAGGGTTTAATTTTCTGGTGAATGCTATGGGGTGTAAGTCATGGTGTCTAACTTATTAAAAAAGATAAAAAAAAATATTTAATAAATTTTAAATATTTTATTTTTATTTTATATATTTTATTTTTTATTTATAAAAATAATTTAAACAATTTAAGCACACCAATAATAAAAGGCACTATAAAATCCACCTAATTTTATTCACCCATGGCAATTTATAGATTAAAGTTTTGCAAATCATTAATGTTTGAATGTTTTGGTGAGATAAAGAGAGAAAGAGGGGTCCACAGAATAAGTGAAATATTTTATGTGGAAGTCTCTCATGTGAACCATTAATTATTTCCTATACCTTCATTTTTGTTTGATTTAAGCGTACCCATCTCGTCAGTCATTATCCTACTACTCTCACGCTTTCCTTTTTTTTTCAAGGAAAATTACTTACTTACTTAGTGAATGTGGTTTGTATTCATTGATTTATGTTTAATACACTAAAATAGAATTTGAGGTGATTTATTCTAGTATGGAGTTTTCTTATTCTCACATGGTGGTGTGAGTCCAATGTTATTATGTGCCTAAATTTAATATATATATATTTTTTACAATATCTCTTGATCCAATAAAATAAGAACTAATTTATTACGAATTTGAACTTTATTTAAGATTTATTATTGACTAATGAATTATTGCATATACAAGATAAAAATTCGAACATTCAAAATTTATTTAAACGGATAAATAGCTAACCACTCGATCAACTCAAGTTAATAAGTTAATATATCTTTTACATATTGCGAAAAGATAATAAAAAATAAAAAAAATTCTCACAAACTACAAGAAGTTTTAAATTCATATTCTTATATTTTAATCGTAAACTCTATTTTAAAGCACTATACCAACTTTAAATTTATATCTAAATTTGTTAGGCTCTTATTCTAATATTTAGATTTTTTTTATTTTTTTATTTTCCTACTAATTATCAATTTTTTATAATTTCTTCCCATATTATTTTGACTATCTATAAATTAAACATGACCACTTCTTGTGTATGTGGTGCAATAATATTATTATATATAAAGATAATTTTTTATTTATCTTAAGATAAAATTTTCATTTTTTTTGATTGATGAAAATTAAAATTAAAATTTTTAATTATAAAAACAAATTCTAATATTATATTATGAAATTACATATCCTAAAAATTTAAACTAATAAATAAAAACATATAAATAATTTTTTTACTATATTTACCTAACACTCACATTCAATTTTTTTTTGGGTCAACAAACTACATGCTTTACACTTTTGACATTATTTAAAGTGTGCGTTTTTCTTAGAATATATGTCTCTGTGTGTATCTATGAGAATATGAGAATGAGACGAGTTTGATTGAGGCAAAGAAAAAAGTCAAATGCAAAACAAAGTTGAATTCAGTTTATTAGATGGGAATAATGGGATCAAGTTTATCATCTTGAATTTTAGGGTATATCATATATATATGTGATTGCAACAACAAAGTTAATCTGAAAACAGTTATTTAAACATTTGTTGAAATGCGTGTTAATTTGTTACTATTATATCTTATATATACATGATTATCTTCTTCACTTGCATTTAAAAATTAATTAAACATCCCCGGCGTGATCCATGACTCTATTAATTATTACTCAATCTTATGTCCAAATATATTTCCAATTGATGATAATATAATATCATTATTCATTAAGGTTGCTTGGTTGAACAAAAACATTCTATAATAAAATTTTAGGGCAAGCTGTGATCATAATAACAAATACAACTGTTTCCTTTTAAAGCAAAGAATAATTAAGGGTGATCTTAAGATTTTGGAGAATATTCCTTGTATTATATATAACTTTGTAAAAAATCAACTTAGATTGCAAGAGAATTTCGTTTTATATATGTAATAATTTATTTGATCAATAATAAATTTTTAAATGAATCTTAGATTTATAATATATTAGTCTTTGCTCTATTATATTAGAGCATATTGTTAAAAAAAAAATTTAATTTATAAATTACTTAATTTACTTGTCTCCTTAATTAAATAAATATTAAAAATTTAAATTCCATCTTATTATCAACAACAGATTTTTAAATAAAATTTATAATTTTTTTTATTAATTTAAAAATAACATATATATATATATATATATATATATATATATATATATACTGTCAATACATTAATTAAAATAAAATTCTTTAAAATTATATCATTCATATGCCTTTCGCTTTTTTTTTTTTTTTTCTTGAAATAATATTTACTTTAGCCTCATAAAGCCCGCTACTTATTTAAAATAGAAAGCCCGTATTCAACCAAACTTGTAGAACCTGCAGGGTTTGAACACCAAAACCGTACCAGGGCCTCGAAAGCCCATTTTCTATGAAAAAAGGGGGAAAAAAAAAGTTAGCATAGAAAATTACCAATTTTGTTTTAAAAGATTCAGTTTTTGATTAAATAATCACTGGAAAAAAAAGAAATGACTTTTTGATTGTCAAGGAATAATCTCAATTTGATAAAATGCACCAAAGATAAAGAAATATAGTAAAAAAATTTAATCAGATTTCAATAAAAAAATTTACACACATTATTAAAAGAGTTTAATTTTAATACACTGACAGTGTAAAATATTTTAAACAGTCGTATAATCACATCCATTCTTTTCGATGATCATTCATGTAAAAGGTAGTTATTTTTGTTCATGTGGCATCACGTAATTAGATACACGTATAAAACTACTTTACACTGACAGTACATCAAAGTTAAATTTTTATTAAAAACATGAGTTCTTTCTATTCACCAATTTGGTAATTTAACATTTTTTTGTGTTTTTTATGTAAATGTTAAACAATTCAAAAGAAATGAAAAAAGGTCTGGTGATAAAAACTTCTCTCAATTTTTTTATATGACTTCTAAATAATTTTTTAAGTATTCCAACAAAAAAACTGAATCAAATACATGAACTGTTTTCCACTTATAGAAAAAGGAAAATGTTTGGAAACAAAAAAAATCAGCTAAAAACAGTCATAATTTGTCTTATTTAGTATTTATTAATTGTTGCAATAATTAATTAATGTTAAATAAGACAAGTTTTGATTTTTTTTTTTGTCTACCTAACATTACCCATAAAAAAAATAGTGCATTTTGTCAAATTAAAGTTATCTTTTGTGGTCCAAATGTCATTTATTTTTCAAATTATTTTATTAAAAATTTAATATTTTTTGAAGGCAAAATTAAATGATATGGCACTCCATTTAGCAGCTATCAATGCAAGTTCACTCAAATAAATGCTGAAGATTGTATTATCCGGCACCACCAAAAATTAAAAATTTCAAAAAAAAAAAGCCTTATTAATTATTAGGCTAACCTAAATATATCTCTTTCGATAAAGAAAAATGAAAAGACATGAATTGAAATTGATGTTTCTTTCTTTTTCTAATGTGGACGTGAACCTAAATGTATCATTCATCGCGTTATCTCAATGATATATAGTCAAGTTTGCAATTGCATGCAGCTTTGAAACACTTTATATATTCATAAACTTCGATCCATTCCATCATTTTCGTTTTAAATAACACGCCCCCTTAATGAGTCACCCATCACTCTCTCTCTCTCTCTCACACACGCACACACACACAAGTTATTAATTGTCTCAACATATTAATTACACTTAGCTCTCCAATTGACCAATCTATAGGAGCATAATCCCAAAAGGCAATTTTTTATTATTATTATTATTATTATTATTATTATTATTATTATTATTATTATGCGTAAAACTAACAAATGTCGGAATATTTAAGATAGTAAATATTTTATACTCTAATTAAGTCTTAGAAATATCAAATATATATATATATATATATATATATATATATATAAAAGGGCATTTTAAAAAAAAAATATATGAAATTGCACGATTAGAGAGATTTAAGCTTTTATCGATCTTTGTCAGATGAGTTTGAGGATGAAGAGTAAAGAACTTGGAAAAAGAAGTAAAAGAGAGATGAACAAAGGGGAAGGAACAAAATAAAGAAGCTGTTGGTAAATTGAAATTATTAATCAGAGAAAGAGAAAATTAGAAAAAATAAGAAAGAAGAAATTTGGTGAAGATGAAAGTTGTTATTCATTTATTATCATTTTTGTATTATATGCTTATCTTTATATAATTATACAAGAGATGCAGTTCTAATAGATAGTACCACATTGAGCTAATTAACTAACTAATTTAATATGTCTAATTTTGTCAACTGACAACTCTAACTAACTAATGCTAACAGCAGCAATTGACTAACTAATAAGTTTAGCTCCCTAAATCTATTGACTCAAGTTATAGCCTCCCTCAAACTAAGACTATGAATGTCCAGAAGGCCTAGTTTAAAAATGTTACGTGAGAAAGGTCCAGGTGCTAAGGCTTTGGTCAAGAAGTTAGCCAACTGGTTTGACAAGGAAATTGGCATGAGGTGTGTGAGGCTTGAGAGGTGTTGGTTTCAAAGTATGGCAATCAATCTCGATGTGCTTATTTCTCTTGTGGAAGATAGGATTAGTGACAATGTGGATAGCTGATCTATTATCTCAGAAAAGTGTGTTGGGCTTTGTTAGCGGTATGCCAAAATCATGCATGATGTAGGATAACCATTGAGTTTTGCATGTTGCAAGTGCCAAAGCTCGATACTCAACTTTCGAAGATGATCTTGCAATAGTATTATGTTTCTTGCTTTTCCAACCGATGAGTGATTTTTTAAGGTAAAAGCAATGGTTAGTGATGAATTTTTTAGAATATGCACGTGTTGCCCAGTTTGCATCTAAGAACCCTATGATAGCTTAAGTTCGTTTTCAGCTAAGAAGAACAGACCAACTGAGGGACATCCTTTCAAATACCGCAGTACCCTGTGAGTAGCTTGCAAGTGTACATCTATTGGACAATCGATAAACTGACTTGTGTTGGTTAGATACAAGAGCCTACCAACTAGTTGTCTACATTGAGTTTGATCTTCCAATGCAATGCCGCTCTCCCTTGATAATTTTGATGCACAAGTGTAATCCATTGGAGTGCTAATCGGTTTGCCCTCTAAGAAGCCAAAATCTTTGAGAATGTCTAGGGCATACTTGCATTGACAAAGATGAATCCCTTTTGATGAGTGAGCCATCTCCATGCCTAAAAAGTACTTCAAGTCCCCCCAAATCTTAATTTTGAATTTTTTATTAAGTAGATTCTTCATTGAATCAATTTCAGCAAAATCATTGTCTGTCAAAACCAAATCATCCACATAAACCATGATGATTGTAACCCCCCCTCCCCCCGCGCTGTGATTTTGGTGTATAGAGAATGAACCGATTCTGATTTAGAGGAACCAACTGAGCTCAACGTTTCAGTCAATTTTAAATTCCATCGCCTACTATCTTGCCATAGGCCATAGAGTAATTTATGCAGTTTACACACTGAGGTTGCTGCCAATTAAGATTGTTGCAGCCTTGGTGGAAGTTGCATAGACCTCTTCATGTAGATCTTCATGTAGAAAAGCAGTATTCACATCTAACTGCTTGATATGCCATTGCTTTGCAGCCGTCAAGGCTATAACCACTCTCAAAGTTGACATTCGAACCACTGGGCTGATTGTGAAGTCTACACTTTCGATTTGTGTAAAATCCTTGTCCACCAACCTGGCTTTGTATTTTTTGATAGTTCCATCAGGAAGGAATTTAATCCTGAATACCCACTTGCAGCCTATGGCTCTCTTGCCATGAGAAAATATTGTGATTTGCCAAGTTTGATTCTTCTTCAGAGCCTCAAGTTCGCTTTGTATAACTTCTCTCCAGCAAGGATGAGCAACAGCTTCCTCATAGTTACTAGGTACAATATTTGTAGCAACAGCTAAAGAAAAAGCTTTGTGTTTTGGACTGAGTGCATTATAAGAAATTTGCTGCGAAATAGGATACCTACAAAGAGGATTAGTGGAACTAGAAACCGAATTGTTCACTTTACCATGATAGTCCTTGAGATAGGTTGGCAACTTTTTAATTCGTGTGGAATTTCTGAGTTCAAGTGGTTGGGAATTTTGATGTGATGAATTAAACTATGATTTTGTGGTTCTTCAATAATGTGTACTAAATGTGCAGGTTCATTAATCGTGTAATCAACAAATTTAGAATTCGAAGTTAGTGGTGTTAAAAAATTTTGATGGTTTTGGTGATGTGCAAGTGGAACATGAGTTTGAGGCATGTGTAATTGGTGCAGACTGGGAGTAAACGAGTCAGTGTAGTGAGAATCATAGGTGAATGGATCAAAATTACAAGGTTGGTTGGTATGTATTTGCTGTGAAATTTCAGTGCGATTGTGCAGATCATAATCGTGTGTAGAATATGAAAAATGACTTTCATAGAAAATAATATCTCTAGATGTAAAAATTCTTCTGGTTTTTAGGTCAATGAGTGTGAATTCTTTTGTTCCTTCTTCAAATCCAAGGAAAGCACATCTCTGTACTCTTGGGTCCAGTTTAATTCTTCTATTTGTATAAGAGTTGATCATCGGGCAAGACACCAAAAAACTTTCAAATTAGACATATCAGAGATGTGATTGAAAAAAAGTTCAAAAGGTGATTTGTCATTGAGAAACAGGGGCTTGCTGGATCTTGCATCGAATTTACAATTGCAGAAATTTGACTCAAAAAATTTGCAATTGATTGTGCATCCATAGGAGCAGCGGGATTTGATTGATTAGTGGGCATCGTCAATTGAAAAATTGGTGTAGATTCAAGAAATGATTAAAGAATTAGGTATAACAGCTTCAAAATGAAAAGCAAGCAAAAGAGGAAGGTAATCGATAAATTTGGTTTGATTTCAGATTCAGATCTTTTATCTTTGGTCTCGTTGATCGGAGCTGCGATCTCTCCTCTATGCTTACCGCACCATGTGAATTGCACGGTTGGAGAGATTTAGGCTCTCATCAATCTCTGTCAGGTGAGTCCGAGAATAAAGAGTAAAGAACTTGGAGAAGGAAGTAAGAAAGAGATGAACAAAGAGAAAGGAGCAAAATGAAGAAGCTGTTGATAAATTCGAATTGTCAATCAGATAATTAGAGAAGATGAGAAAAAGAAAATTTGGTGAAGATGAAAGTTGTTATTCATTCATCATCATTTTTACATTACATGCTTATCATTATATAATTACACAAGAGCTGTAGTTCTAACAAACGAAACCACATTAAATTAATTTACTAACTAATTAATAACTTAATCTATCTAATTAACTTTATCAACTGACAACTCTAACTAATTAATGCTATCAGCAGCAATTGACTAACTAATAAGTTCAACTCCCTAAATCTATTGACTCAGGTGACAATATACATCAAGATCCTCTTGATCTCATTATATATAAGTAGATAATTCCTATTATATTTATTATATTAATAAATATAATAAATATAATAGGAACTTTTCTTTGGCTGGTGTGGAATTGGCAGGGCCCGGAGCGTGTTAGAACCTTTCTTTGGCTGGTAACCCACAATGCTATTCTTACGAACTCAGAGAGAAGGTGAAGACACTTGACTAATGATGATTCTTGCCCAAGGTGCTGGTGCCATGAAAAATCAGCCATTCATGTGCTTCGAGACTGCCCCTATGCTATGAGCATCTGGAAAATCCTTATCCCCCCTAACGGAAGGAGCTCCTTTTTCAATACCGAGCTCAATGAGTGGTTACTTCAAAGCCTAACGGCCAATAATAACTGGAATTGGCTGTTTGGTGTTGCGATGTTGTCTATATGGTACTTCCGAAATAAGCTTGTTTTTAATGGAGAAGCGGTTCATGTCACCACGGCCATTAACCAGATTAGAGCTCGATCGGAGGAGTTCTTCATAATTTCTAGAAGCAAATTAAAACCACATAATACCCAAGCTGTCGGTGAATCTCTTATACGCTGGTCTCGCCCTGAGGAGGGGTGTGTCAAAGTTAACGTTGACGGTTCCTGGTTTGGTCATACAAATAATGCAGCTTGTGGCGGTGTCTTCAGAGACTCGGATGGGAGATTCTTAAAAGGATTCTCCTGTAACCTGGGGAACTGCTCTATTATGCATGCGGAATTATGGGCAGTTATCCATGGGCTGAATATTGCTACTACTAATGGCTACCAGTATCTTGTTGTTGAATCCGACTCCGCTGAGGCCATTAACTTCATCAATCGCGGATGCTACCCCACTCACCCCTGTGCTCCACTAGTCCAGGATATCCGTGTCTTGGCAGCTAGAATCCATAAAGTCGCTTGGCTACATTCCCTCCATGAAGCAAATTCTGTGACGGATCTCCTTGCTAAGAAGGGATATGAACTCCCTATGGGGCTGCACCTGTTTGATCAAGCCCCCCTATTATTAGCTATGCGCTACTTTGTGACTGTTTCGAGACCCTCAGGTTAAGGGAGTCTTGAGTTTTTTGAGTTTTTTGTTTCTGCTTTGCTGCTTGTTTTGTTTCCTATCTTTGGGTCCTTGACCCCTTAGTTCACCAAAAAAATTTTATTATATTAATAAACAATAATGTGTCTATTAATTTAAACTCTTTAATTTATTAAATATGCACCATAAATAATAAATATGTATGTAATTAGTTAAGATGGTAAACATCTTATATTATAGCTAAAGGATCTCGAGTTCAAATTTTAAAAGTTGCATGCCAAAAAAAATATGAATATACGTATATAACAAAAGAAATTTTAAGAACAAAAACTTGTCTACTAAATTTCTCCATATTCCCATTGTATACATTAGATTAGAAATAGTAGTCAAATATAAGTTATATATAATAGATATAAAATAAACAAATAAAAAAAATTAACATTATAGCATTAAAAACATTGACTAAGATTATTATGCCACTAAACACCAATTATCTAGCTAATTGATAATTAATATACATATTATTCTAGCAAATAAACTATGCTTTAAAGAACAAAAAAACAAATGTGAATATAGTGGATAAAAACTCCATGCTTCAAAACTCAGCAAAACAAAATGCATTGCACCAAAATAGTAGTGAATGTCAAATATGAGACCCTTTAGTACAAGGCAATGATGTACACTAATACTGCCATATGTGTAATTTAAAAGTTCGAGAATTCATTGATGATAATAATGTCACCGACCACATATATGTAGTGTGGCCCCCTGCCTAAAAATGCGGATGAAAATTTTGTTGTGATACTTTTTGGATCAAAGATAAACTTTGCCCGGTTGAATTTTAATTTTAACTCTTAAATTTTATGAGTATTTATGATATCGAGAAAATAAGAATAAATTATTATTTATACCATGAAAGATTCAGACAATTATAATTACGGAAGATGATTTTTGTATGTCAAAAGTATTTAGACGTTGGTTACGCAATTAGTCTGTTAGAGTACTTTTGGCACACATAAGCCATCTTCTGTGGTTACAATTGTCGTTTTATTCTTTCATGAGTACAAATGGTAATTTATTCGAGAAAATAATAAGTTCTATTCTAAAAGAAAATGCATTATATTTGTGTAGTTTTAAAAATAAAAAATTTTAAATTTATCTTTATTTTTGTTGAAATTTTTTATAATTAAATATTACGTCTCTTCTCGATCTATACTTTAACATAAAAGAGATGTATTTTCTTTTTTTTTTTTGGATATAAATTAATGTTTTTTATGTGGCATGTGAGTGTCGTTTAACTATTTTTATGAATTCAAATGCTTTTTTCAGTTAAAAAAAATATTTACATCCTTTAATACAATAGTTAAAATATAAGTATGATATTTCAGCAGGGAACAATTATGCTTGAATTGATGGAAGATAATCAAGTGAAATGGAATGAGATTTAATAAAAGATAAATAATGGAGTCTAAAAAAACAGTAAAACTATTATGTTACTTTATTGTTTAATACAATGACCTTTCAGTCTAAAAAGCTTTAATACAAAACTGGTTTTAAGCAAAGTTTATTTTCTGTGAAATAAACATTTTAAAATGGTAATTATTCAAAGTGCTGTTACCCTGATATATAGGGCTAAATAAATGATATTTGTATCAATTTAAATAAATATTAAATTGTTGAATAGCTTTTTATTCGTGTAATTTTTCAAAAGGCTATTCGTTAGATTATAAATTTATGTGTTATGAATCATCTTTAAAAAAACTTAATATCAGTCCAAAATTATTGACTATACATTTTATATACTTCAAAATTATGATAATGTATTTATTCAAAAAAATATAAATAAAAGATTTTTGAAATTAAATTACATATTTAATTTTCATTATATATTATTGTAATTTAATAGAAATGAAGAATAGTAGAACTGTTTATATATCATACTATCTTTAGATATATCTCTATCTCAATTCTCAAGTCAAAAACAACATAAAAGAGGATGTGAAAGTGTATGTAAACATGAACGTGTGTAAATAGAGAGTGGGGTATTGCCTTAATTTGTGACCTGACATAGACGGCAATCACGAGTCTCAATCAATTGTATTATTATTTAATAGAATACAGTATCGTTTTTACCTTCCACGTTTGAGGTAAATTTTATTTGTGTTTTTAATATTTAAATTATTTTATTTGTATTCGTAATGTTTGTAAAAGTGATTTAATATTATCCTGACGTCAATTACATATCATGAGCTTTAGTTAGAGTTTTAAAAATCTCTTCTTGAAGTTAAAATACAACAAATATCCGGAAAACTGGGATAGAACTGATGATCCACTTCAAAAAATAGCTCTTCAAAAGTTAAAACTAATTACTGTAACATTTACATAATTCAATTTTCTAAAGACATAAGACTCTGTTTGGTTGATGTATTAGATGAGACATAAACATAAATACATAAACATTAAAGACATAAATACAAAATATTTATGTCTATGTATTGTGTTTGGTAAAAAAAAAAGAACAAGACACATAAATATTTTGAAAAGACTAAATTATTATCCTTCATTTAAAAAAGATTTGGAAAGATAGTAGGACAAATTTTGAAAATTTAAAAATTGAATGAGTAAAAGAATAAAAAATTAGTGGCTCACAAGTTGTGTCTGAGTGTCTCACCAAATTGGAGGTACACAAATTTAGTGTCTCCGTATCCTCTGTGTCTTTTGAAAATTTATGTCTCACCAAACCAAAAAGTAGACATGTATGACCGTGTGGACATTAACCAAACGCTGTGTAATTGAACCTAAGCACAAATAATAGGTACAATATTGAAATCGAATACATCTAAGTGAGACCTAATTAAAAATGAATATATCCAAGTGAGAATAATTAAAAAATATAATCTAATCTGTTAATATAATTAACGGCAGGATAACATTAAATCACTTTTATAAATATTAAAAACACAAATAAAACGATTTAAACATTAAGAATATAAATAGAACTTACTCCAAATATTAAAAACAAAAACGATACTTTATTCTATTTAATATTTGTTCGTATTCTAAGTTATGAAGTGCAAATGCAGCACATGAACTTGATTATTCTCCCAAAGCACACACTATATGGATGCTGCACAATAATCCCTAAACACAACCCATGCCATTCTGATTTCTATGCGTAAAAAAAACTAACCTAATTATAATGGAAGAGACAACATTTTCCAATTTCTAATTTCTATACTTTAACCTAACCTACATCTATACTCCATGATTATAATCTGGATTTAAAGCAAGCCAAAACTTTTTTTTTCGCTATAATAAATTCATTGATTACCATCAAAATTATTGTCGAATCATTATAAAATTCGATGATAAATTTATTACTGCAAAAATTATCGTCACATGTATAATAACTAGAATCTCCATTTAACTCTTAAAATCTTTCGATATTACAATTTTAAATGAATCAATCAATTTTACAAAATTTGTACTAAATTTGACGATATTTACTTTTTCGATTTCACTTAACTTTTCAATTTTCTCTACACACATCAAATCTGATAAGAAAAATCTTGTCGATAAAATAATTATTATTGAAATTAAAAAATTTAATGTTAATTATCATTAAAAAATCTGACAATAAATATATTTAAGACAGACAAATATAAAAAATTATTTCCAACAAAAAAAAAATCTAACGATAATTTTGGCATCAGTTTAATTTTTCCTGCCATCTATCAAGGTCGAATATTTTCGATTCTAAATTTAATAGTAATAAATGTGCATAATTATTATTTAAAAATTAAATTTAAAAGTTACCATCAGATATTTTTTCTCCAATAAAAGTAATAACTAATAAACACCAATTTTGTTTTAAATGCATATATATACTCTAAGAAAATAGCAATGGTATTTTTTTGTCACTAAAGTTAATTATAAAATTTTAATTAACATAGTTTCCTGCTAAATGTAATAATTTAATTTTAATTAACATAGTTTGGATTTTCGTTAATAATAATAATATAACCGATTATTCAGAATGCTAAATTATAGATTTGACAATCTAAAAATTTTCTCATGAAGACGTGGCACTTTTTTCTTTGTCAGAATTATAATATAACACTTAATTATTAGTAATTTGATTAGTTTCCCACAGGACCTTGTCACATGCAACCCATAGCCCAAGCAAATGGCTCCCACATGATAGGGTAAATATTGTTCAAAAAATGTTGTGGTGATTTTTCCACAGTAGTAAACTAATAATCACTCGATAATATAACAAAACAAAGGTTGAACTTTTTTATTTTCTAACTTTTTGTCTTTATTGAAAAAGGAGATTAGTATTTCACTTTTCTTTTGTTATTTGCTATATGCTCACTTTTTTTTATTTTGAAATAACACAATTATTGGATTACGTCTAAGAAAATTAAAAAAATTGTATTTATATTAAAAATTATATAAACGCACTAAAAATTAATAACTAAATCACTCATTATATATTTATGTAAATATATGTATTATTTTATTTATTTTTAATATTTATTCTAATTTTAATGGTTTATTTTGTATGTAAGACTAAGATAATTAATATTTACACATACATCACATAAGTGCCTAGTGTATTGGCAATAATTATAGATTTGGAAGGTTATCAAATATACCGGGAACATCGGTGTTCCAATTGTTTTAACCGTTGATTTGAATTGTAAAAAATATATATAATATATATTAATTAAAATTAACGGTTAAAACAACTGAAATATCGGTGTTCCTCGATACACCTGATAATTTTCCTATAGATTTATAGGGTACCTCTAGATGGAAATCTCAAATTCTCAATCACTCCACTGTTCTGGTTACCTAACAATAGTATTGGGATAATTTAGTTACCTAAAAATCTATCACTGCATACACTTTAATCATAGAGAAAAAGGAGAAAGAAAATGAAAATGTTGTCATCTTATTTTGTTTGTACTTTGTAATAACCTTTTTGGAGAAATAAAAAAGAATGAAAAATGTAAAATTATATCTCTTTGAGATTCGAATCTACACCCTTTTAATTGAGTATGAAAATACTATGCCATTTAAGTTATAACTCATTAGCATAAAATGTCAAATTATATCTCTTGCAACAATTGAATGTTAAGTTAAAATAATAAAAAATAAAAAAGTAAAAATAACACGTGAACTTCTAAGATAAAAATTTACGTACAATAATTAAAAAATTATTAATTAAAAAATTATTAATTTTTAACTATTAATTTCACATAAAAATATTTATGCCTAAATTTACATAGACTTCTAGACATGCCTAATATGCTTCTCATATGCCTAAATTTACATAGACTTCTAGACATGCCTAATATGCTTCTCACATGAGTGTAAAACAAAACCTACATATATTTAAGTAAGAGTTTTAAGTGTACCTGAAACACCAGTATTTCAGTTATTTTAACCGTTAAAAACACCGGTATTCCGATATACTTAAAAGTTTTCCTATATTTAATACTCATGTAAGAAGGTATTATTTGGAACATATTTTGTAGAAAAAAAATGAAATAAAGGGGGCAAAATATCTGTTACAAATCCTTCTAAACTTCAATTTTAATTTTTTTTTTTTTTTTAATGGAGAATGATATCTAAACTCTTCAACAAAGCAAAAAGATGCAATCCAAATCATTTGGCTTCAAAAGCACAAGATTCCATCCATCAATGAATCTAGAGAGATTACTACAAGCACAAGGCAAAACCATCCAATGAAATAGGAAATAGCCCACCAAAATTTAAGGGTGAAAACCAAGAGCCATATATAATCCAAACAAATTAATCAAACAATTTATATCAGTCAAGATTGTATCATCACATATCATCATATATGAAATATATGAAATCCATATGAACATTAAACTTAAAAATCTCCCAAACATAAGGTTTTTTGATAAGATAGAAAAAAGTAACCTAAATTACATATAAATATAAAAGTCCTATACTGCATATTATAGCCACAAGATACTCAATTCCACACACTTGAGCCGGTTGCTTCTTCCAACTTCATCACCAACTCAAACTATCATATATTCCTGAATCCAAAACACAAAATAATTAACACTTAGATGAGAACATGAAAGGGTGAAACTTACACAACACGGAAGCCGAATAAAAACTACTCACCTGTCGCCTTATTTACATAAACCGAGGGAGATCGATGAGTTAGGTTTCTCAGAAGACTCCGCCTCCCACGGAAGGGAGGTCATCGAAGCTCCAAAGGTTCATTGGGTTTCCGACATCCTGTGTTGAGTCCACACCAAGGAAGGATTCCAATGAAGTATCGTTCCAGCTTGCATCGAGGTAAGGAGTGTCGAAGAACTTTAGCTGTGATTCCATATCTGCAAGCTCCTCGGATAGTGTCTTTACAGAGTCAGCTTGAGTGTTGTTAGGCTGCACCATGTTTTTCTCTTGTTTAGCCGCACCCTGCACTTCCACGGGAGCCGAGAGCATGGATGATATCTCGGGAGTCTTCGGGCCCTGCTCGCCCCATGAAAGGTCGGAATACTCAAATGAATTGCTCGAGTGTTCCGAAGTGAAATAAGCAGCCACATCATCAGATGCATTTAAAAGTCCATTTCCGGGGAATGACTCCATGTTAGCATATTGGTTAATCAGAGGCTTCTGTTCCACCTGATCCAAATGAGAGTATAAGTCCCCGAGTTCGTTACCAAAGTCAAACATCTGGTTGTTCAGTTTGGGCTTAGCACAGTTCATTTTCTCCTTGGGGAGCTGCATTTCGGGATGTGGCTTGAACCTCTTTGAGGATGCAGCCGGAACCTCCTCAGGGAAGTTCACCTTGGCTTTCTTGCCACGGATCCTCCTTGCTTCAGCATCATAAGCCCTTGCGGCTTCTTCAGCAGTGCTGAATGTCCCAAGCCAGACACGAACACCTTTTCTCGGGTCGCGGATCTCAGCCGCCCATTTCCCCCATGGACGCTGACGGATTCCCCGAAACTGGTTCTTCCTCTTTCTCTTAGCAGATTTCTCAACCTCTCCACTTGGCTCCATGGATTTCACAGCAGCAGGTCCTTCAATATAAAATCAGCAAATCATTAATAGAAGATCTAATTGGCCATATAACTTAGGAAAAGCTACTAGTTACCAAATTATCAATTTAGCATTACAACAACAAAATGGAAATTGCAATTACACATTATCAAGATACATTAAATTAAATATCAATCATCAAATTTCAATATCCAGAATTATTTATTGGGTCCATCACACCTTATCATCAATGAATAACAATATTCAATTTAATATCAAATAGATTATATATATCTATATATCAAGATTCTCCCATATTAAAGCAAACGGGTTCCATTATTACATTAGATTGATCACTTAGAAGCACAATTTTCAAACACACGATCTGTATCAAAAGCACATGGAGTGAGTTGCAGTAAAATTATCAACCAAAGCCATAGGAAGGAATAGCTACATAAAAATTCGTTTTTTTTTCTTTTTTTTTTAAATAAATAAACCAAATCTTGTTAATTGGAACCGCTAAATATTAAACCCTCATAAAAAAATTTTAAAAAATAGGGACAAAATTCAGTTTCTGGATAATCAATTAAAGCTAGCTCCAATTGGATCTACCCAATCATGAATCATCCCAATTCTAAAAACCACTGATTAGACACAGGACCAGAAAAGAGTAAATAAAAAAAAACTTATACCCCCTCATTTTTTTCATCATCCAGAAATAAAAAAAATAATAATATCTAAACAGAACGGCAAACATGCAATAAAGCAAAAAAAAAAAAGGTAAAAAAAAACTTCAAAAGGCTGACAAGATCTAAAAAAATTGAATAAAATTTCTTGTGCAGTGGATAATCATCTCCATAAACAAAAACAATCCCATCAAAACTACAAACAAAAAACCAGTAAAAAAACACTCACGCACACCACAGGCAAACAAAATTTTGATCTTAAAAAGGAAACTAATTTTCAACAAAACAAGCCTTAATTTCTTGAGCAACAGCAAAAAACACTAAAAAGACACGATTTTTCAGCGAAACAAACAAATGCATGTGATAACTAAAACCAAAATCAAATCCCAAACATATTAGAGGCACAGAAATAAGCTATTTATAGAAAGGAGTAAAAAAAAAAAAAAGAATTGATTATGAGATTACAAAGAGAGTAATATACCACGAGCTTTGAGCTGAGGCTTTGCGGTTTTGGTTGAACCGAATGATCCAAAACCCTTGACAGAACCACCGCCAACGACATCATCAACATCATAATCCTCGTCCTCGTCGATGTCAGAGTCATCCTTAAACTCTCTGAAATCAGCCTCAAAGTCATCATCAACCGCCACCACACCGGCGCCGGCACCGCCCCTCCTCTTGCCGGACTTGCTCACTGGCTTCCTCAGGTTTGGCCACAGGATGTCCGCCGTAACCCGCCGTGAACGCGACGCCGCGGCGGCGGAACCGCCGGGAATGAAGTCGGAGATAATAGCACCTCCACACATGTCTCTTTAGCTAGAACTAAGCAGAAAAAGGATGAGGTTTGGTTTGTTCTGGAAAAGGATTAGACTTTCAGATACCCAATTGGATGAAGAAAAGAGGGTAATGGAAAAGTTTTGTTTTTGTGTTGGTTGAAAATGTGTGAATAAGAAATGAACGAAATGAAATGGTGTTGTTTGTTGTAACAGGGTTTTTATATGGTTTTCTCAGTTTGGTGAGATCAGACACTGATGGGGTTTTTTCAATTGATTAATGAAATTGAGTAGGCTGATTTTACCATTTTGCCCTTGGTCAAAGTGTGAATTTATTATGGGAGGGTTTTAAATAGGTCTAAAGTGGATTATGAAAAGAGAAATTATATTACAAGTCATAGTTCATCTTTTTAGTTGTTATTTTTTTAATATTTAAATAAATAAAAATTAAAAAATATATGATATTTTTTAAAAACATAAAAAATATAAAGAATTTACATAATAATAATAGTTAAAAATAGCGATTTATATTCAATTGTTTTTATCTAAATTTAATAGGTGAAAATCGTTATATAATTTAAAAAGTTCTTGAGGTTCAATAATTTTTAGTATTTTTTGTTATTATTTAAACATCATAAATATTAAATTATTTTTATCAAATAAATTTTATTAATTTATATATGTAAATTTTAAAAAATATAAGTACAAAATATATTGATTCATGTGTGTAAAATTCTGATAAATATAAGTGTAAACTATATATTTTTTATACAAAATTTTTATAAATACGAGTACAAATTATTGATAGCTAAATACTAATAAAAAGTAATAATATTTATTGATCATATAATATTGCTTTATTTGACCAAATTATCATTGAACGATTTTTAATTATAACTTCACATAAAAATTATTATATATTAATTTTTATTATTATTGAATAATTTATATATTTAACATAAAATTTGTTTACATATTATGTACTATTTTTATATAAAGAATATTACATATAAGGCTTCTTTTAAAATTGCAAATCTAAAGAATAGAAAAAGAAAATCTTATTTTCAAAACATAATTATAAAAAAGTGAGTCAAAATTCCAAGCTTTATTAATGTCACCAAAAAAAAAATATGTCTCCTTCGTCCATTTTGTCATTAGAAAACAATATATGTTAATCTTTTTCTATTCAAAACTGAATATTTTGAGAATTAAAATATATAACATCTTACATATGATAGTTACTATGAACCGAGAAAGACTAGGACAGTAATTTAACCATCAAGTTTACAGTTCAGTGGATTGGCCAGGTTAGTATGCTACCATGTGCATGTATTACACGTGCATTACTCCTTCTATTTTTCTCTATGCACGTGCCAGAAAAATTACATATATTTAAGGTGTTTGCTAAAGAATTCAATTCGGACAAATAGTTTGCATAAATTGTTCAGAAAATATAATTTTATATTCAATTAATTATATTCCATGTACCAATAAAGTCAAATAATTTATAGTTTATTATTATTTTGTATATAATTTATTTCGTGATCTTTATATTAGTCATATCATTATAAATATCCATATTAGTAATACAATATTTAATTATTAATTGAAATTTAAATAATAATATCTCAAATTAAATTCTTTATTTCCATGTCTATATAATAATTCTAGAACTTTTAAATTTTATAATATAAATTTTATTTGTGTAACCATGATTATCAAACTTGCAATAAATTTTAGGTGACTTTGACATGTATTTGTAAATATCTTTTACTAAAATGGTTCCACATTAATTAGGGAATATATTAATTTAGCATATAACATTTTGTTCATGATAATTTTAATGTTTATATAATAATACTAGAATTTTTTAATTTTTTAGAATTTAAAATTTATCCGTGTAATCATAATTATCAAACTCGCAATACGTATTAGGTGACTTACTGACTTTGACATGAACTTTTAAATGTCTTTTACTAAAATGTTTTCACATTAATTAGGTAATATGTTATTATTTATTATTATTAGCATATATAACATTTTGTTCATATAATTTCAAGGTTTACATAATAAAGATTTAGTTAATTTGTGTTCGAAAGACACATTTTAAACTTTTAATAATATAATTTTTTTATTTTTTATGTATTTAATATATTAAAAATATAAAAAAAAATTTTAATAATTTTTATAAAATATTTATTTATAGTACCTTATGATATAAGTTAGCAAAACCCATATAATAATACTAGAACTTTTTATTTTTTAAATATATATGAAATTTATTTGTGTAATCATAATTATCAAACTCTAATATCATGTTAAAAAAAAGTTTAAAAATTTAAATTAATAAAAAATATAAATAATTATATTTGTAACATATTTATCATATTCAACTAGTATATATTAATTAGTTTTTCACTTTTTCTTATTCATTTATGCCCAAATTAGACCTTCTATTTATAAACTGTAATACATGTACCTGCCACTTTTCATTTAATGAGTAATATTATAAATCTAAATTTTTTTATGAATTAATTTTAATTAAGTTAAATAATAAAATTTAGAATAATATTATTTATGATTAATTTTGTATTAATATTAGATCAATTTAATTATATTTAATTAACAAAAAAAATTGAATGTGTAATATATTATTCTTTTTACTTTTTACTTTTCACTTTCTTTTGTATTTATGAATTTATGAAAAGGGAGTAGTTAATGCATGTAATTTGGGTCAAAGACTTTGACTCATTGTTTACTTTTTCCTTTATTTATATAAGCTCGTAAAAAAATAAAATAAATACCACTACATAAATACGACAAATATATTATATGAAAAAAATGACATTCTCTCTGTGTTATAGATACATAAATTAAAAGGTTATTTATTATTATTATTATCAAATAATCATCACTAATTTTTATATATAATTATAATGATTATTAAAGACTATGTTGGTTAAATAGACTAAAGGGTAAGTTATTTGCTTATATATTTCATCTTGAAAGAAAGGGGAGTAGTATACAATTTTTAAATAAAAAAGATGATAATAAAGGGTATTACTTAGACTTCTCACAAGAAAAAAGAATATCATTTTCTCTTATGTATCCATTTTATTGGGACCATCTCTTTAACAATATTTGTCTGTGTTTAATTGAAAACAAGATTTATATAGAAAAAAAAAAAAAAGCAACTACAGAAGCCAATTAATTAAGGTACTCTAATGGTTTGAAAATAATTATAAAAAGTAATAAATTAAATTTGATAACACAAAAATATATTAAAAAATTGATATCTATATAAATAAATATATTAATACTTAATATTATCGCTAACTTAAAGAAATTATTTAAAAATAAATTAATATTGAAAAAGATATATATTTTAAATAGTGTTATTTCAAAACTAAACCTGTTTTAATTTTCTTTTAAAAAATATTAAGAAATATATGCTATTACTTCTCTTTTGGAACTAAATTAAAAGCACGGTTAATAATTAAATTCTTTTTTAAAACATTATTTATTTTTTTAAATTGGTCTCAAAGATTAAATTAGTCATGTTAATCCCTTAAAAATAAATTATAAGTCATCATTATGTAAGTTAGATAATAATATATCACGTAGTATCACATGACAAGATGATGTGGTATGTTAATATTACGTATCACAAGATGATTAATTGATATATTAGGTCATTAACATGTAGGGGTGTTTAAATCCAAATCGATCCAAATTAAACCGCTCATCCAATCCAATCCAAACCGAAAACCGATTAAAACCGCACTAATTCGGATTTGATTGGATTCAATTTTTTACAAACCGCTGGATCGGATCGGATTTTGGATCTACTTTTCATAACCGATCCAATCCAATCCAAACCGCACAATGTATTATAATATTATTATATTTACAATTATACTTATAACATGTTTAATTTGTTATACATTTTTATATTATTTAGTATTATTATTATTTAATAAATATTTTATGTTCAAAATGTTATTTATTTATTTATTTTAACTAACTTATAATTTTATTTCTATTGTTATGTTATCGTTAGCTTTCAAAAATATTGTTGAGACTTGTTATGTTATCGTTGATTATTTAAAATTTGATGTTAAGACTTGTTATATATATTTAATTTTTTTAATTTACAAAACCGCAAATCCAATCCAATCCAAACCGCTTGAAATTGGATCGGATCGGATCGGATTTTTTTTTTTAAGTCATTCCATCCAAACCGCACCGTAAGCAAAATTAGTGTTCGGATCAGATGAGTTTTTGACTTAAAACCGATCCAAACCGTACCGCAATACCCTATTAACATGTGACATGTCAGCTGTCATCTTATATGTGGTAAATTTATTTAGAGTCAAATTAATTCCTGAAATATACACATATATCATTTTTATTCTTAAAATTTTAAAAATTGATCAAATTAATTCTGATCTTATATAAATTTCTCTTATTTTTTCTTCATAATATTAAATTTTTAATATATTTTAATACTAATAATAAGTCTTAATAACAAATTTATTTTTAAATAAAATAATAAAAATAATTAAATTATTACAAAATTATTTTGTCATTTATATTTTTAATTTTTAGTTTCTTTAGTGAAACTTTTTTATTTAAATAATTTTATCAAAATAATTTATATTTTTAAATTTATAATTTTTATTATTGTTTAATTTATGTGATAAAACTCAATAATTAAAAAACTATTTACGAGATCGCTCGTTGATTCTTATATAATATCTTAATGCAATTTTTTAAATATTAGTTTATTACTACTTCGTTATCGTTATTTCTCAATATCTTCTCAACTATCAGATTTTAAAAAAAAAATTTAAAAAAATTGAACTAAAAAATATAAAAAGATAAAAATTAGCAACTAGTTATAGATTGGACTAAATTTTGGGTAAGATCCAAAAGATTGAAATTTTAAAATAACTACTATATTTATTTAGTGAGATAAAAAATATTAAAATTTTTAGTATATAACTAATAATAGTTTGATAAAATTATTTATATAAAAAATGTTACTATAAAAAAATAAAATTTGAAAATGTAAAATCTAAAATACAAATGAAAAAATATATTTATAATAATTTGATTCTTTTTATTATTTTATCTGAAGAAAAATTTGTTTACTAAGATGTAAAAAATGAGATTAAAATTAGTAGAGATTAAAAAATATCAAAAGTTTAATATTATAAAATATAAGAAAAACTTATATAAGGATTAATTTGATCTATTTTTAAAATTTTAGAGATGAAAATGATTTACGCATATATTTTTAGAGTTTAATTTAATTTTAAATGAATTTATGATATGTCAAAAAATATACAGCATACGTAGCATGTCATGTGTTACTGACCTTATATATCAACTAATTATCTTAGAGCAATGCTAGGGAAACAGCAACTTTTGTGATTTGTAGCCATCAAATAGCCATCAATTATGATTTAATGGTGTGAGATTGGTGTAAGATTTCATCCAATGACTCACCTTTCTCTACTGGTTACATGTTGGCTAAAATTCAATAAAACTGCTGATCCTCTAGACTTTTCCATTATCTTATGATGATACGTGACATTAACCTACTATATTATCATATCACATTATATTTAAAATACGTCATTACCTAACTAATAAAAAGACTCATTTGAATTATATAGATTTTCCTATTGGACTATATAATATATACTATTATATATTACTCGTCAAAGCATTTTCCTGCAATTCTTATGCATAAACGAAACGGCTAAACCTAATGTGGAATTGAAGAGGAGAGAAGAAAGAAGAAGATAGATTGATTACATATAGCTGTATTTTCACTTTTCACCTTATTTGACTTGAAAAATGGTAAAGGCCACATGTTAGAGCTACGTACCTAACGTTCCTTGACCTTAATCCAGTTTTACTACAACAATATTATAATAAAAACTTGTAATCTGATCTTCTCAATTTTTCTTCAAATCGTTCTTTTGTTTTATTTTCTTGATAAATAATAAGAGAGATAGAAGTTAATTTTGATCCAATATTAATATAAATTAGTTTGCTATAATGATCCCTTCTACTTACATATTTTATTTGTAAAAACCTAAGAATTTTAAAATACTTTGATTAATTATTTTTGTGTAACTTTTTCTACTGCTACTAATATATAATACATTATTAATTATAGAGTAGTAACTTTCTCCATTTTTATTTCACACAAACAGCTTTTTTTTTTATTTCAGATTTCAATTTTTTTATTAAACTTTTCAGTTTTAAGTTTCAAAAAATATAATATCTAGAACTAGCTAGTATCCAATTTTTCCTATTAATTAAATAATCATGGTTTTTCTACGGTCCAAGATGCATGCATGTGTTAATCTTCTAACAACTCAACACATGTGTTTATTAGTTTTTACTTTTAGAATTTTTCTGTCATGGGAGATTCTCCGCAATTTTGCCGACACATACTTTTCATAAAAAGTAAAATCAAATATTTTTCATGTTAAAGCTGCTAATGATACATACAATAATGAATAACTAACCACGTCAAGACTTCTTTCAATTTAATTATATAACCATCCATAATTTTTCTTTTAATTTTAGCTCACAACTTTGAAATCTATTTTAGGAAAACAAATGTTGAGAGGCGAAAAAAAGGGAAGATGACGCTGCATTGGAACTTGTCTCCGATGCGTTGCATGAAACATTAACGTAAGATACTTGAAAAGCATACCAAATATTGCGGAATAAAAAACTACTATGAAAAATGCTCCTAAAATGTACTACTACTAGCTACCATATTATAATAATCAAATTAAATTGATATCAAAAGAGAGTTGGCAAAAATAATAAAATTAAATAAAGCTTAGAATATATCGTATTTGAGTTTTCCATAGTGCTATAAGGACTTATTATTAAATTTGAAGGTGAATATTTTTCTAAGTTTTTGTTAAATTTATTAGAAGTATGATCTATAATTTTAATAAACTGCCTATCAAAAATACAAAATTAGATCAAATTAAAAGAAGTTTAAAGGCTAAAATTTAGTCCAAAATTTTAGATATTACTTG